>NC_048596.1:130820627-131478127 GCF_003668045.3 Cricetulus griseus
TCAAAGGGACAACCTCTCACACTGCCTTAGTCTTTAAGCTTGGATTTCTCAGCAAAAGAACATTTTCTTTTATCTGCTACAATGAAGACATAACCTCTTTTTACTAGTTTTGCCTTGGTGTTGCTAGACTTGGCTCTTGTAAAATTATCAACTAAAAATCTCTAAGGCTATCTCCTGGGGGACAATTGTCTAGTGCCTCCAAAGAGCAGGGCCTGGGTTGGGTGCTGAGCTTCCCTTCTACTCACAGAGAAGCATGACTGAAACTAGGCTGAGAACTGAAGAGATAAGAGAGATTCATTTCAGCCCTCCTGATGAGGTGGGGCCAAGACACTTTCCTCAAAAGACATAACCAGACCAGACCTGGCAGGCATTTTCACACTACCGTGCACATCTGAAGTTTCTGGAGATCATATCAACTTGCAAATCCTGTCTCAGTGGGTCTCAGACTGTGCCCAAGAGTCTGCACTACTAGCAAGAGACCATAGGATGCTGATGGAGAGAGGACTCCTGTTAGATGCATATTGGTGGCAGGTTAGAATGTCCAACTCCTGAGATGTCCTTCTCTGTCAATGGAACATGTCCCCAACAAGACTCTAGATTCCTATGCATGTCCCAGAGTGACAGGCTGGACTTGGACTTGGATCCATCTTTTTATCCATGGCATACATAGCTAATCAATCAAGATGCTCTGATGATCCTCCTTGACATAACATCACAGTGCCAAGCAATGCCTGAGAGGCAATTTAGGAAAATGCCTTATGGCTAAGTCTTGAGAAAAGTCATCCCTGACTTGGCTAAATAAAATAGAAGAAGAGAAACAGGCCAGGGGCAAGTTGGGTTTTCAGAAGCCCAGTCAGGAAGATTTCTAGAAAGTACTCCAAAGTGTCTATGTCAGAGAAAGCAGGCATGCCCACAAAGCTCTCTGAGGTCTCCTCCCATGGTTCTGGAGTTGCTGGAACCCACCTGTGGCTTGTTCATGAAGAAGACCAGAAAAAAAGTTCTAGAAGGACTGAGAAACTAGTCACCAGTCCAGGAATTTCTTGCCTTGTGATGAAGGACGGGACTAGAGTCTATCTCTCTACTAAGAAGGTCTTAAGAGGCATAAATGGACTGCCCACCACACACCAGGAAGCAACTGGCCTTCCCATGCCAAGGCTGTTTTTCAGGGTTCTCATTCTAGGAAAGGTACTAGCATCACTTTAAAGGTGAGGACTCTGAGACAAAGGAAGCTAGGTGGCAAAGATGGCAAGGGCCCAACAGGTATCTTTGTCTTCTATCTGCCTGCCAGGCTAGCCTTCAGACCGCACATAGTATCTCTTGGCACTTGTAACCATTTTGCAATTTCTTGGCACATTTGCTTTACAGGGTCCTTGCTTGTCACCTTTGGGAGAAACTTTGAGGGATGAGGAGGAGCCAGCGACACTCAGGATAGTGTTTTCTGTTGACTCAGTTAAGAGTCAGGATGCAGGGATCTCTTTTTGTACACTGAGCACATGACACCTGGGAGGGAGTTCAGCAGAAGAGCAGGATGACACAGAGCAGGTGTCAGGCCCAAGTCCATTCTGGCCTGTGATTGGCCCCTCTATCTCACTCACCTCAAAAATGGGAATCTGTAGGACTCGCATTGAAGCTCTCAAGGCAGCAGTTCTGATTGCGCCTATGGTACCACTGAAGTCTGGGGCTTCTGGGACTATGACTTCAGTTAACTCTTGTACAGCTGTTTATTTGTAATCAGAAGTGATTACAAATCTGCGTATTTTCTCTATAGAATACATTTCTTTTTTCTTTCTTTTTTTTTCTTTCTTTTTTTTTTTTGGTGGCAATTTCCTACTCAACTTGGTCTCATGACATCTAGTGGCCAACAGAGGAAGTGCAAGGCAATGCCGGTGAGACAAGCAGGTGCAAATGCACACTAGTGTTTCATGGAATAAAAGACGGCCAGAAATTCATCACTAGCTGAAACCTCTGTGGAGTTAGTCAGATGCACATTTAAGCCACAAAGGCCTGTGTTTTATTCCTCATATTTACGCTGATTTACTATCACCAGTGGAAACTACTGTACATGTAATTTGCCTCTTAATTGATAAACACTAACATAAAGCATGATACATAACATCGTGTTATAATGCAATGCAAACCTAATGCTTGTATGCCTACTCAATAATGAAAAGCATGATAAATTGGAAAGTGCTGTAGGCACTCATTAGGTCGGTCCAGCCCCCTGGGAACAGGGTGAGGGTATTAGAGTCATCATAACGCCATAGGGAAGAGTTAGGTAAAGAATAGCACAAACAGTCTCGTTACACCATCAGACAAGATTGCTGTACAGAGGAGTGTAAACTCTGCCAATGAATTCACAAACAGGGTGTGGTTACAAGAGGATCCCCAGGAAACCTCACGACAACATAGAATACCACAGTCATTTCCCCCCACCACGATCTCCACCCCAGGATTCAAGTAGTGGCAAAACTCCAAGAAAAGATTCCTGAGAAATCTGTGCTCCTTTACAGCATATCCCAGCTGAAGGGCAGAGGGACAGACTTCTCACTGTGGGGCCAGGCGAGATGAACCCAAGAGTGATTTGCCAAGCCTTAACATATTCAAACTATTTTTCAAACATTTTGGGTTTGGTCAAATGTATCCCGCTATGTCCCCTTTCCCGGCATTCTTACACCCATGTGGGTTTCAAAGGAAATCTAATATGTATGTTCTGATTCACTTGGGCCTAAGTGAACGCCATTGTTCAGTGAGAATCATTCTGTGTCCAAGACTCTCCCTAGACCCTTTCTTCTATCGCCCCTTAACCCTTCCCCTTCTGACCAGGAAACCTGGTTTGTCTTGATCAAATTGAGCTCAAAAGCCAAAACATTCAAGTCTGGTTCAAACCTCAGAGCCTTTCAAGTCCAATGATGCCTGAGAAGTTTGTGCAAAGGACTTCTGGTGTCACTGAGAATGTCCAGTTACTGCTCTGAGAAAGGCAGGGTGCTATGAGAGAGATGCAGTGGTTAGACACAGTAATAGTTTGTATATTTTAAAACTGAAAATCTTGCCTCTTATTCCCTAGTAGGGAGTGTTGGCCTAGCCAAGCACGCTCCAGGGCTGGGTGGCACAGAAACCTTGGAACTCAGGGCAACTCTCCCGGTGTCAGGGCTTCACTCAGAACACAGTGAACACCAAGAAGGGACCCTAGTATGGAGGGCTGTCTGCCTGGCTGTTTGGGGACATTTGTACCAAGCTATTCTCTTCCTTAGGTGGTATCCCACTGTTCAATTTAGGAACAAAAGCTGTGAATGAATCATTGGAGTAGATTCATTTATTCTTTCTCGGGGTTAGTTTTGTTGTTGTTTTAAAGTTCCTATATTATGTAAATACATGCACCATTTTAAATATTAGTGTGTGTGTGTGTGTGTGTGTGTGTGTGGACATGTACATTTGAACATGTGGAGTTGTCTCTCTCCTTCCAGTGGGCTTCAGGAATTAAACAAAGAGGGAGAATTCAGCAGCATGTACTTTCACCATGGAGCCATCTTGCTAGCCCTAGGACATTTGGGTAAGCTCAAGATAGCAGAGATAGAGAGAACATTTTTTTAAACAGGCTATTCTTTTGATATGAAAATGACATAATCACTCCATTGGAGGCTTTTTGTCATTGTCATAGGATGGGTTGGGTTTATACACCCAGTTCAGGGTGACAATCTGAGCAGGAGTCTTTAACGAGACAGGGTCTATCCTTTTCTTGTATAGAAGAATCCAAGGGAAGGAAATCCAGAGCAAAATCTGGCCCCAGGATCATCAGGTTCTTCCTTTGTCTGCTCCAACATCCTTATCTTAAAATCAACTTCAGAAGTGTCTAACTGTCACAGGATGGCTGTTGCAGCCTCAGCCCTCACGTCTGTATTCCAGGCAATGGGAATGGAAGAATCTCTGAGCTGACTCTACCCCATGGAAGCTCAGGCCAAGACTTCAGCTTATATTTTTTTCACCACCTCTGTCTGCAAGAGAAGATGGTGAACAAGTTTTACCAAAACATATTGCTTCCTGTGATAATGTAGAGTTCTTATGGCCAGAAAGGCGAGACCATTGGAAGGTCAATCGGCTGTCATCCTTACCCGCATGTTCTTTCCTGGCCTTGTCACAACTCCTAACCACTGGAAGACAGGAAAGTTCCAGAAGCCCTGTACTGTGTGTGTGTGAGGTCTCATAAAGGCCAGACCCACAGACATTGTGATGTGTTCTCTTTGTTTTTATATGATGGGTTCTCTGTTTGCTTCTGCCTGATTGGGGCTTGATTCACCTCAGGTTAATGTGTATTTATGTGGAAGACATTTCCTTGGAGTCAAGAAGGGCAAGCAGGGTTGAGGAGAAAGTGCCTGAAAGAGGCAATGGGGTAGCCCTTCAGTCTTTGTCTTGCTAGTGTTAGTCAATGCATCTTCCTTCTTCATGGACTGCTTCTCACTCTCATAATCGTGGTTACTGTGGTTTGAATATGTAATGGACTCCAAAGACCCATGTGTTACAGCTTTGGTTTTCATCCTGTAGTGATACCATTAGTAGGCAGGGCCTAGTGGAAAGCTATTTAGTCATTGGAGTGTGTCTTAAAGGGCCCTGGCCACTTCCTGTTTCTCTCTCTCTCTCTCTCTCTCTCTCTCTGTTTCCCAGTCAGTGTGGGGTGAACTCTGCCATCTGTTCCTGCCATGATATGATACATCACCACAGACAGAAGAAAACAGGCCCAATGGATCCTGGAAGTATGAGCTGAGATCCAGCCTTTCTCATCATGACCATTTCTGTGAAAGACTGTCTTCATTGACCAATGACGGGTGAGGGCTCAGCCCACTATGGGCAGCACCATCCCTATGGAAGTGAATCTTGGCTCTATATGAAAGCTGAGGATACGCCATTGAATGAACCACTAATTGTGGACTGGAAGTATAAGCCAAAGAAGCCCTTTCCCCACTCACCTAAGTTGCTTTTGATCAGAGTATTTTTGTCACAGAAAAAGCAAATTAGAACATAGGAAAACAGATTCATTTGCATGCTCCCACGAAATTGTAACATGGGGGAGGAGGACTTAATGAATCACAATTTATAAAATTTGCATGGTAAGAAGCTGCCTGTTCAAATGAACACTGGGAAGTTCCCACAAAAATATAGACAATGCTTCTATGATAATGGTAAACAAACACTCATAATGAAATCAACCTTGCCTTAGTTCTGGGGCACCTGCCAACCCATTTATAGCCAAGAAAACTGAGATTGGGTTATCTGTCCTGAGCTACTAGCCACCACCTAACAATCACACTGCCTTCACTTTGATCAAAGACCCTCCTGTCGGAAAAGCTTAGCTCTCTGGAAAGCCTCTCAGAGCACACACCATGGACTTGGATTGGGTCAGACTTCTAGTCTCTGAGTGAGATGAGTGGTTTGGGCAAGGAGCGACAGTTCAGGGATGCCTGGGACCCTCAGAAGAGGCTCAGACACCAGACTTGAAATAAAGTTAAATCAAGTGTAAGTTCTGTCCTACCCATTATTAACTACGTTATTATACATTTCAACATCTCCCACAAACATAGTTGGAAAATGGAATTAGGTTGCGATGTGAGACACATTATCTGTTCTCTCTTTTATCTCGGTTTTTGCCTTCATGTATATCTGTGTGGAGGCCAGAAGTTAACATCAGATGTCTTTCTCGTCACTCACCACTTCAGAGAGATTGGCTGGCCAGTGAGCTCCAGGAATGGGCCTGTTTCCATCTAGCCATTTAGAGCTGGAATTACACATGCTGCCATGAAGATCTTTTACACACAGGTGCTGAGGAGCTACCTCAGGTCCTCCTGCCCACGCAGCAAGCACTTTAATGACTGAGTCATTCCTCCTGTCCCCATGCTTTGTAAAACCATTTATTTATGTATTCATTTATATGTGTATGAGTGCTTTACCTGTGAGAACATATGTGCACCACACATGTGCAATGCCCGAAGGTATCAGATGAGGGTATCAGATCCCCTGGAACTGGAGTTATAGACAGTTGTGAGCTGTCATGTGGGTGCTGGGAACACAACCATCTCTCCACACTGCCCTCATGGTGCTTATTTCTATCAAATGTTTACCACACAAACAAGCCTTCAGCATAGTCCCAGATCACATGACACACCCACCAAGAAGCTAAGCCTCAGACAGTGCCAGCACCACCAACCTGAATACAAAAACAATGAAATTAGCAGGAAAGTGTAGGCTGGGAAAGCCCCTTGAGCCAGGAAGAAATGAGGGCAGCATTCACCTTCTGAGGAGAAACGTCTGCTAGGTGGAATAATGGGAAAATTAAGAACAGACACATATACAGCACTTTACAGTTTATCCAGTGCTATCTTGCTTGAGCCTTTCCAAGTGCTGGGAAGGGGGAAGGGGGTTACAGGAAAGGAAATGAAAGCTCAGAGCTCCAGTGTCCAACTCATGAGCACACAGCTGGGTTTGAGGCAGGGATGGAGGAGAGAGGCTGGGCCTTTACCAACCACGATGCTCAGGAAGCTCCCAGACACCTGGTGACCCACTGTGCAAAGTAATGAGTCCTTGTCCTTCTCTAATCCCTAGGACCATGTCCTTGAGGCCAAGGCCATAACTTTGGTTCCTAGTAGACATGGCCAGAAGGGACAATCCCATTATTTTATCATCCTATAAAGCACTTATTACTTTAACTATAGCAGGTGACATGGGGTCACCTTGGGACACAGGCATATCCTTGGGTGAATAAATATGACAGCAAAATGTAAGAGGAACCTGTCCTCACACCCTGCACCACCCGCTCCCACAGTTTGCCTTTGGTGCCTCCAAGACAGTGATGTCCAGGGCAAGTATCCACCTGCCTCTGTTTGCTCACCTGTAAAATGGGAACTTGAGCATCTCAGCTTCTCCCTGCCTGCTGAGGGGAGTGGAGGAAGAGCCTTCCAGTCAGGACAAGCCCAAAGCCAAGCTCACCCCCCCACCCCCACCTGCTCTTTGGGAACTGCCTACTACAGGGAAGGTCTATAGTTGAGTGTTCTGCTCTGACCTCAAGGTCACACTGGAATCAACAAGAGTCAATGGTGAGCTGTCTACAGCATTGCCACTGACTCAAAGGCTCTTCGACTGGCCACCACGGGTCAGGAGGCAGTCTTGGGGTGTGAATTGAAGTTACCTGCTTTATCTACTCTGTGGCCAGCCGTACCAACTATTGAGCAGAGTTCTTCTTCCCAATCCCATTCGCCTCCCCCATCAGTGCAGCAATTATTTAATAAATACAACATCCTCTGTACATTGTCGGAGTTTTCATTTTCTTAAAGATCTGACAAACTGATAACCCAGGAAGGATCTCAGGTAAACTTTGTGGGATGGGAGTTCTGATAGGCTTGTGACAAATGCCAGCTTTTGGTCCTTGGCCACTACACAGGGGGACGATGGTCTTTCACTGTTTCAAAAACACTCACACAATGGGACTCAGAATCCAGGACACCTATTGGGAGACATCCCAGATGTTTTCAATAGACCAAGGTGAGAGTCATGGGGCCAGCCACACAGGTGGAGAGCCCAGAAAGTGGCAGTGGAGATGAGGGGAGAATGTTGGTTACCCCAGTGTCAAAGGCAGATGCTCAGATGTCTGTCAGTCCTCACTCATTTGGAGACCCACAGTCCCCCTTCTCTAGTCTCACCTTCATGCTTAACCTTATAACAGCAGAAGACCTTTCCACCATCAGAAAAACAGAGCTCAAATGGGGCCTTTCCAAAGGTTCACAGCTTATTCTGCTATTCAGAAGGATGCCTAGTGTCACTACAATGAGGACGAACACTAAGAACAGAAAAGGACACAAAGTGCCTACAACAGAG
Organism: Cricetulus griseus; assembly: GCF_003668045.3. Taxonomy (NCBI): domain Eukaryota; kingdom Metazoa; phylum Chordata; class Mammalia; order Rodentia; family Cricetidae; genus Cricetulus; species Cricetulus griseus. The sequence continues at coordinate 130,828,488 of NC_048596.1, forward strand.
AGAGAAAGCCGTTTCACTGACTCTGGTGGGATTTCTCACAGAATAACATGGCTGAGCTTCTCTGAGGATTAAACCACCTCTCCTGTGGGGAGTTCAAGCCTAACTCTGATGAACCCATCTTACATCGGGGTGAGTCACTTTCCAGACGGGGCTTAAGACTAGTTGCTGCGATGAATGGAGCATTCTCTAAATGGCAAAATAAGAGGAGTTGGACATGCCTTCATCCCTACTCCTTCTTAGCAGTTCTGAGCAATGTAACCATCTGAAAGCAAATAGCTGCAAAGATCTCACGTCTTTTGTGTTTGGGTTGTTTTGTTTTGGTTGTTGTTTTCGTTTATAAGACGGAGATTTAATTTATGCGTTTCGAATATTAAATAATTGTCCCCCTTGGGCTGGACCTGAAAGTGGTGTGTGCTTATGAAGACCAGAGGACCAGCAGCCACAGGGCTCCCAAGTGCGGTGCCTAAGAGCTGTTTAGCTTTTGCCTTATGTCCTGGGTGTGAAGAAGTTCCCTGCCAGCCCGACTCAGAGTGGACCTCCAGTCGCTGGCTGCTCTAGCTTGGGCAGGATGGACCTCGGGCGTCTGGCTATTGGACCCCAAGTCGAGGCAGAGATGGGTGGTGGCCGCACGACGTCCAGATTCGGGCTCCTCATAGGGCACCAGAGCGAGCGCTCACTCCCGCCAAAGTTGGGCCCGAGCGCTCACTCCCGCCAAAGTTGGGCAACAGCAGGGACCACAGGTGCCTCGGGAGAGGGGCCTGTTACCGCGATCGCTGCCCGCCAGCTCCCTCCCTTTACTGGTGTCCGAATCCTGAGAGTTCCCGGCCCTAAAGTCGCTCTCCGAGCTCGCGGAAGGGCAGCCTCCAGGGCTGCAGAAACCCGCGGCGTGGCCTCCCTGCAACGCGCAGAGGGATCCCGCCGCAGCCGAGGTCAGACCGGGACCATCCTGCTCCTGCAGGGGCAGGGACAGCGGGAGGGGTGACTGCGGCGGCGGCCGGGTCCCCTCCTCCCCTCCGGCGCCCGCCCTCCCTTCCTGCAGCCAATTAGGCGGCCCCCTTGGGCGGGAGGCGTGGGGCGCTGCATAAAGGCGCGGAGCTGTCACCCGGAGCAGGCTGCGCACCGCCCAGGCAGAGCCGGTGCGTCGGGGACTCGGACTCCTCGGGCCGTGGAGCGCAGACCAGCCATGGCCACCACTAACGGGGCTGTGGAAAATGGACAGTCGGATGGGAAACAGCCTGCACTGCCGCGCCCCATCCGCAACTTGGAGGTTAAGTTCACCAAGGTAAGGAGGGCTCCCCTTCGACTCACGGCCTCGGCCGCGCAGAGCAGTCCGGTAGGGAGAGCAGGGACCAGGAGACAACTCTGTTGGAAGTCCACTGGGAACTGGTGGGGTCCGGATCCTCGGAAACTTCACTTTTTTGGGGGGGGGCACCCAGAGTGAGAACCCACGCCTCTGCCTAGGTGACCTAAGTCTCAAACCTGAGGACCAAGAGTGCAACTCCGCAAGCGCCGAAGCTGCAGAGTTGCAGCCTGCAGCGGCCACGATGTGCCTGGGTGGGCCATCGTCCACTTTGGGTGCTGTTTGCTTGTAACAGTGACACTGTGCCCGGTGACTTCTTTACAGAGGGATTTCTGGTCTGAAGGCCCTAGGCTGTGGGAGCGCTAGAGGTACCTGAGGACCCAAAATGAGTTTCAAGTATGAGCCCCATTCGGAACTTCCTGGGCAATGAGAGAAGGATCTGGCCCCTTATGTGTGCTCAGCCTAAATCTAGTTTACCAGTCCAGCTGCAGAGGGAAGATGGAGACCACTGATATGAACACTCAAGGCCTGGGCCTAGGGAAGCTGAGCTGCAGGTTGCACAAGGCCACAGATAGTGCCCGGGAGTATTGGCGTCTGCCCTTTCCCGGGAGGCTGGAACAGGCAGAGTGATGAGATACCTGCTGTGAGCTGCAGGGACAATGGTGATGTCGTCTGGGAAGAACAACTGTAAACTCTTGGATGCGGATGCGCTGCTCTGTGCCTGCTGGATGCAGAGCATCTGAGGGACTCAGATCCAGGGCAGCTTTTGGCTTCAGGTCTGGAAACTTCAACCCATCTTATTTGCACATCTTATCCATAGCTCCTGACTCCAGCTGTCACAATGCTTAGAAACCACCCTCATAAATTTTATTTTCAAAAGTAGCAATTATCCTTTTGGAATAATTTTAATCAAAAGGCGAAAGCGGCAGGCCGCTACGTGTGGCCTTCAGACCCTGATCGGTTGGCACTGAGTCCCCAAAGTTGGCTATGCCGACGTATACATTGCATGACATTTACATGAGCTGTTTTTCCAAGGAAGGCTCTATAATCAAGACAGGCACAGCCCTGGTAGGACTGGAAGTTTTTAAAATGCAGTTTCCTCAATGGTATCAGCCTTAGAGGGAGAATTCCAACACCAGCTCTACAAACGGGAGGAATAATGGCTTCGTTTTCTAGACCCACACTGAGATGGGATTCTTGTTCTGGTGGTGGCCATTTCGTTTTGTTTTTACAATTATGTAAAAACACCACAGCCACCAGAAAATGAACAATATTGTCCCTTTGCTTAATAAATTGAGTCCTCCCACAACTGTCTAGCTACAGGGCAGGAAAAGTTTGTCTCTTTCCAGGCGAATCCCTGAACACTTTAAAGGTATCTATGCAGCCTTTATGGAGAGGGCCCTGGGAGGTCCTCAGAGGAGCGATGCTGTCCTGACCCAGCCCCCTCCCACTTTGTGGGTTGAAGGCGCTGGTGTGTCTGATGGAGGCTGCGGAAACCAGGGGACTGAGAGCTGGGATCCTTGGAAGGTTCCAGGAGATGTCTGGCTACACCTTCCACCCCTTATTGGCTCTGCCTGCTTCCTCCTTGCTCCTTGCGCACCTCTGCAGAGCCCTTTCATAACAATTAAAAGCCAAGGTGAGCCTCGTACCATCAGGGTGCCCTGGCTAAGGAAGGGAGTCAAAGATGCTGAAGAGCAGAGTCCAGGTCCAGGGCAAATGGTAGACTGTGAAGCATTCCAGCTAGCAAGGGTGTGCGCAGTTTTCCTGACTCACTGTGCTTCTCCAACATGGAGGACCGGTTTGAGCCCAGGCTGTGGCAGGACTATCTACCAGCGTTCAGAAGGGTGATTTTATCAAAGCTCCTTCATTTGTCCTCAGATTTGTATATTGGGCACAGGTTCATGTGGAGTGATTCTGGTGAGGAGAGGGAGGGTCCTGGGGGGGGGAGGGCACATCTCTGTACTGATCCTAGAGGATGGCAGCCCCTTCCATTTCAGGGACCCACTTCTAGTAGCAGAGGTTCTCTTTCAAGTGTTTTAATTCATCAAAATACAAAATTTTACCATCTATTTCATGAAAAGTGAAAATCCCCCAAATCTGCTGGAAATATAGTCATTTTGAATTTAGCTGAGTCCAGTGGAAGTTGCTGGAAATAATACCAGCAGCATTCTCTTTTGTGATCATCACCTTTACCGTTCTCAGGCACTGCCTTACAGGTCCATTGGTGAAATATGAATTCTATTTACATCCCATAGTATCTTTTCAGCTTTATATCTCAATAATGCCCTGTTCCTACCGGTTCACACGTCAACGAAGGCCTGTCAGCTAGCACCTTATGAGTCACAATTCATCCAGCATCAGTGGTGGGCCCCGCCCAGGACTGTTTCTTCATTTGTATTTATGAGTTGCTCTGGTGGAAAGAAAACCAGCAGTGGGAACCACTTATGGGATCACTTACTAGTAGGATAAGGAAAGCAGCTTTGCTTAGTGAGAAACTCTGAGATGCAGAAATAAGGTCAACTGGGCTGAAGTTTTTATTTGAGGTCACTGGTTTGCAAGGTCTAAGGATCAATGTCAGGAACAACCAGGATATATATATATATATATATATATATATATATATATATATATCTGAAGAGCGTGCCTACAGATGAGGTGTATGTAGTAGACATCCGATCACTGCAATCTGCTTCCATTCCCGGCTATTTAGACTCTGTTTTACCACCTTCTCATTTTCCCTCCTCCTTGGAATTGATACCAGGAAGGACCTAGAATCAGCAATTTTCTCTGACAGTCTCTATTATCTAACCAACGAAATTTCATCTTCCTTCAAATGGGCCTGCTCCTGGCTTCACTTTCCTCTCCGCACTAACTCCTTCCCTGCTTATTAATTTCTCGCTGTTGCCGAGTAATTACTTGCTGCATGGCAAAAGTGAACTCTTGGATTTGGTTTCAGCTGGAAGAATAAACCTGTAATTGTAGCCAGGCCTTTTCCTCGCATGCTTCCCTGGGGGCCTGGCCTCACATGGAAGGCTCCAAGCTTCCAGAATTTAGATGGGCATGCCCTACTGGAACTTCATTCTCTCAGCTCCAAACTCCATATTGAGGGTCTGGATTAGCCTCTGCTCACCTGCCTGGCCAAAGCCTGCTTGATGTTTGAGGTTCACTCCAGAGGTAGCCTGGGTTGGTTTCCTTCTGCTTCAAAACCTATACAAGAGAGTCTGAAACAATGGCAACCAAGACACACTCTCAGGGCATGGCTGCTCTACTATCAGCAGGGGATGGTCCTGTCCCAAATGAATCGACCTCCATCATTGAAAAATGCAGTGAAAAAATATTATTATCATCATTTTACTCACTTGCATAGTTATATGATATGCTTTAGGCTATAGAATTCAGGCAGGCACATAACAACCTTTTCTGTGGGTGGGCTGCATGAATGAGGTTCCAGAAACTACAGAAACTGTGGCTGCCCTGGTGGCTGATGGGCCTTCTGTGCCATCAGAGCCTGCTTTTGTATGCTATGGGTCCCCGGTTCTGGTTCTTTCTAAAAACCACATCTTTTTTTTTTAATTTTTATTTCATGGGCATTGGTGTTCTGCCTGCATGTATGTCTGTTTGAGGGTGTCAGATCCTGTAGAAATGTTGATGCAGACAGTTCTGAGCTGCTGCATGGGGGCTGGGAATTGAACCAGGGGACCGTGGAAGAGCAGCTAATGCTCTTTACCACTGAGCCATCTCTCCAGCTCTCCAAAGCCACAACTTCTAAAGGTGATTAAAGCTTAGAAAAAAGTCCCAGTAAGTAGAATGGGTCTCAGTGCACTGATTTGATAAACGCTTTTTAAATACTATATTTTTAGTTATGTTTGGATACTTGAGGCCACTATGAGATAATGTTTTGTGAGCTACTTATTTCTGGATATAAATGGCAGTTTACTATACTTTTAACATAATTTAAAAGTTTCTAACCCAGATACTTAACTCTGTGTTCCTACACTGGCTTTGTAAAACACCCCAGGAAGGTTCCAAACTCTGTAAAGGGGATGCAGAGACCATGCCATCATGCGGCTTAAGGAAGCCTAAGGAGTCATGGGAAGATCTCGAATAAACCTAGGTCCTAGGGGTCTTGCTTGGAAGGAGGAAAGGGTGTGTAGAGCTTACAACCTTTCAGGACCTGGCAGATCGTATGTACACAAGTCTCCCCACCATGCAAGCTTCCATGTGCATGCTCCTTGTAACCACTGCATTCAGCAGTCCCTTGGCAAATACATGCTATTGCTACAAATGAAGATGCAATTTAGAAAAATAACTTCAAAAGGGCTTTGGATTAATTATGTCCAATTGGTTCTGTGAGGCCATTCCCCATTGGTTGCTTCGAGAGATTCTGTGTTCTGTCCCCCACTCCAGTTCTCATCTACAAAACATCCAAGGGAGGGGGCAGGGAAGAAGGCGGACAAGACATTACCTAAGATCCTTAGCATGTTGAAATTGTATGATTTTGATTTAAACCTAATTTGTTGCACTTCCTTTCCCACTTAGATATTTATCAACAACGACTGGCACGAGTCCAAGAGTGGGAAAAAGTTTGCCACATATAACCCTTCAACTCTAGAGAAAATCTGTGAGGTGGAAGAAGGCGACAAGGTGGGTCCCTCCCCCCTTCTCTAAGTAATCCGATTAGAGATAAACGAAGGCTGAGGAAGCTGTGTGGCTTGGCTGTAAGACACATGGGCCCACCTCCAGGTAGGGCCAGGGCAACCACAGCAGCCAGTCGGTATGTGCAGCTCAAACACAGCCTAACATGGGATCAATTACAGATGGTCCTCTGCGCAGAGTCACCGTCTTTGATGGATGTTTCTCCATCTCTGAGGATGACCTCAGCTGTCTTCATCACACAGCTAAAGGGAAGGGTTTTTTTCTCAATTATTTCAACCTGTAAGCATTAAAGAATCTCCCAAGAAGGCATTTCCTGCTGGTATGTTTCACCAAAAGTAGCATTCTGGCAGGAGACACTTTAAAAGGGGGGGTTTCAAAGGGTGGGGAGGATGCTCCCAAATGGTCCTGGGGGGTGTGATTATGTCACATTACTGCTCGGTTTCTCTGCTAGTGGACATGCACACAATCATATGAGACTGTAGTCTGGGTAGACCTTTTGCCTGGTATAAGGTCTCCTTTATCACACAGACATGAAGCGACTTCTGCATGTATCTTTTTTTTTACCTTTCAAGGTCATAAAATACGTTTTAAATAGAAGGGCCTCTAAAGAAAAGATGATTAGGGTAACAACCTCCTACAGAGGGAAGAAAAACGAGTGTCTGCTTAACCACGAGGGTACTGGATGGATTGCCTGCCTGCCTTTCTTCCTTTCTCCTTCCTTTCCTGTCTCCCTTCATCCCTCCCCTTTTCCTTTTTCTCTTCCTCTCTTCCTTCCATCACCTTTCCTCCCTTCTGTTCCATCCCTTCCCCTCACCATTGCTCTTCCTTTTTACCACACCCCCCCATTCTGAGATACCATCTTGCACTATTTTCCAGGCTAGTGGAAAATTCCTAGGCTTCTGGGGATCTTCCTGGGACTACAGATATTGGGGAGGCATGGAGCAGAGTGTTGCAGGTCAACCCCCAAGGCTCTTTGCATGCTGGGTAAGCACTCCAGTGCTGAGCAACACCCTCAGGCCTTGGTTTCTTGAGACAGTTCTCACTATTTAGCACAGTCTTGCCTCAAACTCCTGATCTTCCTGCCTCCACGTCCCAAGCGCTGAGGTTAGAGGTGTGTGCCACCACACCTGCTGATACACACAGACTCTTACTGTGTACATTGGTGAGGCCAAGTGGGTGAAGAAGACTGGGATTTTCTTCCACAAGTGACAGCTTTTGTATGGGAAAGGAAGCCCAGTGGCTCACAAGCATAGCCCCAGCTCCCTGTGATCCCTTACACTGAAAAGCAAAGAAGTGGGGGTGGGGTGGGAGGAAGCTGGGAGGGCCTGACAGAGGGGGTGTATGACTGATAAACCCCAGGAGGAAAGTAGGAACCCAGTGGTAGGGTCTGGTTGCTTCCATCACCTGGATAAACATTTTTCTCCATAAACCCAGAGACAGGCTACCCATCCCTTGCAGCAGAAGAGGTCCTGACCTCCTCTTGGGAACCAGGACAAGAACCACAGTGTCCAACATTTCCCTTGCTAAAGCATCCCCTCATTCCGTGAAGGCTTTGGTGATGGTCTTGGCTGAGGCCTCTCCTGACTGGGGTCCTCATCAGCTACCTGTCTTATCACCTAGGGAGACAGGCTCAGGGCAGGATGAGACATTGCTATCAGCAACCAGATCTTCAGAGCCTGTTTTCCTGAAATGAGGACAGTTGGCTCTCCTCTGCACACATCTTGCTTCTGTTCTTTTAAAAGCTGGCAGGCAGGGGCAAGGGGCAAGGCTCAGTAGTAGAAGGCTTGTTTAGCACATGGCAAGGCTTCAGTTCAATTCTCAGCACACACACACACACACACACACACACACACACACCACACAAAGACCCGTGGTTGTTACTCTTCCTTAAGTACAACATTTAGTGTGGAAGCGGTGGTCTCTGTGTGTGTTGAAATGGAGCTAACACATGGTAAATCTTTTTAGTTTTTTACAACTTATTTTATTTATTATTAGTGTGTATGTGACGTGCGTGTGCCTGCAGACACTCCTGTGTTTACTGGGAGGTCAGAGGGCAACTTTGGGGAGTTGTTCCTCTGTTTGCACTGTGGGTCCTGGGGATTGAACTTGGATCTTCAGGCTGTCACAGCAAACACTTAAGCCAGCTCAGCTATCACTGCACTGCCCTGGGAAGTCCTTTAGAACTGGGTCATCAAGAAAAACATTTGAAGTCAACGACTCTATAAGACATTAATACTTGGCCATTACAGAAATATTTTTAAAGACTTATCATGTAAAGAAAAAAGTACTTGGAAGACCCCAGTCATCCAAAGGATTTAAAAACTTGTTTCTGGAAGCCGGGCTGCCCCTCCTTCCTTGGCTCCACAGCAAGACAACTGCTGTTTTCTGTGCCCTCAGACTGCGGTTGCATGAAAAGTGACACACTCTCTCTGTTGTTTTGCCATGCAGCCCGATGTGGACAAGGCTGTGGAGGCCGCACAAGCTGCCTTCCAGAGGGGCTCACCGTGGCGCCAGCTGGATGCCCTGAGGCGAGGCCAGTTGCTGCACCAGCTGGCCGATCTTGTGGAAAGGGACCGTGCTATCCTGGCAGTGAGTATAGGCACCGTCAGGTGTGGGGGAACCATCCTCACTGTTCCCCTCACTTGGGGGTCTGTCCCCATGGGGTGTGACTGGAAATATCTGAGGTGCTTGTTTTGTGTGGCCACGGGTCTGTTTGGTCTTGGGAAATGACCATGCCTCAGGACTTTATCCTTTTCATCTTGAAGTCAGACATTCTCCCCTGCAGCTCAGCTTCTGAGCCTAGCTGTATAAAGGAAGTTCCCTGTCTCAGTGGTTCCCAGTCTAGGGACGTTCACAGCTGGTCACTAAAGACTGAGCTCACCTGACCTCTCCTGGACATTCATGTAATAACTATTTTCTTCTCCATATTATGTTCCTTGTAAACAGAAATATTACCTCATCATAGGTAAGCTAGTCTCCCCTTATCTGAGGTTTCAGTTATCAGAATCACCCCCCAGCTCAAAAATATTACATGGAAAATCCTAGAAATAAGCAATTGACCTTGTATTGCAGTGAGCTATTGTAATTTCATTTATTAGTTGCTGCTTCTCATCTCTTATGGTAATTTATAAGCTAAGTTTTATTGTAAGAACTTAGTAAGGGGAAAATGCAGTATGTATTTAGGGATTCGGCACTACCTGAAGTTTTCAGGCATTGTTGAATATGCATGAGACCACAGACTTAATGAGCTGGTTGTGGTCCTTTTGTTTTAATTATTAAAGCAAATGACACTGTTTATAGAAAATCCAAGACCTTGCATTTCTAAATGCATTCCTGTATCACCCCAGAACTGGACAGTGGTGAACAACCCCAGAATGTTGGCAAGGACAAGATTTGATTATTGAAAGCCCACAGCATAAAAGGTCTGAGTTCAAATCCCAGATCTGCCACTTACTGATTACATGCTGTTTTCTTAAATGCTTGAGATTCATTTCTTCAGGTAAAATGTCATAGATAATGGTATCCAAGTGTTGGGAAAAATAGCCATTTGACATCCTCAGCAGGTCCCCAGCATACAGTAGTTAATTTAAATAATAGCACTCATCATGTTGATCCTACAGAACGCCAGACTCTGACCCATGCTGCCCGCCTCCCTGCTGGCCAGTAACTTTTCTCTAAACTGTAGCTCCTCTGCTAGGACATTGGGACAGGAATAGCAATACTGCCTACCCATGGGCAGGACACAAATACTACCGGGCTGGAAAGGCCTTAATAAGTTGTAAGTGTGCTCTGTAACAAATTTCAGCCCTCCTTTGGCCCTGAGATAGATGACCAGAAGACATTACTGGGCCACAGGAAGTCTTTTGTTTTTAAATGCTTTTAGTCATTATTATGTGTGGGGTGTGTGTGTGTGTGTGTGTGTGTGTGTGTGTGTGTGTGTGTGTACTTGCCACAGTGCACTTGTGGAGGTCAGGGTACAATTTTCAGGAGTTGGCTCTCCCAAGGATCCAACTCAGGTCCTCCAGCTTGGTGGCAAGCACCTGCCCCAGAGCTGTGTCACTGGCCCCTCGGGGAGTCTCAAAACCATTGCAACCTTCACTCTAGCTGTTGTACAGTTCAATTTCTTGGTTAAAATTTTTTTCAAACCTTGAGGCCCATTTTGTAGGAAGGGACATCTTTTCGGTCTTTGATTTAGAAAAATGGTTTTGATGCTGAAAACCCTTTTGAAGAACAGTATCAGGCAGGACACTGAACTGCCTTTGTCCCAAGTATACTCCTTGGGGCTAGGGGAGCTCTCTTTGAGAGCGGTCTGTGGATAGCCTGAGCTCTGTTTCCTTCCTCCCAGTTGCTAGGTCTCCTGTTCCCAGGAATGAATCTGAGTGAGTGTAGCTCCCTCCCAGGGTAAAAAGCTCCAGAGAGCCTCGGCTTTCTTCCTGCACCGAAAACCAGCCACACTGTTCAAGCTGCCAAACTGGCTTTTTCAAAAACATTTCTGTTTTCCCCCGCATGAGCTCATCAGTCTGCAATGTCCGTGAGCACTAATAGCAGGCTCAAGAGGATGTGCCCTGGGCAACCCTCCCCACCCTGTCCTCAAGTGTCAGTACCATCTGTGGTATAAGCAGTGCAAGGCCACCTTCCTCTCCAGGCAGTCCCATCGCCCTGGCACTGTAGCATTTTGATAGCGGCAGCTGCAGGTGAGAGGACTGGGGACAGCACCCAGCACTTCAGTCCCGCCACTGCAACCTGCTAGCCCACAAGAAATAAGATCCAGCTCTTGGCCACAACATTAAAGGGACCCAAGAATGACTGGGAAATATGGCTTTGAAAATTCTGACCACATCACAGGAGGGCACCCCTCCCTCTCTACCTTGATATGGTTTCCTGCCTTTTCGAGCCGCAAAATGCTTTATTCTGTCATATTCTCCGGCCAGCTCAGTGGTTTTGATGGAGCTGGGTGTTTACTGTGTTCAAAGTTTGGAAACAGATGTGGGGGCCTCGGTGGCTCGTGGCTTTCCAGCTCTGTTGAGGCACCCTGGGCCCAAGCTGTAGACTTTTGGGTGCTCATCTAGCTAGGTACCAAATACCCCCCCCCATGAGAGATTAACCTTTCAACATAGGTGCCATTTCCCGACCCTTGTTTGCAGTATGAGCATACTAGCTTCTAGGGAAGCCATCCCAGCATTCATCTTTCAGAAGGGGCATTTTTCTCTTAGTACGCTGAAGAGAGTAAGCCTGGGAGTGGCCGAGGTGGCTCATGTTTGAATCACAGCAGTAAGTCACAAGACAGTCGTCTGTTTCTGTCAGGAGCTAACACTTGATTTCTCAAGCTCAATCATCTAACTCCAATCTCCTCCTCGTCTTTTTCTTTTCTTTATTTTATTTTATTGGTGCATGTGAATACGTATATGTGTCTTAGTTAGGTTTTCTATAGCTGTCATAAATCACCATAGCTAAAAAGCAACTTGAGGAGGAAAGGATTTATTTCAGCCTGCAGCTCTCAGGTCACACTCCATCACTCGAGGCAGTCAGGACTGGAACTCAAGTCAGGAACCTGGAGGCAGGAGCTGAAGCAGAAGCCATGCAAGTGTGACACTTACTGGCTTACTCTTCATGGCTTGCGCAGCCTGCTTTCTTACACCATCCAGGATTAACTGTGGGAGATGACACCGCCCACAGTGAGCTGTGGGTCTTCTCCATTACCCATTAGTCAAGAAATGTCCCCACAGACTTGTGTATGGACCACTCTGATGAGGGCATTTTCTCAATTGAGGTTCTTTCTTCTCAAATGACTCTAGCTTGTGTCAGGTTCACAAGACACTGACCAGTACCACATGTGAGTGTAGATACACTTGCACGTGTTTCAATGTATGTGTGGGGGTCAGAGGTCAACATCCTGTTCCACAGGACCAGTGCACTTTGTTTTTTTGCTTTGTTGTTGTGTGTTTTTAAAGTAGAATTTCTGATTGGAGTTCACTAACTAGGCAAGGCTTACCGACCAGTGAGTTCTAGGGACCTGTCTCAACCTCTTTGATGCAGGAATGTGCCACCATACCTGGCTTTTCTTAAACATGGGTTCTGGGGATTGAACTCGGGTCCTCAGGCTTGCAAGGCAAGCCCTTTACTGACTGAGCCATCTCCTTAGCCTCCCCTCCCTTTAAAGAACCTGCTGTCTAAGTTTATTGTGAACTGAGTTTTGTTTGTACAGATTCTTTACAACCAACCTAGAGATTTCAAGCTATTACTCTGCTAAGCAATCTTGCCTGGGTTAAGGATTTAAAAATCTGTGGGCAATGCTTATTGAATGTCCTCCAAGAAGCTGATTTGTAGGCTCTGGGCTTGTATGTGTACTATTTCACTTTAAAGTCAGGAAGTTGAGGATCAGAAAAAGTTAGTACCCTGTCCAAGGCCACCCAGCCCAAGGTAGAAATCCAGGATAGCAGACAGATGGTTGCCATGTCGCAAACTTTCCCACAATGCTCCATCTGTGTCCTCTCCCTTGCCTTATCACAGCAAGGAGCCAAGAACAGACAGATACCTGACTTTATGCACAGGTGTGCTCACGCTCTTGGGAACTTCACAGAGCTGAGGGCCTTTGGATATTCTTTAAAATGCTAGGCTTCTCAGAAAATGAAAGTGTCAACTTGGATGCCAATCCAAAGGGGCCAAAGGTACAAGGTACTGGGTGTCATGCTGGCCTCCTCCAAGTGGTTGGTACTGCAGGTATGACCCAGGCCTCAGTCAGAACTAACCAAGTTCTGTTGTCTTCAACAAGTCTGAGTCCTTCTTTCTTGGGGTCATAGCGAGGATCACCAAACAAGCACCTGTGTAGTGCTCAAGAGAAAGCTGGGCTGTGTACCAGTTAGCACCTGGGCAATTGCACTGCTGTGGCTGCTTATATGAGTGTTGTGTTTCCTGATTCTCTTAACTAACCTACCAGCTCCAAGAGGGTGAAAATGTTGATATCTTCATTTTACAGCAGAGGTAACTGAGGTGGAAGACATTTGGGGGGCTCAAACAGCATCAGTCAGGGCAGACAGCTTCTCTGACTAGGGAGATGGCTCAGTCAACACAGTGTTTGCTGCACAGACATGAAGATCTGAGTCTGGATCCTCAGCATCACTTAAAAAGCTAGGAATGGCAGGTTGTACCTGTAAATCCCAGGTCTGTGGAGATGGAGACAGGGGACCCTGAAGCTTACTGGCCAGCCAGTCTGGTTAAATCAGTGAACTCCAGACTCAAGGAGAGACTGTCTCAAAAAGTAAGGTGGCCAGTGGTTGAGGAAGCTTCTAGATGCATACACACCCATATGCACATGTGTCCATACACACATGAACATGTACACACATACCTACCACATACACAGAAAGAAGCAAAGGTCAGACAGAAGAGCCTTGAGTATCTTTTTTTTTTTTTTTTCTTTTTGGTCTTTCAAGACAGGGTTTCTCTGTATTGGTTTGAAGGTTGTCCTGGAACTTGCTCTGTAGACCAGGCTGGCCTCAAACTCACAGAGATCCACCTGCCTCTGCCTCCTGAGTGCTGGGATTAAAGGCATGAGCCACCAATGCCTGGCCAAGCCCTGAATATCTTAAGCCTTCCAAATGCCTAGGGACAGCCGCCTAACCAGTGATGGCTGAGGTGGCTGGATGTCAGTGCTGGCTGGCTGGCTGGCCAGCCTTAGGGAGTCACTGGGCCCTATTATCATCAGTGTCTGCCCCTTCATCTTCTAATGGGAACAGAGACACCCAGCCCGCCATACGACATAGGCAAGTGCTTTGGGGATAAAGCCCTGGGTAAGGAATGAGGAGGCACCTCCCTTCCTCTTTCTAGCATCATCTAGTCCCATAGACACTTCAGCAGGAATCCAGCCCTAGGCATCACATCAGGATCGGGTGGATACTTCCTGTGAAGCAGGATAACTGGAGGTTCCAGCCAGCATAGCGCTCCACAGGGCTGCTTGTGTGAGGGATAAAGGGGTTTCTTTCACCCAGACTAGAAATAGAAAAGAATCCCAATATTGAGCAGGGTCACCCTGGCCTGGGTGACCGCCTAGTCCAGCCGGCTTGCCCTCCCTGCTCTGTTTCCACATCCGGCCTGCTGCCTGTTTGGAGAGCACTGCATCTTTGTGCTGGTGGCTTGACCCTCCTGAACTCTGTCATTCTTTCCGCTGCCACACTGACCCGCTCAGCTGAGAGGGAAAAGCCAACAACGTCTTCCCTTTCTCTTTTGTTAGAAGAAACCACCCTCTTGCTAGCCAACTTCTGGAAGCTCCCTGGAGTGCATGAATTTGCATGTCTGGATGGTACAGTGGAGACTGCTCTGGATGGAAGAGCAAATGCCAGAGTGGCTGGCAGCCAGCACACCTTCAAATGAGCAGCAAGGGAGACAGTGCCCATGCTTCACCAGCCCCCTGCTTCAGGCACCAGGCAGAATAGGCTGGCCAGTCCTTGCCAGTAGGGTCAGGTCCATTTCAATGGAGAGGCAGGCTTTCTAAAGTGGCATGTAAGACCGAGGTGTAGTGCTGTGCCTAGGGTTGGGCTTTCCCCTGCACCCCTCTACTTAACAACCGGAAGAGAAAAGAAAACCGTGTCTACAAAAGGAGCTGTCTTGTTCTTGCAGACTCTGGAGACGATGGACACTGGCAAGCCATTCCTTCATGCCTTCTTTGTCGACCTGGAGGGCTGTATTAAGACCTTCAGATATTTTGCCGGGTGGGCAGACAAAATCCAGGGCAGGACCATCCCCACAGGTGAGCCTATACAGGATAGACTGGAGCCTCGCTTGGGTCTACTGGGGAATTTGTCTTCTCTTCCCTCTAGGCCTTTTTCCCTGTGGGGCATCCTTCCCCCTGCCCTCTCCCCACATGGCAACAGGTTGATTCTTCCTGGGAACACAATTCATGCTTTGAACTTGAGCTCAAATCACTTCTTTGTGTAATGGATAAGACCTGGCCCCTTTGCAGGCTTCTCCATTTCTTTCTTATAGCTTTGCCATGTGAAATTCTTTTATGTTTGTTTGTTGTGGGGTTGGTTTTATGTTTTGTTTTTTCCTGTTTTGTTGGTTTGCTTTGTTTTTGTGAGACAGGCTCTTTCCATTATGTAGCACCAGCTGTCCTGGTAATGTAGACCAGGCTGACCTTGAACTCCCAGAGATTCACTTGCTTCTGCCTCCCAAGTGCTGAGATTGAAGGTGTGTGCCAGCAAGCACAGGCCCGTGTGCAGTTCTTCACCATGATTGTGTTCTTTCCCTGTGTCACCTCTCTTCCAGATAACAACGTTGTGTGTTTCACCAGGCACGAGCCCATTGGGGTGTGTGGGGCCATTACACCAGTGAGTATGGAAGTTTGCCATCACAGACTCTGTTTCTGCCCACTACAACCACCACAGGCTGAGTGCAAGCTAGGGGCATGGGGGTCTGTGCCTGAGGTTGCCCAGGGTGGTTCGGGGTGTTTGGCAGGAAGCATGGTAGATTCCAGCAGAGTGGTTAGAATGGCCTGCTCCTCTGTGATGCAGAGTCTCTTAACTGGGGCTGAAGAATAAAAAAGTTTGGTCAACAGGGAAGAGGGCTTTGCAAGCAGTGCGACCTGCCTGGGCAAAGACATGGGTTGTCTGCCTCCTTGGAAGGAAGCAGAGGAAGGCTGGTGAGTGGGAGCTTAGGCTAGGTCGAGCACACTGGCAGATAGCAGGGCCATTCCCGAAGCCTGTGATGCCAGGCGGTTGAGACCTGCGCATGTTGGGGAACTCAGTGCTGCCTCTCTGTTTGGGAAGTCCTGGGCCACTTCCACAGCAACTGAGTGAATGAGGATGGAGGAGACAAGGAAAGTGCCACCCCTTTAGCAAGCATTCTGGAGGGAATGGGAAGGCACATAGCATAGAACTGCTCCTGCGTTAGCATCTCCAGGGTGCTGCTGAGAAGCACTGGGCTCCTGCACTCTTGCACACACCTATGCTCTCCTTCAAAGTCCGATTCAGACCAAGCAGAGGAAGTGTCCTCCACAGAGGGAGGTGGGCCCTGGGTTGGAGGCACAGTGGACCTGAGCCTCAGGGCCCCCGTCTCATGCTCTGGCACAGTGGAACTTTCCCCTTCTGATGCTGGCCTGGAAACTGGCTCCTGCCCTGTGCTGTGGGAACACTGTGGTCCTGAAACCTGCTGAGCAGACACCCCTCACCGCCCTGTACCTTGGCTCTCTCATCAAAGAGGTAAGAAGTCTGAAAAGAAGGTATTATGTATTCCAGATAGATCCCCACCCCCATGAGCTAGGCACCATGAGAATCCTTGATGGGGGCCACCAGCTCATGGTGCAAAGGGAAGGATGTGACTGCTTTTGTTCGTTGTAGCTGATCTGGAAGCTTCTGTTCCTCCCCATATTCCTAACACGATCCTGTCCCTCTCCCCCTCATTAACTCACAGACTTGTAGTTAGCACTGTTTTATCTAGAGCATTTGCAGGAGGGGGCCAAAAAAAGGGAGCCCCAAACTCCACAGGTCCTGGGCTCAGAGGCCATGGGAAGTGAAAAAGTCCTTCCTCCTCTGGGAAGGGTGGCCTTGCCAGCTAGCTAGGTAGCTGCAGCTGTGCGTAGGTCCCCAAGAGCCTCCACACTGTCCTCCCCACCCCAAGGGAGCCACAACTCAGGGAAGCAGTGGCCCGCAGGGACACCTGCTAGACACACCTGGCAACATATTTTAGCCATTCCATCATCAGTGTGCATACAGCAAAGATTGAAAGAACAGGAAGACACATGAGCTGGAAGAAAGGCCACCACTTCACTCCCAGCCGGACTGAGGCTGCTGGGAAGTACCTGCTGGACCACTGAGGGCAGCTGGGGCCTCTGGAATCAGGCAGCTCTCACCTTCCTGCCACTAGCTACACAGGACATGTTTATCATGTAAAAGAGGCTCTGGGAGCCTCCCAGCACTTGGGAAGCAGAGACAGGTGGATCTCTGTGAGTTCGAGACCAGCCTGGTCCACAAGAGCTAGTTCCAGGACAGCTTCCAAAGCCACAGAGAAATCCTGTCTCGAAAAAAAACCAATAAAAGATTCAAGCATCGTCCTAAAAGGGCATTTTCAAAATAAAGTCATAGGCAAGACCCCACTGTGCTGGGAACAGCAACTTCTACCTCATTAGGTTGGTGAAAGTCTTGTTAATGGGGAGGCCTCCCATATGTGCCCTGCATGAGTGTGAGCATGGAAGATTCAGCAACCCCCTGCCTCAGCAAGTGCCAATCCTGGATGAGCCCAGTGGGTCCAGCAAGGGGAAGGATTTCTCATTTTACCTGTATAAGGGTGGGGCAGGGTAAGACCCAACATTGGCTCGACAAGGGCATCGACGATCTGGAGGGGGTGTGTCCAAGGGACTTCTTGTTCCCTCAATACACGCATAGTCATGCATGCACACACAGTCACACACAGTCACACATGTTCTCATATTCACATGTTTATACACACATGCACACACATGTGATCTCTCACACACATACAGGTGCACCCATTCACACACTCATACAAACCCAGGCTCTCTCACAAAAGCACATACGTGCTTTCACGTTCCCATGCTGTCTCACACCCCCACACACATATACACAGACACATTCTCACATAGGCACATTCATATTCCCAGGTATACACATACAGACAGACATACAAGCACATGCGAGCGCGCACGCGCACGCGCGCGCGCGCGCACACACACACACACACACACACACACACACACACGCACACACACACACCCCTTATGCAAGAGGGCCACTGCCACCTAGTGGCATCCCTGAATCTTTGCCCCTCAACCCTGCTGGGGTAAGAGGCTCTTCAGGGGCAGAGTGATCAATTCACTAAGTGCTTGCACCCAGGCTTGCAGCAGAGGGTTAGGAGGGCAGCTCACTGAGGAGAGGTTTCCGATGTGGGTGCATTCTGCCCAGTGCATAACACAGCTTCCCTTAGAGAGTGCTGCTCTGCTTGGAGACATTACATGGCTTAAACAACGCTTGCCACCCCTGTAGACAGTGCTGTCCCTCTGATCCTCCGATACCATTTCTGTTCCTCCCAGGTGGGGTTCCCTCCGGGTGTGGTGAACATCGTGCCAGGCTTTGGGCCCACAGTGGGAGCAGCAATCTCCGCTCATCCACAGATCAACAAGATAGCCTTCACAGGGTCCACAGAGGTAAACCCTCTTCATGAGCTGCTGGCAAATACAACAACCTCTCTATTATTTGAAACCCACAGACATTTCCTTGAGAAACTCAAGTACCATTTGCTTATTTTTTCTAAATCTAACTATGTTCTATTAGTAAAATGTCACTGTTCCAGTTCCCAAACTAAATAAATAGTTAATAGGATTTGGAAGCCTTCAAAAAATAAATGAGAGATAAGATAAAATAAAAATGTAAAACATCTGTATAGTAAACAATATCATAATTAAGGCTAAGAGATGATAAACAAGCTGTAAAAAACCAGTTGTGCTGCATGCAGCTCTCTAAATGTTTATATATCCTTCATATGTGAAGAGCACCTAAAAATCAATAAAAAGACAAGCAGGATGATGGGAGAAATGGACATCTCTGAGATATCTAGTCTGGCTAGGAGCCTGCTACCCACCCCACTCCTGTCCTTCCCTTTGGCAGCCAGGGTGAGTATGCTTAGAGACTCCTGTCAGAATTAGACCATGGCCTACAGCCACCATTCCCCCATGTGGCATTAAACAGCCCTGGCACTGTACACACTGAGCTATCCAGCTCTAAGTTGTGGGGTCTGCCCTGGTCTTCTAGGTCTTTCCCAGCTCAGAGGTTCTTTGTGTCTGGCTAAACTTGTTACCACGATGTGTCAGGAGGCATGATAGACCAGATGCACCTCCATCTTCGTACCCAGGGCACAGAGAGACCCCGTCAAGGTGCCTGTGAGTGTTGTCCCGTGGCACCACATCAGCTACCAATTCTCTCTCCTCCTCCCAAGGTGGGCTCAGTCTTTAAAGGCTTCCAGAGAATTGGCCACCTGTCATCTCAAGAATGAACCATCTTTGCTGTTCCCCTAACTTGACAGTCCCCTCAAATCAGCAGTCTTAGCTATCTCTAGCAGGAGTGGAAGATCACCCTTAGCAGGGTGCCCAGCAGCAGTGGCCAGCCTGGGGAGCCAAGGCTGTGTGACAATTTGATGCACAGACCTGGGTGCTTCACTGAGGCAGGTGGCACCTCCTGGGGACAGGTTCACAGAGTCTAAGAGTTAACGCAGCCTGATTCTTACCCCGAAGGTTGGAAAGCTGGTTAAAGAAGCTGCCTCCCGGAGCAACCTGAAGCGAGTCACGCTGGAGCTGGGGGGCAAGAACCCATGCATCGTGTGTGCTGATGCCGACCGTGAGTCACTGGGGCCACAGGTCTTTCCTCACTTCCTAGTGTGCTTTCAGGACCCACGAAAAGAGGAGCGTACACACACACAGTGGAACGGGCCACTCATTGTCCCCTCATCAGGCCCAGCCTATGGAGGGTAGAAGGGAGATGGAAAAGCCTGTGGCTTATAGATATTGAAGGGTCTGCCCCTGAAGGCTAAGTTCCTGCACCTAAGGATGTGAGGAAACCAAAGACTGGTCCAGTTTCTCCTGCAGGGAACCTTCTGGGCTGGGGAAGGAGGAGGCAAGCTTCCCACTCTGGGCATCCATTTTTCTATCCTTCAAGTCAGTATGGCCACTGTGTTTGTTCTTATGCTCTTGAAAGAGTCCAAGTGTTTCTTCTTTGTCTTGGACCTGACACACTGGAGAACAGCCTTGCTGACCCTTCAGAACACAAAACAAAAACATGCTCTGGGTGTCATCCCTGTGTCACCTCTTCCCTGGGAAAGCCACCCGCACAGCAGCTGGGAGCATCTAGTGTCCTGCCAGAGCTGTGTGACCCAATATTACAATGTATGTTATTGCTGGCTGCTATGTCCAGAAGAGGGCAGAGAGGACCACACTGGGCATCCAGTCACCTGATTGCTAGGTCACCTTATGTCTAGGTCACCTCTCAAAAGGTGTGACTCCTCAAAGGCCTTAGAGCACCTAGGCTTTAAAGAGCAGCCTCCCCCACTGTCCACTGGTGCCAGAAATTCCTGCCACAGAGAACAAAGCCTTCTATTCCACACTTAGATAAGACCGGATTTGAAAATAGCCCTGAGAAATAATGACACTGGCACGATTTCTCACTGAGAAGTGAAGGAGGGGTAGCCGTTCCTTTCCCTGAAGCCGGTTTTCAGTGGGAGAGAAGACTGAGGAAGAAAGCCAGGGAGGCTGTGGAGAGGGATTGCCCAGCTCTTGCCTAAAGCAATGTTGCTGCTGCAGTCACTTGGAACAGTTTTCTATGTTTCCCTACTGTGACTCACATTTGGGGTCCCAAACTCCCATCCCAAAGAACTAGGACTGCTTTGAATTATGGGGTCACTATAGTGGATGTCCCACCTGCTGTCCACTCCATGGAGTGAACCCCACAGCAAAGCACCAGAAGCAAATCATACAAGGGCTGGTTTACCATAGTCATGAAAACAGAGCCTGCTCCCCCACTCCCCGCCCCTCTGCTGCCTTTTCCTCCTGCCTCCTCCTCCAGGCAGCGCCATTCCACAAAATTAAATCCTGACATAATGTCCAGGGTGACACACACCATTCTGCCACTTCAGTCATCCTTCCTGGCTCTCACCAGGGACCAAGAAATGAATTGGTGTCTTGAGGAGTGGCATTTGAGCCTAGCCTCTGGCCCAGCTGCAGGGGTGAGGTGCATGGAGGCCCATGTGCATTGTGAGGCTGTCGTGTTTCAACCCTGCGGGGGTACAGTCCCTCCAGACTGTCCCCAGCGTCGGACAGGAAAGCTGGGGTGGGGGTTCCCTGGACAGATGAGCTGTCCCAGCTCTGCATCATTGGCGTGTTAATGGCCCTGAGAAGTCTTGCTTCTTGGACTTACTTAATTCAAACTTGATGGATCTAAAACCCTTCCCCCGCCCCCATCCCCTCCTTTGGGAAGCACTGAGAAAGAAATATTAGTTTCTGAAGTGCAGTCATCTGGGGCCTGTTTTCTTGTGGGGGCAATTAGAGTTGCAGCTGTCGCCAGGCCTGCTGTAACAACTTAATCGCTTCCTCTTGCCTCCCCTGGCCCCCAGTGGACTTGGCGGTGGAGTGTGCTCACCAAGGAGTATTCTTCAACCAAGGCCAGTGCTGCACAGCCGCCTCCAGAGTGTTCGTGGAAGAGCAGGTCTATGGGGAGTTTGTGAGGAGGAGTGTGGAGTATGCCAAGAAGAGGCCAGTTGGAGATCCCTTCGATGCCAAAACGGAGCAAGGACCCCAGGTAACCCACCAACAAACATGCCTCCATGTGTGATACTCCACTGCGGGCTCAGCAAGGCAGAAGTATGGCCACAGACAGGGCTCCTCCCCCAAGGAAAAGAACTAGTGGGTGCTCTCTGTCACTCGAAGCTTTTGTGTGGAAGCTGATGAAGTTGGTTTTGTCAGGAAATGGAGCAGCAGCCATGGGGACAAGGGAGGAGCCAGTGGGCACAGGGCACAAGGCACAAGGCACAAGGCTATCCATCCATACCCTGTCTTCTTGATATGGTGACCTTTGAACCTTGGGGCTAGGTCACATAGAGAGTTTCCTGAACCCTACAGAAGAGGGACACAGCCAGGGCAATGACTGACAATTCTTGACTCCGGGGTCCTCAAGGTCACATGCATTACAGTGCACGATAACCCCCAGGAACCAGAGAGCTATAGCATGAGAGAACCCCCAGGAACCAGAGAGCTACAGCATGGGATAACCCCCAGGAACCAGAGGGCTATAGCATGAGATAAACCTCAGGAACCAGCGGGTTACAGCATGGGATAACCCCAGGAACCAGAGGGTGGAGAAACTCTAGGGATTGGACTATTATATCCTGGGCAGTGGGAACAGGTTTCTGCAGGTCTGGTTTGTGAAGCCTGGACAGGATGCAAATGGCCATAACTACGAAGTTTAACAAAGTTTGTTGGATATTCAAGAGGGCAGCCTGGCCATCCCTGCACTATTGCAACAGAGCTCGGTGGCAGCTCTCTGCCTTTTGCCAGTCTTGTGCTCAACCCTCGAGTTTCTAGGCATATCCATGACTTACCAACCACTGTCTATCCCAGACATTCACAGTTTATCACTGAGTCAGCACCAAATGTTTACACAGGAAGCTCCTGAGCCCAAACTAGGTTCTGTGGTTTTGTTCCTCCCAGCCCTTAGTTTTCCTCATCTGGGAAATGGGAGTCATAGAGGGTGTCGCATCACCAGGAAGTACTCAGCAGAAGGCATAGATTTGTTCTAAGGGAGAAACACTGACTGGCAGGTCTCTGGAAGTAGGAGGCACATACATTCCTGCATGATTTCAGGGCATCGCCGTCGGTTTGGCAAACCATCCTGTGTGGATGCTGTCTAGGGAAGAAGTGGAGGGGAGATTTTCTGGCCAAGGTGACACCAACCCTGACCCCAGTCCATGTGGCCTGCAGCTCTGATATCCTCTGTCCCTAGCAGGGAAGCTGTGTACATCCTTCATCCCCAATCTCAATCACAAACTCTGAAGTCCTGACACAAGGTAGTCCGTGGCCTCAGTGCAAACATGGCCACAGATCAGTATCAGATCCACAAGTTTTAGAGTTAATCTAGAATGGGTGGGAGACCTGCTAAGGAGAGCTTTCCTCCTATCATTTCCTTTCTTTGCTTCCCAAGTCTCCAGTGTGGCATTGG
Organism: Cricetulus griseus; assembly: GCF_003668045.3. Classification (NCBI taxonomy): domain Eukaryota; kingdom Metazoa; phylum Chordata; class Mammalia; order Rodentia; family Cricetidae; genus Cricetulus; species Cricetulus griseus. The sequence goes on from NC_048596.1 coordinate 130,851,156, forward strand.
AGCCAGACACACAGGCTCTTCCGGGGAGTGGGTGTCCATTCCACCTGTGCTCTGCCCGGCCGAGTCCCTTTGGAGCTCACTTACATTATCTACACTGGACATTATGTTAGGATCCTGATGATAACCTTCCTCCTTCCAAGACCTTTAAGGTTTTGTTCCGAAAGGGTGTCCAGCTGCCTAAACACTTCTGTCCATCTCAGGCCTGTGGAAGAACTAGCTGACCTAGATTGGGGGCCAGGGCTGGAGACCGCTTGCTGGAACACTCCATCATCTTTTGGGTTAGCTTGGCAGACAAGCAAGGAGGCCACCTGGCCTGCTCGGGATCCGGAGGCGTCCTCTGCAGAGCAAGCACAGCCGTGGAAGGTCCTGTGGGAGCCATCTTTTTCCACTTCTGGTGCGGTGCCCTACCCTGTCATTCCACATCCTGCCAGATCTCTCTTCCTGTGCTGTAGGCACCAGCTGACATTTCATGGATGGCTATTAGATTTAAACAACGTGTTTATGAGGACTCATGGGGGTGGAGTTTGGGTGTGTAGGGGTTCTGACGGGGACCCCAGCTGCCTGCAAAGACGATGGGGTCTGTCAGTACAATGTAGTTCCAGCCAGCCAAGATCCGAGGCCTGAGGAAGTTAAGTTGCTCCAGTGAGCTACATGGGCCCCCGAGGAGGAGAGAGGTTTCGTAACATATGGGACTTTTCTTCACATGTTAAAAAAAAAAAAGGTTTTAAGTAGCATTTATTTGTTTAATTTGTACGCGTATACCTTTGTGTCTTTGTGTGGGGTGCGCATGCCACAGTGCTCATGTGCGGGGACCAGAGGACAGCTTGACAAGGACAGCAGTCTTTTTCCACTGTGTGGATCCCTTGCCTAGCCCAGCATTGAGCTCAAGTTGTCAGGCTTCATAGCCAGCACCGTTACTTGCAGAACATCTCACCAGCCCCATCTGGAGCTTTTAAGCCAAGATGTGGTTCACCCAGAGAAAGGCTGACAGAACGTGGAACTGCATGTGTTTTGGTTTTTTCCCTTACTTTCTTGTGGTGTGTCAGCACACCCTAATGGTGTGCAAAGGACTACAGTGAAGGGGCTCCCCCAGCACCACCCCACCAACACTTGTTCTTACCTCTCCCTGCAGTGGGGGGTCGCATGGTCTTTATTCCTGGCACTCTCCTCCAGGATTTCCTTACAGGTGGGCAAGCAAAAGTGATGATGCTCTTGGATTCTTTCCCTGTCTCGATGTGAAAGAGATCATGCTGGCTCTACCATCTCATTATTTTTAAAAATTGTTCCTTAAAAAGAAACTCAAAGAACTTTCTTTACTTGAGATAGGTTTATTTACTTTTCATCCTTTTCTACACGAGCATATTTGTGGTATACACATGTGTGTTCATGTGTATGTGCAGCCATGCTTAACATGTGTGTGCATGTACTATATGTTTATGTGGAGGCCACAGGTCAGAGTCAGGTTCTTCCTCTATCAACGTCCACCCTATTTTTTGAGAGGACTACAGGTATAGTTCACCACACGAAGGTTTTTCCATGGATTCCAGAGATCTGATCTCAGGTCCTCAAGTTTTACTGACTGAGCCATCTCCTGGGCCCTGAATTCTTTTCCCTACCTAATGTTACTGGAATGAAACCAAAACTCCTATCTAAAACCCTCAGGAACAGAAACAGCATTTGATTAAACTCTGTCTCTCTCAGCCTGGGAGGGAGGAAACCGTCAACTGGGTCATGATAAGACCATTTGGATTTGAGGAAGAAGACTGTGAATGGGGACAGAAAGAGCACCTTCCATGATGCGCCCATCCCCAGGAGGGGTGGCCTTTTGACAGACGGTTGAGTACTGTGGCCCATAGCTGGGTGTTCATCTGTGAACTGTGGCATAGGGCACCTTGGAGCCAATGAGGCAGTAGCAGAAGGTTGAATCTTTCTGAGTTCATTTCCCTCCAGCCAAGAAGCAGCACCCATCCCCTATTGTGAGACTCACATCACTGTTCCCAGAGATGCTGAGTCAAGTGTTCGGCCCTGCTCCCTCCTCTGTACTTGGATAGGATAATTCCAATAAGTATCCACCCCATCTATGGTACACAGGTAAATATTGGCACCACTAGACTTGAATTTTAGACAAACTGAAGGCATCTTAGCTTAAGTATATCTCAAATGCTGTTTGGTGTGTACTTTATACTAAAAACAATCATGTGTTATATTTCTGATAGCTGCATTTATCTGTTCATCCTGTGTTTTTACCTGTCAAATCTAGTAATTCTAGCAGAATGCCAAGTCCGGAGAGAATGCAACCATTTCAGAACCCATTTCCCCCTTACCCTCAACCTCTCAGCATGAGAAGGGGAACTAGACATGTGAATAAGATCTCAAGTTTAAAGGTGAGAACAGCCAACCTCCCTGTGGCTCCTTGTTTCAAAGCGTCCAGGTTTGTGCATGGGAGGAACATCTGCCCACAAGGCTGTCTGTTTTCTGATCTAGGACTTGACAAGGACACGGGGTAAAGGACCACTGATGGTGCCGAGGCCCACTGAAAGCACAACAGTCTCCTCCTGGAAGGAGGTGGTTATAATTCCCTTCTGTGTTTTGCAGATCGATCAAAAGCAGTTTGACAAAATCCTTGAGCTGATCGAGAGTGGGAAGAAAGAAGGGGCCAAGCTAGAATGTGGGGGTTCAGCCATGGAGGACAGGGGGCTGTTCATCAAACCCACTGTCTTCTCAGATGTTACAGACAATATGAGGATTGCCAAAGAGGAGGTAGGTGTGGTCCCCAGAACTGGGGATCCAGGGGACCTTCAAAGAATTCTTCTGAGGCTCCAGGAATCCCAGAAGCCTTTGCAGGGTAGCCCTGCTATTCTTTGGGCTCTGTTGCCTCCGGTGAACCCCAAGGCCTATGGTAGCTACAATTGTTCCAGCCCTGTTTCTGTCCTTGCTCATGGTCTCCAGCCAGCAGCAGTCCATCTCCTTCCAACAGATGCTCGCACAGCCCAGGTCCAACATCTCTTAGCCTTGTGGGTGTTACCAGACACAAAGTTATGGATTCAGGACCCATAGCTACTTCACACTCTTCAGACTGTCCTTTAACAACAAGTGTCCCTCAGGGAATGTGTCCCAGCTATATTCTCGTTGACCTTTCTGCCATAGTTGTTCTAGAGAACGATGGAGATGGAGATTAAGCAGACTTCCCCCTCACTGTACAACCATAAATCTCCCTGTGCCTCTCAGTCCCATGTCCACCCTGCTGTACATGGGTTTTCCACAAGGTTCTGAGAATGACAGTTCTCACAAACAGTGCTAGCATACAGGGATCATAAATGCAGTGTATATATGTTTGGGTTCTCTTCCATTTTTTTTGTTCTATCTTAATTCCCTCATTCAAATTTCAGCTATCATGCAGTTTTAGAGGTCTTGGGAGTTCTTTGTCTTGTGAGGAGGAACTCTGGGACTATGGGAAGGCATGAAAGCTGGGTCCCTCATCAAGCCACACAATCCCATCCTTACAGGCCTCCTACAATTCTCCTTGTAATTGATTACAGATTTTCGGACCAGTGCAGCCAATACTGAAGTTCAAAAATCTTGAAGAAGTGATCAAAAGAGCGAACAGCACTGACTACGGACTCACAGCAGCAGTGTTCACCAAAAACCTGGACAAAGCCCTGAAGCTGGCTTCTGCGCTGGAGTCTGGCACAGTCTGGTGAGCCAAGCATGGGTGCTGGAGCATTTTGCTATCTGAGCCGCTGGCTTGCTAGTTTCATTTTCCATTCATTGGCACAGGTTACATGATGCGCTCACACTGTTTGGGCGCCTTGGAGATCATCCTCTGAAATGGGTATCCCACAGCCTTGAGTCCTTCATGTTTCACATGAAGAAATCAGGGCATAAAAAGAGATTACTTGTCCAGCATCACACAGCTCGTACAGTTGGCCCTCAGTATTTAGCTGCAGAGGATTCATTCCTTGCTGAGAGACCAAAGTCTATGGCTACTCAAGTCTCTCCATGTGCAGATATCTTAGGAACATTTTCCAGCTTGCTTGCTTATTTGTTATTATGTATTTATACATTTATTTATCTATCTATTTATTTATACCATACTGGCACTCTGGCCCCAGACCTGGAACATACTAGAAAGGCATTTTATCACCAAGGTATACCCCATCCTATCCTGCATACTTCAAAATCATCTACAGGCTTGACGACATCTAGTATAATACTGTGTTGATATTTATTGTATGCTACTGTTTAGAGAATACTGTCAAGGAGAAAAAGAATTCTGCACAAAAATTTGGGTGTGAAGTTAGTTGAATCTGAGGGTGCAGAGCCTATGGTTATCGAGGGTCACGGGACATAGCTTCAAAGCCCGAACCTTTGACAGCTGTGTCACGCTACCTCTCTGATTTTTGTCTCTGGTGGATTCTAAAGACAGCTCATAACTAACCTGCCCAGTATGGACACTTGCCTCTGATCACTGATAATTCTACAGATTGGATACTCATGCCCATCTTCCAGATGAGTGAAGTGAGAGTGAGACTCAAAGAGGTTGAACAAGCTTAGAGTCACCCACACAGTCTAGGAAGCAGAGCTCTGAGATCAGGCCTGCATCATTTCACAGCTAAGCCATCCTCTAGCTCCCTTCCTCCATATATTCCAACTATAGTTTCTGGCAGGAAGAAAGGAAGCAGGAGTGAAGAGGTGTAAGGGGTGTGCTGTGATCAAGTTATGGAAACTTTGCCCAAAGGCCATGTTGTGCCTCCAGCGTCTCAAGATGCAGGCCAGCGCTCTCCAGGTGACCCAAGTGCCTTTTACCCTCTCTCCAGGGTCAACTGCTACAATGCATTCTATGCCCAGGCTCCATTTGGTGGCTTCAAAATGTCTGGAAACGGCAGAGAATTGTAAGTGTTTCTGGCGCTCAGTCGTCCCTCTTCCCTGAAGGCTGGTGATCCCTCAGTGGAGGCTGCTCGGGATCTGTGCCTTCTTCCTTCCTCCCTTCCCACCCTACTCTCCCTCCTAAGCTCCAGAACCAAACTGCAGCCGCAGCTTCTTGCCCTACCTAGCACCATCACCCTAGGGACATTTTACAGTGCTTTGGCCTAGGTTAGCAGGATGGGGGGTGTGGCAAATGAGAGTCTTAGAACACATATCTCTACTTTGGGCAGAGAAAACAGACTGGCTCAATCAGTCTCTGAATCCGCCTGGCTCTGCTTTCAGAGCCTGGCACAAGCTTTGAGGACATACCGTGAGTGACTCTGCTTCCTTCTGGATACCTTTCTGAGTGGCCCATGGCCCCAGCAGAACATTCTGGGTTGAACAAGTTCCTCTGTGTCTCTTTCCTGTTTGGCCTCCTAACATTCATGGGTGGGCCTTCTTGCCTCTGGCCCAGGCCCAAAGCTGGGTGGAGTGTCCCAAGGGTTCCCAGCTACATGCTGGCATCTCTTTCCATCCTCCCTTTCTGCTGTCCTGGGTTTTATTAGCCAATGTGGACAAACATCTTGGTAGGCTCAATGTTCCTGGGGAGCCATCTGTAACAACACCCCAAGGCTGTTCCTGGACCTTTCTGAGGGCTTGTGTTCTCCTTTTGTTTAAACAGTTTGTGTCATTTATATACAAATGCTTTATCTTCTACAGTTTGCACTTGCAGTCAGAACAGACACTGGGCACTTTTTCTCAGCCAAGGCCTTAGTAGGGACACTAAGCAGCTCTGCTTTTAGATTCTTGAGGATATTACAATGGGGGAGGGGCTGGCTTCCACTGGCTCTTGACTGGTCTACATGGAGTTGGGCTCTTTCTCCACCTCAGCTCTGTTCAGACAATCCTTTATTTATGACAGATGACAGATGCTCAGGAGTGATCTGCACACACGAGCAAAAACCACAGAGTGTCCTTTGGTCCCCTCCTTGGTCCTATGACTGATGCTCAGTCGGCAGCCTGTTGACTTTGCTGTCTTGGAGCCTCCACTTCATGGCCTATGAGAGGAGTCTTCCAGCTGAGGATGGGAGGTCAGAGCTAGGGTCCCTTCCAGGCTCCTCCAATAGTAACAATGCTGGTGACAACTGTCATTTGCTGAGCATAGACCCTAGAAGGTTTCATGAGAACCCCTGCACAGTCATTTATGTTCTTGTGGAGACAGTCGTGAGAGGGGATAACAGTTTTCAGGGGACGAGATAGACCCAAGAAGCTAGTGGTCATAAGGGATGAAGAGATGGCTCAGCCAGCTCACAATCAAAAGGACAAGAATTAAGAATAACACTGGCACCCTGGCCTCGGGCTTCCAATAGCCCAGGACTTGCTGGGCAGAGGCCACCCGTGCCTTGTGGTGTTTTGAATTTTGTCTGGGGAAGATTTGGTTTTGTTTTTGCAGTACTGGGGATTGAACTTATGTCATATGAGGCAAGTTCTCTACCACTGAGCTAACCCCTGCCCTAGGAGTCATCTTTGTAAGTCACTTCAGATGAAGCCACCAGAGCTCATGTGGTCACTTGTCGCCTCTGGTCCTCTGTCTTCAGCCAGGCGGGTTGTGGAGACTAAGGAACATAAACCCCTCATAGCCTTCCTTCTAGAGCCTGGAAGGCAGCAAGCACCCCAGTCCCTTAAGTGACAGTCACTGGAAGGGCAGAGGGGAGGCCTCCTGCCTGGCCTTCCCTACAACCACTGAGGATGCACTGCTTAGCTTTCTTACCTGGGCCACTCATTTCTCTGGGCGGGGTCCATGGTCCCTATGCCTGCTACAGACTGACCTGCTAAGCTCACAGACCTTGGTCATGTTTCATCCAGACAGCTGTGCTGGGGACTTTCTTGAATGTCTGGGTTTTTTAAATTATTATTATTTGTTTTGTTTTTGGATCTTTGGCATATATTTTCCCAAAGCTTTTTTTTTTTGGTGAAATATTTTTAAATCATTCATAAGGTGCCTGGAAACTGCCTTGAAAAATTATTTCTATTTTCAGTTGTTTCAGATTAATGTTTCCTTGTTGCAACAAGTTCCCCTTTTCTATGCTGGAGTACCACAAGGTGGATTCCATGGTTTTCCCCAAACTGGTCACTGGGGCTGGGCTGGTTACTGGCTGTACACACGCCAGCCCCTCCAGGATGTGTTTCTGGGCTGATCTTTCATGGAGCCTGAAGAGTCTGTTCCTCTTGGTGAATTGCTTCCTGGTTCTTTGCTTTGCAGTATAAGTAAGGCATCCAAGACAGGCAACAGAAACTCATACAACAGAGATGGGGCAAGGTCAGGCTTTACTCTCTGATCTTTAATCCCACTTGTTAAAGGAACTCATTTCATTCATTCAATCATGGGTTCACATGGCAAATATTTGTTTTTGGTTTTGTTTTTCTAAATTAAAAAAAGTAAATTTAAATTTAAAAATATTTTTAAAAATTTAATAGTAGAAACAAATATAAACCCAAAACCAAAGCTTCTGGAAAAAGCACTTGGTCTGGCCTGTCTTGTGTTGCTCTTCAAACTTGACCTTGGCCTCCCACCCAGCCTTGGGCCTCCGGCTGGGTCTCTAAAGACATCCTTGCTGACAACAGTTTGTTCAGGGGCACATCCACAGCAGACCCTGTGGGCATGAGGTGAGAGTAGCCATACACTTTCACAGAGGACGTGAGCCTTGATCTCTTGGCAATTTGCCTCTTGCTGAGTATCTTGACTACTCCAAGCTTGGTGCTGGGAACTACTATCAATCCTTGTCACCATTGATATTCTAGGGAGGTTTATTAGGAGGAAGGCCGAGCTCCCAAATGGCCTTGGTTGCTGAGGTAGAAAAGACTGGGTGAGGGGTTGAATGAGGACAGCAGGAACTTGAACCAGAACAACAGATGAGGAAATAGAAAGAAGAATGAGGAATCTACAGGCTGTTTCCTGAAAGAATGCTGACACTTCTGAGCTTGTTCAACAAGAACTAATTCAGGAAGGTTTTAATCCCTTTTCTTTACTATGGGATCGATAAACCACTAACACTTAGAATTTTTGCAAAACAATATTTGCTCATTTTGAAAGTTTATAGTGCATTTTCTGTGGCTATGCATAAATCCACTCATTCTTTGCTGTTTACTGATGTGGAAGCAAGCTACTTTTTGCCCTCGAAGACAGGTTTTGGATATCCCCCAGTCTTTTAGTGAAAGCCACCTAGAATGGGTACTAATATTATTTCCACAGGGCCTCAGCATTATTATTATTATTATTACAAACCCTGTTTATAAGCTTCCTTGTATATAAATATTAATGCATTTAGTGTGGTGGTCTTCAGAATGAATTCCTAGAAATCAGTGCTCAGCTACATTAAAGTGTCTCTGTGTGATTTCGCATGTCTTTATGTGTGAGACATCTAGTGTCCCTTTCACACTTGTTGGAATTTGCACATCTTTTTCTGCAGTATGTCCTTTGTAGAATTTTCCCACTTGATTGTGTTTTCCCTGTTGCTTTATAAGAACATTCAATGCATTGATGAAAACAACACACCTTAACGGTGGCATTGCCCATTCAGCACAGAGTGGCCCATGTGACTTCTCTCTAGTTGATGTAACTGGACAGGAGTGGTGGTGTTCCCACAGTACAGTTGAAACAACCTCAGGGATTTCAATCAACTTGACTCATCTACACAGTCCTAAGCCCTATTGCTCTTTTATACTCAAGCAGGCAGCATTATCACCCAGAGAACTTACTGAATACAAACTTCCTGACTCCACCGAGGAAATTTATGATCCCATAAATAAGTTGCTTTTCTAATGATACTGAAAACTCAGTGTCTTAGATGGCACAAACATGGGACTACAAGCTCTATAGAATAGGTGCAGCTCTCTCCGAACTTAGATCAAGGTGTCTGCTAGGCCGGAGGCTTGCGAGGACTGAGTTTTCTAGCCTTTCCCAGCCCCTAGAGGCTCACCTCATACTTGGTTCATACAGTCATCTTCACAACCAGCCTGGTGACACTTTTTTGGGTCTTGTCTTCAATTCTTAAGGACCACTGGGCTACCCAAATGACCCAGAAAATTCTCTATTTTGAAGTCAGCTGATTAGTCATGAGCATTCCATCTCCAGCATCTATTCTCCCTTGCTGTGTAACCTAGCATGTGCACCAGGACAGGGGGGTAGGATGTGGACTCAATCTACTACTTTGCTTTCCCTGTTTTACCTGCCACAGTAGTCCTGGGTGAGCCCCGAAATCTGCATTTCTAACACATTCAAAATAAGGTTGATGATGCTAGACTGAATAACTTACCCGCAGGTCTCAGAGATGAGACAGAATTATGGCTCAGATCTTTTAATAGAGAGACTGGAGAGGCCATCTCTACCCCCTACCTTTTCCGGAACCAGAATCTATTGGTTTATTTTCCAAAACCGTTAAGAGTGTACTAAGGAGGAATTCTCCGTCCAAGTTGCCTCTTGGTTCTGGGAAAGGGATCTGCTCCAAGGATAGTCTATGATGCCTAGGAAAGATCCCAGGCCCCTCTAAGACTTAAGGAAAGGAAATATGCCAAAGATGCTAACCCAAGGGCCATCACCTCCCCATGCCTAGCCTGTGTCGATGTCTGTTCCTTTTCTCCTGCAGTCTGACCCCGCTCTTCTTACAGCTGTGCCTTTCAGAGCCAGATGACCCTATGACCCCCCTGGCCACCTCCTTGGACTTAGACATAGATATTTTTGTCTCTTCAAGTAGTAACAAATTACCACTTAAAACTTACATAGTCAGTGCAGTTCTCACACCCCAGATCACCCTCATTCACCAGCAAGGACCCCTCTTCTGCAGCCACCTCCCTGACCTTATATTTGTTCTGTTGTTTTCATCTCCCATTGTCCAGAAACAAACCCTTAGTTCTTTTAACGTCTTCAAAAACATCACACACAGGAACTTAAACTCCCATTTCCAGTTCCTGACACTCATTGAAGGCATCATGGTGCCTACTGCTCCTACTATGTCTAGGCACCACATTGTGCCCTGTTGTACAAACCCAAACACTCAAACTGTGCACCAGCGTGCTCAGGCATTAGAAGAGTTTTCCCAGAACCATGAACCGACAGTGTGAACTGCCCCCTTCCTGTCTCTGCAGAGGTGAGTATGCTCTGGCTGAGTATACAGAAGTGAAAACTGTCACCATCAAACTCGATGACAAGAACCCCTGAAGGACAGACCGGTTTCTTCCTCAAAAGCTGAACAGCTGTCTGTGGTGACTCCAACTTGCCGTGAGCAGAAAGCAGGGTGACAGTGCCCATCTTCCCAGGACCCTCTCTTCTGGACACTCGGTCTACTAGAGTTTAATGGTTTTGATTTTCCTCTCACACTCATACTTTAGGGACCAAACTGTGGGTGGCTGGATGCTAGGTGTGAAACTGCAGGCCTGCCTGGGGAGGAACTGGTATCCAGCTGTGACTTTGCCCTTAGCCTAAGTGCAGGGCACAGCAAAGACATCCAGGGCTCTGTTAATACGAGATGGTCTCTGGAGTGTCCCGCAGTTATTTGAAATGTTTTGCTGACCCCAGGGAATGTGAAAGAGCTCACTGCATGTGCTGCAAGCAGATCTGTTCTCACGGGCTCCTCGGGGGTCACCTGAGCATGGAACAACCTCATTCTGAGGCTGAAATGGGACTATTCACAACCCAAGGATTAGTGTTGGCATGAAAGGAAGACTCCAGGGACCCAGGGTGGGAAGTTTAGGGGAAACACATGCCAAGGAAAGGCTCCAGAAGTCTTTGGTCTGTGGGGGTGCCGGCCCAGAAGGCCGCATATTGACACTGACCATGGGATTCACCTTGAAAACAACCCTGACTTTGTAATGACCAAATCAGCATCCCAAAGAGTTTGCCCTGTAGTTATGAGATGGTCAGCCATAACTAAGGTCCTTCTTAGTCAGAGAGCATCCTTAGTGTCACCTTTGCCACTGACGAGTCATTTAAGAACTACCATAGCAGAGCGAACCCTAGGCAATCGAGCAGTACATTTGACACTTGGAGCCTTTATTCACTTTTGCAAATTACCCATTTCCACCACATTCAGTATTGGGTGCGCCCACTTCCCTTTTCTTTTCTCCAGCTCCATTACCCATTTCAGATTGGTAAAGTGCACACCACTGAGAGACAGCTGTCACTGCATCGCTTTGTAGTTGTAAAGTCCCGTTTGGGTTTTCATTTCTGATTGATTAACTTATAACACCTGGATCTTATAGGGGACCCGGTCTCCAGCCAAGTGACTTGGATATTTCGTTCACACTTTAACATTTTTCTTTTCCTTGTCGGTGTATCCATGTGATATGCAAATTCTATGTTTTAACATGGAAAACTAAAACCATTCCCATAATGCCCTAAGAATAGAAGCAACCCCATTGGGTTGACTGTTGTTTGGGTCCTTTAACTGTCAGCAACGCGCACCCCTCCAATTGGCTGTGATGCTTACCCTTAAGGTTTAAAGCTGGACTGAGCAAGATTGACAACAAAGCCTCATATCAAAACCAGTGTGTGCATGAAGAATAAGACGCATGAACTGGAGCTCTCAGCCCTGACAGAAACAAGCACTATTCCATTCACCCTCTTTCCCCCTCAGCACTTACACTACCAGTAACAGGTTAAATCGGGATTTGGCCTCACACACTGAACTTTCAGTATCTCAATAACTCTAGGCACTAACTACCCTTCACCATGGTACATTAGAGGGTTGCTATTCCTCCATTGTACAATAATGCCTTTAATATGAAATGTTACATTATTTATAATTGGTATCATTAATGTATCTTTTTATAGCTGTAAGTACACGGAGGTAGTATATTTAACCTTCTGTAATATACTGTATCTAGAAATGAAAATCTATATAATGTTAGATTTCACTTCTTTCAGGTTTACCCCTGTGGTATGATTTTTAAATGGATTGGACTGGAAATCCTGATCCTAACTTCAGATCTTGTTCAGCAATGACAAAATAAAACTGGACATTTGAGAAACATTCTTTTTTTCTTTCACTGAAGAACTAACCGCATTTGAATTCTATGGTAGAATCTTCTCTCTGAAACTTGTGTGTAATGTGGCTTTTGATAAAGCATTGGCAATAATAAAATTATACTCCTTTAGTCTGTCACACACAGGGCATCTTTTCCCGATGGTGACATCCATTTCCGTGGTCTTGGTTGTTGAACAGACCTGTGCATTACAGGCTAAGTTTAAGCCCCATTTTAACCATAAAACAATGACAATTGAGTACAGAAAATGAGGATTTGGGGAAAACATCTTGTCCCCAAGTAGTGACCATGTTTTGTTTGTTTGTTTTGGTTTTTTTTTTTTTTTGGTAACTTTTCTCTATGATGATCTATGGGCCTGGGCTTAATTTAGCTGAAGTTCTTAAGGCTTCTAACTGCCAAGAAACTTCAGTCACCTGGCTGTGACCTGACATGATGCTGGAGAGGAAACCTTCACTGGACTTGGGTAGGTCTGGAAAGATCAAACTGTGAACTCAGCATCAAAAACTGAAATGGGCCGGGCATTGGTGTGCATGCCTTTAATCCCAGCACTCAAGAGGCAGAGGCAGGCAGATCTCTGTGAGTTCGAGGCCAGCCTGGTCTCCAGAGCGAGTGCCAGGATAGGCTCCAAAACTGCACAGAGAAACCCTGTCTCGAAAAACCAAAAAAGAAAAAAAAAAAAAAAAAGCTGACCTGGGTGAAAAAGCACCACCCACTTAAAAATGGCCCCGGAGAGGTCGGATGAGACCTTTCTTTGTATGTACTAGTGCATGTGTTGCTGTGTTTATGAATATTTCATTTCTCATCCAAATGGATAGACAGATGATGTAAAATTACATTTTTGTTGTTTGAAGAATTAGAGCATGACTGCCCAGAGAGAACCACTGTAGAGACAGTAGGTTTGTGTATGTGTGTATAAGGTGTGTGGATGCATGCATGTGTGCACTTGTATGGCTGTGGTTGGGTCATTCTCTGAAAGGAGACACTTTGGGGTGCTCCAGCTTCACCTCTTGGTGGGTGGCTGCTTTCTAACACCCACTCCTCAATAGAATCCATGCAGCAGACTGCACTCGAAGGTAGAGATTGGGGGTGGTGGTGTTTACAGCATTGTTGGGGGGGGAATATCCGAAGGAAGTGAGGATCTGGCTGAATAAAGACAAACATCAAATGACAAGAAGAATAGTTAGCCTCCTCAGTGGAATGTTCATTCAGAGCAGTAGGTAGCTCACCTACCTCTGACCGTGGTCTACCAGCTGAACCCCGTTGGAGATGGTCATTCCAACCTCAGACTTCTGAAAATCTGGGTGGGATGCAAGCAAACGCAAAAAGAACATAGGTCTATGGGAATGAAAAAGAACCGAAAAGGAATCATAACTGTGCTGTAATAATCTCCTTTGCAAAATTGCGACTAATGAACTCCTCCTACTGGGTAAAGCTGAATGCTGGGATAAGGCCATGCATGTGTTTTTCTACATTGGGCATTTTTCCTAGCCTGTTTCCAAGCTTGTTTAAAGGGGAAACTTTCCAAGCTTGTTTAAAGGGGAAATTTTCTTTCCACAGTTAAGTATTCGCAACTCAAGTGTCTGTCCTGGCACCAAGCATAGATTTCCTCCTAGTAACGCTAGGTGGCAGCGATGTATGCTCTGAAGGCAACACCAAACAAGGCTCATTCAAACTGCTGAGGCCAGGCCTGCAAACTATTAGGGACTTTTCCGTAGCAGTCATACTGCTGCCCTTGCTAATTGTTCTGAGGACCTCGTTGGCGAGGACAGGAAAAGTGTTCGGTGGAGAGAAGGTAGAGCATAGATAGGAGAGCTGCAAGGTAGTCCTCCTTGCCAAACACCACCCTAAGTAAACACTCCTTCAGCAGCGGTGCTCCTGAAGTAGCTCCAGGGGCTCACTTTCTGTCAACTGGTAAAGAGGGCTATGGCCATCTGCCTATGTGCTTTGTACCTTGTATGGGGAATATTCCTTATTAGCTTACCGCAGAAGCGTTTGGAGGCAGAACCACTTTTCTGCAAAGGACTGTCCTTTCTCAGAGAAAATCAGAGCCGCATCAGAAGCCTGCTGGCGGCTTAATTAGCCATGAGTGTTTAGCCTGCGTTTGGTTATTACCCTCAGTGGCATCAACATCGCATATCAACATTGCATCATGTTTTACATCTCACCATCACAATCAGACAGGACATGTGTCATGTGCCTGTAGTCCCAGCTAACCCAGAAGCCAAAAATCTAAAATCATTTACCAACTAGTATTAACTTTGCAAATGTCCCTAATTAAGTTAACTAGTGGCAGAAAAGGTGCAGTTTGCAAAACACCAACGTTTAAAAAGCAGTTTCTGTACTATTCCCTAGAGATCTGCACACACATTAATATACTCGTCCTTTTATGTTTACAGCCAGAGTATATGGCCAGCATGCAAAATAGGCTTTAGTCTATTACCAAAGCAGAGAAGGAAAGGCCAAGCAAGGAACGGAGCAGTCTTGTCACTGTGCCTGTACCCAGGGAAGATAGCTGGGCATCCGAACTCGGAGAGGACCCTCCAACGACTCAGGGCCCTAGCGTCCACCCAGGCACCAGCAGTGAGCTTGGTCACCGACATCTAGCAGCTAGGGAAACCGAGGAAGGCCATCGAGGGACCGTGCCCTCGTATGCGGAGGCCGGGGGCAGCCGACCCTCTGGCCCGGCCCTGCTTCCGCGCCACCCGCCCTCTCCGCCCGCCAGGCGGCCGCAGGATTGAGGAAGTGTGTCTGGCCCCGTGGCGGCCAGAGCCTCTCAGGGTAGAGCACGGCGGGACCTGCAGGCCCCAGCCCGTTGATGTCGCCGGCCTGCTGGTGTCGCCGGCCGTAGCGCCCCGACCCCGCTGCCGCAGGTAAGTGCTGTCCCCTGCCCGGGGACACTACTGAAGCAAGCGGCCTGAGAGCCAAGCTTCACCTGCGATCCCCGGTCCCGTGCTCAGGTTCCCGCGTGCAGCGGCGGCAGCCTGCCCTGTGCCCTGCGCCCTGCGCCCTGCGCCCTAAGTCTCGCGTCGCAGCCCCCCCCTCTCCCCAGGCCGGCACCCCGCAATTCTGGCGGTCCCGTGCTCCGGACCCTAGCCTGGGACGGATACTCGCAGGTCACAGCTCTGGGGGCTCCGGGATCTCGAGGCGACCCGGGTCTCCTAGATGCTTCTCTGACTGCACCGCGACCCTCGCCCCTTGAAGGGTTAAGCGGGTGCGGTGCTGGAGCCCGGGGCCGGGGGACCCCGAAATCCCGCGCGGGATCGGAGCGGAATGGGGGCGGGGAGCAGAGTTCAGAAACAAAAGTAGGAAACGCCAAGGCGTCTACAAAGTTCTTTTGCGTTTGAAGAAAGCCTGACTTAACCCAGAGCGGGGTTCTGAACGTGTGTGCGCATGGGAGTGCGTGAACGCCAGTGGCGGGAGGCGACCGCCCAAGCGGGCTCTTCACGCCCTGGGCATCCGGGTGGTATGGGGTGGCCTGTAGGTCTTCCCCTCCTCCACTCCTGGGGAGCGCTTCTCGACCAGTGGTCGCCTCTCTGCGGCTACTGAGAAAAACTGTGCTCTCTTTTGTATGAGCCTGCTGTGGTCCCCAGTAAACACGAGGGCAGGAATCCTAGGAAAGCCAGGGGTAGCAACGACGATAGCAATGGAGAAACTCTAAGGATGCCAAGAGCCAGTTCAGCCTGGCTTTTCATAGTTTGAGACCGTTAAAGATTTTCTCTTGCATGCGTTCACCCCTGCAAAGACTGAAGCGAGATAACGGGTCGTAAGAGCTATGTTTTTAGCATACTCTCACCAAATACTCTCCTTTTTGAATGAGTTGGTCACTCGCGTAGTAGCATTGAAGGGGTTACAATTTGCACATTTTGAAAAACCTTAGTATTCAACTCTTTGTTTTTCATTGTCTTCGCTCATGTTCCAGAAAAAAAACAAAACAAAACAAAGCAAAACCAGCATACTAACACCTAATTTGTCCCTAATGGAAGCCTTTTCTCCACCCAGACTTCTACATCTCCTTAATAGCTTAGATATAATAATAGTGATAGTAATAACAATAATAATAATACCAAACCAGCTGGGGAGATGGCTCAGTATGTAAAGCACCTGCTGGTCAAGTGTAAGGATCTGAATTCAGATTCAAAATCTGCATAAAGCCCCATGTGGTAAAGGCTGTAATGCCAGCATCTGTAATGCCAGCATGAGAGGTGCAGAGGAGACTTCCTGGAAACTCCCGGGGGCAGCTAGCTCAGCATGGGCAACAGTGAAGAAAACAGTGGGAGTCTCAGACATGGTGTAAAGCAAAGACCAACACCAGAGGTTGTCCTATGTTTCACACACACACACACACACACACACACACCACAGAGGAGAGAGAGAGAATTAAAAATAAGAACCCTAGAAATTGTCTTCATTTCTCAGTCTAGTCTACTGTCTTGTTGGCTCCATTCCCCCAAAGGTATCCTGGTCCATTCTTTTCTTCCCATAGCCTCCTCCACAGTCCAAATTGCCCTGTCTCTGCTATAAATGATCACAACCCCTTCTGTCTTCTCTAGCTGCAGGCACGGTGACACAGGATATAGACATTCTTTGTTTCAATATTTATTCTTTAAAATTATTTATACATTTGTCATACTATTTCTTCCACCCCAACTCCTCCCATATCCTTCTCCCCCCTACCCACCCAACTTTATATTCTTTCTATCAAAACCCAAACAAAACACTAAATTAAGCAAGCAAACAAACAAATAAACAAACACAAAAAAACCATGGAGTCTGCTATGTGTTGATCCACTGCGCCTGGGCAGGGGCTAAAAGTGGTTTTCCCTATTCCAGCAGCTATCACAATTGCAAATAGCTTCTTGGTTTAGAGGTAGGACTTGTTGCCCACTTCCCCTTCTCAGGGCTGGGATTTCTGTCTGGTTTACACCTGTGCAGACCCTGTGCACGTGGCCACAGTCTCTATAAGCTCACGTGTGCCTCAGCTCTGTTGTGTTTCAAAAATGCTGTTTCCTTGGAGTCATTTACTACACGTTACAATCTTTCCATCTCCTCTTCCCCATAGATCCCTGAGCATTGAGGGGAGGGGTATGACAAAGACACCCCATGTAGGACTGGGTGCTCCAAAGTCCTATACTCTCTGCACTGACTAGTTTTGGGTCTCTGTGTTAATTCCCATCTATTGCAAGAAGAAGCTTCTCTGACTTGGGTTGAGCTATGTGCTGCTTTGTGGGTAAAGCCATGTGTCATTGGGAGCCATTTTATTGCTATGCCCCCTTAGCAGAATGATACCAGTGGGGTTTCCCCTAGGCAAGATGGTGGGCATACACTCTTAATGACTTCATGGGATTCGTCCCTCCTCTTCATGGAGTATTCAGTACTCTCTCCTTTCCTTTCATTCTAGCCGTACCCCACAGCACCAGGCCACTGCCCCTAGCTTCCCTGATGGGGCTCACTTTCCAATTTGAAGCCTCCACTTTGCTGCTCCATGTCTCTGCGTGTGACCTCCCGAGTCTTTTGTGACCATGCACTATCGACCCTGTCTCTCCCTTCCTTTCGTCTATATCCTCCGTCATCTATTTATCTTCTACCCACTTACTCAGGGTCTTTACTGGGGCTCCTTAGGACAGAGACTGCCTTGTTCACTGTGGCATCCTCTCATAACCATGCCAGGAGGCTCCTGTGTATGGTGGTAGGTACAGTGATGGAATAGTGCAAGACTAGCCTTAAGTTAGGTGTGGCTTCAGTTTGGTGGACCATTTCTGTCCTCCAGCCTTTCTGCACTCATGTAGGGTATCAAACAACATATTTTGACATCCATTTTTATAGGCACTAATATGATTCAGAAGATGCCAGAAGCACTAGAGGTAGCTGCAATTATAGGCTATCCATCATGGCCAGGCTTTGATTCAAGAAGGAGCTAGATGCTGTGAGTTTTCCCAGCATGCTTCACTCAGACATGCAACACCTATATTGACTGTCCTTCCCAAACTTAATGTAGAAACAAACGCCTGTGGCTCTCTTGGTCAGAAACCTCATCGTAATGACTTACTTTGTTGTCTTCTCTCCCATCCAGCATCACAAACTCATCAATATTCACACTTCAACAAAACAGCTCAGTAAAAGTCTTTTCAGAATGAACAGCAAGCTCCTAGTTTTTGTTTTTCAACAATCATTTAAGTATGTTCATTCATATAGACTTGCAGAGTTGGCAAAGGAGACCGGTAGCATTTTAAAAATATTCTTAAAGTAGCCACTACTGAAGAAAATATCTCAAGGCCCTCTGCAGGGTATAGAATGAAAACTCAAAATTTGCTACAGTGGTCTGTTACATTGCTCTGCTGCTAGGAGAAGCATGAGGAAGCACTGAGCAAAGGTGGAATAACTCCAGTTACCTCGTCCTAAAGCACCTACCTTAGGTTGTAAAGCCAAATACAAACTACAGTTTAAAAACCACTCCTATGACAGAATCCTCTGTCTGTGGAGTTATTTGCAAAAGGAAACTGAAAGGGGAACCAAGTGTGCTGGGTGAGAGTTAGCCTAGAATATTTAGAAGAGTGTGAGTGAGTGTGTGTGTGTGTGTGTGTGTGTGTGTGTGTGTGTGTGTGTGTGTGTGTGTGTGTTAAACACATTATATATTAAGCCACTTCTGTTCTGAGAAGGAACATCTTCCGGGGGAGGGAGAAATCTTTGACATGTATCCTGTGTTTGGTGGTGTTAGAAAGGCGTTTGAAGCAGATGGTAACTATGGCTCTCGGTTTCTAGGGTTTCATGTATAGTGTGAAGTATTTATTTTTAATCAGAGTCTGTCTCGATGTTTTCCCTCTCTCTCCTCTCCTAGGCTGTAGAACTTACAAAGCTCCTGAGCAGCTTCCTGGTTTTGCCTGGCTCTCCTGTGTTTCCATTCTTCTCAACTCTAAATACCTCTCTTGGGATGACAGGTCCCCTGGTTCAGAGAAGTGGGGGCCAGAGGAGAAAGACCACTCATGTAGACTCTTGTGGCCACATCTGCTCCTGCCTGGAAGAGTCCACCCCCAGCCCCACCCCACCCCTGCCCCTATCACACCACCCCTCATGGGCAGGTACCTCATTCCTAAGCTTTTAGAGGAGAAATGGAAGCTCTTCTTTGTCCTGAGGCTTGCTCAATGGCTACATAGTTTGGGGGAAGCTTCTGGTACCTGCAAGCTGAGACACAGTGATATTCTGAGTGTGTTCACCAAGGGGGGGCATGAGACCCAGCTGACCTCCCAAGTCCTCGCTCTTCTTTAAGTACTGGCCACACTAGCCCTGTTGGAGAGAGTGACTATTCAAATTCTGTCTTATGTGAAGTCCCCCAGTAGACCTGTGATATTGCCAAGGGGTGGGGGTCTATTTTAGCAGATGAGAAAAAAAGTTTCAGCTGGATGTCACACTGCTAATACCTAACAGAAACAATATATATATATATATATATATATATATATATATATATTCTTCCTGTCCTGGACCAGGTCTAAGCAGACCTGGACCTTTCTTCAGCAAAGCAACATAGGCATTCACGTTAGAAAGCTTCCAGGGTCAGTGGGAATCTAAGCACGGAAGAACAGAGTTTAGCCACAGATCAAAGTTTGCTCAGTTTTAGGAGACAAGTCTTAAATTGGCCAGAACTCTATGTGGTTGGATACATGGTAGGTTGTTTAGCCACACATCTGGCCTTTACCCACTACATACCTGTAGCACCCCTCTCCCAGGTTGTGACAACCCAAATATCTCTAGATATTGTCAATGTCACCTTGGAGAGAGGCAACATTTGCAGGGTTCATTTGACATCATAACCAGTAACAACTCCTTCCAGACTCCTTCTCTTTGGGGCCGTTGCCTGGCTCCCATGTGGGAATCACGTGCACACCCCTGGGCATCTATAGTTATCAGTGCTAGGCAAAGGATAGCCTTATATTGTGACCAACTGTGTGCCCACCCTATCCCAATGGAAGTATGAGTCCTGCCAATAGGAGCCTTATTTTTTTTCAGTGTTGGTGGCACAGGGCACCATGCAGGCCTGGTTGTTCTGCCAGATAAAATGGGTAAATGTTGATTGAACAACTGATCGCTAGAGGTGATGCTTTGTGATACTTTTGAGTTTCTTTTCACATAATCAGAATCTGAGCCCAGTGTTAAGGTAGGATAAGGGGTGGGCATTGTACTTTCAGTGTCCCTATCCTGACAGAGTTGGCCCGATACATGGACTATGAAGTAATACTGCAGAGAAAGGGGGAAAGCCAATGAAAACAGTAACTACAAAGTCTTGTAAGAGAGGACTTCCAATTGAGAGCTTTCTAATTTGATGTCTTTTGCCACCAGAATGAATGAGTGTTTGCGGCACCATGACTTTGTGCTTTAGCGCAGCTGCGCAGTGGCGGTTGGGGTGACAACAGCAAGACCTTTGTGTGGAGATCTGCTACCTGGAGGGTTGATGGCTGGCATGTCACAGCGACCACCCAGTATGTACTGGTGTGTGGGAACAGAGGGATCTGCTGTGTGTCCTGGACCTGCCATGGAGACCCACAATGGTAAGTGAGGGGCTGAGCAGGCTCTGCCATGCTTGATCTATAGAGAGCTTAGAATCACCAAAAATAGGCATTTTCAACCAAAGGAAATAAAATTATGATTATTTGGTGCTTTTTCTATATCTTGGGATTCTCACTTAAATTCCTAAAATCCATGTACAAAATTTATTATACTTCAAAGATATTGAAAGCAGGACATTGTTCTGGTCAAGGGATTTTTTTAAATGGGGATTGCTTTGTGAGCAAGATCAATGTAACATGGACAGTAAAATGCTATTTTGTTGGTGGAAGTTTCTGTCTGGCCAGCAGCTCCCAAATAAACACAATGAGGCTTATATTACTTACAAATACTCAGCCAATAGCTCAGGCTTGTTACTAGCTAACTCTTACATTTAAGTTAACCCATAAATATTGGTTTTCCTAGACAAGAAAAGAATCCATATTTCTTTTTTCTCTTTTTTAAAAAAGATTTTATTTATTATGTATACAATATTCTGCTTCCATGTATAGCTGCACACCAGAAGAGGGCACCAGATCTCATAACGGATGGTTGTGAACCACCATGTGGTTTCTGGGAATTGAACTCAGGACCTCTGGAAGAGCAGTCGGTGCTCTTAACCTCTGAGCTGTCTCTCAAGCCCCCAGAGTCCATATTTCTTATCCACACTTTGCCATGTGGCTTGATACCTTTTCTCCGTAAGGCATGCCCATCTTGCTTCTCTCTATCTCCTGGTGACTTCAGACTCCACCCTTCTTCTACCCAGCATTCCCAGTTTGGCTCTTCCCCCTAACCTTATTCTTCTGTCCAGCTATTTGGCCAGTCAGCTTCTTTATTAAACCAATCACAGTGACATATATTCACACAGTGTAAAGGAATACTCCACACTATCCTCTCCTGGGGCAGCATCTCTTCCTCTCCAGTGTACTCTCAGCTCCATCATCCCACCTGCTACTCTTTTTAGTCATCCTGAGGATGAAGATAGGAATAGGTGTGAGAGCAGGGGCATTTGTTCAATAGGAGCTTTCTGGGAAAATGGCTACGGGACCTGATAAAGCTCCGAGGAGCACTCTGTCCATCCCTTTCCTAGTCAAGACTTGGGGGTCTCAATGTATATTTCTCCACCTTTGCTGACAGAACCACCAAGGAGCTTCTCAAACCATCAACAGCCAGATACCATCCAGACCCACATGACTAGCTTCCTTATGGGAGGGGCCAAGTATGGGCTGGTTACAGAGGATCCTTCATGCTTTTCACAAGCAGCTGGGTTTGAGAAACATCCACGGAGCTGCAAAGGGCAGTACTTCTGGAATTGTGTGCATGTGTTCCCTGGGGCCCTTCATAACATGGAGAATCTGGTCCCTTGAGATAGGGGTAAAGGTACTTGTCAATTATTGTGTGCAGTTTGGAGAATAATCTTTGATACTCATATTTTCAGTATTGAATGAATGGTTTATTAAGTCTACAGCAAGCCCAAGTAAAAGAATAAATAGAAAGTAGCAAATAGGTAGGTAGGTATATAGATATATAAATAGATCAATTACAGATAGATTGATAGTAAATAGATTAATGATAGATCAATGATAGATAAATGATAGATAGATAGATAGATAGATAGATAGATAGATAGCAAAATATCATCAAATCTCAAAATCAATTGGGGAATCCCCTTTAAGGTAGTCAGCTGGAATTCCCAATAGAGAGAGTCTGGGAAGAGAGTCTGAGGAGGAGCTTCCAGATTAAAAAACAAATAACAACAGAGAGACAGCATCATCAAATCAGGCATTCATGCCATCCAGCAGACACTGACTGTGGAAGTTGAGGCAGTCATCTGGAGTTCTCTATCCCACTGCAGGTACTTGTATATCACGAGATAAACAGTAATACCCATTGGAAGTTGTTCACCTTCTAGCTGTTGTTGTTGTTGGGTCTGTTTAGCTTTTCTCTTCCCTTTCTCACAGAGTTAGGGGGCTGGCAGCCTATCACCTCACAAGGAACCTTGAAGGACACCTTAAGGTCAACATTCTGAGGTCTGATAAGGTATCTTAAGACAAGCATTCTCAGTTCTGATGTGCAGATGCTTCCAGAGCCAACTTCTCAGGAAGCACAAACAATACAGGACAACTTCCAGGCTAATGTAGATTACACAGCTAAAGGTGATAATCTGGGTTAATCCCTTAGACACATATAGTAGAAGGAGAGAACCAGCTCCTGAAAATTGTCCTTTGACACCCACATGTGTATGTGTGTGTGTACACACTCCAAGTACACATGTACACACATTAGTGCTACTGAACGGCAAGGATGGTGTGGTGCACTTGGTTCTCTCAAAGACCCTATCAGTCATTGTAGTTCCCAGGGATTTGGGCAAGATGGGCACTGTACAAACCTGGAGCCAGCCCCACCAGTGTGCTTGTGATGGAACAGATACCTGGAAAACATTAACATGTACCTAGAGGCCAAATGGTTGTTCCTCCCTTGAAGGGTTGTGCCTAAGCTTTATTCTGGTCCCCAATAGGTCCTTTCTCCCTGATTGTTGTGATTAGGGGCACAGAAGATCTTTCTGCCCCCAGCAGCCTCTTTCCAATCCCTGTTTAAATAACATAAGGAACTGCGGGAAACCAGACGGACTGACACAGTTTCCACTTACTACAGAGAGGTTCATTGTTGAGGACAAGACATGTCCTAATCCAAACAAACATCATGCCTGCCTCACTCACTCAATCAGTATGGTTTTCCCTGCACTCAGAACACCTGCACTCTCCCAAGACGGGCCAGTCACTTAACACAAAGTCTATTTTATAATAAAGTGTCCAAGGCCTCTTGCATCTGATTGACTACTATATTGTAAGTGGAAAACAGAAAACTTGTATGCATATACTGTTGCATTATTATGAAATCATAAGATAGTAAGTGAAAACCATATAAGTCAGGGGCCCATCTGTACACACTAAGACCACAGCCAGGGGCTGGGTAGGGATGTCAAAGGGTAATGTTTGAGTCAGGATTGCAGACACTGCACTTTGCTCATCTGTAGTCTTGGTTTTCTGCAATGAGCACCTCACTTTTTGCTTTGCTCTCTGTTCCTTTTGCAAAACAGATTACACAGTTGTTTGCCTGTGTCACTGCTTGGGAACAAACCCAGGGTCTTGTCTACGCTAGGCAGGTGCTCTACTGCTAAGCTACAATCCAGCAAGTTTTTGCTTTTTTTTTTTTTTTCAATCACTGTTTCTTTAAGTGCTTAAGTTTCATGATTAGGAACAAGTCCACATAGTTGAGACTCACACCCAAGGTCAAGTGTGCTTCACTGCACCGTTGCACCGTTTCCCCTTACTGTCTTTTTGGAATAAGCGAAACTGGACTCAATTCACCTGCAGCTGAGCCCTCTTCAGGGTTCACATCTGGGTTTGGAGGTGCCCTCAGAAATAGGCTGCTCCTTCCTGCCCCCGCCCAAGACATTCAGAGATCAGGGAGAGCCTTACATCTCAGTCCCTCCCTGCAACTGTACCTACCAGCCTCATGGCAGGGAGGACTGTTCCAGACCTATTTTGCAACTCTGGCTAAGAACGTTGGCTTCTAGAAGGGAAACAAATAATTCTCAAATTATACAGTGGCGGCTCTCTCATCTTTGAAAAGTCTCTAGAATGCAATATGTTATAAAATAACTGAATTCTTAATACGTGCATGAATGGTTTTGAAAAAAAAAACCTAACACTTTAACTGATCACATTATTTAAATTCCAGAGGTCTTTGGAAATGGTATTTTTACAGCTTCTATGTGTGTGTTTTGGCTGTTTTTGTACGGCCCCTACCTATTTCAACCTGTATGTGTTTAGGGTGGTTTCAAAGCTCCTGCATGTGCAAACACAGACCCAACTGTGTCATCATGGCCAGTGGTCTGTGTGCTCATCAAGTGTCTGTGAGGCACGAATGTGAGCCAGGAAGGTGTGTCATGCTTCAGTCTCGTGAGAATGTCAGAGGGGAGCTCCCCTGAGGTGCAGGAGGTGTGTTAAAAAGGAGGAGCAGTGAGCCCTTTGCTAGGCTGGAGCTGCTGGAGTCTAGCAGCTAGACAAATTCCTTTGACAAACATGGCATTAAATGTTCTTCTGTATGCCCGATACCAGCTAGAGTGGAAAAACCTGCTCTACCAGTTGAGGTGAAGCACCCGGGAAAGTAGATCAGCTAGGAAACTTCCAGATAATTCAGCCTCTCCCACACAGCTAAAGGTGTGGGGAGGGGCTAGAGGGAACATCATCTTTGCATGAGGGTCCTGCCTTTGGCCCTGAAAAGTCTAACACAGCTACCTACCTCTTAAGTACTACCAACTGCCAGACCCAGCATGGATGGAAGAAGATGGAACATTGCAGAAGGTCTTCAGATCCCAGGTTATATCCTGTTCTCCTGTCCTTTCTTTCTTTCTTTCTTTCTTTCTTTCTTTCTTTCTTTCTTTCTTTCTTTCTTCTTCCTCCTCCTCCTCCTCCTCCTCCTCCTCCTCCTCCTCCTCCTATCTCTGGCTTTTAAAAATATGCATCAATTACCTGACATGTTATTATAGCCATGATATTTGATCATCTTGCCTTCCAGGAAGAAGGAAATAGACTGCATTAGGAAATGCTTATAACATGTTAGCCTATATGCTTCTCATATCAGTGTTCCGTTACTCTTGCTGGCATGTGCGGGGTACATGGATGGATGGTACATTTCTAGGTAGGTCCTGGTCAGTAGAGATACCTTCTCCAACCTGAGTTAGAGTACAGGGGTACACTGAACCTTTCCAGGAAGCATGTTGAGGGTCTAGTAAGTAGTCTTTTATTAAGTGGGCAAAGGAAGAGTGGCTGGGAGATGCCCTAGCTGGTCATGGTCCACCTAGGCAGGCGGTAGTTAACAAAGCCTAGCCAAGCTATGTAAGCTCTGGGGCTTAGTGGGACTTGTAACATGTCCCTTAATCTGAGGTTAGAGCCTCACTTAACTATTAGTCCAGAATACCATTGCTCACTTCTAGCAACAGGGAGCTCACTAGCCATGCAGCAATGCCAGGCTTTGTTAGAACACTAATGCTTGGAGTCTGTCCTGCTGTCAACTAGCTCCACCTAGAAAGAGGACTTCAATCCCTGCAGCCCTTTCTTTAGGAACTAAATGCTCTTCCTCCTTAAAGCCAATACCTGGCTCTCCTTGCAGATTCCTTCTTAGGCTAACCCTTCTGGACTGGATGCTCTCCAGGAAAGTCCCCATAACATGTTCTGCTCCCACAGTGCTTAACCTTTTTCCAACCTAGTCTATGGTCCAATCCTTGACTGATGACTTCCTGAGTGCAGGGAAAGAGCAGCTCCCACCTGCTATGTGAGAGTTCTAGGAGGGCTCCTATATGTCCTTCCCCCATTCTGAGTGGTCAGAGTCTGAAGGTGGTGGCTCACTCCAAGGCTCAGCTCTCCCTTCTTCCCTAATCTGTACTCACTTCTTGTGGGTAGGTGCACAGAGCATCCCTACCCAATAGCTTCAGTATTAGGATAAAGCTCGAAGGGGAACCTTGGGTGGGGGACCTTGGCCGATTCCATGGCAGGCGAGGGTGACCAAGGCAGAGGGACAAACGGGCCAGGCAGACAGAGCTTAAGTGAGAAGTATTATTAGAAAGGGGAGGGGGGAGGAAAGAGAAGAGAGGTAAAGAGACAGAGAGAAGAGAAAAGGGAGACAGGAAAAGTCCTGTCTGCCCCAGGGAGACAGTGAGAAGGAGAGAATGGGGAGAACGGGAAGAGAGCTGGAAAAGAGAAGAAAGAAGAGAGTTGAGAGAGAGAAGAGCAGGAAAGAGAGCAGAAAGAGCATAAGTGGGAGGAGGTCTTTCTTTTAAAGGGGTCCTTTGCACCTCCATGTAGACTAGTACTCATGGAACACTGGGCTGACCAGAGTACTGCCTGAGTACATTCTGCCTGGTGACAGGGGCAGGCCAGCATAACGCCTGAATCTTTATACTCAGTGCTGAGGCCCAACCCAGGCCCATTTGTCACGCTCAGCAGCCAGCAGAAATGTTCATTCCTGCCATCCATGATGGTACTGAAGAAGAGGCCAGTGTCCTGTGAGCACAGATACCTGCGCAGAAGAACAAGGAGTTCATGGCCCTGTTTGGATTCCTAATCCATGTCGGTCAGACTTTGAAGGGGCCATACCTAGAGTTGTTTTGTTGATGTTGATTGTAAGCATTCTGGCACTTGGGAGCGAAGGAATACCACTGGTCACAGTAAGCATAGCAATTTACAGCCCTGCTTCAGGGGAAGGTTTCCCCAGTGTATCAGCTTTGCTGCACAGGAGAGGGTTTCCCTGGCTAAGTTGTTACAGTTTGGCTCTAGAGAGCCCAGTGTAACAACTTTGCTTTGCCAGGGCAGGTTTCCCCAGTGAAAATTGTCTCCCCAGCTCTACTCTGCTCCACCCAGGGTCATCTCTGCTCCAGAGTAAGAAGGTCTCATCCAACCCTCATTCAAGAGATTTATTGGGAGGGAAGAATGCAGGAGAGTGGCTGCCCTCTGCCAAGGTGGTAGTGGACAGTAGGGTAGCCTGAACAGCCACAAGCTGATCAGACACAGGGGTTACATAGGGATTCTTAGGAGGCAGAGTTTTTTCCAGGGACATTTCCAGGGTGGAGATTGGTCAGATTTCAGTCCCTGAGCTTAGGATGGCTAGATCTCCTGCTCAGGGATTGGCTAGTTTTCTGCACCGGTTTAGGGTCAGATTTGGTTGTGGTTTCAGGGCCAAAGTGTATTTCTTTCACTGGTCCTTTTTAGCTTTTCAGCTCTAGTTTTTAGGGCCAGGGTGTATTTCTTTCACTGGCTCTGATTCCAGGGACAGACTATGTTTCTTTGGCACTGGTTTCAGGGTCAGGGTACATTTCTTTGGTTCTGGTTGCAGGGCTAAAGTGTGTTTCTTTGGCTCTGCTCAAGGTTGTTTCTTTGGCTGGACCCTTTTCCCTACATTGGTGTTGTTGTTTGTTTGTTTTAATGAAACTCTGGTCCTCCAGTGATGGCTTCCTCATCTTGTAACATAAAAATCTAAACTGCAGGGTGTGAATGCCTTGAACATTCTGTGGAACCATTTTGTGGGAACCATGCCGGGCACTTAGATGTTTTACCTTTTCCCTGGGCTTTTGGGAATTCAGGGAAGCAGCAGAGAGCCTCAGCTCCCAGTGGGTAACACTTTGAAGGGAAATAATTGACTCTCTGCGAGACTGTGTTGCTCATCTGGGATGTCCCACGGCTTATGTGCTTTAGAGGCGCTTTCAACTGGCCATATTTCCGGTTGGTGGTGAGTTCATCAGGACATAACCTCATCATTCGCCGAAGTCCTTCAGCTTCTCTCTGCAACATCCAGGCCACTCTTGTCTTCAATCTATCCACATTCTATTTAACCACCATTCTATTTATTGAATGATATTTGCCAGGGGGCACAGTAGGAGCTACAAAATGGAAATGTACTTCACAAGCAATACACTCTGCCTAGGCTTCTAGCTCGGGCGTTGTGGGAAGAATTACACATCAGTTAGACACTGCATTTCAGCAATATGGACAGTTTCAGATTTCAGTTTGTTTTTCCAGTTCCTACTAAGGCTGGACCTTCTCAGCCCTCCTCCACTATCCAGGATCCAAGGGTGTGTTGCCAAGGGTGTCTTAAAAATCACTTACTTGCCTGGGCCTTTCAGGAGAACCAAAAGGAAATATTTAACTTCTGTGACACTTGGAGCATTTCAAAGACTCAGAGATATTTAAAGGCCCTGAGAGCTTGTGGTCTGTTGTTGCAAATATAGAACTGTGCAATGGTGCCAATATGAGGTTGAAATTTGAATACAAAAGACAAGAATGACACTGAGGTTCCTGCCAGAAACTGGTTTTGGACTTGAGATGGTTGTGAGCACCCAAAGACAAGTAGGTGGTTGTAGGTGGTCCACACCTATGGGGACTAGAGGCGGAGGAGCAGGACCCTGGCTGGGCAGTGGTGCTAGATGGGAGGAGGCACAGCAGGGTCCTCAGGCCACCCACTCCTGCCCCAGCTGCCAGGTTCAAACAGCATCAGCGAGTATTTGTTCCTGCCTCTGTGTAAACATCTGCAGCACCTCTGGAGACCAGCAAAAAAGGCAAACAAAGGCCTGCCCACAATCATAGGGAGCGCTCTTCTGGGCCCAGTTCCTGTAACAGGCTTTCTTTTAGGCCACCAACCAGCTCCCAAATCATGACACAGTGACTTATTAGTTATGGATGCTTGGCCTAGCTTAGGCTCGTTTCTGGCTGCCTCTTGTAACTTAATCTGTTTCTCTTTATTTACCTTTTTGTTTGTTTGTTTTGTTGTTTGAGGCAGAATTTCTCTTGTATCCCTGGCTATCCTGGAACTTGAGCTGTAGACCAGGCTGGCCTTGAACTCACAGAGATCTGCCTGCCTCTACCTCCCAAGTGCTGGGATTAAAGGCATGTGCCACCACTGCCCCACTTTATTTACATTTTTGCCTTGGGACTTTTTACTTTTCTTTCACTGCTTCTCGTGTCTGTCTGGTGTCTGCCTGGCTTCTTGCCCAGGGCATGCCCCCTTTCTCTCCTTGTTCTCCTCTTTTTCTTCTTGAGCCTAGATTTCTCATCCTACTTATCCTCTCTGCCTGCCTGCCCCACCTATCCCTCTTCTGCCTAGATATTGGCCATTCAGCTTTTTGTTAGACCAATCGGGTACCTTAAGCAGGTAAGGTGAAACAAATGCAACACATCTTTACATAATTAAGCACACATCCTTACATTTTAGTCAAATGCAGCATAAACAAATGTAATACATCTTTGCCTACTTAGAATAATATTCCACAACAAGTTCCTATCTGAAAGTTCAGGAAATAGGCACCTGTATGTAATTCCATAGATTCCTACAGGACACTGAAAGAATACAGGGAGATCCATGGTGCTTGTTGACACTTCTCATCTTGTGTAGCGCTGATCACCATAAGCTGAATGTATTCCCTTCCTAACTTCTGGACCCTGTGCATGCACGTTCGTACACACACACACACACACACACACACACACACACACACATTCCTGCTTGACACATATGATATTCAACTGTACTTTTTTGTGGTCCTGGGATCTTACCCATGGTCTCATGCATCCTCGGTCAGTGTATGTTATCACTTAGCTATATCCCCAGCCCCATTAAGCATATACATTAAATATGCAGCTTTTCACCTGAGGGATGTCAGAACTCAATCCATGTGGACCATGTGCATAAATACAATCCTATTCTTTCATCATTCCCTTAGTGAACTGTCTCTAGACTACATCTTGCCCATTATCATAACAGTTGAGTACTACCTTATGCGTCCTAGCAGAATTGTAGAATCACAGAGTAATCACATTAAACATTATCAACATCCTATGTGTCCCTGGCCAAAGAGACCATTAGGACACAAGGAGCCAAGATACAGAACGACCAAAGAGTAAAGCCCTGTCCTGGTATCTGCTGCCCAATGGTCTTGTACCCTGTTCGTGGATTTCTTATTTGGAGACTATGCTTGCTCCTCTCTGCCTGGTCCACCAAGACTGTCTTCCAGCCATAAGCATCTCTGTCACCTTCATGAATACCACATTTCCTCCAGGGCGAACCAATTGGCATTGAGTCAGCTCTACATCATATGTGTGGCTTTAGGGTATGCTCCCATTGCTAGGATTCCTGCTTAGAGACAAAGCACTGGTCTCATCCTGTGAGGCCCCACAGTGTGCAACCTGACTTTCTCGTGTGCCTTTATCCAGCTTCCCCCTCCCTCGTGAACTCTTACTTTGGGCTGTTTGACTAGAGTGCCCCAGAAAGAAAGTTCTTAAGAAAGGCTTTGTGAGAGACCTCCATGGGACTGTGTTCTCTACCTTCACCTCCCTGGGACCTGCTTTGCCCCTACCTGCCTTCTGGGTTTGGAAGAGCCTGTTCTTGTTCTTTGATGTGGTTTGTCTTTCACTGTTCTGTTCCATCCATCCTGTTTTCCTCTGCTGAACGTGTTGGACTCTTCCCTCTGACTCTGTATTCTGATGTGCAATAAGGAACAACTCAGGTAACGGTCCTTTCTCACCACGCTTGTTGGCAATGGACAGGCAGAGGATGCATTCCTTTCAGGCCTGGAAATTCCTTTGATAATGATTTTCTCCTTTGCTTCTTCTCCTTTTTAATCTGTTTTGGTGAAACACATCTTGGTTAAGATGCATGTCAATTATTTTGGCACTTGTTTTTGTTATTTGTTTGTTTACATGAAGGTTTCACTCTGCCCAGCCCAGCCTGGAAGTTACTATGTAGCTCAGGCTGCTCTACAATTCATGGAAGTTCTCCAGCCTCTGCATCCTAAGTCCTAGAATTACAGGCACAAGCTCCAACTTGTCGCTTGTGCTTAATTTCCAAAAACCGTTTCCCACCCTTCATTGTCCTGTTCGTGTATTCTGCTCCTCTGTTATATGTGTAGTGTGCTCTGCACACTACACATTTGGAATTCTGCAGGGAACTATAATTGGAAGTTATTTGTTTTTATTTTAATGCCAACTATTTTAATGTCTTCTTGGTTATTTTTTTATCTTTTAAATGTTAAATGTATTTGAAATTAAAATATCTACAATGAATTCTAGGTAAACCAATAATTGTGTGATATATTCCAAAGCGTTCTCCTATCCTCTGGATCTTATATTCATTCTTAAATGTTTCCTCGAAGTTGGGATAGCTGTCCCATCTACAGCTGATCACTCACAGTTACTTAGTCCCAGCACTTCGAGCAGTAATGTGTCTCTGCATTAAGTGGTACTCACTACTCTAAGAAGTTTCACTGATCAAGATCGGGAGCAGCTCAGCCTATGGATATAATCAGAAATACCAAGAAGGTGGGTTGACAACACAACCATTCAACAAAACAACATCAGTATAGTTCCCCCAGTACAACCATTCATCAATAGCATTTTCCCTAAGGCCTATGACTCCCCTAGCGAGATAATAGTACTATGTTGATGGTACCAAGCATAAACTCCCTCCTATGGAGCAGGCCTCAAATGCCATCAAGAGAAAAGTTGGTTACTCTCATCAACCATCTTATGGCTGTTGTACCAATGGGGAAATCTTGCCTGGTAGGTCAGTGCTATAGTGTGGAGAGTCCAGCTCTGAATAAGACTGTGGATGGCTTTTCTCCCTAGCAGCCTGCACAGTGTCTTCCAACACTATGAAAGCTAGTCATCAAGAAGAGCTTCCCTAATCATTTCAAGACTGATTTCTCTGCATCCTGAACTTAAAATGTGTGGTGTCCTCAGTGGTAGGATCTTGCCATCTAGTTGTGACGGGCAACCAAGATCAATGGCAAAAACCAGTGTTGTTTGGGGTACTTTGGAGCCTCTCTGACCAGCAACTCGAAGGGAAGTAATCCATGTCTGGCCCATGTTTCATTTAAAACATGTCAATAGATGGCATGGGCTCTCAGATTTTCCTGGTTGACCAGAAGGAGGGAGCCATGGGAAGTTAGAACCAACATTTGTTGAGCATACTGAAAACAACAGAGAATAACGTGCCTATCCCTCATTCCTTTGAAAATTTATTCACTGCACAGTATGTCGAAGCCTGCTATAAACCAGGCATGAGAAACTGGAAATGCCTTCCTAATGCTTAGAATCTAGAAAGGAAACACAACAAGCAAGAATTAACTAGCCTGATACAATAAACATTCTGTGATTACCTAGGTTTGTCTGGGCCAAGAGTCTGGGAGGGGCTCAGTTAAGCAGTTCTTCCTTCACCCATGTGTCTGGTGCCTTGATGCTCCGCTGTGTGACTTTGTTTGCTTTTACATGCCCTCTCACCACCCAGTCACACAGCCCCAGTTTCTTCACAGTCTGCAGTTGAAAGTTCCAGAGTTCCTGTGGTGGAAGCTTCTAGACTTTCAGAAGGCTCAGGCCCGGTATAATTTCATCCATCTCCCACGAATTAAAATAAGTCCCAAAGCAAGTTCAGATTCAGCCTACGTAGGAAAGAGGGTCCTCTAATGCACAGGAGAAGGGCAGAAAGTTAGTGATTATCTTTAATATGACAACTCTTCATGCAGTGCTTATTTTTAGTACTCTAAGTCATTTTGAAAAGACTTAGATCTAAAGTGTATAGGAGGATGTGCGTAGGTTCTATGTAAATAAATGCTGTATGACACTTTACGTAAAGGCTATAGCATGCATGTGCTTTGCCATTCAGAAGGGTCCTGGAACCAATCCCTGCAGACGCCAATGTCTGACTGTATATTACATTTTCTGAGGAGAGATATATATCATTTTGCCTACTTGGGCATTTATGAATTTGATATTTGGAATTGTTTTAAAGCCAGGTTGGTTTTGATTTTTGCTTCTCTTTGTTTATATGTGTATTTAGACCTCCTAATTTGACTTTGTCTATACAATTTTCCAATGTTTTTAGCATAGAGGAATCAAGATTTATACAAACATCTTTAATTGCTGTTCTTGAGATCAAATTCAAAAGCACAAAAGGAAATACAATGAAAACCTTGTTTTTCCCACCCCCTCCCTGTCTTCTAGTTTCCTTTTCTTCCAAAGAACTGAAAGATGCTCAGTTCCCCTTGTTATTTTTTAACCCCAGTAACCACAGGTTCTGTCTATAGTATGCCAGTCTGAGACTGTTCTCATCTGATTTCAGAAGTTAAGCAGGGTTGGGCCGGGTTAGTATTTGGATAAGAGGAACTGTAGTTTCTTAGGCTTACATTCATAATGGTGGTTTTCTCTTTCATAAACCTTTAGCCTGTGCAAAATTTTAATTTTTTTGTATTGTAGAAGTTTTGAGTGCATCACAAAATGAAAGAGACCAATATAATGAGCCCCACTGTGCCCACCACACAGCTTCAGCTAATTTACACATGACCAGTCTTGATCTGTGAATGTTTTTCTCCCTCTCTCCAGATGATTGGACCTACACACAGACTTAAAGCTTCAGAAGTCTAAAAACATTCACAGCACACGACATGCATATGTTAAAAATAAAAAAATGATTAATACAATCTAGTCAATAGTCGAGTGTGCCTTGTTGTCTACTAACTTGTTTTTATTGTTGTTTTTCTCCAATCCAGTTGGCTGGATCATTGTCTCTGTGTTCTTTGGATCAACATTATCCCAAGACTCTTAACTTCTATTTTCTCCCTCATTTCCATTTTCTATGCAGTTTCATTGCTGATAAAGTCACATGGTCTTTGGCAGTTCCCAGTGTCTGGATTTTGCCTTTTCATTCTTGTGGCCTGGCATGTTCCTCTCTTCCCCGTGGTTTCTTTGGACCTGGAGGGCTGGTTAGATTCAGGGAGATTTGTTGGCAAGAGCACCTGATCGTCTGTGCATGTCCGTCCTACTTTGCCTCAGGAGTTAACGAATGTCTGGTGTCTCTCTTTGATATTTAAATTTTTCCCAGATATTTTAACTGATGTCAACCTGATATTCATTATTAAGGTCCTGATGGGTTTTCCAGTTTTTACACAATGGTTTTACCAACCCTTTATTGTTGCTTGGATTATTTGTTACATTCAGATTTACAAAATAGTGAACCTTTCTCCTGATGTAGATCAATTGGTAAAATCCTTCACTACCATGTTTGAAGTCCTGGATTTGATTCCCCAGTTCTTCAGGAAACCAGGTGTGGGGATAAACATCCATAATCCCATCACTCAAGAATCAGAGGCAGCGACCAGATCCAAGACGGCGGCCAGCAGGAGCTTGAAGAGATCCACAAATGTGGAATGAAAAGCTTCTGTAACATCCAGGTTGATAAAGCTAATTTATTGACTTGGCAAGGACTTATTGTTCCTGACAACCCTCCCTTCGACAAGGGGGCCTTCAGAATTGAAATCAACTTCCCAGCAGAGTGTCCATTCAAACCACCCAAGATGACATTTAAAACAAAGATCTACTACCCTAACATTGATGAGAAGGGGCAGGTCTGTCTTAGTGCTAAAAACTGGAACCCAGGCACAAAGACTGACCAAGTAATCCAGTCCCTCATAGCACTGGTGAACGGCCCCCACCCTGAGCACCCACTCTGAGCTGACCTAGCTGAAGAATACTCTAAGGACCATAAAAAAAATCTGTAAGAATGCTGAAGAGTTTACAAAGAAATATGGGGAAAAGCAACCTATGGACTAAAATCTGCCAAGAGTGATTCTAGGAAGTTTGAGCAGAGCTCCCTAGCAGTGCAAATACCCCACAAAGCAGGACTCTGAAAAATTGACACGTGCCACTACCTGGCGTCCACTTGTGGCAGTTACTAACTTTCTACAGTCTTCTTAAACAAAAGTTGTCTAGGTAACCTGTAAAGAAGAATTAAAAATTCATGTGTTCTAAAAAAAAAATAAGAATCAGAGGCAGCAAGATTAGAAGTTCAAGGTCATCTTTGGCTACACAGTGAGTTGAGGTCAACCTGGGCTTCATGAGATCCATCTCCACAGGGGGAGAGGATGCTTAAAGCCATTCCTTCTTTAGGTTTAAGCAGAAAGCCATCTCCAGATAAGCATCTTCTCTCTGTCCACCATGACCGTGTGGTTCCTTTGGTCACAGCTGTGGAGGAATGATAGGACTGATGCTCAGCTCCTTCCGTGTTTATTTTTCTAGAGTGAGTCAGTTCCTGAGTACCTTTCACAGGCGACCAATGAGGGCTTTGCCCTCTTAGTATTATCACTATGAGCATATGGATTGAATTTTTTGATGCTAGATTGTTCCTCTTTGGCCAGTAGGCCCTTTAGGTGGGTTCCTCTGTATTTGACATTACCCTATCAGTCTAATGACATTCTGTTTTCTTATCTGTCAAGGCCACCAAGGTTTGAGTTGTCTTTTCCCCATCCCGGACCTGCAACCCACTGTCTCTCCATGGAGTCCCATTTTCTCAGCTGATCTTGTGATCGTTTATTCTTTAGTGCTTACTTTGTCTTGTTCCAGCTGCTACTTGAGATGCCTGTTGCACCCCTCTCTCCTCACCCGCCTCTATCCCACGCCTTTTGGTTAATCTGTCTTCCTTCATACTATTTATTTCCTGAAGACTCCTTTAAAAGACTGCATTTAGCTTTTTTTTCCCTTTGCTTTACATTCTTCTTTCTCTTTTTCTGCATTTCCCACTTCCTTTTCCAGTTTCTTGCCTGCTATCCTGTCCCTTCTGAGAACTTGTTTTATTCAATTTGGAAATTATACTCACCAATTAGATTATATTTTTAGATGAAATTAGAGTAGATGCTTCTTAAATTCATTTTATTTTTCACTTGTTCTTTTTAGTTTATTTGTTTATTATTTTATGGGTATAAGTGTTTTTTTTTTCTTTTTCTGATTGTATGTCTGTAGAACAAGCCTGGTACCCTGGGAGGCCAGAAGAGGGCACCAGATCCCCTAGGACTCAAGTTAACAGATGGTTGCAATCTATCACATGAGTGCTGGGAATTGAACACAGATCCTCTGTAAGAACAGCTAGGGCTCTTAACCACTGAGCCATCCCTCCACTCCCCCTTCTTAAAGTTTTATTATAGATTTAATAATGATAAAAGGAGCCTATACGAGCTCCTTCCCTATACACAGTCTCTATCTGTACATCCAACTAAGTGAAGGTCAAAAAAACTGACCTCTGTATACAACATTTTAAGACTTCAATCCTATCAGTCTCCCACAGAACATCTGTTAGCATACAGATACATAGTGCTAATGGCCATGGTGTTGATGGGCAATCCTGGGTTCGCCTTGAGCACGTATGGGAATAGGCAACTGTACTCTCCATGTCTCTTACTTCCTTGTCTCTGCTTCCAACCCTGCCGCCTTCACTGCTGCAGCTTCTGCTTGCCCCTTTCAGATCACAGACTTCTCCTTCAGCCCCGGCACTCTGTTCTGCAACTCACCTGCTTCTGCACTGTCCTGCTCCTCTCATGTTCGTTTCTCAGAGCCGTCTGTTTGTTTTTCTAACAGTGGTCCAGGGTAGAGATGAGCCTCTGAGATGCTGGACAGTTGGGGCCTATGACGATGCATGGGGAAGTTCAAGTGTTGACTCATTCTGTTCCCCCAGGATAAGGGTGACATTTGCTGACAGCAAGTTTTCTCACGAGAGCCCAGATCTCACTCATTTAGGTGACCAGCTTATTTGTGGAGATTTCCCCACCCAGTGTGGAGTAGTAATGGCAGGATATAGCAAGACATTTATACTCTTAGGTCCAGCCAGACTCTGCCTCGGACAGACACTGTCACCATCAGCTGCTCATGTTTCTCTGTGAACTCTGATAACTCAAGGGCTACACCCATGACAGATGTCACATCTGCCTGGTTTCCATGAGCACATATTCTGGACTGAATACTGACTTCTCTAGCAGTTTGGCTCATCTATGACCTTCCTCAAATGTTGTAGCTATCTAGTTGGTTGCCACTCTTTGTATTTGAGATTCCTCATAAACCCAGCACCAGTCCCTGGAGCTTGTATAAAGGAGGTGAGGAGACCATGGCAGACTCCCTGTGGGTGCACACAGAGCCTGTCTGCTGAGGAGGGGCATCTGTCAGGTGTGTAGGTCTTGCCTCCCACCCCTCCTTTTTACAGCAAATGGGACAGATCTCTTTGTTCCTGCTGCCTGACATAGGCATAAGAACTTGTTTACTGGGGTCCCTCTCTAAGTCCCTCCCCACCAACAACAACGTCAGTTCCTCCTGCTTCTGTGTACAGCCTGCGTTGCCTCAAAACACCTCTAGCCTTCTCCAACCCCATACTCCATGACTTCTACTCTTTTTGTATTAATAAGACTATTTTTATAATTGTAGTTAATTCTTTCTATCAAATTTATTTAACCTGTGTACGTGTATGCATGCATTCGGAGGTCAGAAGACAACTTGCCTGAGTAGGTTCTCAATTTCCACCCTGTGGGTCTTGAAGAGTGAACTCGGGTTGTTAGGATAACATTAATTCTGTTTGGTTTGGTTTGGTTTGGTTTGGTTTTGAGACAGGGTCTCTCTATGTAACCCTGGCTGTCCTAGAATTCACTCTGTAGACTAAGCTGGCCTCCAACTCACAGAGATCTGCCTCCTTCTTACCTTCCGAGTGCTGTGCTGGCATTTAAGGTGTGCACCATCACATCCAGCCAAGGTAACCCAAATTGTTAGGGAAGTTAATGGCACTGATCTTGTCCATTTGAAGCTTGCCACCTTCAGAAAGCAATGCTTGTAGTCTCTCGTCTCCTAAAAACCTCTAAAAAAAACTTAGACTTCCTATCTTAGTTATCTACCATAATAATATCTACACATTTAAAGAAATACATGGTGGCTTTAGGAAGTTGCCAAGACAAGCTATCTGAAACTCTGTTTTCTAAATTGGACCTAAGACAACATCCCTTTCTCTTATTCATTTTTTATCCCTTAAAAACTTCTTAGCTACAAATAAGCACAGTTCTTCTCCCTCTTTGGCCTTTTCTGCCCTCATTTGTTTGCAAGGGATGTTGTCTTAAATATGCAGCCTCGGGCCATTTATCCTGGAGACAAGTCATAGAAAGATCAAGAAGGGAGGCTATGAGTCAGAGTTGACAGGCTTCAGGCCTTTAGAGCAGAGCCAGGCATTCTCCCAATATTTGTGGTTACTAAGGAATCTTGGAATGTGCTTCAGTTAAATAATGAGAGACAGACAGACAGACAGACAGACAGACAGACAGACAGACAGACACAAAAAGATAGACACACAGAAACAAATAGACAGAGACAGAGACAAACTGACACAGAGATATACAGAGACAGAGATAGACAGAGACACACATATAGAGACAGACAGACAGACACAAAAAGATAGACACACAGAAACAAATAGACAGAGACAGAGACAAACTGACACAGAGATATACAGAGACAGAGATAGACAGAGACACACATATAGAGACACAGAGACAGACAGACAGACAGACAGACACACACACACACACAGAGAGAGAGAGAGAGAGAGAGAGAGAGGAGAGCATGTTACTATCAGATAGCCAGTTTGCTCTAAGGAAGTAAAAACACTATCATGACAACCACAGGCCAGGTTGGTCCATCTCAGGCAGCCACACTTTAAAAGTCCAGCAGTGTGGGGGGAACTCCTAAGGAGCTGTGGATGCAGGTTGCTAGGCTGTTCAGTTTGTGCCTGGGAACACAGGCATTAACTCTGTGGAGTGCTGTCTCAGTGAGGATGGGTTGGGCCCTTCAGTTTAACCTCCCAGCCATGCTGTAATCACCCATCAGAGCAATCTCAAACCCACCAGTGGAATCCATCAACTTTATTTGTCGCTGGTACAGAAGACCCCAATCTTGGCCCGTGTGGCATTCTTGCTTTTGGTTTAGGAAGGTGGATGACCAATCACACATTAATGAAAGTTAGTCAGATTCTGTTTTGTTATTTGAACTTAAGGGTGTGTATCTCTGCAGATGTGGAGAGAAAGAAGGGTGCAAATGACTTCATGCCTTTTAACCGACAACAGGGTCAGGATTCCCTCATGAATGCCACATATCTGAGAAATGTGTGTTAGGCAATTTCATTCTCATGTGAGCATTATAGATTATGTAGACTTCCACACATGGGGTAGCTGAATGCACACCTAGATTGTTGGCTATCTTTCTCTATGTATACATATATGTATAGAGTTATATTTTGTCTAGATAAATGTATATATATATATATATATATATATATATATATCACATATAAAAACACACATTTTTGGTGTAGCTTGTCACTCCTAAGGCCACACTAAATAAAATAAAAATAATGAAGAAAGAAAATGATACAATCAAGAGATGCAGTATGTATGAGATCTATGAGCTGTTGGTATGGTGATAAAGCAAATTGTTTCCAGGGGTTGCATATAGCTGGAAGCATACTATAGTACATGATGTACAGGGTAGTACAGTAGGTACATGAAGCAACAACAGTGATTCATTGTTCCAATCACATCTCCAAGCATGATGGAGTGCTGTGCTTTGCAGGAGATTCATCTACACCTGCATCATCACAGACACATGGACAACATGTTACCATCCCATGTTAACACGGTTTTAGTGACACTCAGATTCTTCAGCTGCATCATCATCTCATGGCCCAGCATTGTCAATGTTGGCTATCATAAGCATGATCATCAATCAATAACCAAAGCACCATTAGGCTTCATGACAATACTTCAAAACTTACTGTTATAATATGTAGTATAATCATGTGATGGAAAAAATTTTAAGTATCAGTCTTCAACTCTTAGCTTTTCTTCTTCCAGAATTCATTTTAATGTAAACAAGCAAAACAAATGTAGACTCGTACCATTTCCCATTTTTATACAGAATATAGTAAATTGCCAATACTTCTCTGGATTTCACCTCTTTCTTTCATATATTTGTACATTGGATCTTCTTTTTGACAACTGTATAGTATTCCACAGAATAGTTGTACCACATTTCTATTAACATTTTGTTAATAGTCTTTGTGCTATTCCTAATATTTACCATAAGAAATAATCCTAGGTGTCTATTCAAGTGTTAATGAGTCTCTCCATACAGTAAATTCCAAAGTGTGTGGCAAGAGGCATCTGCTTCTCAAAATCAGACAGATGTTAACAAATTGCCTCTAAGAGTGTTTATTCTTCAACAGTGTTTGGCCTTGCCCATTTTCCCATAGGTCAGCCAATAGTGTTTGGGGTTTTCCTAATTTGCTATGTGAAAAGTTATCTCAGTGTAGGACCTTGATTATAGCAGAGCAAGCATGTGCCCCATCACTAAGGTGTGCCCAACATCCAGTATCTGATCAATGTGAGTGGGCATATCCTCTCATGATGAGTTGGGTAGCAGTGGAAGAGTAGATTATATGCCCTGCTGGAGTCCTCTCTCCATATGCTTTGCCCATCATCATTTCCAAGGGACTCTTTGACCCTTTCTTATGAATTTCAAAGTACCCCTTCTGTAGACGGTGTGTCTGGTTCACATGCAAGATGCCCTGTCAGATCCCACAGGAACACAGAAACTAAAACGGAAACATTCGATGTTCATAGGGCTATAAGAAAAAAGTCTGTCTTTTAAAAACCTGCCTTATTAGATGAATTTCCAAATATAAAATTAGTATAAATAAAGAAAAGGCCTATGAAAGGAAGCTTTAAACTCTGGACATGAGAACTATTTAAAGGAATCAAATGCCATCATAGGTAGGATGGCTTAATATCATTGAACCTTTTCAACCCATAATCCTCTGACCTAATACTATTGATTCTTTTTAAAAACCGTATTCTTTCTTATATGTACAAAGCTCATACTGAATAATGAGTTGTAGGTCGTAGAAGACTTATCTTTGCAACTCTGTCCCATGCCTTTGTCCACCAGTTGAACAAACACACACAAGTGTTACCGTTATTCTTTTAATATTATTGGTTCCCAGTAAATTGGTGTTGCAATCCAGGACAAGAGCAATTAAAATACAAACAGAACTTTTGGGGGGGGAGCTTGAAAAATATACTAAATTTTATCTAAAAAAATAAAGCCACAAGACATTTAATGGGGGCTTGACTACAGTTTCAGAGGCTTAGTCCTGAAACTGCATCATCGTGGTAGATACCATGGTGGCAGGAAGCCCAGTGGCAGGGGACATGGTGGCAGGCAGGTGTGGTATCGGAGAAGTATCTGAGAGTTACATTCTCATCTACAAGCAGAGAGAGAGAGAGAGAGAGAGAGAGAGAGAGAGAGACAGAGAGAGAGAGACAGAGACAGAGACAGAGACAGAGACAGAAACAGTGAGAGCTGGGTCTAGCATGGTTTTTTGAAACCTCAGAGCCCACTCTCAGTGACACACATCCTCCAACAAGATCAGATGACTCAAAAGCACAAATAATGGCTGTATGAAGCTCGGCCACTGTTGTGGCCCCACGTTATGTGTGCTTTTGTCTCACCTGCTTTTTTTGTCTCATCTCCATTATCACTGAACATACAAATGTCAAGGAGCTTCCCTATGTTTCTTCTGGAAGCTCTGAAACTTCCAGACATTTGAGTCTTTAATCTATTTCAAGTTAAGTATGGGATATTGTGTAACATAACGGGTCCAATTTCACTCTTTTTTTATAATTAGTTATTCAGTTTCCCCAATACATTTTGTTAAAGGGACCATTGTTCTGTCTTTGTGTACTCTAGGTGTCTAGTTGATTGTATATGTGTGGGTTTTATTCCAGGCTCTCTATTCTGTTTCATTTGTCTGTGTCTACGAGATTGACAGAAACATACTATTTTGATTGCTGCAGCTTTGTGGTGTAGTTTGTAACCAGCAAGTGTATTGCTTTCAGTTTTGTTCTTTTACATGACTACTGTAGATGTTTGGAGTTTGTGGTCCCAATTTTAGGAGGTTTTGTTGTTGTTTGGTGTTGTTTGTTTTGTTTTCTATTCCTGTGTGAAACACTGCTGATTTTGGTAGAGTCTGCATTGAATCTGAAGGCCACTTTGAATAGTCTAGAAATTTTTATAGTATTTATTCTTCCAGTCCAAGAATATGATAGACGATTCTGTTTATTTGTGTCTTCTTTGATTTCTTTCATTCACATGTCTTTTAATTTATGGTGTTATGTGACAGTTTCCCTGAGATTGAAACACTCCATCCTTCATGGAAGGGCCTTAAGCATGCAGGTACACAACTCAAAATGCCTTCAGGAAGTCCCTGAAACTGACCAGATTCTCTAAACCCCTACCCGCCAGAATAAACAATAAGAGGCAGGGAGTCTCCCTTAGACAGAAGCAAGCTGAGCCTCCAAGACCCTGAGACCAAACCAGCTGTGTGGAAGAAGCAGAAAACAGCCTCGTTGCCTAGATGAGGTTTAAACCAACTGGGGCATCTGGAAAGGACACTCTCCAACCTTTGAGCTACCTGCAGGTTGTGCAGTGTGCTCCAAATTTAGCTTTTATGAGCTGTCACCCAGCTGGGGTGGGCTTTGGTGTTGCAACTGTCTTTGGGTCATTTCTTCTGTAAGTAACCCTTCACCAGTATTCCTGTAAGTAACCCTAAAAAAACTCTTTGGTTCACCAAGTTGGACTTTGGTGGTATCCATAATTAGCCTGTCATGGGTTCCCTATTTGGGGTGAGTAGATTTGTGAGTTGTGTCTCCCCAGGAAAAGTTTTGTCATACAACACCTTGGTTAAATTTACTCCTAAGTATTTTTGTAGGTTTTGTAAATGAGAGTGTTTCTTGAATTCGTTTTCTAATAGTGCATGTTACTGTGTGGAAATGCAGGTGGTGATTTATGTTGACCTTGTGTCCTTTGACTATGATGGATCTTTTGTTAGCACCAATGGGTTTGTCATCTACAGAAATCATTTAAACCCTTCTTGATCTGGGTGCCTTTTATTTCTTATTCTCTCCCAACTGATCTGGCTAGGACTGCCAATGCTACTGGGAATAGAAGTTGTGAGTGAAACTCCATGTCTCATTCCTGGTGTTAGAGCATTGGGTATGATGAAAACCATGGCTTTGGTATCCGTGGCCTTTATTGTGTTGAGGTCCTTTGCTTCTATAACTGGCTCACTGACAGTTCCTATCCTAAAAATGCATTGCATATTGTCTGATGGTTTTGATGTGTCCACTGGATGACCTGTTAATGTGTGTCACTGTCATTGTTTAGCATATGTTGAATTATCCTTGCACCCAAGGATAAATCTCATTCTCAGCTGATCATGGGATATGATCTTTTTTTATGTGCTGTTGAATTCAGTTTACAGATATTTGGTTAAGAATATTTGCACCTATACTCATCATGTTTATTGAGCTGTAATTTCCCCCTGTTATTAATTTATCCATTGATATTATTCTGGTTACCCATTACTCTCCCTATCTTCTTCCTACCCTATCAGCTCCCTTTCTCTCACCAAGTTCCAGTCCCACATTCATGCCTTGTCTGTGTGTTGTTATGTGATCCACTGGGCTTAAATGGGCTACTCCCACAGTTACAAAGCTAGCCAGTGAAGTTTGAGTAACCCACTAACATCACTAAAAACAATGACTTCCTCTTTTTTAAATAAAAAGATTTTATTTATTTATTATGTACACAACATTCTGCTTCTATGTATATCTGCACACCAGAAGAGGGCACCAGATCTCATTAGAGATGGTTGTGAGCCACCATGGGTTGCTGGGAATTGAACTCAGGACCTCTGGAAGAGCTGTCAGTGCTCTTAACCTCTGAGCCATCTCTCCAGCCCAACTTCCTCTTTTTTAACACCCCTCTTCTGGCCTTGTGCTCCCCTGAGGAAGGAGACCCACGAGCTTCTCCCCCATTTATGACCAAACATTTAAGGCCTTGCTCTTCTGCAGAGTCTATGGAGGTGATTACAGTTACTTGAGTTCTGAGTGCCACAGCCATGCCATGCCTGCAAGGGGACATTCACAGCACTCCTCCCCATCATCCAGTTCTTACACTCCTTCTAACCCCCTTTCCCATGTCCCCTGAGCCTTTGAAGAAGTGATCTGAGTGTCTTGTTTAAGGTTGAATGCTCTACAGTTACTTGTTCTCAGAGCTCTGACCACCATGTGTCTCAACATTAACCACCATTCACTGCAAAGAGGTTTCTTTCTGGAGGCTGAGGACCACACTAGTCCCCAGGCCGCTGGACAGTGGGCTCCTGTAATTTTATTTTCTACTAGTGTTCTTATAGGATCTTGGCAGGCCAGTCTCATAAATGAGTTTGAAAAGCTTCCATCCTCTTCAATGTTTGGGACAGTTTTGGAAGTATTGTCACCAATTCTTTCATATTGATAAAATTCACCTTTGCAGACATC
This sequence comes from Cricetulus griseus, assembly GCF_003668045.3. Lineage (NCBI taxonomy): Eukaryota > Metazoa > Chordata > Mammalia > Rodentia > Cricetidae > Cricetulus > Cricetulus griseus. The sequence continues at coordinate 130,895,419 of NC_048596.1, forward strand.
AATGTCCTTCTGTCTGTTCATAGTTCTTATTTATGCACAGTTTATTCTTTTTTATTTTTAAGATTTATTTTTATCATTGTTAATTATGTAATTATGTATTTATGCAAGCACAAATGGATGGAGGTGCCTGTGGAGACCAGAGGTTTGGGAGTCACAGGCAGTTGTGGGCCACCCAACATGGGTACTGGGAACCAAACTCAGGTCCCCTGCAAGAGTAGTTTGTGTTCTTGCCACTGAGCCATCTCTCTAGCCCATATGACTTACTCTGGTTGGTTGTAATGTGTAATGTCTCGGGGAAATTTCTATTTTCTCTGTTTCCAGTTTGGTGTGTTATTCACCAAAGTATCTTATGATCCGTTGTGCTTCTGTACTGTCAACTATAACGTTTGCTCTTTCACTTACAATTGTATTAATATAAATCCTCTCATTTTTCTTCATTGATACAGCTAAAAAAATTTCTCAATTTTACTTGAAAAAAAAACCTTCACTAACTCTACTTGCTTTTCTCTGTTGTCTTCCAGTCTCTCTTTTCAGTCACATCTTTCCCTCTGTCCTTGAGGGTTAGACTCATATAAAGACGCATTTCCCCCTAGTGTGGTGCCCACTGCTGTGCGCCTTCCTCTTGGTGCTGATTTTGTTACATTCCCTGGGTTTTAGGATGTGGAGTATCTATTTTAGTTTGCTTCAAGATTCTTCCCAGTTGCCTTCTTCCTGCAATCAATTTCTAGTTTCATCCTACTATGGACAGAAGCTGAAGACTGCCCCAGTCTTCCTGGATGTGTTAAGACTCGTTTGCAGCCCCGCGTATGCTTTGTTCTGGATAACGATCTGCCAACACAGGGCTTTCTCTACCTTTTGATTGGAAATTTTAATCCACTCAAATGGAAGGTAGTTATGGATGTTAAAAAAAGTTTGCTCTAGCACTGGAGAAATGGCTGAGTAACTGAGAGCACTTGCTCCTCCCCAGAAGGACCTGTATTCTGTTCCCAGCACCCAGCAGCGGCTCACAGCCACCAGCAACTCCTGCTTCTGAGGCTCGGTCGCTCCCTGGCTTCACAAGTACATGTGCACATATCCATATCTATATGCAGACATTAAATAAAATACATTATAACTTTTACTTGTGCCGTTTTGTTACGTTTCCCCCACTGTTCTGTAGTCCCTTTCTTTTTCTTCCTGGTATTTTTTTGTTGTTTTGTTTTGTGTTTTGTTTTTTGGGGTTTTTTTTGTAATATTAAGCAGCATTTTAAGGTAAGGGCACTCTTGATATAAACAATAAAAAATTGGGGAGTTTGTTTCCACATTTAGCATATTTGGGGAGGTGGTTGGGGCAGGACAGCATCTTTACTATGCATCCCAGTGTGGACTTGAAGTCACAGACTTCACATCTCAGCCCTCAAAGTGCTGAGACCACAGGCATGTGCCACCGCACCCAGCTTCCTTTGAATGTTTAGTGAGCTTCTGCTGCATGCCAGGCAGTGCCTGTCTGGCTGTGCTGCGACTCATGCTGCCCTACCGGGAGTGAACACCTAGAGAGCTTAATCCATCATTCCCTCTGCTCCCCAGCACAGTCTTGTGCTACCTGCCACCTGTTTGCTGACTTTTGGCTTAAGTCACATCTGACTCCAAACCGAGTAACCAAAAGCCATCAACGTATCTGTGTAATTGTCGTTGCCCGATCTCAGATGGCTAAGGAATAAGATAAGAACCTCAAACTTCATAGTTTCTATAGAGGGGCAAAATCTCTAACTTAATTGTAAGTAATGACAATGGCACAGTGTTCCTCCAGAGCCCAACAAGGGTCAGACAGTGTTCTAAGCACTGCCCATACCTTTGCTCTCTTGACCGTGACTGAGCACAGAGCATCTGAGCTAACTGGGTTCCACAGGTCCCTCTAGTTAGAAGGGTGCTAATGTGAAGAGGGGGGAGTGATGGGTGTGTTGTGGCTTGGTGGTCCCATTCCTCTGTTCAGGTCTGAAGTTCTCTGAGCTTGGGGTGTCCTTCCTCAGGAATGCTTTGTACTTCTACCACCGTGTATTCCTAGGCGCATGGCTAAGTTTCATACCCTTGTACCAACTGGAAAGCCCCAGACTATTACCTTGAAATTGTATAAACTTTGACCTGACATGAGCCCTGTAAATGTTATTCTGAAACTTGGGGAACAGAGGGGAAATTGGGATGGGGGAGGCATGAAGTGATTCTTCGAAAGAAAATTCCGGAAAGGGCCTTGAGTATATTGGGATTGCTCCTCACCAGGAGACTCCTGTGCTTCTGGCCCATGTAGGAGAGCAAGACTACTATAGCCGAACCCCTCCTGGCAGACAGACAGCACTGAGGAAGTTTTTATGGGTGCCTGTTGTGTGCAGAGCATGTTGCTATGTACCCGAAGCTGTGAGTGAGTGGGGCGTGGCTTGAGGGAAGTACTGGGCAGACACCCTCCCAAGAGGGCAGGGTTTGGGTCAGACCTCATGTAGACAGAGGAAGGAGACAGACGCCCAGAGGGAAAGTCCACAAGTCTTCTTCTGGGGACTCCCATCTTGGGTGGGTTCTGGGCAGAGGAGAGCATTGGCCTTCAAGGAGGGTGTGGAGACTCTTTCAGGGAAGGAAGGAAAACTGGGGTCCATTTGAGGAAATTCGAACACACTCAATTGCCTCATACAGACCTCATGGAAAGAAGGGGCCTCACCCCCTTTGTGTGTGTATGTGTGTGTTCTTTTTATTGGCATAGGTGGTATACACAGTGCAATCATTCATAGTTTTCATCCTATTGAAAGGGTGAAATTCAAATATCCTAAATGCTTGCCAGACGCTGGAAAGCTGTAAGAGTCAGCCTGAGGGCCTTGAACCCCATTCTGACAGCTTAACTACAGTTCTATTTCTGTCGCCCAGTGTTTTACTTAGTAGAGTTCTCAGTAGAAGAAGTTACTGGAAATGCCTTGATGTCTTGTCTTAAATGTTTCTCTCTGTTTAAGTCTGCTTTCTTCCTTTGGGCCTACCTCTGTTATGAGGAAGTTTGCTTCTGTTAGAAAGCTGACTTTGAGAACTAGAAAAGCATACTCTGGGAAAGTTTATTATTTTAGTAGTAACAGGAAAATAGGGAAAAGAGTTCTTCAAAGGTAACCTGACGCTCTTCTGTGCAAGAAAAACCGTCTTGAGAAACAGTTGTCTTCTTCATGTGTGCTGTGTGGTGGATTGTCCACATTCACACATTTCAGTTGTCACAAGCATCAACCACACAACATTGAGCATGTTCATGCATACAGCTTGTATACGTGTGTGTACATGCGTGTGCATGTATGTGAGTGTGCATGTGTTCACATGTGCATTCATTTAAATGTGTGTATGTGTGCACATGTGCATGTATAAGTGTGTGTGTGTGCATGTATGCACATGTGTGTGCATGCGTGTTTGTGTGTTTGTGTGTGTGTTGAACAGGAATAGGCAGGCTTACCTTTCTCTCATTCCCCACCTCAGTACGCTGAGACAGAGTCTGTCTACACCAGAGGCCCCCTGTCTCAGCTCGGCTAACTGGCACTGAGTTCTCAGGATCTCCCTGTCTCTGCCCCTTGGTGCTCGGATTACAGGCACTCATGGCCATGCCTGGGCATTTTATTTTATTTTATTGTATATGAGTGTTTTTCCTGAATGCAATTCATGTATTACATGTATGCCTGGTGCTCATGGAGGCCAGAGGAGGGTATCTGATCCCCTGAAATTAAGTTACAGTTGGTTGTCGGCTGCCATGTGGGTGCTGAGAATTGAACTCAGGTCCTGTGGAAGAGCAGCCAGTGCTCTTAACCAAGCCTGGAGTTTCTTAGTGGGTGCTGCCAATTTGAACTCAGGTCCTCATGCTAGAAGAGCACGTACTCTAACCCACTGAGCCATCTCTCCAGCTCATTCTTATTTAGTTTCCTTTTCGGGGCTGGGTATCAAACCCATGGCCTCACACATGTCCCAGTGCTGAACTGCACCCTCAGTGTTGCATGGGGTTTTTTAATATATGGAATTTTCCCCTTGGAGTCATTTCCAAGCTAACAGGACTGCTGTGTCAAAGAGTCTAATCTCCTGGCACATGGAAGCACACTCACCTCAAAGATCAGGCTAGGAATTACTTTTTAACTTTTATATCTTCAGTTTGGAGCATTTTATAGAGTGCTATAGGCATTGAGTAAAGGAGCTAGCTTTTCTCTGGGTCTTCACTATCTCAGACTAATGATTCTTTCTTCTCCAGTTCTGCTCCTGTTTGTTGACCATCCCAAGTCCTTCAAACATCTATAGCTGGATAAAGGGCATGGTTTCTCCTTGCAGACGTTTAAAGTAAACTCCAGGACAAACACAGCATTGACTCAAGCTGTCTCAGCATGCTCTGAACCAGGATCAGCACATAGGAGCTATTAAATGTCCAGAGAGCGAAGGAGCAGTAGCTAAGTGAATGTTTGGAGAAGGAGCTAAATTTAGGACAGAAGCCATCACTGCGCCTGTGTTTTGCTGTCTCTTTCTTGATTCTGCAGGAGTAAAGGACAGACTGCTTCCACTTCTGCTCAGGTTTTTCCGTCCAGTGAGACAGGACCACTCCCTCTCAGTTACCACTTTCTCGCCATGCATGCTATGGCATAGCTTATGGTGAATAAGCATCTGACTTTGGTTGGGAGTGCATAGAGGTTGTGCTCTGATGGCAAGGGTCCAAATGTTAGCTTTACTGTTGAGATCTGGATACAGCCGGATTCCAAACCACCCCAACCCTGGTCACTTTATGGTAGGTGGCCATGAGATGCATGGCCTTGCGTGGGTGTTGAGGGGAAGGTGTGTGTGAGTGGGACGTCTCCTGGAGACCAAAAAATAACAGAGATTACTTTATAACACAGTTACTTTATCTGCAAAGGCAGCTACCATTCTCATTTTTTTTAATACCCATCAGTTCATATTTCTAGATGAGGGAGCAAGAGGAAGAAGGAGAAAGAAGGAAGGCAGGAAGGTACGTGTCTTCCTGTGGGGCTTCCTTATTAGCTTCCTCATGGCAGTGTCATATTGCCTGGCACGAACAACCTAGAGAGGAAAGTTTTACTTGGCTTCGTGGTTTCAAAGGATTTGGTCCATGGCATCAGAAGAGCGGTGGGGCAGATTAGCACGCACCGTGGCTGATGGGAAGCAGTGGGAGAAAATGCCTGCACCTAGGGCTTTCTCCTTCTTTTACTTCACACAGGCCCCCAGCTTCAAGGGAATTTCCCCCTTCAGTTTCTCCTCTGCAGAAGCCCCCACAGATGCTCCAAGAGCACCCTTATCCACCCCTCAGCCACCAGTCCTTCAAGATTCACCATCCCTGGACCGGGAATGATGGCAACCTGAGTTTGATCCCTGGGATTCTCATGATGGAAGGAAAGAGCCAGCTCCTAAAAGTTGTGTTCTGACCTCCACAAAGACGCGCGTGCACATGTACACACAGAAATAAATGTGAGGGAATATTTAAATTAAACACCTCCACACTTTACAGCACATGCCAGGGCACCATGCTCTACTGCCAGCTTTATGATTTTGACTCATAGTCTCTCATCTGGAAGTCCCAGGAGGCCCTACATTGGAAAGCAGTGACATGGGCACTCCATGCTCTCTAGAGACAGAAAGCACAGCCTCTCTTCTTGGCGTGTCCCCACAGAATTCTGGGAACTTTCAGTCATCCTCTTGGCCTTCCCCATTTGTGCACAGCAGCCCGGACTTCTCCCTCCCAACGGGGTTGTAAGCACGACATTCAGTGACCTACACCAAGTCCTTGTCCTGTGGGGGAGTCCCAAACATCTGCTTCCCTGGCATTGCCATCTCGCTGGCTGGCTGACATGTCACCACCGGCTGGCACCGGAGCTCTGCAGGAAGTGTACTTGTAGCTTTTTGTTTGCGGTGTGTTACTGTGCAGGTTAATTCCTAAGAGAAAACCACAGGTACACTATAAGAACTCTCCCTGGATCTGGTCACATGGGATCGTCTTCTTGCTTTATGAATAGTCATGCTACTTGCAAGGTCTCCAGGGATGGTAAATGTACCGTAAGATGTGTCAATTTCATCACGCTGTCCCAGCAGTGAATTTTATACATCTTCCCGTTTTTCATTGTCATGTGGACATAACATGGCATCACAGGATTGTTTGCTTTCTCTCTCTCTCTCTCTCTCTCTCTCTCTCTCTCTCTCTCTCTTTCTCTCTCTGTGTGTGTGTGTGTGTGTGTGTGTGTGTGTGTGTGTGTGTGTGTGCTCATATGCACACATGTGCAGACATGCTCAAAGACTTTTGCCTGACATGGTGTACATGTAGAGGTCAGGGGGCAACCCCTCATTTCATAACTTATCTTTCTACCTCCTTTGAGATAGTCTCTTTACCAGTGCTTAGCCAGGCCAGCTAGCCTGCCATCTCTGGTAAGGGCATGCTGGCATTACAGCTGCCTGAACTTCCGCCTCTAGCTTTTAGGAGACTTTTGAGGATTTGAATTCAGGTCATTATATAGTGAGTGCCTTTACTTACACTATCTCCCCAACTCACCAATTGTGTGTGTTAGGGGTATTATTATTATTATTATTATTATTATTATTATTATTATTATTATTATTAAAGAAAACAGGTGCTTTATACATGATTTTCCCCATGGAACAGTCCATATATATGAGCACCAATCTCTCTTTTATTCATAAACATTTCCAAAGACTGGGTGAGACTAGCCATGGAGATCTAAGCCTGTATCTGGGAGCTTTGCTGGAATGAGACTCACTTACCTCTGGATCACAGCTGGTCCCCAAGCTCCCAGCTCAGCCCCTGCTTTTTTTTTTCTCTCTCTCTCTCTGCTGATGCTGGTGCAGCAGCTAGCAGGATAGAGCTGAGTATTAGCCATCTGGAGCCAGGGGCAATTGCCTTGGAGGGTCACCTCCCTCCCTGGCACCCTGTATGCTCGGTCTCTTCCCCTAAAGAAATAAAGGCTTGGATTTCACCGTAATGCAACCCAGAGATGAAAACTGCTGCTGAAGCTAAAACCTTCCACCAGTGTCTGGGAAGAGAGAGGCATTTGGCTCTCTGAAGGATGCAAAACCCAGGGTCACCAAGGCGGGCCCTGGAGTGCAAAGAGGGTGTCACCTCTGAGGAGCCTGGTGCTGTGGCCACATGGGGACTCGGTGGAGGAAGGTCATTAAACAACTCTGACCAGGTTCGTAGCTCCTAGAGTATGCTTGTCTTTGTTCTGCAGTGAGCTGAGGGTCGGTGGGTCACTTGAACTTTGTGCTGTTCTGTTGATGGAGGTGAATGTCATCAACGATGTCATGGATATGCCAATACAATGGCAGTGCCTTTTCTGAAGGGCACAAATGTGTCTCTCAAATATGAAGGCACCATACATTTTAAATGGACAAATAGTCTTTGCCTCCCAACATAGACGTTTAATTTAATGCTAATGAGAGAAATCTCACACACTCATGCATGCATGTATGCATACAGGCGCTCACACACACATGCTGTGCACATGTAGTAAAATTAGGTCTCACAGAATTAAATCCATTTTTATATAACTTCTCCATTGCCCTAGATTTGTAGGATAAAACAGTAGAGAATATGTTTTTAGTTATTGTGTCAGGAGAAATGACAAATTCTGTTCTAAAAGAAAAGTGAAGAATCACCTTGAGACAGACCTCAGAAAATGAGGAAGAAGAGGCTGTCCTGCAGTGTTCCTGGTATCACAGGAAGCCCCTGGGATTAGTTACAGGGTCACAACACCCTCAATCTGCAACATCCATGCAATTCTGTTACTGAAAATCACTGGCCGATGGGAATCCTTTCTGCTGGTTTGTCTGTAGTCAGAATAATTTGTTTTTCTAAAGCAAGAATTAGGCAAGTCCTAGGGATGGAGTTATTGGCAATAAACATTTCAATTAGACAGGACTGATGATGTGAAATACTGTGTGAGCCTGGAAGTATAAATAGAACATTGGGTTGGAAGCAAGTATCAAAAGACAAATGCTGTTCTCTTTCTATGGGTTTTAAAATATTTTATTTCTTTTAGTCAATATTTCTTCACACAATGAACTTGAATTTACCACCCGTGTCCTGGGAATCCAGGCTGGTAGGAACACATGTCATTAGGAGCTCAGAGCTTGCTTCAAGCGTTTCTTTTTATGTTCCTGGATGACTCCATGTGTGTCGTGTCTGTGAGTCTTGCTAGGCACCACATATCTCTTCTTTCCTCACTTGTTCCTACTTCTAATTGACTCTCCTAAAACCTGACAGGAAGCACAGCCAAATGTTTCTTAGAAGAGGCTGTCAGTTTGTCCTCTTCCTCTATGTACCTGGGTAGGCGTATCAATTTGCAATAAGAGCAAATGACACGCTTGTTTGTAGTTGTGTATGTTGGAAAAGGCCATTGCTATTTAGAAAAATAAGGTTTTAATAAAGAGGGTGAAGGATTTTTAATATATGAAACCAAACTATTCAATATTCTATTTTCATACCAGCTCTTGCTACTTGAGACATTCATGTTTTATTGTAATAGAATCATTTTGGGAAGTCTTTATGTTTTCATATGGCTTTCAAGTATATATGAAGAATACGTTTATTAGTGTGGTCTTTTACAGTGTAAAAGAACAATTTTATCTTGAGCAAGGTGATAAATATAAATATCTAAATAATAGGTAAAATAGGTAAACAATCTCTCAACTATTTTTAAACTTTTTATCAATGTAACCAATTCACAGATACAGAACTGTAGTGTCTTGGATTTAAACAACAGAAATTCCATGAAAATCTTTACCTGAAAAAAAAAAAAAAAAAAAAAAAAAAAAAAAAAAAAAAAAAGGTGCCTGTTCCTTGTAAGGCAAGACTTCTGTCATTAACGTGAGATGTTTCTGTTTTGCTTATTTTTCCCCTCTGGCTTTCTGTTCAAGGAGTTTGTGTAATTTCTCCTCATTTAAAGTAAACTGGCCATACCATTCCAATACAAGAAGCCTGGAAAATAATTTAGAAAACCTTCTCTAGTTCCCCTGTTCATCTCTCACAATCCATCCTTAATGCTTATTGTTGGGATCTCATTTTTTCTTTCAGTATACATTAAGTATTAGCCACCATGTTTGTTATTTCTGGAAACTGCACGGGATTGGCAGTAAGTTGGGTGTGCGTACGCATTAGCATTCTCCCAGTTGTCTGATCAGGCTGGGTTCTCAGCTCACAAGGGCCATGGGAATGCACGTGGCATGTTCATGCAACTTTAGGAAATTTGGGACCAAGATGAGAAACCAGCACTGAGGGATTTGACGAGAACAGGGCAGTTCTAGATTCTCATGACATCTCTCACTCCGTGCACACCATCATGATTTAAAGACGGTGTTAAAATCGAAACACTCTTGTAATTTCCTGGGAGCTGTAGACCTATATAGACATAGGACCTGCATGATGCTCCTTTACTTCAAGATATAAATGACTTTGTATTCCTAATGCAAGTAGAAGCAAAGGCATTCAGGCACACTTCCAGTTTATGAGATTGTGGCTGCTTGTTTAATTCTGAAAGATGAGCCATGCCGTGATGAAATACAGTTCTGATAGAGGCTCTGGAAGTGACCCCACCTCCTTCTCACCCCTGCTAATGGCCCTTCCCTCGCCTAGCACTCTCAGCTGTCTGGGGTCACAGTCTGTGAATAATTGATGGGAACTGTCCTGTATGTTGGAGAGAGAAGCTGCCATGTTCACATTGTGTGGCCACACACATGCAAAGCTTTGTTGTCTTTCCAAACACAGAACCTAGATGTATCCCCTCAGACCCAGCAGTCCATGTATGTCAGGGATGCCTTCAGTCGTGTATGATGATAGACCTTTTGTGGATTTTCAGAACAATTGCCTTGGGAATGGTCAGATTCCAGGTAGGGTGTGTTGTTAAGACCCTGGATGAGAATAAGTGCTGTTGCTTTGTTGGCAGCTTGCATCGACTTCTGTGGAGCAAGTTTGGTTTTTTTCTATGTTGGTTGGGAAGCTCATCCTGTATGTCAGATGGTAGGCCCTGCATGCAGAGTTTGACACTGTGAGCCTCCTTCTTCCCAACATATTGTTGTGAAAAATCCCCAACATACAGTAATACTGAGGGAATTGGACCAATGTACATCTATATACCTACCACCTAGTGTCTGACATGGGCCCATGCCATTTCTAATGATTTTAAAGTAAGTTACCAACATCTATACATTTCACCCTTAACTACCAATGTGTATATAGCTTTTTAGATAAAATGTCCAAAAAGTGTAATGCACATGTTTTAAATGGAGTTTTGATACATTTTAGCAAATGCAGCACCCATGTAATGCAAACTCCATCAAGATCTGGAGCCATCAGCACAAGCAATGTCCTCATGCCCTCCCCCAGCCGAGATTAGTAGTACATCATAGAAATAGCATCACTTCGCAACATTTTATTTTCTCAGCATTTTGTTTGTGAGATTCATATCAGTCATCAGAATGATCGATAGTTCATTCCTTTTTATTATTGAGTACTTACGGCTCCACAGTTTGTTTATTCAACAAATAAACAAAGTGAGCTTCTTGAAGCTTGGAGATTTTATGAGCATTCTTGGATAATTTTGGGGGGCATACTCCCTCTGGATAAAAATCTAGGACTGGAACAGGTAGGTCATGGGTCTGTGTGTGTTCAGTTTTCAAAGGTGCCACCAGAACTGTCTGTAATGTATTTACACATTTTACATTCCAACCCATCAAGCCTGAGCATTCTGGCTGCTCACATCTTTTTAAGGTGTAGCACTCTGTTGGGAGTGTAGTGGGTGTTGCTGTGGCTTGTGCATTTCCCTGATGAGCAATGAGTTTTTTGACTGTCTTCCATTGTTCAGATCTTTGACTTTTTGTAGTTGTGTTGTTTATCTTTTTGTTATTGTTATGTTTTTTATATTTTTTGTGGCAATCTCTACACCATTTATCTTCAGGCATGTCTTACCATATTGCATTCCAGACTAGAATTTGCCTGCTCCTTTAAAAGATGCCTTTGATGACCATAAACTCAAACTTGGAACAAAGTCTAATTTAACACTTTTTCATCACTTCTAAGACCTTTAGTCAAATGTAATTTAGCGGTTTTCCTTCATAAATACTGTTTTCTGGGACCCTCTGTATCAGTCATCTCATCACCACTGTAACAAAGTATGTGACACAAGCACTCAACAAAAAAAGGAGGTTTATTTAGGCCACAGTTCGGAGATTCGAGGACCTACGTGAGTCCACACTGGCTTAGCAGAGGTGGGGACACATGGGCAGTAGTGACCACATCTCAAATACGCAGAGCTACCCCAACCTTCATGACCTAGACCTCCCGAGAGGCTCACCTTTTACAGCTTCCGCATCTCACAGTACTGATGCCCTGCTACCATTCCCTAAATTCACATCAGACCCGAGAAACATTCAAACCACTTCGAACCCTAGCACCTTGCTTCCTCTGAAGTCTTGAAGGTAGTCTACATATTTTCCTAGGATCTTTATAGTTTTGGCCTTTATATTTTAGGTTCATGATCCACCTCAAGTTAACTTTTGTGTGCTATAAAAGACAAGTATCTTTTAAATTTATTTTTATTTTATGCACACATGTGGTTTTGTCTGCCTGTACGTATGCAAAATGGGTGAGTAGTGCCTGCAGAGTCCTGAAGAGGTCAGATCTCCTGGAACTGTAGTTATACACAGGTGTACACTGCCATGTGGGTACTGGGAACTGAAGCCAGGTCCTCTGGAAGAGCAGTGAATACTGTTAACTGCTGAGCCATCTCTCCAGCCTAAGTGGGAGGTACCCAACGTGCTGGTACCCTCTGTTAAAAACCCTCTTTCCCATTGTGTTGTTTTGGCACCCTTGTCAAAAGTTAATTAGATGGCCAAATTTTGAGTCTTGGTGTGTTTGTTATATGTATATGTTTGTGTGTTGGGGGTGTATGTGTGGTATATGTATGTGGTGTGTTTCTGTGTGTGTGGTGTTTGTTATATGTATGCATGTATTGTGTTTATATTATATGTATGTGTGTATGTGGGGTGTGTGTGTGTGTGATGTGGTATGTGTGGTGTGTTCTGTGGTGTGTTTGTGTACTGATGTGTGTGCTGTATGTGTAGTATGTATAGTATATGTGTGTGGTATGTGTGGTATGTGGTGTGTGTGTGTGTGTGTGTGTGTGTGTGTGTGTGTGTGTGTGTGTTAGCCTAAGGTCAACATCAGATGACTTCCTGACCACTCTCCACAGTTTTCTTTTTTCTCCTTCTGTGTGTGTGTGTGCATGTGTGTACATGTTCACAAGTGGACGCTGAGGTTGATGTTGGGAATCTTCCTTGATTGCTTTTCCTTATTATTCATTGTGGCAGGTCTCTGTCCAACCCAGAGCTGACTGATATGGCTGGTCTCACTAGCCAGCTCGCTCTAGGATCCCATCTCTGCCTTCCAAGCCTGAAATTACAAGAGGGCGGCCACTCCCATCTAACATTTATGTGGGGTCTACCGATCCAAACGCTGGTCCTCATCCTTGCCCATCGAGCACTCTAACCACTGGGCCATCTCCCCAGCCCGTCTACATTATTTTCTGAGACAGGACTCTGTCTCATGGATTCAGCCAAGGGAGCTGCAGTGGGCTGTCTCCACACTCCCCAGCATGCATACAGCAGGCTGTGCCCACTGTTCCCAGGCTTCACTTGGGTGCTGGGGGTCTGAACTCAGGTTCTTACCCTTGTGTGGAAATCTGAGCCAGCTCCCCAGCCCTATGAGCATATTTCTCAACTCAGTTCTGCCCTAGGGGCTGTCTACGCTAGTATCCTATCACTTGCTTATGGGAGCCTAATGGTAAATCTTGAAATCATGTAATTTTCCCACTCTCTCTTTCAAGATCGCTTTGACTATTCTCAAGTTTCCATGCAAACTTGAGACTGATATAATTTTATGAGGGGAGAAAAGTCCAACTGGGATTATAGTTGAACTGAAATTGAATCTGTGCTTAAATGAAGAGGAACTGGCACCTTCCTAGTATTTATTCTCTAACCCATGAGCACGGGAGATCTTACTGGCTACACAAATCTTAATTTTCTTGGCAGGGTTTTTTTTTTTTCCAGAGTTCAGATTTGACTCATCTTTTGTGAAATTTATTTCTAAGCATGTAATCTTTGTGTTTTATTAGGAAGCCAGTTTTCCCTCGCTGTAACAAAATGCCTGAGATAACCATCTTTAAAGAGAAAAGGGCTATTTCAGCTTGTAGTTTGAGTTCATGACAGATGGTCCCCACTGCTTTCTGTCTGTGATATGGACTGAACCAAAATGTTCAACTCATGGATTGAGAGGGATTAGGGAGAGAATGAGGAGGGGGCCTCGTGCCCCAGATCCCCAAGTTTCCAGCCCTGCCTGTCATCACAAGGTCTCTCCTACTATGCAAACTTAGCCTCCAATGGTGGAATTCTCACCTATTCCTTCTGTCATTCAACACAGTTCAGAACTTGACTTCTCATGGGCGACAGTCCTTTTTCTAGCATCTGTAGAGAGAAAGCTTTCGCTTTCATTTCCTAACCCCTTTGGAAATGTCACAGAAGCCTTGAATTTTCTTTCCAGAGAAATTTACACACACAGAGCAACAATTTTGTGCAGGACTTTAAAATGTTTAGGGACCTTCAAAGGCCTGTGTGTCAGCCTTTGGGAGGCAGACCTCTATATGAACCCTTGTTCTGGAGCAGGACACTGATGGAGGATAGTGATCACCTTCACCTGTATCTTTCCACCCACTGAGGTGCTCGGCTGTGTTTAGCTGCTCCATGGTACCCATGCGCTGGGTCCTCAACAATGCCACAGCCCTGTGTAAGTCTCGCCTCTCCTCCTGAGCAGCACCAGATGCTCAGCCGGCCAGAGCATCCCACATCCCCTCCTCTGTCCAGGACAGGTTAGCACCCACTTAGAGAGAGCAGAGATATAGCTACAGGAAGCCACCATCTAGATAACTGCACCAGGGTCACCAGGCACCTTAGGGACAGGGTGGGTCAGTCACACACATGGTCCAAGAATGTCTCCAGGCCCAAAGTTTCAAAGGATTGATGGAGATACTGGGGTGGCATGTTAGCGCAGAGGCAAGGATTACCTGTCCTAAATCATATGACCTTTTGAGAGCTTTCTTAGTAGAGAAGGGAGCCATGTAGATTCCCACGCCCTGGGTCTTAGCTGCTATTTCCCCTCAGAGGGGCATAGCAGTAGGACCTTTTGGCTGGGACCATCAGCTCTCTCACCAGAGTACTGCCTGCCTCCTGTTGCCCAGGGAACTGGAGCTGCTCCAGTAGGTGGTCCCCTGCAGCCATCACTAAGCTGTGTTAAACTTCTCACTGTCCCAGTAAATGTCTTCCAAAATGGCTGCATGTTCCCCAGAGAAATAGGAACTTGCTGACAGGATCATTTCCTTTATCTTACTACAAAAGCTCCCCCCTCTACCCCCCTCCGTCCCAGTCATGTCATGGGGCGTGCATTCCTCCACTGTCACCTCCAATGACAACCCAGAGGTCACCACACAGTGACACGGTGTGTACATGTCTTCCCATTCAGGTGCCGAAGACATGGGCAGCAAACTGTCTGCGTCAGGTGGCAACTCCTCGGTGCGGTCCCCCAGCATGGAAGACATCCTCACTGCATACAAGCAGAGAAACCTCTCCCGGGCCCGTGACCTGCTCAGAGAGGCTTGTGACGAGAGTGAATCCCCACTGGAGAAGGTAGGATGCATGCCTACCCAGAGTTGCTGTTCTGATTATGTATGAGGCTGTGTGTAATGGGGGAATGCACTTGCCTGTGTGTGCACATGGGAGACTGACACATGGTGTCTTCTGCACCACTCCCTATCATATTTTTTAATTTATTGACTTTATGTATTTTGCCTGCAATGTATGCAAGAAACACCATGTGTGTACAGTGCCCAAGGAAGCCAGAAGAGGGCGTTGGATCCCCTGGAACCAGATTTACAGGCAGATGTGAACCTCGATGTGGGTGTTGAGAACCAGCTGAACCTGGGTCCTCTGCAATAGCAGCAAATTCTCACTAGCCCTACACCATAGTTTTTGATACAGGGTCTCTCGCTAAATCTAGAGCTTGTCATCTCAGCCAGACTAGGCTGTCCAGCAAACCTCTAGGTTCTTCCTGACTCCGCACCTCTAGAACTGAGGTTACAAACATGCACCAATGAATCTGGGCTTTACAAGGGTGCTGGGCATCCAAACCCAGGTCCTCATGTTTGCACAGCAAGCACTTTACCCACCGAGCCACCCCTCCATAACCATCCCCAACACACACTAGTTTTTGGAACAGAGTCTCATGTATCCCAGGCTGGCTTCTAACTCACTATATAGCCGAGGCTGACCCCAAACTTCTGATTCCATTGTCTCCACCTCTGGGCTAAGACTACAGGCATGTACTTCCATGCAGGGTCAAGATGCTGAGGATGGGTTAGATGCTTGGTACATTCTAGACAAGTGTTTGACTGACTTAGCTGCATCCCCAGACTGTAGCTTATCTTCTCATTACCAGAGTCTTCATGGGACTCCAGTGTTTGGAAATACCTCGGTTTGCACACGAGCATGTGGATGCCATTCCTTTCCAGTTTCTTCAGCGGCATCCTGCCATCACCTGCTGTGTCAGACCTTAGAGGGATGTGAATGACTTCACTAAAAAAGAACCAAATGAATTGTATGATATTTTAATTGTCTTCTGACAAATAAAGTTTGCTTGAAGTCAGAGGGAGGAGCTAGCTATGAGCTGACCTAAATTAACCATAGAGGTTTTGGAGGACTGTAGACAGAGAGGAGACAGGAAGTAGTAAGGCGGGGCTGAGAGAGGACCTTAGCCCTTTTGGATGGAGGAACGGAAGAGGTAGAAGGCATCTGGCGGCTGCTCCCTGTTTCTCTGATCTCTCGTGTTCTTATCCCAATATTTGACTCCCAATTTTTTTATTTTTATTTGTATTTTTATTTTTTTTAGTTTTTTTGGCTCCCAATTTTTTTATTGAAAAAGATCAATTAGATTTACACTTCACAAATCCCTTCTTCAGAGTTTATCTACTGAATTTAATTTTTCTTCCATTATAAAACAGCATGTATTCAACATTGTTTAGAAAATAATCTGTAAACGTAAACAAAAAAAGAACAGAAACTAAGCATATCCCTAATATATACAAACACTCTCTCTTCATTTCCCATTTCAATGTCTCAGTGTATTTTCTTCTAACCTACTGGTCTGGGAAGAGTGTTGCCATTTCTGTCATATATTATGTATATAATATAAATACAGTTAATAATTTTGCATTTACTTCCTTTTGCTTCTTTATATCAAGAATTTTCTTTGGGACTGTAAATTCATTGCAAGCATAACCATTAGTGGCTGCACAATATTCCATGTGGTAGGGAGAACACAATTTAAACTTAATCGATTCCTCTTAGTTGGATATTTGGATCATTTCAAATTTCTTACCAATAAAGGTATATGGAGTTTTCTGCCTAGCCATTTTCTTAGTGTAAGGCTATTTTCTTAGCATGCATAGTATTCCAAATGGAAAGTGTAGACATGAACATTTTTTGTTAGCACATTAGTATAAAATAATGAGTTTCATTTTGACATTTTCATACATGATATTTAAAGTTTTAGAACATATGCCAAGCTGTTTGCTAAAAAGCAAGTCCAAAATATACCCACCACACACACACACACCAATAGCTCAAAGGGCTACGAGTTGAAAGTTACCATGGAAACACTTCATCAATACTTTGTTTGCATTACTTTGGTTAGCACAGGCTTATTCCATCTATGTTTCATTAAAAGTTAGAAATGATTCTATTTTTAAACTTCTAGCCTGCTCTCAGAAAAGTAAGAGATTGGGGGACAATGAGCATGGTTGAGAGGACATTTGAATTCATGATATACATGACAAAGGGCCACGCCTGTGTGGGAGATGGCCTAACTGTTCAGTCTACAGGATGAAAAAGCTATGCAATCCTTGGTGTTCCCGGCCTGTAGGATGCTATGAAGAATTCCCAAAGTGTCAGAAAATGTCTCAATGTGATTTGGAAAGCTCTCCAGTATATTTCAGTAAATAAGCAAGTATCTCCTGCTTCCATTAAGAATGCGGAATGAAACCGGGTGGTGTTGGCACATGCCTTTAATCCCACACAGCACTTAGGAGGCAGAGGCAGACGGATCTGTGAGTTCAAAGCCAGCCGGATCTACAAGAGCTAGTTCCAGAACAGCCAGGGCTATTACAGAGAGAAAACCTGTCTCAAAAAGGGGTGGTGGTGGTGGTGGTGAATGCAGGTAAGTGGTACATAGACATGAGCACAGGCAAAGCCCTAGCACATATAAAAAATAAAAAATAAATAAAAACCATTTTTAAAAAACAAAAGGAAGATCAGACACTCCCTTCACTGTGTGCACCTGAGAACTCGGAACATCCATACAGAGCAAGGAACATTTTGACACTGGAGTGAGTTCAGACCTGCTAGTGAGTTCAGAGCTCAAGGAAAACATGGTAGTGCATTTCTGGGGGGTCTTTTTCACCTTTTTTACATCCCAGACTAAATAGGAAAAAGCTGACAACCCAGAAACAAAATGACATAAAGAGGCTCCAAGGCTGATGGCATAGCCAATGTGGACCAGGCCAAGCAGCATGAAAAGACAGAAAGTCTATAGGCAGCACCCAGCCACGCCACAGCAGTGCCCATAGCCCAGTGCCCATCACTCTCCAGCCAAGGCCAGAGAAAGGCTCGAACCCTGCCAGGCAGTAAAACGTTGCTGTCATCCAAGAAGGCTGTGAGGAGCTGGGATACTAATTGGCACCAGGTTATAATGTAAGAAATGCACACACACACACACACACACACACAGAGAGAGAGAGAGAGAGAGAGAGAGAGAGAGAGAGAGAGAGAGAGAGAGAGAGAGAGACAGAGACAGACAGAGACAGACAGAGAGACAGAGACAGAGACAAGAGAGAGAGAGACAGAGAGAGCTGCCACTGGAGACCTAGGGAACAAGGAGACCTCCAAGCTCAACAGGAACTAGGAGTCTAATCCCACGGGTGCCATCTAGTTCCAAGTAGTTTCTGGTTTTCCACCCCACCAGGAAGTGATGAACTGTACCATTCACCTACCAGAGCTAAGGATAGTCCAAAGCCAAGACTCAAATAAACCCCAATCCTAAAATATTTTCCCACTCATCACCAGATCCCAGTAAAGAAACTCTCCTCAGGAATCAGAAAAACAGCAAACCTATGAAAAAAAAAGGCAACAACTGATGCCAACAGCTGGATGAGTCAGATGTTTGAAAGCTCTGACAAGAATCTAAAACAGACAGAACACTCCAGTGAGCAAACACTTAAAGCAAAAGTAAACACCAGGCGTCTCCAAGGCAAAAATGTCAGCGGAGAAACAAAAGGAAACAAATTTTAGAGCCTTTAAAAATACAAGAGCTGAAGTTTTCTTTTGTAGCCAGACCTCAACTCTAGAATAGAGAAGACAAAGGAAGGAATCTGTACCCTAATGTTGTGAGGCGAGGGAGGGAGGAAGGGGAGAGAGAGAGAGAGAGAGAGAGAGAGAGAGAGAGAGAGAGAGAGAGAGAGAGAGAGAGGACATTAAATTAAACAGACCCTCAAAGAGTTCATGTCATCAAAGTCCAGAAAGAGTGGAAGGAAACACTGCAGTGTAGTTAAGGAAACAGAAAACTCCCACAAAGTGAAGAAGACGCCAGCAAGCAGAGTGAAGAAGCTAGGGGGTCCCCAACAGGGTGACCTGGGCTCTGCACACATCATACTCGAACAATCGTGAAAACTAAAAAATATGGAAAGCATCCAGGGAAAGCTGTTGCCTTAAGGGGAAAAACAATCCAAATGACATCATCAGACACCATGGGAACCGAGAGGAGGTGGTACCAAGTACTTAAAGAGGAGAAGAAAAAGTGCCGACCTACAATTCCATAACCTAGGAAATGCCTTTCAAGAACGAAGAGAAAATAAATACATCTGGAATAATGGAAAACAAAAGAGAACCAATGTCTGCAAGTCTTCCCTAATGGAACAGCTAAAAACAGCAAATAATGGAATGAGGACTGCTGGGATAAACAGGAAAAAGAAAGTGGTGGGAACAAAACATGAATACACAAAACAGATTGTCACTTCATCCTTCACTCCTTAAGTTATATTTGATGATTGAAGCAAAAAGTGTAACATCGCTTAATACAGCTCTTAATACAGAGAGGGGGGATTTAAAAAACAAAGCAATTATCTAATAACTGTAAGACTTTAATTCATCACTCAGACTGATCAAACATTGAAAACAGTATATTTTGGTAAGTTGTATATCAAGAATGCAATAGCTGAAACATCTTTTACTACATGTAACTGGATACAGGCTGCATGCCTTTAATCTCAGCACTTGGAAGGAAGAGGCAGGCAGATCGACAAAGTGACCTACATAGAGAGTTCAAGGCCAGCCAGGGCTACATAGTGAGACACTGACTCAAAATAAATATTAAAACTATACATAGAAGCCAGGTGGTGGAGGCTCATGCCTTTAATCCCAGCACTCGGGAGGCAGAGGCAGGTGGATCTCTGTGAGTTTGAGGCCAGCCTGGTCCACAAGAGCTAGCAGGACAGCCAGGGCTACACAGAAAAACCCTGTCTCAAAAACAAAACAAAACAAAAAACTGTACATAGAGCTATATTTAAAAAAAAACTATAACCTATTTAAAATATATTGAGCTGCTCACAAGAAAAAAACAATAAAAATGAAAGTAAACAAAAACGAAATAGCATGGCCGACTTACACTTTAATGTCTAAATAACGATATTAAATATAAATTATTTAAATCCACAAGCTTAGTTCCCATTAGGATTTTTTAAAAGAATAAGAAAATGGATATTGTCTACGAGTGACTCACTTTAAATACCTTGATGTGTATGTGTATTTGTGCGTATATGTGTGTGTGTTCTGAAAGTAATTAGATGGGAAAATATAGATCATGTAAACATTGAGCAGGAGTAGCTGTGTTAATATCAGATAAAGGGAACTACAGAGCAAAGAGAATTACCATGGGCAGGGAGGATTAGTAACTAATAACAAGGGACTGGATTCCCACAATAGCAATCTTCAGTGTTTATGCACTGGATTATAGAGGTATAAAATTTGTGAAACAAAAGCTATGATCTATCTGAAAGAATGAGATATATCATATGGTTATGGATATATCCAGGAGTTTTGGGCATCATCTCAACAACTTATAGAACAATCAAACAGAAAATCGTCGGCAAGTTTACAGAAGAACTCAGTGTCACCACCACTAACAGGATCTAACTGGCATTGACAAGAACACTGCATCCCACAGCACAGATTGCGCACTATTCTCAATGTCCACAGAACATAACCAAGATAAACTGTGTCATGGGCTATGAGATAAACCTCAACACACTTCAAAGTAATTGAAATAACACATAGTGTTCTCTTACTTCAGTGGAATTAAAATAGAAGTCAATAACAAGAGGTAATGAGAACATCTCCAAACACTTGGAAGCTAACAACATACTTCTACATAATCTGTGGGTTACAGATGGGAATATAAAACACATTAAATTGGGTCTGGAGAGAAGGCTCAGTGGTCAGGAACTTGTATTGCTCTTGGAGAAGAACAAAGTTTGGTTCCCAACACCCACATCAGGCAGCTCACAACCTCCTGTGCTCTAGGGGATAAGACACTTACTCTTTTGTGGGTTCCACTCACATGTACACATATTTACACACAGACACACTTAACACACACCCAATTTTCCGCAAGACCAGGAATAAGGCAAGGATATTATTCTCAGTACATTTCTGGAAGTTCTATTTAAGAATAATTATAATTAATATTCATCTGACAAGGGAGATGCCATAATCATGAGAATGGTTTCCCAGAGTAGAGACTTACCTGTTGACTTTAGCACAGTGGTTCTCAACCTTCCTAATGCTGCGACCCGTTAATATAGCTCCTCATATTGTAGTAACTCCCAACCATGAAAATAATTTGTTGGAGTTCTTAACTATAATTTTCTTGTTGTTATGAATCATAATACAAACATTTTTGGAGACAGGTTTGTCAAAGGGGGTCATGACACACAGATTGATAACCACTGCTCTAGATGCAACATGAAAAAGTTAACAGCATAATTTGTGATGGTGGGAGACTGCATTCATGCTCGCTTCTGAAATAAAAAAAGAAATTATAGTTATAATCAACATAGAATTATTCAACAGAACACCTGATGTTCAAGCCAGGGAAATAAGGTGAAGAAGTTAACTAAAACACGTATAGATATGAAGGGAAAATAAAACTATCCTCTATTTGCAGATGGTACAGGCTGCATAATAAGTCCATAAAAGGGAGAATCTAGGGGAAAAAGGAAAACTGATAAACTGTATATTGCCAAAATTAGAAATTTAAGCTCCAAGAAACACTCTGTTTGGAGGCCAGGAAGAAAACACATAGCCCCTGAGGGAGTCTTTGCTAACCTGTATCTCAAACATGGGATCCTCTCTGGAAGATAGGACCTGGAGAAGTGGACATTAGAAAACAAGCACTCCATACTCAGTGGGACACACACAAGCACTCTCCTCAGCGGGACACACACACACACACACACACACACACACACACACACACACCAGGCTGGCTTTCTCCCTTCTTGCTTCTTGTGATGAGGTAGAGCATGCTGGCAAAGAAGGCATGGGGAAGCAAAGCTGTTTACCTCATGGCAGCCAGGAAGAAGAGAGGAAGAGAGCAGAGGAGAGGAACATAGTGGAGCAGTGACAGGGCACACCAGTCAAGGGCAAGCCCCCCCTCAATGACCTCTTTCCTCCAACTGGGTACACCTACTAACGGTCTATTCTACTGTGGACTGATGGGTATTGATCCATACAGCATGGCAGAAGTGTGAGAGATTAGTGGCTGGCAGGGTTGGGGTGACAGAGTGGCTGAGCCCCTGGGAGGTAGCAGGGGGCAGATTTCTTGGCAAAGGAAAGTCTGTGTAGCATGAGTCGGCCCAACATCACATCACTGGTTTTAAAACTGTGGACGGTTATGAAACATGTCTCCTCCAGCATAAACTGGGTGAAGGGTAGTGAGCGAATCCTCTCTGCTCGTATTGAGACTTCTGTCATCTCAAATTATTTCACAGCAAAACAAAAAGTAAGTGTTGTTTTTTTAAATGAGAACAATATAATGTCACTTTATAATGTTTGCAAACTGGCAAAAGTAAACCAATTCATGATGTTTGCATGTGTTGCGGTCAAGGTATTGAGTCTTCCTGGCAGGACAGAGACTGGGCGGAGGAGTGGGGGAGATGACGACACAACAGAAACTTCTTAGCGTCCGAGTGTGATGACAAGATACCCTAGAAAGACAACTCAAGAAGGGGAAAGTGCCTTTTTGTCTGCTTGTTTTCTGATTTGTGTTTTTGTGGGTTTCACTCCATTACCAGCTGGCTCTGTTGCTGTTAGGCATATGATAGGCAGCACACCATGGCAGAGAAAGCACAGGGACACAACATTGCTCACTCTGGGACATCCAAGAGAAAGGAAGAGAGGAGTGGGGAAGGACACAGTGGAGCAGTGATAAGATACATCGATCAAGGGCTTGTCTTCTGGTGACCTTTTTTCTCCAAGTGGTGACCACCTATGCAGGGACCAGTTAATTCCACTATGACCTGAACAGGATATTAATCTGTTGATGAAGTCAGAGCACTCAGAACTAGTCACCACCACCAGCTGGGGACCAAGCCTGCCCTCAGCACAGGACCCTTTGGGGACATTCTCTAGACAAACAGAGTAAGCTCTGTTCCCCTGCCTGGAGGCCCATTCACATGGGAGTTGGTGGCAGCTCATGAAACTGAGTGATTGTTTGCCCTGTAGCTATATCACACCTGGTAAAAAAAAATGTAAAGAATTAGATGAAGGTCAGAAAGAAGGCTCAGTAGGTAAAGTGTTTGCAGTGTAAGCATGAATGCCTGAGTTTGGATCCCCAACACCCATGTAAAGCTTGGGGATATAGGCCTGAAACTGATTGCAGGGGAGGGGAAGGAGACAGGTGGATTCTGGGGACTTACTGGCCAGCCAACCTGGCAGAAATGAGAGTTCTGTGTTCAGTGTGAGACCTTGTCTCAAAAGGTAACTTGGAGAGCAGTAGCGGAAGACACAAGCCAGTCTCCAGCCTCCACCATGCACAAGAAAGATCCTCCAAACACACTTGTGTGCCAACACACAAATAATTAGTTGGAAAGCACACTTGGTTTTGTGAAGCTTCCCTATGAGTGTGTGTGGATAAATATGCCCTACAAGGCCATGTGGGAACTGTCCCTTATACAGGGAGACTAGGGCATAGAAGGAAGCTGGCCTTTAATTTTGTATCAAATTAAAGACATCAGAGCCACCAGGCTGTCTCCAGCCAGAGAAGCAGCTTCTTCCTTCCCTGCCTTCTGGGTCCCTCTTGTCTGTGGCCGGCTGTGACCTCACCCATCACCTTGCGAGAATGGGGCTTTTAAGCCTGTGATGGACAGGAGTCTAGACAGCTCTTAGTCCTATTGGTCAGTTAATCAATCACTTGTGGCTTTCTCCGGAATGTGAGTGCTTTCCAGGAATGGCTGGGCTTCCGGCTCCCATGTGCCCAGAGGAGTGGTGGATTTTTGTTTTCTAGTTGCTTTTAAGCAAATAAGTCCCCTCATTTGCTTTTCAGACATACCACCATCTCTAGTCTATTCACGCCACTTACAGAACTCACCCGTTCCTCCAAGAGTCCCACACTGCCCAGGGGGTCTTGAATGAAATGAAGAGAAACGTGGGTTTCAGCGCCACACAGGCTGCAGTTCAGACCCAGGGCAGCTCTGTTGATCATGCAGCCCCTACCTGAGGGTTACATGTTCACACTCCTGTCATGGGGATACAGGCAGATCCCTTGCACAGCCGTACTGAGGACTTCACATGACAGTGCAAATGAAGCACCCAGTGCAGCAACCACGCTCCCGCAGAGCTTGGTGAACATCCATTTCTTCCTTCTCCAGAGCACCACTTGCCCATCCCTTCCTGCCCGTCTTGCTCTGCATACCTTCTGGACATGTTTGGTTTCTGAACTGTTCTGTTGGTTGTTTTACGAACATCCCCACCAAGAGCTTGCCCGTCAGTTCGTGAAGGCCAGCAGTCCCCCAGGTCCTCTGTGGTCAACCCCGCTCCTTACACACACAGAACATCCATAAATGTGCACACAAGTGCAGACTGACTTGTTCCTTCTTGCTTTCTCTGTTTACCTCCTTCAACGGGCTAATGCTCGAATCGTGGGATGCAGTCATGTTGTATGAGGGACCTAGATTGCAGGAATACATTTCCACATTCACAACTTTCCTTTGTGTGGACCCAGGTCTGAAAGCTATGATTCTGCTTTAAATGCCAGGGTGGTTGGGATGAAGTTGGGACTCAGGCAGGGGCCAGTGTCCACCTTATCGTTTTCTTCCTTTGAACTCAAATCAAGAATCCTGCTGTTGTTTCTTTGTCCCTGGATCCTGGTGTGTGGAACCCCATCATCAGCCACATTCCCTTTATCAATAACTTGTAGGGTGGGTGGTGTCTTAGTTGGGGTTTCTATTGCTGTAATGAAACACCATCACTATGGAAACTCTTATAAAAGAAAGCATCTAATTGGGGCTTCCTTAACGTTTCAGAGGTTTAGTTGATTTTCATCATGATGGGGAACATGGTGGCTTGCAGGCAGACATGGTGCTGGAGAGGTAGCTGAGAGTTCTTCACCAGATCTTCAGGCAGCAGGAAGAGAGTAAGACCCTGGAACTGACTTGGACTTTTATTTTTATTTATTTATTTTTTTTTGAGATAGTGTTCTGTCTTTGGAGCCTCTCCTGGCACATGCTCTGTAGACCAGGCTGGCTTCGAACCCACAGAGATCTGCTTGTCTCTGCCTCCCAAGCACTGGGATTAAAGGTGTGCACCACCAACGCCTGGCCTGACTTGAGCTTTTTTTTTTTTTTTTTTTTTTTTTTTTATTCATTAGTTCAAATTAGGAACAAGCTTGCTTCACATGTCAATCCCTTCTCCCTCTCCCTCCCCTCCCCCCAACATCCCACCTGCCCCTAGCCATCCCCCTCCACTCCCCAGGCAGGGTAAGGCCCTCAAAAGGGGCTCCCCAAAGTCTACCACATCATCCTGGGCCAGGCCTAGGCCCTTCCCCATGTGTCCAGGCCAAGAGAGCATCCCTTCACATGGGATGGGCTCTCAAAATCCCTTCTTTTTTTTTTTAAGACCTTACATATTTAATACAGTGCGTTACCCCTGTACAAATGGAAAAAAATTAAGTTCAACATTTCTAGACCAACATGGCTATTGATTTTTGTACAATGCCAACTCAACACGGTAAACTGGGATACTTTTTTCCAAAGTTGACAGCACAGCTAAAGTTTCCAAAAATTCAAATTATATATATATATATATATATATATATATATATATATACCAATAATGGCAGTATGTTATGCATCAATAGCAGCAACAGCTTTTCCAGATTCTGCACTGACTTGAGCTTTTGAAACCCCCAGTGAACACACTTTTTAGGACAAGGCCACACCTACTCCAACAAGGCCACACCTCCTAGTCCCTATCAAGTAGTTCCATTCCCTAATAACCAAGCATCCAAATCAATGAGTCTAAGAGGGTCATTCTCATTCAAGTCACCACAGGTGGTCCTCAGGAGCTTGGTCCCTTCCCCCTCTCTGAGGTTCTCAAACTGTCATATGGCAGTTGAGAACTGGCTCTGGGCTCATACAGTGTCCATCTTCATGAGCAGGCGGTTGAGAATAATGCTGTACTGTAGAAGTAGAATTTACATAATTAGGGGCAGGTTTTCTTTTTTAAAAAATATTTTTTATTGAGCAGAGATTAAAAGTTAATAAACCCTGGTGCTGTATATGGAGTAGGACATGGTGTTTTATAAACAGAAATATAACAATGTAACTAAGTTCCACCAATACAATGATGAGTCAAAAAAGAAACACAAAGAAACAAGGAGCATGCATAATAAATTTCACTTATTTATGGATCAAGAAAAGCCAAAGCTAACCAAAAGTGAAACAATTACCATATTGATTTCATATTTAAGCAATAGGAGAATATTAACTGAGCAAGAATGCAAGATACATATCAGAGACATAATTTTTTGCTGTTTTATGGTATACTTAAATATGTGAAACTTTCAATTTATATACTAAGTTTTGTACACTTCACAGTACATATGTTAACATCAATAAACATGTTATCAAATTAAAAAAAATATTTTTTAGCCAGATGGTGGTGGCACACTCCTTTAATCCCAGCACTTGGGAGGCAGAGGCAGGCAGATCTCTGTGAGTTCAAGACCAGCCTGATCTACAAGAGCTAGTTCCAGGACAGCCTCCAAAGCTACACAGAGAAACCCTGTCTCGAAAAACAAAAATATTTCTTGACAGTTTCATACATATATAATATATTATGGCCGTTTCTATCCTCCATTACCCCTTTCTGTCCCCCTCCTGCTCCCACTGAACCTCTTCTCCTTCCCTACAAGCCCCAGTCCTAGTTGTATGTCTTTTTTTTTATTATCCACTGGGTTTAATCACTTGCCCAAGCATGAGTGTGGGGTTATTTTCTGGCTCATGGGCATCTTACCAGTGGCTGTCTCAAAATAGAAAACTTATCCCTCCTCCCCCAGCAACCTTTAACTACCAGCAGCTCCTCAGGAAGGGGGGGTGCATCATAAGCCCCTCCCCCATCCATAATGGAGTGTTGATGGGCCCCATCTTCTGTAAGTCCTATGCAGGTCACCACTGTTCTGCAGATCCTATGCAGGTAACCATAACTCTGTGGTCATATGCAGGTCACCACAGCTCTTTAGGTCCTATGCAGGTCACCACAGCTCTGTAGGTCCTATGCAGGTCACCACAGCTCTTTAGGTCCTATGCAGGTCACCACAGCTCTGTAGGTCCTGTGCAGGTAACCATAGCTCTGTAGGTCCTATGCAGGTAACCACAGCTCTGTAGGTCCTATGCAGGTAACCATAGCTCTGTAGATCCAATGCAGGTAACCACAGCTCTGTGGTCATATGCAGGTCACCACAGCTCTTTAGGTCCTATGCAGGTAACCACAGCTCTCTTGGTTCCTGAGTTCATGGTGTGTCATGTCTAGAAGAAGTGTGTTGCAGCAGCACACCCTCCCACCCTCTGCTTCTGATACTCTTTGTGCCTTCTCTCCCACAGTGTGCCCAGAGCCTTAGAGAAGGTGGTACACATATCTCATTTAGGGCTGAGCACCCAACCATGATTTACTCTCAGCACTTTGAAAGCTGGGTTTTCTTTTTTTCTATCTTTCTTTTTTTGGACATGTTCTTCTTTTTTTATTTCATGACACTCATTGTGTTATTTTCTTTGTTTCTATTTATGTGCATCGGTGTTTTGCCTGCATGTGTTTCTGTGTGAGGGTGTCAGATCCCCTAGAACTGGATTTACAGACAGTTGTGAGCTGCCCTGTGGGTGCCCGAAATTGAACCTGGCCAGTGCTCTTAACTTCTGAGCCATCTTTCCAACCCCAGGTTTCTAAACTGCATTAGGGAAGTAAATAGAAACGGGAAATGTCAATAAAGTCTTATTGAACCTGAATGGACATTCTCCAACTTCCAGTGGTCTGGCTTGACTCTTGGACTTTCTAATAGTAAGGAAATAACATGCATTCAGGAACAGTCACACCGGATTTTGACTTTTCCCTGGGGCAGGGGTATGTGCACTCCTCTGTGTGGCACAGAGCAACCATGCCAACCACAACTCAGTGTGCAGTGTTGCCAAACTGTGGCATCCCGGATTAGGTAGACTTCAGTGCATTGCACATGGTACTTTCAACCTATGGGTTTATACCCCAGTATAAGTTGGTAAGCATCTCTATGTTTATTAAAATCATCGTTTCCACATGTAACAATACAGAACTCTTGGTGAGCTGGTTTCTGTTTGTGTTCTAAAGTGAAGTTGATTGTGGCTGTCCACTCTGCAAAAGTCACCATCCAAGCATGGTGCAGCACACGGGGCAGGTGTTGCCATCCTGGGCAGCTGAGCTGCAGTCTTGACAGAGGCTCGGGGAAACATTCTAAGTGATGGAGCTGGCCTCACTGAACCCTGTCCCATTCTAACCAGGGTCAGTTGCTGAGCATTTCGGCAGCCCACGGAGATCTGGAGACCGTCCGGTTCCTGCTCACTGAGAAGCGTGTGGAGCTGCCAATGGAGCCCACTGATGACAACCCAGCTGTGGTGGCAGCGCATTTTGGACACACCGAAGTAGTACACGAGTTGCTAGAGTCTTTATCAGGTAAAGCGCTGTGTGTGAGCTCCTCACCACTGCCATTTCTAGCTTTGCCTTTTGTGGAACAGAACTGGAACCACAGACTTAGGCAATCTTTTCAGATTGGTTTCTCTCACCTAGCAATATGCAGCGAATGGTATGCAGTGCCTTTTCATCACTCAGTAACTTACTCTTTTTATAGATAAACAATGCTCCATTGAATGGCTGTTCCATGATATGATCCATTTGTAATTTGCCACTGGTGAACTCAAAGTATTCTAGTCTCCTATAATTTTCTTGTAGTTTTGGCTCAGCAATAATGGACAAGTGCCAAAACATCATTGCACCAACAGGTTGAGGCAGACCCTAGGAATGATCTTGAGGTGTTAGACCTTTGATGCCAAGGCTATGTGCTGTAGAATAACCCATACATAGTTTAATATTTTGTAATTGATACCTTGAATTTTTCCATAATTTTAAAACCAAAGGTCCTATTATTTCTGTTTTGTTCTGGGGTCACACATCATGCCTATGGCCCATTGTGCGTGTGTTTGTGTGCATTGAGATAGATCTATGCTCAGTGGTTCCTCCTAGCCAGTGTTCCACTTGTGTGCCTGGAGGGGGAAGGACTTTCTGGCTAGGAATCAGCAGAGTTGCAAGGAGCTTAAGAAGCAGGCTGGATGAGATGAGACATAGGGAGGCAAGAGGGAGCTAAAGGATGGCTCTCTTCGGGGCTCTCATGATTAGCTTTGAGTCCAAAAGGGTCTGTCACTAGCAGACTCAATACCTGTCTTAGTTACTTTTCTATTGCTATGATAAAACACTGTTACCCAGGTACCTTACCAAAGAAAGAATTTGATTGGGCTTAAAGAGTTATGATGGCAGAGCAGAGGCACAGAGATAGGCTGCAGGAACAGCTGGTAGCTCCCATCTTTATCCACAAGCAGAAAGGAGAGCGCACACTGGGAATAGCTTGGGCTTTTGAAACCTCAAAGCCCACCCCCAGTGACACACTTCCTCCAACAAGGTCACACCTTCTTATCCTTCCTAAACAGTTCCACCACCTGAAGACTAAGCATTCAAACACACAAGGCTATGGGAGCCATTCTCATTCCTACAACCTTAGAGCCTGCCTGTCCAACTGATGTTTATTAAATATTTACCAAGTACTGGGCACCTTCAGAACCTGAGAGGCATGGGAAAGTTTTCGAAAGGTGCTCTCAACCCTTTAGTAATATCTCCTGGGCAGATGGGGGAAACTGAGGCAAAAAGGAGAAACTCCATGCACTGTAATTATGCTGAGACACAGAGGTCTAGAAGGATGTGGAGTGAACTTGGCAAACAACGCAAGGTCTGGGTGGCCCGGGTGGCCCGGGTGGCCCGGGTGACCTGGGTGGCTGCCACTGCAAGCCAAAGGCTGAGCCTCTCGCATAATCTGCTACTCCTGGAGCTTCCTGTGTTCCCTTCATCTCCAGGAAAATGCTGAGAACTGAAGGGCTTGAGAACAATGTTCTGGTTCCACAGGAGAGGCACAGGGTGGCAAGAAGTGCCCTCTGATAATTCCCAGATGACAGGCAGGCAGCATGATTAGGGTACAGTGACACCAGCCGACAAGTTGGAGAGACATCCTTTGAAGTCACATGGTCAGGGCCTCTCGGAGAGTGTGAGAGAGCATTGCAGTTTTAGACAAACTGGGACTTTTCATTTAAATGTATGAGCATTTTACCTGCGTGTGTATAAACCGTATCCATGCCAGGTGCCCATGGAGGCCGGAAGAGGGTGCTGGACGCCCTGGAACTGGAATTACACATATTTGTAAACTGCCATTTTACAACTGGGAAACCAACCCCAGGTCCTCTGCAAGAGCAGCTGTGGTTCTTAACCATTGAGCCATCTCTCCAGGCCTCAGACTAGGATTCAAGCCTTCACTTTGCTACATATTCCCTGTGGGGCCCTCAGCATTCCCAACCTCTGAACTCTGGCCTGGTCTTAAAACAGTGACTCTGCCTCCTTACTTGGCTGTGTCTTCACAGAAGTTAGCATGTGGTTCTACATCTTCTTACCATGGTGTCCTTGTTCTAAATGAATTAGGGATCATGGTTTTCTGTTCTGGCTGGACACGGAGGGAGACAGATAGTCGCCCAGCAAGGCTCCAGCCAGGCTCTGTGTCAGGTGTCTTCACTGGTGAATCCTACCCGCCCCTCCATCCTGATCTTGTCTCTACTTCCTGTCAGTCCCTCCTCCTGCCCCAGAAGGTCACCCTCTTACAACAGGTGATAGTCTTGAAGCACTCTGGACCTCTGGAAATGAGACAATGAGGTAATGCCTCAGGGACATGACAGAAGATGAGGTCATTTCCATGGCAACTAAAAGATTTTACACCAGTTTCAACTTGAAGATACTGTAACATTCCAGGCCACTCCATCCCTGTAATATTCGAGGTATTCAGTGTCACTTTGTCCTGAAATCAAGTGGGTGGCTCTTTCAGGGAGTCATTCTCGACCCATTAGGCAGCAATTAGATGCTTTGTCAAAGATTTAGTATTGTTTATGAAATATATATATATATATATATATATATATATATCAGGTAATTTGGAAGTACAGAATGGTGTAAATTCCCTAGTATGTGAGGATATCTCATAACGAATGAAGAGTTACTGGTTCAGGCACTTGATTCACACTACCGGATAAAATGTGAGATTAAACTCACATTAAACTCAGTGGGGAGAGCGTTATACCTATTTTACTGTTGGATAAACTGAGGCCTTCGAAGGACAAGCAACCTGTACAGAGTGCCATAGCTAAGTCAGTTTAATCCTAGCCTACCTGTTTCTGACGTCCTACTCTTGTGTAATGTGTCTGCTGTCCTACTCATGTGTGTAATGTGACTCTGGAGCAAACATCAGAGGCAAGGGGAAGGCATCTAGAAAAACTACAGCAACCACAGGGAGTTCTTTCTGGTCTTCTTCACCATGTAGGCATCTTTAATCCCTCAGGATCGCACTGCACATACCTTTGTCACTCAGACCTTGGTGAACAAGCAGTCTGTGATAATGTAGAGAAGCGCTGGGTGTGACTGGGGTGGGGGTAGGAACATTCTCCACTTGGTGGAAGCACAGCTTTCAGTCAGAACTACAACAGCTTCATTTTATTCATGGCCAATGGGAAGATGAGTGTGGGGAGCTACCCGTAGCATCCAGTGGCACTTTCCCTCTGTCCTCTCACCACTCCAGGTCCCTGTAGCCCCCAGCGGCTGTTGAACTGGATGCTGGCCCTGGCTTGCCAGCGAGGGCACTTGGAGGTTGTGAAGTTGCTGGTCCTGACACATGGGGCTGACCCGGAGAACTATGCCGTCAGGAAGAATGAGTTCCCGGTCATTGTGCGTTTGCCCCTCTATGCAGCCATCAAGTCAGGTGGGTCCCCCACACTCAACCCTGCCCTGCACTCTGGCTCAACCCCAACACTAACTCTCCAGTGGCCTGTGGAAAGACTTCTGCAACTCCTTCCTTTGTGTGTGTGTGTGTGTGTGTGTGTGTGTGTGTGTGTGTGTGTGTGTGTGTGTGTATTATACTCTTGTATGCAGCTGTGTGTGTGGAGGGCCAGAAGACAACCTCAGCTGTCATTCTTTGGGACCGAGAGATGGGGTATCTCACACTTTTGACTATAATGTCCCTATTCGTCTCAGTCAGCTGGCTACCATACTCTTTTTCACGTGGGTTCTGGAGATGAAACTTGGACCCTCAGTAAGCACTTCACTGACTTTGCCATCCCCTAGCCCTGTTCTCAGGATTTTTTTTCAAAATAGCTGTTACTCACTTCTAGTTACTTCACTGGGTGACAGGGACCCACTATGGCAAGTGGAGCCTTGTGCACAGCGCTCAAAGAGCAAAGTCCCATAAATTCTCACTTCCAGGAACTTGGTGCATCTGGGGAGTAACCGAGAGCCTGCTCTCCTAGCACCAGGGCCTTGCCAAGTATAGATGACTACTGGGACATACGAACACTCTGAGCTTTCTCTATGCTCTGTCCCACCAGGGAATGAAGACATTGCCATATTCCTGCTTCGGCATGGAGCCTATTTCTGCTCCTACATTCTACTGGACAGTCCTGACCCAAGCAAGCGTCTGCTCAGGAAGTACTTCATTGAAGCCAGTGCCCTGCCCAGCAGCTATCCTGGGAAAACAGTGAGTGACATGACTGCAGGCAGGGTCTGGGACACAGCTTTGGACAGGGATTTTGGTTTTGCTGTTTGTTGTTGTTGTTGTTGTTGTTTTTGCCATGTTTCTAAGCTGGTTAAGTAGATCTTTTTTTTTTTAATTTTCCTTTAAACTTAGTGAGATTTTAAACTACACAAATAGGATGTGCTGGTAACAAGTGAAAACTCTAGGGTAATATAATGAAATGTATGCGTCTGCTCCTCCTGTAATATGTAATCTACCAACCTAGGAAGGATCTCTTTATGCGCTTCCATAAGAAGAGCTATGAGGGCATGTGAGCCAAGACCAGGAGCTAGGCATGGTGGCATGCAGGGCTTTGATTCCCAACAACTGAGGAGCAGAGGAACTGAAGATCAGGAGTCCAAGGTCATCCTTAACTACATAGAGAGTCCAAGGCCAGCCCTGGGGTACATGGGACCCTGACAAGCAAACAAACAAGAAAAAAATTACATCATTTACATTACCTGCAAGTTGGTTTCTTTAAAATGTCAGTCAACATTTCCTTAAGTCATCCCAAATTGTGCGCTTCAGGGCAAGGTGGCCTCAGCCCTTCTCTTGTGTATATGCACTTGGGTTCGCTCTGGGTTCTAGGGTTTGCCTCTTCTTATGCAGCCTCACTTGCTAGGGTGTGTCTGCTTACTTAGGTACCAGCTCCTGAAGTATGTGGCTTTGCAGTCACGGCTGTCCACAGCATCTGAGCCTCTCCAGCCCACACCTTGGTCAGCCCTAGATATTCCACCCTGGACCTTCTCATTTTCCCTGGCCTGTCCAGGGAACACAGCTATCAAGTGTTTTCATTTCCATGTTTTATTAATAATACTATTAAATTTTCTCACATGTTCATAAACTATTTACGCCTTTGTAATGTGAGCAGCCTGCTGGTATTTATTGATTGTTTTTCTGAAGCATTCATTAGCTTTTCATTTTCACATTGAAAATCTCTTGTATATTAGAGATTTGGAGCCTTTGTGGGTCCCATGTGTTGCCAGTCTTTTCCCCAATCCATTGTTTTCTTTTCGCCTGTTACGCCTGTGCTGACACAGATGTGAGAACATGTAGCCACGGAAGTTTGTGTCCTCCTTCATTGTTCTATGGGGTCTGTGGTGTATAAAGGGGGATTTCCAGTCAGGTTTTACGTAGATTCTCTGCTAGAGACTCTTACGGTATTTTTATCCATTTAGTTTTTATATTTCACATTTTGGTTTTTCTGCTATTTGTCTCTGTGTGTTATGTGAGGGAAAGGAGGCCAGCTCTCATATCTTTAGGTGGATAGTCAGTAACTCAGCACTGTTTCCAGGAGAAGGCTGCTGGGTGTGGCGGTGAGCTCCCTTTCTCCTCTAGGTTAAAATGTCACAGCTGGCATTTTCATATAGATATTGGTATTTGTTTGGGGTTTCTGAGTACTGACTGGTATGCGGGGACCGGCCCTTCCTGGTAAAGCCTTGTTTGAATACAGGTGCCTCGTTTAACCCTTGCAATCTAATAATACAAGCTTTGCGCTCCTTTGTTTTTATCCAAAGTTAGTTATACACATTCGACCCTGTGCAGTTCCCACAGGCACCCATTTTCATCATATCAAATAAACACTTTAGCTGTGTTCACACATCTGCCTCTTTCTTCGGTGGCCCCACTGACCGCATCCCTGTCGCATCAGTCTGGGATGTGTTTCCTGAGACCTCCACTTGGAGTTCTCAAATCAACCCATTCATGTGTCTTTATGTACATTTTCTAGTTTTTCCCTAGAGGTCTCGGACCGCTCTTGCTGATTTGTGATCTTTTTATTGCTTTGGCACGATCTAAATGGGATGTACATTTGTGTGGTTACCATGCCCCTTTCCATCCTGATGACCCCGGGTGGGGAAGAGGTTTTTCTCTTTCCTGTCTTTGGACAATCTCCTTTCCAGCTTCCTTACTAATTAGAAGTCCGAGCTCTTTCACTCTGAGCAATTCATCACAGATTCAAAAGAAGTCGTCTCTCCCTTTCCAGTGTGTGTGTGACCTGGTTGGTCCGTGACTGTACATCACTGGGAACAGTATAAGTTGGGCAGTGGTAATGCTAGGAGGTTCCTCTCCTGTGTCCCTGGCTTTCAGGTCTTAGTGTCAGTGGACTATAAGCCCTGGCTTTGGGTTTCTTGACCTTAGGCCATTTTTTTTTTTAGGTAGGTTTTTTGTTGTTGTTTTGTTTTGTTTTGCTTCCTGATGCATTAAAGAGGCTGCTGAATTAGGTTGAGTCACATTTGAAGCTATAGCTTTTCTACATTAATTCATTGATTGATTAAAAGATGATGGTAATTGCTGGCCCAACCTTGAATTCTTGAAGGAAATACTAATTGGTTTCTTTTCCCTTTGTCTGGATTTGAACTAGTGACATTCTATTTATAATTCTGTAAAAGTTATATATTTGTAGATAAACAGATCTACAATTTTCAATTTCTGTTGTTTTGTTGAGGTTTGCTATGGAGCCATTCTTGCTTCTCACAACAGTTTTAGAAATTTTCCATTGTTTCTCTGTAGATGTTTCATAAGAACCATTGTCAAAGGTTGGATAAAATGAGTCTCTGTTTTATTTTTTGCTTCCTTTGAAGTCATCAGTCAGTTCCCTTAAATTCAGTTTAGGAGTTTAAATTTTTGTGGATCAGCATGCATTTCTGACAGATTTTGGGTGAGCTGCCTACTATTCACTTACGCTTTTTCAAGTGCTCTTCTATATCTATACTTGTATTTCTCTCCCTTTATGATACTAAGCAGTGCAACTTTTTCTCTTGTAAACTTATGCAAAATACCTAGTGATTGCATTTTAGGTTTCTATAAAGGAACTAACTTTTATTCAACCCTAAACCAGCCTTCACATGTCCCTCTTTTGAGAATTCTTTGTTTGATTATGAGGTTTCCTCAAGGTTCAGGACTATTTTGGGCTCCCAGGTTCATCACTCCAGCTTCCTGCAGAATCTTATCTGTACCAAAGAGAGAAATGCCAATAGAGTCCTTATCTCATAGGGATTCTTGGCAAGTGAATGTGGTTAACATTTGCAACATTCTAATAGCAAGGGTTGGTCCATGACAATGCCATTATGACAGACATTACCTGTTAATTGTCGTGCAATCATTCTTCTGTATCCTTGAGGGTGAGTTTCAAGACCCCAGAAGATGATACCAAAGTCCACAGATACTCAAGCCACTCATATGAAATGTCCCGGTATTTCTATATAATCTATACACTTCTTCCTGTATCGTTAAATCATGTCCATATGACTTAGAATACCTAATACAGTGCAAACAGGAAGTCACGGTCACTACAACATAACATTTAGGGAAGACATGACAAGAAAGAAAGTTTGTTCACTACAATATGGCTTTTTAAAATTAATTTTGATACAGAATTAGGTGAATGCACACGCAGATGTCTTGAGTTGAATATTTATTGTTTTATTTCTCTGTTTACCTTGCTGATTACATTATCCAAGTCACTAATATGCTGCCTGTTTGTCTTTTATCAGAATCTGAAAGGTGGATTTAGAAACATGTGCTTCTGTACTAACACAAATATGCTTATGATTGTATGTTACATATGTGTCTCCTACTGCTACTGAGTTTCTATCTCATTCTTGTATTCTACAGGGTTGCCTCACACATGTGATTTGATATCAAATAACCATATGCTGGATAGTTTTATGTCAACTTGACACACGCTTTAGTCATCTGAGAGGCAGAAAACCTCAATTGAGAGAATGCCTCCATAAGATCTAGCTGTAGAGAGGTCATGAGGGAGCAGAAAGGTTGAGTCAGGTGAAGAATAGAAGAAAGGGTATGTGATAGGTAGGGTTTTAGCTGGGGGGCTTGGTAGGTGAGGAAGGCAGGGAACTGGGGATTGTCATGTAAACCAATCTTGTTTCTAATTCAAATAAAATATGATTAAAAAAAAGATCTAGCTGTAGGCAGGAAAGCCTGCTGAGCAGTTTCTTAGTTAGATTGATGGGGAAGGGCCCAGCCCACTGAGTGGTATTATCCCTGGGCTTGTGGTCCTAGATTCTGTAAGAAAACATGCTGAGAAAGCCATGATGGGCAAGCCAGTAAGCAGCACCCCCTCCATGGCCTCTGCATCAGCTCCTGCCTCCAGGTTCCTGCCCTGTTTGAGTTCTTTTCCTGACTCCCTTCGGTGATGGACCATGATGTAGAGGTCCATAAACCAAATAAACCCTTTTTTCTCCAACTTGCTTTGGTCATGATGTTCTAGTACAGCAATAGTAACCCTAACAAGGACAGAAATTGGTACCAGGACTGGGGTATTGTGATAGACCTGACCATGTTGTTTTGGGAAGGATTGTGGAAGGACTTTGGAACTTGGGGAAGAAAATCCATTGAATATTTAAAGCTTGGTGAACTGTTCTATTAGAGCTTGGAAGATAAGAATGTTGAGAGAAATGTAGAGGTTGGAGGCCTGAAGTTCCAAAGTGAAGTTCGAAAGTCACTTAAAGACTCAATTGGGGCCACTGAATATTTTGAAATAAGAATCTGTGATTCTGGTCAGCTAGGACTGAAGAATCACCTGTAATGAATCAGAAACCAGCACTATGGAAGCAAAACCTTTGCTTTACTAGGAAAATTGATGCTGGTTTGCTGGAGATGAAAAATTAGCGGTGGTTAAAAAGAGACTAGGCATTGTTGAGGTGAAATCTTGGAAGTGTTTCCTCAGAGTCAGAACACA
The DNA here is from genome assembly GCF_003668045.3 of Cricetulus griseus. Lineage (NCBI taxonomy): Eukaryota > Metazoa > Chordata > Mammalia > Rodentia > Cricetidae > Cricetulus > Cricetulus griseus. The sequence continues at coordinate 130,932,711 of NC_048596.1, forward strand.
GAAGATGTGTTCCAGAGACAGACAAGCTTATATCTCATGCTGCTAGCCATGTTTGGTCATGTGTAAGAGTCACCCAGGTGGTACTCATTTTGAAATCATGAAGGGGCCATGGGTAGAAGGTGAGGCTTGACATTGTGTGGCAGGCTGGAGTCCCTGAAGGGAGCCCAGGAGAGGCTATTGATGTAAGTGTAGTCCAGTTGCAGCAAGAGATCCTAGCATTTTGAATATGCCAATACCCTGGGACAGCTGCCAAGAAGAGTAGCAATGATGGAGTAGAGCCAGCCTGAGCTTAGGAGACAATCTGTGTGTGCTGCAGACGGTAGAGCCAGAAAAAGTGACCCAGACCCTTTGGAGGAGTCCTGAAGATTGTGAGTGGAAACCAGACATCAGACACCGAGTTATTTACACAGCTGGAGTTTGATTTTACTTTGTTCAGATTGTGAGCGTGCCCTGGTTCCTTCCTCTTGAAGAAAGAAAGTATTTGTTTTTTATTTTATAGGATCCCACAGCTGTAGACTTTGGATTTTAAAAGAGACTTTGAATTTTTTTTAATTTACTTATTAGTTCCAGTTAGGGAACAAGCTTGTTTCACATGTAAGTCCCTTCTCCCTCTCCCTCCCCTCACCTCCATCCCTCCTCCCCCACCCCCAGCCCACCCCCCACTCCATCCACCCACCACTCCCCAGGCAGGGTAGGGCCCTCAACGGGGGCTCTGCAAAGTCCACCAAATCTTCCTGTGCTGGTCCTGGGCCCTTCCCCATGTGTCCAGGGCCAGAGTGTAACCCTTCACGTGGGATGGGCTCTCAAAGTCCCTTCTTGCACCAGGGAAAAATACTAATCCACCACCAGAGGCTCCCTGGAGTGCAGAGGCCTCTTTATTAACATCCATGTTCAGGGGTCTCGATCAGTCTTGTACTGGCCTCCCAGACAGCATCTGGGGTCGATGTGCTCTCCCTTGTTCAGGCCAACTGTTCCTGTGGGTTTCTCCAACCTAGTATAGACACCTTTGCTCTTCATTCCTCCCTCTCTTCAACTAAATTCCTGATTTCAGCTCAGTGTATATCTGTGGATGTCTGTCTCTGCTTCCATCAGCCACTGGATGAGGGCTCTAGGATGGCATAAAAAGAAGTCATCAATCTCATTTTAGGGGAAGGGCTTTTAGGTTATCCTCTCCACCATTGCCTGGATTGTCAGATCATGTCATCCTTGTAGGTCTCTGGAGATCTCCCTGGTTCCAGATCTCTTCTCGGACCTATAGTGGCTCCCTCTGATATGGTATCTCTCATCCTGCTCTCTCTCCTCTATTCTTCCCCCAAATCAATATTTCTGCCCCTCCATTTCCTCTCCTCTGCTCCTCTTCTCTTGCTCTTATTATAGCAGCTCCCTCCCCTCTACCCTCATGCTCCCAATTAGTTCAGGAGTTTATGCCACTTCCATTCCTGGGGACCATTTATCCCTTAGAGTCCTTCATGTTTCCTAGTTTCTTTGGTGAAGAGGATTATAGGTTGGTAATCCTTTGCTCTATGTCTAAAATTCATATATGAATGAGTACATACTGTGTCTAAAATTCATATATGAATGAGTACATACCATGTTTGTCTTTTTGTGACTGGGTTACCTCACTCAGGATGGTTTCTTCTATTTCCATCCATTTGCCTGCGAATTTCAAGATTCCATTGCTTTTTTCTGCTGAGTAGTACTCCATTGTATAAATGTACCACATTTTCTCAATCCATTCTACAGTTGAGGGGCATCTAGGTTGCTTCCAGGTTCTGGCTATTACAAACAATGCTGCTATGAACATGATTGAACATATGTCCTTGTTGTATGAACATGCACTATTTGGGTATATACCCAAGAGAGGAATGGCTGGATCTTGAGGTAGACTGATTCCCATTTTTCTGAGCAACTGCCATACTGATTTCCAGAGTGGTCTTACAAGTTCTCACTCTCACCAGCAATGGAGAAGTGTTCCTTTTTCTCCACATCCACTCCAGCATAGATTGTCATTGGTATTTTTGATTTTAGCCATTCTGACAGGTGTGAGGTGGTATCTCAGAGTTGTTTTGAGTTGCATTTCTCTGATGGCCAAGGATTTTGAGCACTTTCTTAAGTGTCTTTCAGCCATTTCAGATTCCTCTGTTGAGAATTCTTTATTTAGTTCTGCACCCCACTTTTTAATTTCATTGTTTGGTGTTTTGGTGGCTCACTTCTTGAGCTCCTTATATATTTTGGAAATCAGTCCTGTCAGATGTGGGATCAGTGAAGATCTTTTCCCATTCTGTGGGTGGTCGTTTTGTCCTACTGACTGTTTCCTTTGCCTTGCAGAAGCTTCTCAGTTTCAGGAGGTCCCATTTATTAATTGCAGACCTCAATGTCTGTGCTACTAGTGTAATGTTCAGGAAGCAGTCTCCTGTGCCAATTTGTTCAAGGGTAATTCCCACTTTCTCTTCTAGAAGATTCAATGTGGCTGGATTTATGCTGAGATCTTTGATCCATTTGCACTTAAGTTTTGTGCATGGTGACAAGTATGGATCTATCTGCAATTTTCTGCATGTCCGAATCCAATTGTACCAGCACCATTTGTTGAAGATGCTATCTTTTTTCCATTGTATAGATTAAGCACCTTTGTCAAAAATAAGGTATTCGTAGGTGTGTGGGTCAATATCAGGGTTTTCAATTCGATTCCATGGGTCGATCTGTCTATTTTTGTGCCAATACCAAGCTGTTTTCAGAACTATGGCTCTATAGTAGAGCTTGAAGTCGGGGATGGTGATGCCTCCAGAAGATCCTTTATTGTAAAGAGTTGTTTTGGCTATCCTGGGTTTTTTATTTTTCCATATAAAGTTGAGTATTGTTCTTTCAATGTCTGTGAAAAACTGTGTTGGGATTTTGATGGGGATTGCGTTGAATCTGTAGATTGCTTTTGGCAGGATTGCCATTTTTACTATGTTAATTCTACCTATCCAAGAGCATGGGAGATCTTTCCATTTTCTGGTATCTTCTTTAATTTCTTTCTTTAAAGTCTCAAAGTTCTTATTGTACAGGTCTTTCACTTTTTTGGTTAGTGTTACCCCAAGATATTTTATGTTGCTTGTGGATATTGTGAAAGGTGATGTTTCCCTGATTTCTTTCTCATTGGATTTATCATCTCTATATAGTAGGGCTACTGATTTTTTTGAGTTAATTTTGTATCCTGCTACTTTGCTGAAGGTGTTTATCAGCCGTAGGAGTTCCCTGGTAGAGGTTTTTGGGTCACTAATGTAGACTATCATGTCGTCTGCAAATAGTGAAAGTTTGACTTCATCCTTTTCAATTTGTATCCCTTTGACCCCCTTTTCTTGTCTTATTGCTCTAGCCAGAACTTCAAATACAATATTGAAGAGATATGGAGAGAGTGGACAGCCTTGTCTTGTTCCTGATTTTAGAGGAAATGCTTTGAGTTTCTCTCCATTTAGTTTGATGTTGGCTATTGGTTTGTTGTATATTGCGTTTATCATGTTTAGATATGTTCCTGTTATTCCTGTTCTCTCCAAGATCTTTATCATGAAGGGATGTTGGATTTTGTCAAAGGCTTTTTCAGCATCTAGTGAGATGATCATGTGGTTTTTCTTTTTCATTTTGTTTATATGGTGGATTACATTGATGGATTTTCATATGTTGAACCATCCTTGCATCCCTGGGATGAAGCCTATTTGATGATGGTGGATGATTTTTCTGATATGTTCTTGGATTCAGTTCGCCAATATTTTATTGAGTATTTTAGCATCGATGTTCATGAGGGATATTGGTCTGTAGTACTCTTTCTTAGTCATATCTTTGTGTGGCTTGGGTATCAAAGTGATTGTAGCCTCATAGAAAGAGTTTGGCAATATCCCATCTGCTTCTATTGTGCAGAACAGTTTGAGGAGTACTGGAATTAACTCTTGCTTGAATTTCTGGTAGAATTCTGCAGTGAAGCCATCTGGCCCTGGCCTTTTTTTGGTTGGGAGGCTTTTGATGACTGCTTCTATTTCATTAGGGGTTATGGGCAAATTTAAACGGTTTATCTGATCTTGATTTAATTTTGGTAAGTGATATTTATCCAGAAAGCTGTCCATTTCCTTTAGATTTTCCAATTTTGTGAAGTACAGGTTTTCAAAGTATTTCAAAGATTCTCTGGATTTCCTCAGTGTCCATTGTTATATCCCTCTTTTCATTTCTGATTTTGTTAATTAGCATGCTCTCTCTCTGCCTTTTGGTTAGTTTGCCTAGAGGTTTGTCTATCTTATTGATCTTCTCAAAGAACCAACTCTTTGTTTCATTGATTCTTTGTACTGTTTTCCTAGTTTCTACTTTGTTGATTTCGGCTCTCAGGTTGATTATTTCCTGGTGTCTACTCCTCCTTGGTGTGTTTGCTTCTTTTTGCTCTAAAGCTTTCAGTTGTTCTGTCAATTCTCTAATGTGACTTTCCTCCAGTTTCTTCATGTGGGCACTTAGTGCTATGAACTTCCCTCTTAGCACTGCTTTCAGAGTGTCCCATAAGTTCGGGTATGTTGTGTCTACATTCTCATTAAATTCTAGGAAGTCTTTAATTTCTTTTTTTATTTCTTCCTCAACCCAGGAATGGTGCAATTGAGTGTTATTCATTTTCCACGAGTATGTAGGTTTTCTGCAATTCGTATTGCTGTTGAATTCTAGCTTTAATGCATGGTGATCTGATAAGATACAGGGGTTTATTTCAATTGTTTTGTAACTGTGGAGGTTTGCCTTGCTGCCAACTATGTGATCAATTTTTGAGAAGGTTCCATGTGGCGCTGAGAAGAAGGTATATTCTTTTGTGTTTGGATGGAATGTTCTATAGATATCTGTTAAACCCAGTTGGGTCATAACTTCTGTCAGATCCTTTGTTTCTTTGTTAAGTTTCTGTCTGGTGGTCCTGTCTAGTGGTGTAAGGGGGGTGTTGAAGTCTCCTACTATAAGGGTGTGTGGTTTTATGTGTGGTTTGAGCTTTAGTAATGTTTCTTTTACAAATGTGGGTGCTTTCGTATTAGGGGCATAGATGTTCAGGATTGAGACTTCATCTTGATGGACTCTTCCTGTGATGAGTGTGAAATGCCCTTCTTCTTCTCTTTTGATTGCTTTCAGTTTAAAGTTTAATTTGTTAGATATTAGGATTGCTACACCAGCTTGTTTCTTGAGCCCATTTTATTGGAAAATTTTTTCCTATCCTTTTACTCTGAGGTATCGCCCGTCTTTGAAATTGAGGTGTGTTTCTTGTAAACAGCAGAAGGATGGATTCTGTCTTCGTATCCATTCTGTTAGCCTATATCTTTTTATGGGTAAGTTAAGACCATTGACATTTAGGGATATTAATGTCCATTGTTCATTGGTTCTTCTTTGTTTTGGATTTATTGTTGGTGGTGTTATTGCGTGTTGATTTCGCCCTCCTTTTTCTTTTTGTGTTTGGTAAAATTAGATTATCTATTGCCAGTGTTTTTGTGAGTGTAGTTATGTTCATTGGGTTGGAGTTTTCCTTCCAGAAACTTCTGTAGTGCTGGATTTGTGGATATGTATTGTTTAAATCTGTTTATGTCATGGAATATCTTGTTTTCTCCATCTATAGTGATTGAAAGTTTTGCTGGGTACAGTAGTCTGGGTTGACATCCATGCTCCCTTAGTGCTTGTAGGGTATCTATCCAAGACCTTCTGGCTTTCAGAGTTTCCATTGAGAAGTTGGGTGTGATTCTGATTGGTTTGCCTTTATATGTTACTTGGCCTTTTTCCTTTGCTGCTCTTAATATTTTCTCTTTATTCTGTAGATTTGGTGTTTTGATTATTATGTGTCGGGGGACTTCTTTTTGTGGTCCAGTCTGTTTGGTGTCCTGTAAGCTTCTTGTACTTTCATAGGCATATCCTTCTGTAGGTTGGGGAAGTTTTCTTCTATGATTTTGTTGAATATGTTTTCTGTACCTTTGAGCAGTGTTTCTTCACCTTCTTCTACACCTATTATTCTTAGGTTTGGTCTTTTTACGGTGTCCCATATTTCCTGGATATTTTGTGTTAGGGATTTGTTGGACTTGAGGTTTTCTTTGGTTGATGAATGTATATCCTCTAGCGAGTCTTCAGTAGCTGAGATTCTCTCTTCCATCTCTTGAATTCTATTGGTTATACTCACATCTTTAGTTCCTGATCGTTTATCCAGCCTTTCCATTTCCAGCATCGCCTCATTCTGTGTTTTCTTTATTGTGTCTAATTCAGCTTTCATGCTTTGAACTGTTTCAAGAGCTTCCTTCACTTGTTTGGATCTTTTTTCTTGGGTTTCTTTAGATTCTTTAAGAGATTTGTTTATTTCTTGAATTTTTTGGTTTGCCTTTTCCTCCATTTCGTGTAATTTTTTGTTTGCTTTTTCTTCTATTTCTTTAAGGGATTTTCTCGTTTCCTCTTTAAAGGTCTCTATTATCTTGCTGAGATAATTTTTGAGGTCCATCTCATCTTCATGCTCTGTGTTGGGCTTTTCAGATCTTGCTGGAGTGGAGTCCCTAGATTCTGGTGGTGTCATATTGGTCTTTCTGTTGTTAAGTGCAATCGTATTCTGTCTTCTTCCCATATCTTCTTTTAGTGGGTGCTAATGGGGTCTCTCTAGCTCCTCTTGTGACCCAGTGGTGTGTGGGGGCCAGGAATTCAATGTCCACAACTCTGGATGGTCTTCCCTCTCCTGGTAGAGACTTTGGATTTTTTTAAGAGACTGAATTTTTAAGTGTTTTAATTTTTAAAGAGTGCAGAACTTTTAAAATTTTGAATGTTTATATAGTAGTGTTAATATTAATGTATAATTTGGGGGATGAACAAGAAGAAAAGATTATAGTTTAACAGTGATATGTTTGTGTCAAGTTGACAAGGGATCAGTTCTACTGGTCACTTTGTCAGTTTGACACAACCTATAGTCAAATGAGGAGGAAAGAGCCTCACTTGAGAAAATTCCTTCGTAATTCTGGGCTGTTAGCAGACAAGCCTGTTGAGCATTTTCTTAATTAGTGATTGATGGGGGATGGTGGTCCTGGGGTCTATAAGAAAGCAGTTGAGCAAGCCATCCTGAACAAGCCAGTAAGCAGCACCCTCCCTGTTTCTGCCCTGTTTTGAATTCCTGTCCTGACTTCCTTCACTGACAGACTATGGTGTAGAAGTGTAAGCCAAATAAACCCTTATGTCCCCAGCTTGCTTTTGGTCATGGTGTTTTATCACAGCAATAGTAACCCCGACCAAGGCAGCCTGCTTTAGTCCTATGGATGTCTCTTTCCTGGAAATGGAGTCTGAAGCCTCCTCACAGGGCCTCATCATACTCTTTTATTTTCATCAACCTTGAATAAGTTTGCTGAGACTTCTTTTAGATTTATGTTTAATTGTATGTATGGGTGTGTGTCTGTCTGTATGTATGTGTGGTGTGTGTTTGTGTGTGTGGTGTGTCTCTGTGTTTATGTGTAGTGTGTCTCTCTGTGTGTGTGCATGCATACACATACAAACACACACACACACACACACACAGACACAAACATGCACACACACACACACACACACACACACACAGGAGTGTAGCTGCCCACAGAGAACAGAAATGTTGGGTTCTTTTGGAGCTGAAGTTACAGGAGGTTGTGATCTATCCAATGTGGATGAGTGCAGCTGTGAGAGCCACACTCACTCAAAACCCCTGAGCCATCTCCCCTGCCCCAGACCCTGAGACTTTATTTGCTGGTCTTCTGGAAAGAGCATTCAGTGTTAAGCTCGTGTGTGTGTGTGTGTGTGTGTGTGTGTGTGTGTGTGTGTGTGTGTGTGTGTGTGTTTTGGAATAAGTGTCTGCTCCTCACTTCACATTTCCATGGGACCTCCCTAGCGAGTTATTCTTTTCATCTCTTTTACTACATTTATTTTTTTTTATTTTCACCGTTCTCGTATTCTCACTGGTTTCCTTGTTCCTAGCGAAGATTGATACCCAGACTTCCATATCTTATTACCTCTATAAGCCTTGTTGGCGTTATCCACCATAAAACAGGGAGACATATAGTGCCACCATGGAGGAGGCCATGTGCTTAGCCCAGGACTTGGCATGCTGAACACGCTCATAGGGTTAGTTGTTGCTGTTATCTTCATGCTGCAAAAGGAAATGACAATCTTCTAACTCTGCATTCGTGTAGTAACGGGTTGTTTTTCTGTTCTTTCTTATCATATTAACTCATGCAGCACAATGTGAGACTTATTTCAGGGAGTGCAGTGTATCTTCCAAGTGGAAATATTAATGTCCAAAGACATTATACCAACCCTCTTGCTGTCCAGCAATTAAACAGTGCTTCTGCCTAGACCAGAGCCCACATCTCCTGCAGGCGTAGCTCTCCCCAGATCTCTCAGTTCCTGAAGCAGGTCACACAGGTCTCATGATAGCGAGTGGGTCTCACTTTCCTGTGCTGGAATGCAAGGGGGTTTCTAACTCTCCACATTCTAACTGTACCCCACACTGACCAACCCACACCTCGGAGGCAGGGCCTGGCCTCAGGAGTTTTATAAACTCTCCCAGGTGTGCCCCAGATGTAGACAGCCAGTGGCTTTGGTTTTCTCAGTATAATATTGAAGAAGAGAAAGCCAGAGATCTCCAATCCCTTCTGCAAGATATCTCCAGCCTCACATGCCAAGACTAGCCTCAGGCATGGATATGATGAGCGCAACTTTATGAAAAGACAAAGAAAAGGCCACACTGATTTTCCCTTTCCTGTGCTCTCCTGCTCACATCAGAAGAGGAAATGAAATCATAGCGCACACAGCCTCTGACTCAATCCAGCTCCTGGGCTTCCCCAGAGCAGGTATTATTTTTGTGATTCAAGTGAATCTCAAAGGCAAATGCCCTAGAGTGGATGTATTGGGCTGTCTTGTCATCTCTGACCTGCAAAGGGACACTCTTATGTGCTGCCACCAAAGAGCAGAGAAGGGTGATGGCCCAGGAGGTCCAGGTAAGCTTAACTCCTTTCTAGGTATCCTGTGGGACCAAGCTGAGTTGGTGCTGTTGTTGCCATCATTGTTGTCACCGTCCTTCCAAATATTGAACTCCAAATGCTGAGCCACTAAAAGAGCATTTTGCACATGTGACACATTGCCTGAAAATGCCCTTGGCTGGGTTGCTATTCACAACAGTAACTTCTGTGAAGTGGCCATCATCAGAAAAGATACTGATGATGGAAGTTACCTCTAGTGACATTTTTAGGGTGTGCCATCTTGTTTTGTGTGTGGCTTATGTGGTTTGGGGTTTGTTTTGGGAAACAGGGTTTCAACGTGTAGCCAAAGCTGGCTTTGAACTTGCAACTCTCCTACCTCAGTGTCCTGAGTGCTGAGATTGCACAAGTCCACCTTAGTGGATTTGTTTTATTCTGGTATATTTGGGTATGCTCTCATATAACCCAGGCAGGCTGTAAATTTGCTGCACGTTGAGGATGGCCTTGAACTCCTGCTCATGCTGCCTCTGCCTCCTAAGTGCTGGGATGGCTAGCATTCACTGCCATGCCCATTTTTAGTGGGTACTGATTTAATGTCATTTCCACCTCTCTGGAAGCTGCAGCTAACACAGGTGGAACAGCCTTTGTTAGTGTCTCTGGGTTGAGCATCATTGGTTCTCAGGCTGCAGGCTGAGAACCTGGTTCTCACCTCTGATGGCTGAATGGGAACTGCAGAGAGGCTTAAGGCTCCTTGGACTATGTTGCTGTTCGGATAAGAAAGGTTCCAGAAGAAGCCACATGTGATCAGATCTGTTCAGACATGCTTTTCAAACAACAGATGTGAAGCCAAGTGAGACCTGGCAATGCCATTTCCCTGGTCCTTGGAGTCCATCTTAAACTTTCAGATTCTTGCCCACTGAGAGCCAGGTTCATGATGGACAGCTGAACAGCATTGCACTTATTACAGAGAAAAATAGCGTGTTGCTTTGACACCTAAAAAAGAGAAGTCAGAAACACCTGGAAAAGCTTAGCCGGGTTCTGGAACCTTAGCAGTCAGGGCCAGGCCAGAGGGCTTGCTAGGCAGTTTTAAGGGCTGGAAATAAACAAGGACTGAAATTAATTTTGAAACAGCTCAGTGGGGAAATCATTTCCTCTTTCATATCCCTCAGCTAGGTAAAGACAGAGGGCCGTTTAGATTTTGCCATTCATAATCATCTTTGGATTGGCCCCGACTTACACAATTTAACCATTTATGACTCCCACCCAGTCTGTCTCCAGGCTGGAGCTGTAGCAGGTTGTCAGTGCTGAAGCAGGTCTTCACCTGTGTGACCCCGGTGGGCATTTTTGTTTTGTTTTAAATCTGCAGACTGCACAGGGAGAGCCAGAGGTATCCAGGGAGGCCTTAGCCCCTACTGGGCCTGAGGGAGCTGCCAATTGCCCAGGCTGAGTAGGGGCTGCGTGCTGGTTCAACTTTGTGGTCATGGGCTGGAAACTTTTTTTTTTGGAAGGATAGCTGAGGCCTTTGGGAAGCACCCTTCTCCTAGGTAAGGTCTCACACTTGGTGCAAAGGATTTTCTTCAAGAATTATATGTAACTGGGATTCAGGACATTTGTATACACATTGCTGACATCTTAATTCCTTGAACCCCCCTGAGTAGCTGAAGGTTCTGTTTCCTGTGACAGGTGGAAATAAGCATTCCAGGGTTTAAGTCTCAGGATTAGTGAGACTCTGAAGGGGTAGAGGCAGTGCTGTGAAGATCCTGAGTTCCCTCAGCCTGACCGGTTCACCCCCTACTCACGTGAGAGGAAGAGAAAGCCATTTGCTACCCTCAGAGGATCACAAAGCAAACATTGGGATCTTCCTGTTAATTTTGCTTTCTCTGGTCTTGTTAGAGTGGTCCCTCATTGCCTATGGCTCTACTTACCATGGTTTCAGTTACTCACAGTCAATTTTGGTCCAAAAATAGTAAATAAAAATTCTAGATAAAACCATGCTTGAGAAGCAGGCAGATCTCTGTGAATTTGAGGCCAGCCTGGCCTGGTCTACAAAGCTACACAGACAAACTGTGTCTCAAGAAAAAAAATGCTTGAGTCTTAAATAGAATGCAATTCCAAGTTTCATGGTGAGCTCTTACTTCTTCCCATCCATCCCTTCCCAGGTGTGAAGCACCCCCTTTACCAGTATCTCCATGCTGGAGTTTATACCTGATCAACAGTCGCTTAGCAACTATCTCAGCTCCCAGGCAGACTCTCAGGGTACCCCAGGGCTTATGCTTAAGTAATCCTCATTTTAATAATAGTGGCCCAAATACACAAGAGAAATGCTAGCAGTTCATATATACCTCAACACATTTTGAGTGAAGGACTTGACTTCTGTTTTAACTTTTTTGTTTGTTTGTTTGTTTTTATTTTTGTTTTGTTTTGTTTTCTCAAGACAGGGTTTCTCTGTATTGCTTTGGATCCTGGCCTGGAAATCACTCTGTAAACCAGGCTGGCTTCAAACTCACAGAGATCTGCCTGCTTCTACCTCCCGAGTGCTGGAATTAAAGGCCACTGCCCGGCCTGTTATAATTTTTTTATTATCATTATTATTAGTAGTTTTTGTTGCTGATGTCTTACTATGTGTAATGTACAAATTAAACCCACATAATTGGCATGCACACACTGCACACACACACACACACACACACACACACACACACACACACACACACACACACACACACGAAAGAGCATAGCATATTTAGGGCTTGGTATTAGCCACAGTTCAAGATCTCCTGGGGTATCAGGGTGTCTGCCCATGGCTGAGACAGTACTACTGTGGTCTACACAGGTATTATTTCCTCTGGTCTTCACAGACTAACTCTTTCCTGTTGGTGTTCATCCTGTCCTGTGAGACATAACACAAATGCAGCCGACCTATACAGCAAGGCCTCTTAAAGAGTTTACCCAGCCACAACCTCTTTCAGCCCAACAAACTGTTACAGGTACATAGCTGTATAAGATAGGTATACAAATCAAACAGTCACTGGTAATAAATCATAAATAGTTTTATTTCAAAACAATTCCTTGTTACATATAATTTACCAGTTACTAGAGATGAGTGCTAATCTGCATATCAGTGATGTGGATGCTCTTCTTCATTTGTACATGAAAGATTAGATCTCAGCTTCGGGACTGAGCATCGGTGTCATTCAGAAGTGGGTGATATTTTGATTTCATATGTCACAAAGATCACATCCCTTAAGTATGTGGTCTAAGGTAGCAGAAGTATGATTAGGGCCATCTCAGAAAGAGCTGGAAATTCTGTCATAATCCCCAGCTGAAGTTCATTGAATGTTTGGAGATTTTTTTATAATTTTTTTATTTTATGTGCATTGGTGTTTTGTCTGCATGAATATCTGCTTGAGGATGTTGGGTTCCCTAGAAGTGAAGTTACAGACAGTTGTAAGCCACCATGTGGGTGCTGGGAATTGAAACCGGGTCCCATCTCTCCAGCCTTGAATTTTTTTTTTAATGAAACTTGTCAGAAAATCAAATTCCAGTTTCTAAAATCCCACATTCTAGCACAATACAGTGTACAGGTATATTTACATGAGAAATGACAGTTGGGAACTATTGGAGGTTTTTGTTCTCCCTAATTAAACCGTGTCTCTGTAAAATTTGTATATGTAGTAAAGAGCATTGCATTTCATAATAGTCCAGTCTCCAGGCTGAGGTGTTTCAGGAGCTTCTATTGGTGTGCTGGGACAGCGCTCTGTGCAAAGTGCCTGTGTCATGTGCTTCCACCTGAGGCTGTAATGAAGTCACGTGACACCACACAGCCGAGCCCTAGTTGCTCTGCTAGAAACAGCTCAAGTTCAAAACGCATTCTATTTGGAGCTGCTTTTCAGTCATTACATATTCAGAAGCCTTTTACTGCTGCCAAAGGTTCGTGACTCCCCTCCCCCAGCCACCCCCATGTTCAATCTCATGGCCCCACATGGGGTCACAAGCCACAGTTTTAAAAGCTTGAATATAAAGCAGTAGTTACATAAATTGCTCATATTTAATTAAAAGCAAAGAAAATGATTGATATACTGGACGTGCAGAAAACTGGTACTTGATCTTACACGGCGAACTGGAAAACACAAACACACGAAGAGTAAGAAAGTGAGTAAGAGGCATTACAAATGTCGGTTTCGTTTAATCACTGTGCAGGTAGACGGCAGACAAGCTAGGACTAAGCTTGAGAAATTCATTGGAATTATCCGACATCCATCTATCTCATAAATATTGAAAAACACATCAATTATATTTTTAAAAAGGAAGATGGTTTGACATTCCCAAATGTTAAAAGCATACTTCCAAATATAAAGACATATAATCAGATATAATATGGATGCATTTAAATAGTAAAATTATTTATGCTAAAGGTCATTTTAAAAATAAGTCTTTTTAAAAAGGGATAATATAGCTGTTGAAGATCGTATCTGACTTTCACCTAATTGGGAGGCTGGGGAAGGAGAATTGAGCCCAGGAGTTCCAGAACAGCCTAGGCAACACAGGGAAACACCTGCTCAACAAAACAAAGGAATAGAAAGCAAAGTGACAAAAATTTAAATCCAAAATACATCATTAATGTATATGACTGATACCTTCTCATCAATTAGGATTAATTTAATATAATTCAGCCAGGGTTTATGAGTCATCTGCTATGCTTAGGACTCCACAGCAGCCTGGCCACACCCACACCTCTGCAGTCACTTTGGTTATGGGTCCCCACTAGATACAAACAAAAAATAATCTGTGAATTCACATGTGAGAAGACTCAGATAGCAAACCACCACAGGAAAATATGCACAAGCTTCTTAGCAATCATGGGACAAAAATTAAAGCATGTCACACACCTACTAAGCTATCACAAATAAACAGAATTGCTCAGGGCCCAGAGCAGTCGGCACGCCAGTGTCATGCTCCTGGCATTGCAGATTGGTTCCATATGGGCCAAAGTAATTGGTATCATGTGACAAAGACAAACTTTTTTTCAGTAAACTTCTGAATTTGGTATTTCATTTCTCAAATCTATCTGTGGGACATAACTCAAAAGACATATATAGTGATTTCCACCAACAGCCAAATCCTGCTATTTAGAAGAAGGAAAATTGAGGGGCCAACCCCAAATTCCAATAGCAGGAAAAACTATGTTGATCATGAATATCCCTGCCAGGAAAATGTCCCTGCCTTCTCAACACTCAAAACACTGCATTTTGTCCCCGAGTCCTGCACCCTGCAATCCTCAGCCCCATACAACATCCTCAAGAAGGTCTTCCTTAATGCACAGTGTGAACACATACCATCTCTTATCTCAGAGCTTCCTGTCTGCTTTATTCTTGACAACATCTAAAGTTGACTCTTAGGATAACATTCCTATTTAACACCAATCCCACCACCCAGCCAGAGGCTTCCTGAAACAGGGTCCCTGGCCACCTTTGCTCATCCCGTGGTTGCCATTCAGTATAGATCCTGAACATGCTTGGTACATGGTTGTATGTATGTATGTATGAATCATGGGATGTATGCATGAATCAGTAGGTGATTGGATGAATGAGTGGGTGGGTGATGGGTTGATCATGGGATGCATGAATGAATGAGTTAGATAGTTAGATGAATGGGTGGGTGGGGGACAGAAGGACTGATGGACAGATGGATGGATGGATGGATGATTACATGGATGGGTAGATGATTAAATGGGTGAATGGGTGGATAATTGGCTGAATAAATAGACATTCGTGAATTTCTAAATTTTAAGTAATATCCGTTCTATTTATAAATGATATCATATCTTAAATGTACTCTGCTAAATATTATGCTTTAATCTCTCACATAATTGTGAGGCAGAAATCTTGGAAGAACCTGAGGAGGCTCTTAATAGTAAGTTAAGGATCTTTGCTAACCACACAAGAATTTTCATTTCTTGCTTTTTCTCCTCAACTAACTGTTAGCAGAGTAGTGGTAGATTTCTTATAAATTACCTACAGTTTAATAGTGTAGCCCTGGCTGTCCTGGAACTCGCTCTGGAGACCAAGCTGGGCTTGAACTCACAGAGATCGGCCTGCCTCTGCCTCTGGGGGTTAAAAGTGTATACTATAAAAGGGCAAGATTGGCTTGGAGACCCTCTAACTTATTAAGAACTTTAGGGGCTCGGTGTAAAGTGTTTGCCTGGCATGCAAGAGGCCCTGGGTTCTATCACCAGGGTGGACAAGGAGAACTAGTGAAGACAGAGCCAGGCTTTCCAGGGAAGCATCTAGCATACGGCTTGACTTAAGAATGCACTGTGATCTCTTTCCTTCATAAAATGAACTGTGCTTGTCAGGGTCTTGCTTATCATCATTCTGGGTTTCTGGAGAGATGTGACTTGGCCTTGGATTGAAATAGTTGAGTTTAGCTTAAATTGTATTCTACTTTTAAAGATGTTATTATAGCAGTTTCTACATCCATGTGCACACATGCAGTTGGCCTGGAATTTTGATGGCTCTTGCAGAATTCCTAGCTTTGACTCATAAAATGAAATGAGCAGCTGTATTAAGGAACCATTTACACAACATGGGAACTGTTTGTTTTTTAAACTTTTACTTGAGAACAATTTATATTGAATTAGGACCTTTGGGAATGGTTCTGTAGTTATCTCCCTTGGGTACATGGTCATTACATGTTCACTTTTATTGTGTCACTTTGGGGATTTTTATTTTTTGTAAGTCCTTTTTTTCAGTATAGTCAGGGGCTTGCTAGCCCTGGCTAACAACAAAATCTCCCATATTTTATTTATTTATTTATTTATTTATTTATTTTTGAGACAAGGTTTCTCTGTAGCTTTGAAGCCTGTCCTGGAACTTGCTTTGTAGACCAGGCTGGTCTCGAACTCACAGAGATCCGCCTGTCTCTGCCTCCTGAGTGCTAGGATTAAAGGTATGCACCACCACCACCCAACTCAAAATTTCCCATTTTTTAAAGAACAATTTTAGATCAATTTTTGTACTGCCATTTTTACTCCAATATTATTAAGTACTTGTATATTTTCTGTTTTAAAATACCTTTTATTTATCCTTAACAATTCCATGCATGTATGCGATGTATCCTGACTAGATGCACCCCCAACTCCTCCCACCTCCCATTTCTCCTAAACACGTGCGCATACACACACACACACACACACACACACACACACACACACACACACACACTGTAACCCGCTGAGTCTCTGATCATGTTGTTGTGATCTTGAGCAAGTAGCCATAGGTTTAGTGAGGTCAGGATGCAGCGGTCATGTCATATCCAAAAGATGGTGTTTTATGGCCATCCTCTCCACCCTACTTTACATTTACCTCTGCCCCTGTCACACTATATTCCCTGCACTTGCAAGGAGGGATGGAATAGATGTCCCATTTAGGGCTGGGCACTTGACACCCGCTTATTCTCAGAACGTCCACCAGCTGCCCAAGGCAAAAGAAGCATCACTGCCCAAAGTTGAGAACAAGGGCATAACCCTAAATGTTTAGAAGGCAGTTAGTTCCACATGGCCGTTTAGCAAAGCAGTGCTAGAAGGTTCCCCCTTGAGCCTCTGGCCTCCCAAGCCATAAGCTTTTGCCCAGGTTTGCAGTACTTGACCTGACTCCCCCACTGAGCCAGCCTCAGATCCCATTAGGAAGTGAGTGTGCTTATTTTTAAGCTTATCAATGGCCATCAGCTTCATTGGTTTTTGAGAGATCCTCAACTTGATTTTTCTGGTCAAGCTCTTGTTTTCCCTTCATCTTTGTTTTCCGTTTTAGCCTGGGCTGCCTTTGCTTTTCTGTGTTCTTCCATCTCCCAGTGCTGAGTGAGCACAGAACATTATGGTGTTTCTCGATGTGTTCTCTGCTCATTGAGACTCTTCTTTGCCCTAAATTCCCATACTATTGTCGTGTGTGGGATTTTCCTCTCCTTGCCACACACTATTTAAAGGGGGGATACTGTGGTATCCAAATAGTTGGGCACTGTTTAACCCTCTTCTCCTGGCTGGTCATTGCTTGACTTTGCCTTTGTCTAGGCATAAGCTATGTAGTAGGGAAAGGGACGAGCTATGCTGCAAGCCCGCCTTTCTAAGTTTCTTTCCCTTTGTATTTCGGAGTTTAACCAATCGATGAGAAGGTCCCTGTGTGAAAACAGAACCCATTCTCTGGCCTCTGCTCTTTGGTGGTCTCCCTCTAGTACATGATGTATAGCTTTGTAATTCCCCATGGGTCCTTTGCACATTTCATCTTTCATGGGCTACTGTCATTTTTTCCTGCACTTTCATTGACTTCTCTGTTATCTCTTTTGTCCTGTGTCAGGACAAAAGAGTTAGCGTCATTGTATTTTGGGGTTGTAATAATTCGTCTTTTATCACCACCTGTCACTCTGATGTCCTAGGAGCCTTTGGATGACTGTCAGTTTTTCCATAGCCCCACAAGCATTCAGGTGTAGTAGAGAGGCAACGGTATCAAACACTAGGCATATAAATTGCGAGCCAAGTCTGTTACAGGACTGGGTCACCTCTGGAGTTCTTTCTGTACATATTGCACTGGCCTTGCAGGGATGCTGTAAATGGTCAGGTGACAGTGCTTCATGGGTACTGCAAGGAGCTGGTGAGCAGTGCCATCATCTAATCATTAGTCCTGATTGTGCTTGCGTTAGTCGGGGCTCCTAAGATAGCAGAGCCAGTAGGGTGGATGGGCAGATTATAGGTGTAAAAGAATGGATGATAGATGTGGATGACACATAAATAATAATGATGGATAGATGGAAATAATAGTGATAGATGGATGGACAGACATGATAGATATGATAAACAGATTTATAGATAGGTAGACAGATGAACAGATGATAGATAAATAATGGATAGATGGATGGATGGACAGATAGATGGGTAGATGAGTGTGGCCTCACTAGGGGACTTGCGTCATGTAACTGTGGAGACTGAACAGCCCCTGACTCTTTCTTCATGCTGGAGGCCATGGATAGCATAGCTGAGTTTAGCATAGCTAAGTTTAGTGTGAAGGACTGAGAACCCAGAGGAAACCTGGAGTAAAGGGCTAAGAGGCCCCCAGGCTTGGATTTCTGCTGTCAATGAGGACAAGGGGAATGTCACAGGCTGAAGCAGACAAAGAAACTGACTTCTACTGTTCAGTCTTTCTCAGTCCCTGGCTGGTAGGATGACACCTGGCCACACTGAAGACAGATGCTCTGTTCCCACTGATCTCCTTCCAACCCTCACAGACACAATCAGGCATGCTCTACCGAGTTTCTATGGATTCCTTCATCCAGTCCGTGACTGACATTAACCATCACAGTAACTTACAAGAACAGACAGCTGAAGTCGCTTTTTTTAAAATGTACCGTTAACCTTGGATTGTGAGTTATTTTTGTATTTAACATTTTTCAATTATCTTGTTTCTATGGTAATGCTTCCTCTACTTTATATGATATTGGCAGCTGAATATATTATGTCTGACACAATATAGTTTAGTGGGTGTCCTTTCATAAGAATGGATTAATTTTTCCTTAAATCATTCAATTAATGGAGTAGCCCCTTTCAAGATTAGGAGGAGCTCCTCTACCCCTCTTTTAATATCTACCTTCTCTGCTCTCTGAAGCAGATATTCTTTTTTAACTTTTCTTGTACACCACAGGTTTTCACAGGCTCTGCCCAGACTGGGTGGCCAACTTTACATCACTTCCTTTACCTGGTAAACTTGTTTTCTCACCTACTCTCTCAACCGGTGTCCTTTGGTTTTTCAAAATCGATTTCTTCATTTTGCTTCCCACAAAGGTGTCACTTATGGTCTTTTCTAAAACATTTTATTGAATTTATGTCTGTGTGTGTGTACGTGTGTGTGTACTTGGCTGTGCACGCACACACCACAGTACACATGGCAGTTAAAGGACAACTTGTGGGAATCAGTTGTCTCCTACAGCCACGTTTGTCATGGGAATGGAACCTAATCATTGGTGTCTGTTAATGGAATGATCTGGATTCTCAGGTTTGATTCCTTATCATTAGTTAGATTTCCTTTACTATAACAGGATATCCAAGAGAAGCCAACTTATATGAAAGGAAGGTTTGCTTTGGCTCAAGGCTTCAGAGCTTTCAGGCCATGATCATTTGGCCCCGTTGTCTTGGCTTGGCACCACAGTGAGAGTGCAGCAGGGGAAGCCATTTGATTCCTGGCTGGAAACTGAAAGAAAGAGACCAGAAGAGGTGGGACTGGGTCCAGACATCCTCCTCAAGGGCATGCCCTGATGACCAGAAGACGTCCCACCAAGTCCCACTTTCTGGTCCCCCCCCCAGTAGCATGCTAGAGATAAGACCCTTGTCACTAGATCTCAAGGCTATTCCAGATCTGAACCACAGTGCCTTCTGGCTCTGCCTGACTGGTTACAGGTTACAGTTTTCCTGGGGCTTTTTAACAAGTCACCCAACCACAGGCTGAAATAAAGTTCCTCTCACCATTCTGAAGCCCCTAATGCCCACACTGAAGAGAAGCTGTCTTAGACAACATCTGAGAACCTTTGCTCAACACAGAAAGTCCAAGGGTTGTTGTGGGCAAAGAACAAACTCGAAATCCTAGATAGAGTGTTCTGTGTGTTCCCCCATTTTAATATCCATGCCATAAATGAACACACCTCTGTTGATTGCCTCTCAAGGTATGTTATGTCCTGATGCACTGAGCAGTGCTCTGTCTCATCAAGGGGTTTATAGTCTCTAGGGGATAGAGTCCAGACTCAGCTGTGAGTCCAATGAGGTAACCAACATTAACAGGGTAACAGGGGAGGCAGACTAGGAATTCTGCCCTGAGGGGCAGCAGAGTCCCGATAAGGAACAAGCATCAAGAGTGCGCTCTACCAGGTGGCCCCCCACAGGACCAAGCCAGTCTCAAGCCAAGTCCTTTTCCATGACTGTCCCGGACTTGTTCTCCAGCCTCTGCCACTGGAGGCTCATTACTAAGCGAAAACCATCGGAGACTCCAGTCCTTCTTTGAATATTTTTTTTCTTTAGCCAATAGAGTTGCAGTGACATAAAAATAAAAGTAAGGACCGCCTAGATGGTTCACTGGGTCAAGGTTCTAGCCTCAAAGCCTAACAACTTGGGTTCCATCTTCAGGACCCACATGGTAGAAAGGGAGAACCAATCCTTTCAAGTTGTCCTCTGACCTCCACACGTGTGCTGTGATGCTCATGCTCACGTAGATGTGCACAACATACACAAAATGAATAAAATATAGTAAAAGTATTTGGAAGTAAATATACCTTTGTAGCCAGAAGCTTCTAGAACATATCAAGTCAGATAATGCCCCTCCAGATCATCCATTTCCAGATCAGGACTACTCTACAACACTCTTTAAGCACAACCCTTTAAAACTTTTTATTTTTATGTATTAGTGTGTGTGTGTGTGTGTGTGTGTGTGTGTGTGTGTGTGTGTGTGCGAAATAGTGTGTGTACAGTACTTTTGTGTGGCATGAATGTGGAGATCTGAGGACAGCTTTTAGGAGTCAGTGATGGAGTCATTTGACTCATGACTGGGAATTGAAAAGAAGGGAATAGGGCTTGCACGTCCCAATATCATCCCCCAGGGCATATCCCAGTTATCAGAAGACTTCCTGTACAGAGACTTGGCAGTTTTCTCCTTCCATCTTTACATGAGTGCCTGGGAATCAAACTCAGGTCTTCAGACTTGCATGGCAAGCACTTCTATCCACTGAGCATCTCACTAACCTCTCACCTGACCCCTTAACAACCTGAGTCCCCACTACCACCTTGGAAAACAGCTTTCCAGGCCATCACTTGGAGCTTCTGCAGGGAAGCAGAGCTTCTTTTGGACTCCCCTTCATTTGGCCAGCATTTGAAAGGCTTGGAGACAAACACCAGGACGTTTTCCATCTGTGCCCCCGGTGCATGTGGCTTGACTGCTGAACTGTAGAGCAGTCCAGTGCCCGCTGCTTTTGATCTCTTGGTTCAGCACACTGGGACAGGGTTATGCAATGGCTGGCTGTGCTCCCTTGGAGCCTGGTTTGTGGTGATTTTGCCCAGACTGACACAAAAAAGCAATGAGCACTGTGGTGCTGTACCTGTCTCTGTCAAGTGCATGGATGTCATTGTCATTTTGTGTTCTTTGTCCTCTTTCTCTGGCACCTACGAACACTTAAGTACCCTGGGTGCCTGTGTACCAGAAACAATAATAAAAAACTGTTAATCTAAATTTTCAGTGTAACCCAAGACCAAGTGGAAGGCTTCGGCGTTTGTCTACAACAGGCCCCATCTCACTCAGCACACATCACTCTACAAGTCCATCTGTCTCCCAAGTATGTCACATAACAGACTTTCTTTTGGGCCACCAACCAGCTCCCAAATCATGACATGGAGACTTATAATTAGTTATGAATACTTGGCCTTAACTTATGCTCATCCCACTAGCTCTTATAACTTAAATTAACATGTTTCTCCTCATCTAAGTTTTACCTCAGATCTTTTAACATTTCTTTCATTCTGTATGTCCTACTCCATGTCTGTCTGTCTGGTGGCTGCCTGGCTGGGTGGCATCTCCTTGTCTTTCTCGCTCATTCTCTCGCATCTTGTTCTCTTCCCTAGAGTCTAGATTTCTCTTCCTACTTGTTCACTCTGCCCACCAGCCCTGCCTATTCCTCTACTGCCCAGTTACTGGCTCTTCAGCTTTTTATTTGACCAATCAGGTGTCTTAGGCAAGCAAGGTGAAACAACAAAAATACCTTTATGTAATTAAACAAATGCAGCTTAAACAAAAGCAACACACCTTAACACAGTTGAAGTAATATTCCACAACAATGTTGTCCTACCTTCAGACTTCTTTTATCCCTTCTCTCTGGGCATGAGTTTATCAGATGTCAGTTGTGAAGAAACTTGTGGTGGTGGGACCTAGAAAGAGCTTGAAGAACTGGCAACAACAGTTATGCCCCCTCTCCTTTGGGTCTTGTGAAGTCAGTGATACACAGTGCACTTCTCTATGTGAGTGATTTTCTTCTAAAAGTATGGTCACTGTGAAACAAGCACAGGTTTCCATACAAGCATCATTTCTCTGCTAAGTGGTCTCATCATTTACTCATGAGTCCATGAAGATCAAGAAACTTGAGCTAAGGCAGCCAGAGGCTCGCAAATGCATGCACATATGTACTTGAGCGTACACAACACACATGTTCACCTCTGAACCCAAAACTCCCTGATTGTCTGACAGAACAGTGGACACACTCAGCACTATACAAGAAAACTTCTGTACAACAGCATCAAACAAGGTGGTGACCCTCTTCTGTAATGGAAACATATGCTCCATCTGGGAGATAAAGAAAGGGGTTCTATGGTGAATATGCTTTGTCCTCCAAGGGTTATGTGCTGGAGAACTAATCCCTAGCCTAGAAGTTTCCAGAGATGGTAGGACTTTTCAAAGCAGGGACATGGCAGAAAGTCTTCAGGTCATTGGAAGCATCACACTCAGAAGGAATCAATGCCGGGTTCAGGCAGTGAGTGGTTATTGAAAGCTAGCCTGTGATTCCTCTCTGATCCTATTGTCTGCCTCCCTCCCTTCCTTCCACCAGGAGCTACCTGCTGTACTGAGAGGTTGCCAGGGAGTGTCTCCCCAGGACTGAGACAAGGCTATGCCTTGCTGTTCCAGAACCATGCACCAGACTGAGTTCTTTTCCTTAGAAATCCCCTAAGCTCAGCTTGGTTTTTCTAACCAACAGAAAACAGGCCATTTGCAGGGGTAGCAGAATTCAGACAGGTAACAGAATTCCCAAACTGATTTTGTATTAGATTAAAGCCAGCAATGTCCTGCTAAGGTAAAGGGCAGTCCAGTTGTCTAGGTATCAGGATGATGGGTGTAACCACAGAGCTGTATCCAGCCACTGGGTAGAGAAGTGGCACTACCCCAGTAGTGATTAGCACACCTAATGTCCACATCTTGGTTTCTAAGTAGCATTTTCCTTGAATGAGAATCAGAGCTAAGGCCAGGACTTGCCCTGGACAGCATCAGAGGAACCTGAAGCATCTGGTTTTGCCAGGAATTATCACCCCAGTGACCGGGAAAAGTCACCCTCACAGGGAATATCCTCCTGGACCAGCTGGGACACTTGGGCATCCAAAAAAAGTGTAATGATAATGAATTGAAACACTTTAAAGAATTGACAACTCATTTAAGGGACGATTTCATGAGGTGAGTACCTGGGGGTATGGAAGACACTCTTACACAAAGAATGAGAGACAGTGAAAATAGCAAGGTAGTTTGGGGAAAATATCACTTGGCAACCACATTGTATTAATTGATTCAGGCCAAGATTGACAATGTTGAACCCACTCAAAGTCAAAGCAATTATGTAGGTACACCACACACACACACACACACACACACACACACACACACACACACACACACACAAATCACCCTGCATAGTGCTTATGAGGCATAAAGGGTCAAATGGACCTTTACCAGGCACTACCTTGACCTGAAATCAAATCAGGCCCCAGAGGTAGAATCACCTGGTGTCTGATGCCCCCTCGTGGGATTTGATGGGAAGAACATAAAGCTGTCTCCAGCCTTTGCCTAAGATGTTTAACCTCAGTCTCAATGAACACCTATGCCACTTACACAACGTTTAGCCAGGCGGGATTGGAATATTTTTCTCTAAAGACAGTGGGGTGATTTGGCAAATTGCAGTGTCAGAGTCAGAATATCCCTAAAGCCATGAGGATGATTCCAGATTGAAGAAAGGAAAAAACTCCTAGATCAGAACACAAAATAGTTTTTAAAACCATTTCAGGGCAATGGCAGATACTTGAACAAGGCCATGGACTGGATAACCATGTGCCACTGTTACACGGCTTGAAGAACAAATGTTCTATATGAAAAGATTCCTGTTTCACTAAGCTGTGTGTCAAAGTGATTAGGGTGGCATGCTGTCCTGGCTAGTTTTATGTCAGCCTGACACAAACTAGAGTCATTGGAGAGGAGGGAGCCTTAATTGAGAAAATGGCTCCATAAGATCAGTCTGCAAGGCATTTTCTTAATTAGTGATTGAGGAGGGAGGGCCCAGCCTATGGTGGGTGGTGTCACCCCTGGGCTGGCGGTCCTGGGTTCTGTAAGAAAGCAGGCTATGGGGAGCAAACCAGTAAGCAGCACCCCCTCCATGGCTTTTGCATCAGCTCCTGCCTCCAGGATCCTGCCCTGTTTGAGTTCCCGTCCTGACTTCCTTCAGTGACGAACAGTGATGTGGAAGAAACCTTCTTCCCAACTTGCTTTGCTCATGGTGTTTCATCACTGCAATAGATACATGCCATGTTGTACCACTCACAAATGGTTCAGCAAAAAGTAAAGAGGGTTTTTTGTTTGTTTTAAAATAATTTTATTATGTTGTGGGGGGTGATATGTATATGAATTCAAGTGCCTTCAGATCTAAAGGCATAGGATCCCCCCCCAAAGCTGGAGTTACAAGCACATGTGAGCCACCCAACATGAGAGTGCTGGGGACCAAACTTATATCCTCCTCAAGACCAGCAAGTACTCTTAACCACAGAGCCATCTCCCCAGCCTTGAGAGTATATGGGTCTGTGTTTGGAATGATTTGGGAGATGGATAGCCAATGTGATGCTACTTTAGTGGTTGGTGACTCTAGGTCTGTGGGGTCCATTGGATCCTAGTTCAGCTCTTTGGTAGATTTTAGATTTTTCCAAACTTAAAAATTTAAAGTACAAGCCAGGCGTTGGTGGTGCACGCCTTTAATCCCAGCACTAGGGAGGCAGAGGCAGGTGGATCTCTGTGAGTTCCAGACCAGCCTGGTCTACAAGAGCTAGTTCCAGGGCAGCCTCCAAATCCACAAAGAAACCCTGCATTGAAAAAACAAAAAAACAAAAAAACAAACAAAAAAATTTAAAGTACATAGGGAAAAGACAGTAGGAAAAAAATAAAAAGTCAAGCCAGAGCAATTGAGTGGCTTACCTAACAAAATTAGCTAAGGCTAAGACGCCTCTCTCTCTGGACCTTAGCTGTTCATCCTTCTTCATCTAAACTGATGAAGAGGGAGATGAAGGTAGGAGGTCATTCCCTGAGAAGGGCAGGCACACAGCTGGTCCAGGATTTGGCTAAAGGGAGCTAAAGACAATGTACACAGCACCACCTAGTGGCTAGATATGGTCACCTCTCAGCTGCTGCCAATTGCAAAGGCCGACTTAGCCCACATTATTGGTACCTTTCCCACAGTTCGTGTGGTTCTTACATTTGTGAAACACTAATTTTTGTTTATATTTCTGGACCTGTAATTTTTTGTTATTGATTTCCAGTTGCTTTGACTAAACAAGCCAAAAAACAGATTTCTTCTCCCCAGAAACCCAATTGAGTCCTCCATTCTTTAATAACCCTGAAGTCAGAGGAAAACCTTATTCTATGTATTTAACCAGGGCCCATTTGCTGCCCAACCATAGCAAACCGCTGGGATTTCTGACTTCCCCTTGAAAAGAAAAGCAAGCCTAATAAGGAACATGTTCTGGGCTTGCCACAGCAAAGGGTTTGGGCTGTTGCTCCCATGTGGTAGAGACTCAGAGCACAGAGGAGTGGGTGAGCCTCAAAACAGAACCACGGGAGGTTCTATGATGGAGATAGCCACCGGAGGCTACTGTCTGGGGAGCTGGAGACACTTCTGGAAGCAGGACCCTTGTGTAACTGTACAGGGGCCACACCCAGCTTTCTTGGTTTCACCTGAACTGGAAGCAGGCCCAAAAATTAGGGAAGCTGTCTGTTACTAATAGAGTCATAGTTTGGCTGTTACAGAAGAAAGTTGTTGCTGTAGATGTCACTGGCTAGCTGGCTTCCTGGGCTATTTGCTAAGAGGCTTGGTTTCTTGCTTCGGGCTGTGAACCAGCGTTCCAGATTTCTATTTGGTGTGGCCTTTCAGCTGGAAGCGGCCAACCCAAAGTGTGGCCTGGCACAGGGCCAGGTGGCTGCAGACAATGGCTGCCTCGATCACACCTAGTGAATCAAGAAAAGAGATTGTAGACCATGTAGGACCCTGTCGGAGAAGAGGCCCTCCAAGCCTCAGTGGGCCTCCTTTGTACCCACAAGCCATTGCTGCTGTGCCGTACCCTTCCGAGAAGCTCTCAAGGGTTGGTTGTAAGCCCACCAGCACACTCTGGAGGTGACTTGGAGCCATGAGCAGGTGACTTGTACAGATCATACTAGCTACCTCCTTGTGCTAACGGCCTTGGTGGAAGCTGGGGAGACAAGGTAGATATGATCCCGGCACCTCAGGCCAGGGCCTCACTTGAACATTTCATTCCAGGCCCATCTTGGGCCCAGACTCACTGTGCTGTCCCTTGCTGTCCCACCACAGGCACTTCGTGTGAAATGGTCACATCTTAGGTTGCCCTGGGTGGACCTGGACTGGCTCTTAGACATATCCTGTCAGATCACAGAGCTCGACCTCTCCTCCAACTGCCTGCCTTCACTCCCCTCCATCATCCCCTGGGGACTCATCAACCTGAAGAAACTGAACCTCTCAGACAACCACCTGGGGGAGCTGCCCTGCGTACAGTCATCTGATGAAATCATCTGCTCCAGGTGGGCCCAGGGGTGTGGACAAGGCCTTCTGTGCCCTGCCCATCAGAGTCACCCTCCCATGCAGGTTCCGTGGTTGAATTCTGTGTTTTTGAAAACGAGCTTGTGGCGGTAGTGAAAGGACTGCTTTCTCTTCCGCAAGCTAATGAGCAAGGAAGGCATCAAGGCCTCTGACATCTAATGAGCCAGAGAGATCTCAACAGGAGGTCTGGGCTAAAGATTCATCCACAGCTGTGCAGAGATGTTTCTTCCAAATATACAACTGTGTCCTGCACAATAGAAGCTTCCAGGCGTGGTAGAAGGGGTTGTCCCACCTCCCAGAAAAAGCTGGGTGGGCCTGAGGAAAGGGTCAACTCTGGGAATGTGGCCACACATGAACACCAGGCACTGGATGGCTGCCTGTCTTACCTAGAGCCTTGAGCCCTGAGGTGTCGTGGGAGGGGAAGGACATCTATGAATTGCTTTTCTCATTGTTGTGACTAAATACCCTGACAGCTTAAAGAAGGAAGGGTTATTCTGACTCACAGTTTGAAGGAGACAGTCCATTGTGGTGGAAAAGGCATGGCTGCAGGGTCAAAGGAGGCTGGTCACACTGCAGGTGCAGCTGTTTACACTGCATTGGTACCTGGTCACACTGTATCAGTAGCTGTTCACACTGCATTGGTAGCTGGTTACACTGTATCTGTAGCTGTTCACACTGCATTGGTACCTGGTCACACTGTATCTGTAGCTGTTCACACTGCATTGGTAGCTGGTCACACTGTATCTGTAGCTGTTCACACTGCATCCGCAGCTGGTCATGCTGCATTGTTAGCTAGTCCCACTGCAGTTGCACCTGGTCACACTATCAGCAGCTGGGCACAGTGCAGGTGTAGCTGGTCACATTGCATCAGTAGCTGGTCACACTGCATCTGTAGTCAGGAAGCAGAAAGCAATGACTACTTACTGGTCCCCAACCATGGAATGGTGCCACACACATACAAGGTGGCCCTTCCCACCTCATCACACCTAATCCAGATAATCCCTCACAGACACACCCAGGAGTTTTGTTTCTCATCAAGTTTTGCCAAGCATGATGAACCATCACAGGCAGGACTGTACTTGATCTTATTTAGGGTGTGTATGCACAAGGCTTCATTGAGGAAAATATTTGAGCTGACTACAAAGCTAAGGCTGCGGCTGGAAGATGGCCCAGTAAGTAAAGGTGCTTGCTGACAGGCCTGATGTCCTGGAACCTACATATTGGCCAGAGAAAACTCACTCCTGAAAGATGTCCTCTGTCTCCCACCTGGGGGATGTCATTGGTTCACATGGGTGAATGCATACACATAGTAAATACATAGAATTTTTAAAAAATAATAGATTGGGGGTTCAAATGTTGTAAGAGACAAGGGTGTTAGAAAGAGCTTGCGGTTAGTCCCCAGGCCCCATAAATGAGTTTTACAAACCAAAAATGTGAAGAGCAAATGTTATCTGAGCAGCCTCCTTAACCTGGCTCAGATGGGTGAACCTGAAAGCCCCAACAGGTTGCTCCGAGGCCTCTGAGCAGCCCTGGGGCATGAGTCGCTTCGCATGGGCAAAGGTTTTAATCCCTGGATGTTCTGAAGAACCAGGACCTACCAAAGTCAGATTCCATTGTCATAACAGTTCACCAAATAAGTAAAAAGCCAAGATTCCCACTTGCTTTGTAAACTGTGTGTGTGGGGAAAGCCTTGCCTGCAGAGAAATCTTTAAGTACTGCTGTTGCTCTTCCCTAACTCCCTTGTCCCTGGCCCCAGGTTACTTGAAATCGACATCTCCAGCAACAAGCTGTCCCACCTTCCGCCTGGATTCTTGCACCTCTCAAAACTTCAAAAACTGACTGCTTCCAAAAACTATCTGGAGCGCTTGTTTGAAGAAGAAAATGGTAAGTGCCTCCATCAATGACCCAGTGTCATTAGCCACTATCTTGCTGTTTGGGATACTTTGGGATACTTTTTTTTTTTTTTTTTTTTTTGGTTTTTGGTTTTTCGAGACAGGGTTTCTTTGTGTAGCTTTGGAGCCTATCCTGGCACTCGCTCTGGAGACCAGGCTGGCCTTGAACTCACAGAGATCTGCCTGCCTCTGCCTCCTGAGTGGTGGGATTAAAGGCGTGTGCCACCAACGCCTGGCTGTTTGGGATACTTTTGACAGTTCATATATTTTTTTTTTATAACCTCACAGCTACTAACTGGATTGGCCTTCGGAAGCTACAGGAACTTGACCTAGCTGACAATAGGCTGACTGAGCTCCCCGCCGTCTTCATGCACTCCTTCAAGTCCCTCAGCTATCTGAATGTCTCCAGAAACAATCTGAAGAGCTTTCCCGATCCCTGGTCCTGCCCTTTGGTGTGTATCATGAAAGCCACAGTTGACTCTGTATGCCGCTCCATATGTCCTCACTTCATCTCCTTTGGGGTCGTGCTGTGTGTCACAAGTGCCACTCCACACCACAGCTGAGTAGAGGCCCACAGCGCTCAGCCAGGCTATGCTCTCCCAGTACCAGCTGTAAGCCAATCTGTCTGGATCTGGATTTAGGGACGCTCAGTAGCCACTATAGTTTTGTACAGCAGCAGCTTGCACCTCACACAGGAGGATATACGGGATGGGGAGTTGGCTCTTTTGGTAAAGTGCCTGCCACACAAACATGAGGACTTGATCCCCAAGAATCCACTTAAAACTGTGGGTCTGGAGAGATGGCTCAGTGGGGAAAGTACTGGCTATATAAGTATAAGGACCTGGGTTTATGTCCCCAGCACCCAAGAAGCAAAGACAGGATCCCTAGGGCAAGTGGGCCAGCTAGACCAATCATATTCATGAGCTCTGATAATCTCAAGTGAGGGACCCTGGCTCAGTATGTAAGACAGAGAGCAACCTAAGAAGACACCTGCCATCAATCCCTGGCCTCCACATGCACACATGTGCACACATGCATGCATTCACACATGTGAGCATACATGCATACGGGTCACACATATTTTCTAAAAAGCCAGGCAAGGCAGCGTGTGCCTGTAATCCCAGCACTGTGAAATGGGGATAGGAGGATCCTGGGAGCTGTCTGGGCAGCCAGTCTAGACAATTGATGAGCCCCAGGTTCAGTGAGAGACCCGGCCTCAAAATTAAAAAAACAAAAAATGTGGAGAGCTATTTGAGAAGACACCCAATATTAACCTTTGACCTCTACATGTGTGTGTATACACACACAAACCTGATATACATACAGACACAAATGCTAAAGTGGAGTGGTGCAGGTCTTTGGTTCATTAAGACAAAAAGCCGCAGGAGTCTGTGTTCACAGCGCTGCAGACTAAATGAAGTTTTTGTTTCTTGATAATCTGGCTGGTTGAAACAGATGAATAACATAAGGAATATTGGTGCTTTGTTGCTGCTGGTTGCAAACAAGGAAATTCTCCATCACCAGAATAAGCATTCCTAGTCTGACCATATGCACAGGGAAAACTGTGTCTCCCAAGAACAGAGCTCTGAGTCAGTCTGTTATTTCCCAGAACAACAGGCCAGATGGTGAGGAGGGAGGAAAAACTATGAGCCACCTTTGTTTCCCCAGGAAATTCTATTCCTGCTCCCACAGGGAAGAGCAAGACAAGCATGGAGAATTTGAAGCCTTTCTCCTCACCTCGAGCCATGGTCACAGAACCCTGCCTGATAGCCTCACTTCTGGCATCAAATTGACAAACAGACTTCTATTGTGAAACTACTTACTACTCTCCCTCTCTCTCCTCAAACTCCTAGAGATGTTGCAAAGCCTCCAGAAATGCCCTGGAATCTCTGCCAGACAAAATGGCTGTCTTTTGGAAAAGCCACCTGAAGGATGTGGATTTCTCCGAGAACTCACTGAAAGAGGTGCCCCTGGGGCTTTTCCAGCTTGATGTGAGTCCAATAGAGCACTTCTCACTTTAAGCATTGGTAAGAAAAAGTCAGTCTGGGTTGCAGGGAATCTCTGTGCTTTTTCTAAGTTTGTGAAACACAAGGAAAAAAAGGTGAGAGATAAGTTTGCCTATCAAAACATGCATGGTTTTGAGCAAAGAAGGAAGTGAGGGGAGCGGTCACCATGGAGACAGCTGTGTTAGGGAACTAATGTTCCCTGCATTAGTCACTTTCCATTGCTATAACAAACACCCTGAGATAACCAACATAAATGTGAAAAGGACTCGTCTTGGCTCAAGGTTTGGAAAGTGTCAGTCAGTTCCTAGACACATCCACCATGGTTGGTCCCAGTGCTTTTGGGCCTGTGGTGAAGCAATGTGTCATGGGAGAGAGAGCAAAGCTGTTCACCTCACAGCCAGGACTTGAACTAAAGGGGAAACAGAAGAGGTGTGACCCCAATATTCTCCTCAAAGGCACACCAGCAATGAGTAGAAAACCTCCCACCAGGCCCTGGCGCTAAAGGTTCTGCCACCTCCTAGTAGCTCTGAGAGACATGTCCACCTTTATTGTTTGTTTGTTTAACCCGTGGACCTTTAGGAGGTATCCCAGATCCAAAAGAGCAACCCCAGGACTCCATTTCATTATGGAACTTCTGTTTTGGTTTTGGTTGTAGTGGGGATTAAACCTGGAACCTAATGCATAGCACAGAAGTACTCTCTACCATGGAGCTACAGGGGACTTCTCACTGAAGCTTTGAAGCATGATGGAGAAACAATCTGTCTGCCCATGGCACTCTTTCCCCCACTCCTAGAAATCCCACTGAGCACCACAAACTCCAGCAGGAGATGCTATACCTACAGCACTGCCCTGCTGCCTACACAGGATCTTCAGGCAGGCTGTGAGGCCCTGGGCTAATCCCAGAACAAGGGATTGCTAACTGTTCACCAAAAGCATTAGGGTCCCTGGAGGGCCTCATGGTGGAATCACAGGCCACATTGCCCTGGAAAGGTGACTATGTTTGAACCCACAGGTGCAGCCCCAAATCTTCATAAACCAGCTATTCAGATTACCCAGAATGATGCCAAAAAGACATCAAGAGTCCCTTCAGCAGGCAAAGCTCTGAAAAGAGGGGCTATCAAGTCATAGACCTGTAAACAAACATGGGACAAAGAAAGAGACCCACATGTATTCACATCCAGGGCAAATGGGAGTGTTGCTGACTAAGAACCCACATCACTGGCACCCACAGGGACCAACTGGCCATGAGTTATTACCATTCACCACCTCCCTGTTCTGGGTCCATCACCCAAAAAACACCTTGCAGTGTAGCTGGGCCATCCAGGAGGGATAGAGCTTTGTGGAATGTCACCACTGTGTTCTGTGGCATTTCTCTTTTCCCCTTGTCTCAGCAGGCCTTCACGTCCCAGCCCAAGCCCTGGGCTAGTCACTTGGGGAGGCTTTCCTAGAAATGCAGAGGGTGACAACCATCCTGGTCCTAAGAGTGGCCCACGGCATCAGCCCCTCAGCAAAGGGGAAACAAAGCATGTAGAAGGCTTAATGTGATACAGCAGTGTGGTGGCCCTCTTAGGCCACGTGATTGTAGGTGGACCTGTGATAATGTCATCAAGAAGAGCCAAGGTGTGTCTCTCATTAAAGAAAGACACCCTCCAAGTGAGTAGAGACCCCAGTAGGCTTGCATACAGCAAGGTACTGGGATGAGTTGCCTATGTGGAGACCCCAAGGAGCCCATACTGGACATCTGCGAACACCTAGTGGGCTCCTTGGGGTCTCCAGTAAGGCACAGGGATGAGCCACCTATGTGGGAACCCCAAGGAGGACATGTGGCTAAGGCAGACCATCCATGGTCTTGCGGCCTCTCTTTGGGGACCACCCAAGAAAGAAATCACCAAGAGGTAGCAAGTTCCCAGCATCACTCTACCACCCAATAGTACCCTATGTACTCCAGGCAGGTATCCACTAACCATGACTCTTAAGAATCTTGGCTTCAGGATGTGCTGAGACCCCTTCTGTTCTACAGCTCTCATTGGTCTTGGGGGAAAGTCTAAATGCATTGTTCATCCTCTCTGCTTGAAATGATTTGGGGAGTTTTGTAAATAGAAAGAGACTGTGATTATCTGGAGTAGACTGACTTGTCACTCCATCTCCTCCCTTTCATGGTTGACACTTTTTTCCTCTCTCCCCCCTCTCTCAGGCCCTAATGTTCTTGAGGTTACAGGGAAACCAGCTGTTGTCGCTGCCACCTCAAGAGAAGTGGACCTGCCGACAACTCAAGACCCTGGACCTCTCCAGAAACCAACTTGGCAAGTAAGCAGGGGGCTTCTTTACCCCAGGTGTGTAGAGAATCACGGATAGGGGTCTCCATGCCCCCAGATGTGTGTCTACCTGCAGTTGAGCAGATGGCTGAGCCAAGCTGCTGTATCCCACTAGGCAGGAATGAAGGCCTTCTGGAACAAGATAGTTACTCACTATTATGAAGGCTTCAGGTCTGGGGGTGGGGCATCCTTGGCTTGTTAAAGTGGCCATCCCTGTACATCTCCAGGATTGTCGTCTTTGCTGTTAGCTTATGGACACCAGCCATATGAGACTAGGGGCCATCCTAATGAGCCTAAGTCAACATAATCACTTTTTTAAAGACCATACTTGTTAAGTGTCCTTTATTCAAAAATGGTTGGCACCAAAAGGGCTTCAGATTTTAGACGTCTTTGGGATTTTTGAAGTATTTGTATATATTCCAGATATCCTGGGTTGGGTCCCAAAGCTAAACACAAGTCTTATATGTATGTCACATGGCCCCATCCACACAGTCTAAGGATAATTTCCTTAGTATTTTTAGCACACCTGAGTTTTAAATGTGACATATCTCTAAGGTCAGGTCTGGAATGTTCTCCTTTCAACACCACACTGGTGCTCACACAATTAGGCTTTGGAAGGCATCTGGGTTTAAACTTTTGGGATAAAGGATGCTACTGTGTGACTTTTTCTAGGAAGAAATAGCCACATATCTTTCCCCCATGTGGGACTCTGATAACAGACCACAGAAACAGTCCTAGCCAAGTATAGCTTGAAGAGCTGATGAGGGGTTACTTCAAGGACCCTGGGTGACTCAGAGGCACTGTCTCACCCCAAGCTTAGGTGTTGCCTCACAAAAGCTGCATCCTGCCCACCTTGCAGACAGCTCCACCAAAGAGTCTCCTCTTCCACAGCAACTGGCTTGTTACATAACCTGCAAGGATTGGGCTTGTGAACGGTATAACTTTCCCAAGCTTCCAGTGTCTTAGAAGTTCCCTCTTCCCTCCAGGAGGGAATGTTCCAGTTCAGAGGAAGTAGGCACTTACACAACAGAGTCTCAATGTGTATTCCAAATCCCCAAATCCCGAGATAAGGATCCCAGGGGACATCGTGCAGCCCGTGAGCAGGGCCTTCCATCTGGTGCACACTCCTGAATGTCCTGTCTCTCACTTCAGCCGAGACTAGAAGGCTATAAATCCTTTACCAGCCACTAACATGTTCATTGTGGAATAAAAT
Source organism: Cricetulus griseus (assembly GCF_003668045.3). NCBI lineage: Eukaryota > Metazoa > Chordata > Mammalia > Rodentia > Cricetidae > Cricetulus > Cricetulus griseus. The sequence continues at coordinate 130,966,743 of NC_048596.1, forward strand.
GTATTCACCCAACAAAAGGTGAAAGTTTGAAGGTGAGCCCTGGGGAGAGCAGGCCTTTGGGGTCTGTTAGCTGGAGATTGCCCTGAAGCATCTCAGCAGAGCACACACCCAAAGGCAGCTTCCTTGGGGACAGTGGCCAATGTGCCAGCCACCAAAATGCCCTGGACAGAAGTGCTTGCACCTGCTTGAAGCTGGAAAGCCTGAGAATTCGAGACTGATGGCTGCGGCAGTTAGATGATCCTTTCTAGAAGACCCCTGAGCTCCCTCATATAAGCTGCAGGAATGCCACGCACCTGCTGATAGAATCTGCTGCCATCCCCATGGCCCTGTGTTATGTAGTCAGAGATAATAGACCCCGTGTTATTGTTATGCTGGCCTCAAATTTCTGAGGGTTCTTTTTCCTCTCCACAGAAATGAAGATGGGCTTAAAACAAAGCGCATCTCCCTGTTTACCACCAGAGGGCGCCAGCGTTCTGGAACTGAGGCAGGTGTGTGCTGAACTGGGGAGAGTGTGGGACCCTGGAAATAGGCAAGGTGTGGTAGCTTTGTATCCCTGTCATATATTGGGCTTTTCTTTTCCATTCCGTGTTGGAATGTCAGAGATGGCTATGGTCTGATGAAAAGTCTGCCAGTAAGTAAATGATGTTAACATATGTCACTTGTATATGCCTGTGGCCCAGACTCCCACCTGGAGCCCAGCAAAGCTAATAACTATCTCCCACATACAGAGAACAGCCCTAAATTGCAGACACTAGAGTCTCAGTCCTCATGGGAGCTAGACCATGCCATCTGTGTTGCACAGGAGGCAACTAAGGCTCCCCACATACCCCAGTCATCATAGACCAGTGGCTCATACAAGAGACATTTCCACCTAACTGTTCTAGGGCTGGAAGCCATTTCAAGGTGCATCCATGTTTGGGCTTCGGAGATTCGGGCTTTTTAATTTGCCAACAGCCATCTTCTCACTCCCACTCCACCCACACATGGTAGACAGTCTCTCCAAATACTCTCATGACTCTTCTAAACCTAACTGCTTCTTCCCAATGGTCCTGTCTCCAGTTTGAGGGTCACAGCTTCTGTATATCCTCGGTGTTTCTTGACTAGTTCTGGCTCCTGTGACAGAGCCAGGCTTCCACAGAGACCATGAGAGATCGCCTGGGGGGGGGGGGAGAACCAATGCTATCCAGTCTTTCTGTTGTCTTATGACATCTTCTGAGATCCCTTAAAGACCACAGCCACACTAGCTCACAGGCCGAAGTGTGGCAGAGGGGCACAAGGTCTTCCCAGGGCTTCAAGAGTAGAACTTACCCTGGAATTTATGTTTTTGTCCCTCACATGGCCAGTGCCCTGTGGGGAATTCCTCAGGAAAGACTTTGTCCTCCAGGGAAACCCTGCCCAGTGGCAAACAATTGGTCTACCACTTTGTCCCCTAAGTGGTAACTTCTTATTCTTTGGCTATAATAGAGGTAGGGGTGTGTGTGTGTGTGTGTGTGTGTGTGTGTGTGTGTGTGTGTGTGTGTGTGTGTAGCCCGGAGAACAACCTCAGATGTCATTCCTTCATGTGTGTGTGTTTGTATGTGAGTGATGCTGACAAGGTCTCTCAGGGGCTTGGAACTCAACAAGCAGGCTAGGCTGGCTGGCCATCAAGCCCCAGGAATCCACTTGTGTATGCTTCTCCAGCATTGGGGTTACAAGTTTGGTTGTTGTTTGTGTGTGGGGGCTGGAGGATGGGTTCTGAGAATTGAACTCAGGTCCTTCCAAGGCTGGCACTTTATAGACTAAGTCATCTCCCTTATTTTATTTGCAGCTGTCAAGTAGTAACTGTATGCATTTATAGGACACAATGTACAATGATCAGATCAGAGACCACTGGCATCTCCATCACCCCAGACTGGCATTTCTTACTTGACTGTGTTAGGAACACTGAAAATCCTATCTGCTAGCAGTTTTGAAATGTACAACTGATGTCAAATGAGGTTATCCTGTTGGGCTATAGAACATCAGAGGCTCTTCTTCCTGTCTACCAGGCAGCAGCCCTACACCCACTGTCCATTCTCTCTCCCTCCCTCACCCTGGTACCCTCCCCATTCTCTACTAACTGCTATTCTAGACTCTCCTTCTGTGAAATCAACTTTTGATAAAATCTGAGGCTCTAAAACCAACTAAACTTAGAGAATATCTATCAGGACGCTATCCCACAGCTCGTCAGTCATTTTAAACAGACTGTCACTTTCTTCTCTGGCTTGAAGGCTTGAATGTGACCAGAGCAGGTGGTGAGAGGTGAGGTTGAGAAATGCTACAAAGGCCAAGAGGAAAACACCATAGGCTACACCTGTCTCACTTTGTGAGCTGCTGTGTGCATGTGGATACACACAGTGGCTTGTACAGCAGTCCTATACGAGTATGTGCGTTTCATATCATTGGACGAGGAACTATTGGTAGGACAGAATCCAAAAATGGAAGTAAGTAAGTGCAGTCTGCCTTACTGTATCTGTGAGGTCAACTAACTGCAGACTGGAAAGTGAGTGAAAAAAGTCAAATCTGTATCAAATCCCCCAAGCTTTTTCCTATTGTTCCCTAAACAATAGGACAGCTATTCCCACACCATCCCAGTGTCAGACAACACAGTTCACCTCGACATGATCTGAAGGCTACAGGAGGATAGGTATGGGTTTTTGCATGTCTATATGAGAAACATCAGGGCCCATGGATTGTGGTTGTTGTAGAGGGCAAATCCAGAACCAGTTCCTCAGGGTTCCTGTGTACAAATGGAATAATATGCAGCAAAGGTGGCATTGTAATTTAGTAGAAAAAACTGTTTTCAGGTTTTAACAGAGTGTTGGTGTAACTAGCTAGGAGGGAATGGAGTGTCAGTGTCCCTTCCTTATGTCAGTGACAACAATGCCCACGTGGATACCAGGCTTGTGTTAATAATAATAAAATAATAATAATAATAATAATAATAATAATAATAATAATAATACTTTAGAGAACACTTGTGTGGTTTGGGGTTGGCGGGGCGGGGGGACTTCTAAAAGCTGGCTGGGAAATCTTGTCATTTTCTTCTATTTTTGCACATATCTCACACTATAGCCCAGGCTGACCTGGAAATTCACTCTGTAGCCCCAAAGATGGTCATCCTGCCCAGCCTCTCAAGTGCTGATACTATAGGTGTGGGCTACCCTGCACATCTTAAAGCCCCAAATCTTGGCTTTGTAAAAATTGAAGTGTTTTATTTGGTAAAAGACATTATAGACAAAGGCTCCCTGCAAACTTCTGAGAACTACTTTCCACAGAAATCACTGTGACACTGATGGGCACACTAGTCTCTAATATATAAATAATGGTTACAATTTATTGATATATATTAATGACTTTATATATGAATATGAACATGACAACCCCATAAGAAAAAATGGCAACAAATAGTAAAGTTTTAAAAAATAGGTCCAGACAACCAGGAGACAGATACAGAGACTCTTTGCCTTGCTAACAGGGAAATACAGTTTATGAATTTCCCTAGCCAGGCCTTTCTATTTTATTTGTTCCTGCATTCGAGTATAGGACCCAAGGCTTCGGGCATGCTGGGCAAGTGCTTGGCCACTGAGCCATTCCCTCAGCCCAACTGGCCCCACTTTAAATGAAGGCCCCTCAGCCTTGGGACATTGAGTACAGATGTAAGAATTTCACTTGGAAAGAAAGAGAAACAAATACTATATCTCCCTGGTGCCAAGTGGGACAATGGACAAGAGCATAGGCTGGGAATAATATCTGTCACTTGAGCCACTCGCTGGAGACCACTTGTGTGCTCTGCCTTCTACTCAAGCACATGGGATCCTTTTGGAGACCAAGGTGATGGCACTGGAAGGTAGACCAATTGCTTAGTGGGCCCAGCGACAGCCCGTAGGAACTGCTGCACAGTAAGGTCAGGCTGCATAGTGAGAAAGTCACCGGAGTGACTTGGTAGCCAGTGAAGAAGGCCACAACATCAAATGCTCCCTGGCAGAGGGTATCATGGCAATGGTAGATGACAACGGCCTCCTAGTTTTTCAATTGCGTCTGGAATTTTAAGGGCCACCCTTGAGTGAAATGCAGGCAAGATGCCCTTGCCAGCCCTTGTTCTTCAGTAGAGTTGTTCTCTCAGGGTGGTTGACCATGGGTAAAGAGTTATCTATAAAAGACAGCTTGTTTGAGGATGGACAGTTAAATTCCAGAGAGGTTTATGTACATTCGAGTAGTCATATTTGTGCAGTTGCCGTGTCCAAAAATAATTTGGGTGACCGTTTTTACGGTAAAATTCAGACAAGTAGAGTCATAAATAACTTATGAATAAATAGCAGTTCATAAATACCTCTAGGTGTGTTCTCCCCAGCCTAGTTTCCACAGTTTTGAGCAGTTGGCTGGGGGGTGTGACAGGTGTTGCCTCCGTTCCAAGCTGTGGCTCCTTATTCCCCTCATCCATCACTTAAGAGGCCTTCATAAACACCAGAGTGAGACTTCAGACTTGGTCAGCCCCATGGCCAGCTGCTCAGTGTTCCCTCTTGGGCAAGAGAGCACACCTTTCCCCTATTAGATGCCCTCCCAGGAAAATGTGAGGCCATTTCATCGAAAGGGGAAAGAAAGCGCTTTTGAACATCTTTCTACACGACAAGGTGTAGGACAAAGTCGCCTTGGCAAGCCGGCTGCAATGCTGTTTCCACAGCTGCAGGAAATCCTGCTCACAGTGCAGCGGGCTGGGCAGGGTTTTCTTGATATTCATTTTAGTAGTCTGGCATCGTCTGTCTCCCAGAATGTTCTCTGAGGCCAGGTTACCTCGTGGTCATCATTTCTGCCGCTCCATGCGTGGAGACATGCCCACGCTGAGGGAAGTAGTTGTATCTAGGTAACCGAACATGATTTCAGCTCCACACAAAAATGTTGCCTTCTTTATCCTCTACATCTCCTGCTGGCAGTCCCAGCAGGGGACTTTGAGCCGGTGTGTGTGCATCCTGGATTCCCCGATTCACAGTGGGATATCCTGTCCATTCTCCCTGCTTGTTGGGAGGAGGATAAAGGTTCCACAGAGATCCTGCTGTAGTTTAAACCCCTGAATCCCATTAATGTGTGTTTCCAAGCTCTGTATGACATTCTTTTTCTGCACATAGGCTCGGGTGCTGTGGAAACAGCAAACGTGACGTGATCTTAATGGTAATCCCATAATTAGCCTCATGAATGAACTTACTTGAATACTAAAGAGTTGGCTGGATTTTCAGAGAGTAACATCTTAAGCAACATTGATTAAAAAAAAAAAAACCCAAAACAAAAACAAACAAACAAACAAAAAACCTGGCTCATAGTATGTTTCTGTGTTGATTAGTTTTTTTTCTTTCATTGAAGAGATAATGCTGTATGTTTTAAAACAAAATGAGTATTTGGCTTTCTAGTAAATTCTCTCAATGTGGCTGTGAGTCTGTGTAGCATGCACACATATGTGCGTGTCTGTGCATGTGTGTTGTATTGCATGCATGCATATAACACTCGAGTGATGGATTAATACACGTGTGCATATCTGCAGGTATGTTCTGCCACAAGCCCTTTAAGGGACATGGCTCTGCTCCTGACTTTTCTAATTCTCTAGAAGTCATCACTTGACATACATGTGACTTGCACCATGCTTTTTAATCATTGCACCTTATTACATTATTCAGCAAATCCCCTGTGGACATGTAGCAACAGAGGATATGCCACTCTCCTTTCTCTATGCTACTGCAAGCAATCTTTGTCACGTGTGCATGCAAGGATGTCTGTATTAGAATTGGTAGATTGGGGAGATGAGCACTGTAGGTTTCTGTGGACATCGCAACGATTTGTATAGCACCTCCGCACTGCAGTCGTCAAGGATTGCCCGGAAGCACGGTCTCTTTTGACTCTTATTGGCAGCATGCATGCTAGAATTCCCAGCTTTCCTGAGTGAATCATTGGAGGTCCTTTGTCTGAACGAGAATCACCTCGACACAGTCCCTCCATCAGTCTGCCTGCTGAAGAACTTATCGGAGCTCTACTTGGGCAAGTAAGTTCACGTTGAGGGCAGGGGCAGCCCAGCGACGCTGAAGTCCTCCCTCACATCACTGGGGACCAGGCAGAAGGAAGCCACTTACCAAGAAGCATAGCAGGGCTTTCCAATTGGGTGTGATGTGAAAGGTGGAGGGAGGAGGATGAGTGACCACAGCTTGCTGCTTGGCTGGGGACAGTGAGGAGGACAGCTGTGGCCCTGAGCCCTTCATGCACTGAATTTTACCGTGTACCAGATCTCATTGGGGCTTAAGCAGCAGGTAAAACTTGAGTGTCATAGAAAGTGTTGCATTAAGGTTGAAAATGGAGAGCCTTTGCAAGAGGGAGTAGTGACCATCGTGATGGTAGTGTCATTAGTGAAAGAGAGAGAGTAGTTGTGGGCGGGGACTCAGTTTGAAGCTGTAGAGACTCACAGAGGACAGAGCTAATGTTTCCACTTCAGATGATGCAGGGAGTCTAACAGCCTTAGTGTTTAAATCGAATGTTGAAATTAAGGACCAAGATGCATGGCTTGGAATAGAGCTTGGCAGTGGTCCCTGCAGACTACAGTGGCTTACGATAGCTGTAGGCCTATGTGTTCATGTTTGTGCTTGTTCTCTCACTTGCTCGCTTCAGTAATCCTGGCCTCCGAGAGCTTCCTCCTGAGCTAGGCCAGCTGGGAAACCTCTGGCAACTGGACATTGAAGACCTGAACATTGGCAATGTACCTGCAGAGATCAGGAAAGAAGGTAGGGCCTCCTCAGCCCTGTTCACATCACTGCCGTGAAAAGATAACTCAGGTTCCCTTGGTAGCTTTGAAGGATGGAGTCAGTGGGTGAATGAACTGTGGGGCCCAACTCCAACCTCAGAGTTTGGGGAGATGGCCCCAGCACAGTAGCTCTCAACAGCGATTAGCTATCAACAGCGATAAGCTACCAACATCAATTGGGAATGGCTAGGTAGTAAAATACGGCAACCAGGGCAGCAAGGATATTGTCCTTCAGTCCTGGCTGTCACACTTAATTTTGGGGGTAGTTATTGTCATCCCTTCCTGCTCTCAGATTCCTCATCTTCCCTTGGAACACCTAGAAATTGGGATGGAATTTGGCCTCTTAAGAAATGTGAGTGCATCCCCGTTATACATCACCTAGGGTGTTCACTTGCCCCCTCCTCTGATTTCTCACAGGCCCCAAAGCGACACTGTCCTTCCTGCGTGCTCAGCTACGCAAAGCAGAGAAGTGTAAGCTGATGAAGATGATCCTCGTAGGTCCCCCACGCCAGGGCAAGTCCACACTCCTGGAGATCTTACAGACGGGGAAGGCCCCCCAGGTAGCACACAGCGAGGCCACCATCAGAACCACCAAGTGGGAGCTCCAGAGGCCAGCAGGCTCCAAAGCCAAGGTGAAGGATGGTGGACATGCAGTGGGAGGGAGGGACCTCCCTGTGGTCTGTTCTCCATTCCCCTGGAGACCCTGGACATTCTGAGTGCAAGGCCCAAGACATTCTGTGCTGTTGCTCACCAGCTCTTGCCAAGAGTGACGAATCGGTTCTTTCCATGACCTTGTAGTCTTTCTGTCATAATGAAGTCAAGGCTCTGGGCCAATGGTTCTTGACCCTGCTTGTCTGCTGGATTCCCCTGTGGTTCTCTCTGAGTGCATGCTCAGACTTCAAAGCTGGCCTCGGTGACTTAGCTTCAAATAGGCTGGGGTGGGGCTCCCCTAGGGCTAAGAACAAAGCACCAGAGCAGACAGTGAGGTGTACCTCAGCATCTCTCAGCCCCCTTAAAAGGAGACTGAGAAGGTACCCCAGGAGTCAGTCCATCATCCTCCCTGATTCCTGCTTCCATTCAAGCCCTGAAAAAATTCCATTCAATATCCTGTTTAAGATGAATTCTTTACCAATTTGTTCATCATCTTCTTTTCTATTCAGGACCAAGCAGGTGGAAATAAACTTTTTTTAAAAAAGCCTTTTGAAGCAGAAAAGAACCAGTGGGACCTCAGCCTGGCACTTATGTTACACTTTTATGTTGCTGTGACCAAAATGCAAAATACCTATCAGAAATGACTTAGAGGGGAGCATATATATGTGGTTTATTCCACTGTTGCTTGGTCCCTTCTGTTGAGCAGAACATCATGATGGTTGATGTGTCTGATGAAGATAGCTGCTCACACTGTGGGGGACAAGAAGCAGGGAGTGACAGGAAGTGGCCAGGATAATACCCTCCCAAGGACTCGCCTCTAGTGACCTACTGCCCCCAAGTCTCACCTCCCACATCTCTAGAACCTCCTAAGATTTCACCAGCAGGAGACCAAGTGTTCAAGACATAAGCCACTAGCAGACATTTCCAGTTCAAACCATAACAGCACTCCATCCGTAGAACAGACATAAAGTGGTTTTCCCCGAGTGCCAGACAGTACCGTCCTCCTCTGCTGTATGTGTGTCTCTGCCTCACTGTGGTGATTCAGGGATCCCCGGTGGAGAAAGGGTGACAGGGTAGAAAGCAGAGAGGCTGTGTCCAGAATGGGCCTGGTTTTCTTCTCCAAGCCCAGCACAATGAGGGCTAAGTTTGACTGCAGAGTTTTTGTACATAAAACCACCTTCCAAATCAGGGAAATCCAGTTTGAGAAACGGAACCTTCTGATGGTGTAAGCAAACATACTAGGAGCTTCCCCCCCCCCCCGCAACAGGACCCTTGGGGCTAGGAGTACACATTGGTAGGACAGCCTGTGCTGGGCATTTGTAAGGCCACGAGTTCAATCTCCAGCACCCAAAATAAAAATAAGAGCAGGGTCCTGCCTGTTGAGTTCCGAACAGTGATGTAATGAATGCCAGGCCTACTCGGAACAGACAGGGAGTGACTCTAGCTGACTCACGTCTGACGGTTCTCTCAAGTAACCAGAATTTTCTACAGTACCCTTGGCTTTGCTGTTTTGTCAGTGACTCAGTCACTTTTGCTCCCAGCTTTTCTTCAGTGCATGGGTGCCCAGGCTGGCCTGAAACCGCCTTCACTCGAAAGCCACTGCTGCTCTTGTGGGCCCCTCCTGCCCTGTGCGGCTGACCTTTAGCTGGCTAAGAACAGCTGTCTGCTTTCATCTGTATACTAAACCAGGTCAGCATGCTGTATGTCTTAGAGGCCAAATGCTGCCTCATGGAAATGACTCCTGGCTATAGCTCACTGTAGTCTTGGTTTCCAGGCCAGCTCTGAGCTCATATAGTGATAGAGAAACCGTTTCCACGGCCTTACTGGCAGCCCAGTTCCTGTTGTTGGATTCTCAAGTCAGGGGGGATTTCCCAAGCCTCATTGGTGGGCCCTAACCTTTGACCTACATAAGTTCAAGGGTGCCTCCTCCATTTGGCCCTTGCACAGATAGGGTGGAGCCATGATGTCAAAGTGGGGGCCCTTCTGCCACCAGATGTCTTCCAACTGTGGAGAGCCTAAGATAAGCAATATGACAGGCCATGATCTTCTCAGATGCCCTACTCTGTTTGCAGCAAATAGAAGCTCCCAGAAGTCTACCTTTGGGCCACTGGGCTCTTTTCCCTCACCAGGATTGCTAACTTAGACACACTGGAGTCTGTAACTTTTCTACCACTGCATTGTCTTTTCCAGACACATTCCAGGTTGTAAACTTTCTTGTGGTTTCCTCACTCCCTCGGTCACTCAAATGTGCCCCCCCTTCTGTGCCTTCTTGCTCAAGTAGGTTGAGTCCGTGGAGTTCAACGTCTGGGACATTGGGGGTCCTGCCAGCATGGCCACCGTCAATCAGTGCTTCTTCACAGACAAGGCCCTGTATGTAGTGGTCTGGAACCTGGCACTGGGGGAGGAAGCTGTGGCCAACCTCCAGTTCTGGCTGCTCAACATCGAGGTGAGGAGCCACCATCTTTGCCTTCTAGTACTCAGGACCCAGCACCACAGGGTTCTGTGTTCTGAAGCATTATGTGGATCAAGAACAAAGGGACAGTGCACAGGAGAAAGAAGGGCTTTCCCAGGGGGGTCCCAAATCGTGGCCTTGCATGATTTTCATACTGAGAACTCAGAGGCCTCCTGGTCCTTAGGGCCCAGTGCTCTTGTCATTTTCTTACTTACCTGAAACCTAATAGCCCATGCATGCAAGGCACTCCCTCCCAGGGTAAAGGTGCCACTGGCCTAGCACAGGCCTCTCCCTCAGGTGGTTAGAAGGACCAGACATCCCTCTCCATAGGCTAAACTGTATGGAGTGGGCCATAGGGCACCTCAGTTGGCCATAATGTTCAAGTCCACAGAAGGTGACTAAGTGTGGGCCACTAAGTTGGCACATTTGCACACTGAGGAAACCATTTCCCACTCTTTATTTATTTATTTATTTATTTATTTATTTATTTTTGGTTTTTCAAGACAGAGTTTCTCTGTGTAGCTTTGGAGCCTATCCTGGCACTCGCTCTGGAGACCAGGCTGGCCTCGAACTCACAGAGATCTGCCTGCCTCTGCCTCCCAAGTGCTGGGATTAAAGGCGTGCACCACCAACGCCCGGCCCACTCTTTATTAAGGGGAAAAATATAGGACTCAGCTGTGGGATTCTCTGTTACAGGCCAAGGCCCCAAATGCTGTTGTGCTGGTGGTTGGGACACACCTGGACCTAATCGAAGCCAAATTCCGAGTGGAGAGGATAGCAACCCTGCGTGCCTATGTGCTGGCACTCTGCCGCTCGCCATCAGGGTCCAGAGCTACAGGCTTCCCGGATATCACTTTCAAACACTTGCAGTGAGTGTCGCCTGCCTCTCTCTCGCTGATGCTGGTGACCCCAAATCACCTGGCATCTGTCCTGGGGATGGACCAAGCTCCTCTGGACAGAGGTGGTACCCGGAGCAGGGCATGGCCCACTAGATGACTAGAGATGGCCTCAAGACACCCTAACTGTGCTCCCTTCTGGGCCCTCCTCCCATTAGGACCCAGTACCAAGAGCACACAGCTCCCATGGGACAAAGAGACAAACTTGATGACCATCCGTAGTATTTTCAGATCACTGATGGAGGAGACATCCCAGTTCTTGCATTGGATCCAAGTAGATGTGAGAGCAGCCATTGAGCCTGAAAGTAGCTGCAGAGTGTGAAGGGGGCGGAGCTGGTGCAGATGATACTGGCCACCCTGGGTGTGTGGCTCAGTTTACCTCTTGTCAGTAGCCATCACATCATCAGGGCTCTGATACTCATTTTTCAACGAGGCTCCCTGATCAGGATAACATGTATGTTATTGCAGCTACTCTTGGATCCCCTCACTCTGGGTGGGGTGGCATGGGTGCAGGTGTTCGGGTCAAGATGACGTGCCAGCCTGTCTCAGAATGTAGTCTCAGGATTTGGGGGACTCCTGGTAAACCCCAAGAAAGACTTGGAAGGGTCTTTAATAACAGGAGTGCTGTCTGGTTCAGAGTCGTAGCCTCAGCATGTACCTCTCTTTTGCTACTATCCTTGGGAGTCCTGCTACATCCAGGCCTCACTCTTCCTCTGTGAAATCAGTATATTGGGAAGACAGACCAAAGTGACATATTGTAGGGTCCCAGCATAGGGCTGTACACAGAGCAAAGCCTCCAGAGCCTTCCTGTTCTCTCTTTAATGACTTGTTGGCATTTGGGACAAACCTCCAGGGAAACAGGGATGCTACATGCCCCCAAACAAAGAGGTGGTATGTTGATTAAGCTCCGATATCTTTGCACACACAGTGAGATCTCCTGTAAGAATTTGGAAGGTCAGGAAGGGCTACGGCAACTGATTTTCCACGTCACGTGCAGCATGAAGGATGTGGGCAGCACTATCGGCTGTCAGAAACTCGCTGGCAGGCTGGTAAGTGTCCCCTCATCCAGTTAGGCCAGAGGGTCCTACTTCCCACTGCTGGGATCCAACTTACACCTTTGCAGCCATTTTCTGTAAGGCATATATCTGTGTTTAAAGTCAGCGGTTCTGGTGGGAGCAGGGCAGGGTCGTTGGTCTATTGCAATAGTCCTAGCATTACTAAGTCTGTTGTCACTCTGTGCATGTCCCCAACTTAGGTGCTCTGACTTTGTATTACAGTTCTCACCCTTCAAACACATGTCCTCTGGCCCTAGGACCAGACAGTGGGGGTGGTGGGGAGTGTTGGTGCAGGCAGCACCCATTGGACCTGAGGGCCTCAGCCTTGCCTCACCTGCACCCAGATTCCCAGGAGCTACATCAGCCTACAGGAGGCTGTGCTGGCTGAGCAGCAGCGCCGTCGTCTGGGCGATGAAGTACAGTACCTGACGGACAGGCAGCTGGAACAACTGGTGGAGCAGACACCTGGCAATGATATCAAAGACTACGAGGACCTGCAGTCTGGTAGGCTGGGAGTGGGTACCCAGGGGCATCGGCATGGAGGACCTGAAGGCCAGGCGGAAGTCTAAAGCCCTTGAGTAGGGTAGGGTGAGGCACCTATGAGGCTCTGTCTCAGCTCCACCTGGATCCTCAGCACAACAGGCTAGCAGGTTTACATGGTGGCACTCAACATTTCTGATTGCCTTCATGCTTCCTCCCTCCACTTCTCCTTGCTGCCACCCCTTCCCAGCATCCCTCCCCCATGCCCTTCTTTCCTTGGACAGAGAACATGGCAGCTGCTCTGCAGAGGATACACACAGACACACAGCCTCTGTGTCATCACCCTCCAGGACCTCAGTCCAGGAAGATAGAGAGATAAACAATTATAGCCAGTTCTTATTAGTCATAGTACTTAGCATGTAAAAGGTCACCACACATACTGGATTGGCTGATGCGAAACCATTGCTTTTGGAGAAATAATAGGATCAGGCTCCTGCCTGCCTCTGTTCACATTGTCATCAATGAAGCAGCCGATAATTGTTTATTGTTTCAGATATGCTTCTGTTCTACGCCGTTCTGGTTTCCTTTCCTTTACTGTGATAAAATACCCTGACCCCAAGCGGCTCAGGGGAGGAAAGGGTTTACTTGTCTTACAATCCCAGGTTACAGTCCATCACCGAGGGGAAGTCAAGGCAGGAACACTGGCAAGATAGTCACATCAAATCCAGTAAAGAGGAGAGAGAAACAGCTCAGTTTCTTGCTAGCTTTCTTCATTCTTAGACTATTTAAGCCTCTCTGCCTAGAGGATGGTGCCGCCTATAATGAGCTAGGTCAATTAATAATCAAGATGATCTCCCACAGGCATGCCCATGGGCCAAAGTGATCTAGATCATTCCTCAATCGAGACTCTTCCAAGTTATTCTCAGTTGTATCAAGTTGACCATCATAACTAGCCAGCACATATACCTTATTAATTATTTAATATGTATTATTGACTTTTTTAGCTCACGCAGTAGTTTCTATACTTTGTGCCTAAACATTGCTAATCTAATGCCATATTTTCTCTATAAATCACAGTCTTGTGCTTACAAACACTAGACAACCCTTTAGCTATGTGTTTGAGGGCATTTTAGACAGCAAGATAACCCCAAGTACACAAAGTTTAAACATGGCGATAAATAGACCATAGAATGAGCATTCGTGGGATGAGAGCTCAGTTAGCAACATGTACACACGACAACTCACATTTTTCCCACAGCTCAGCATGTGTCTACACATAACTATAAAATCATGTCAACTGTTGTTGGGGGGGGTCATAAGTAAATTCTATCTAGAGGTGACACAGATACTCAATCTGAGAACAAGGGTTACTTGTAGTTGCTTGACCATCAATCAACTCAGGACACTGGTAAGGGTCATGGTGTGTCATCAGGATCCAGATGCCCACCCTGTCTGATGGGCCTGGAGAAACAGAAATACTGGTTTCTTCCTGGGAATGGGGTCATCACTGAGTCCCTTTTGGTCCCTCTGTGATTCTGACCCAGGATCCTCCCTTTCTCCCTGAAGCCATCAGCTTCCTCATAGAAACAGGAGCCCTGCTGCACTTCCCAGACACGAGCCATGGCCTGAGGAACCTCTACTTCCTGGACCCCATCTGGCTGTCTGAATGCCTGCAGAGGATCTTTAACATCAAGGGCTCACGGTCAGTGGCCAAGAATGGGGTGATCCGAGCCGAGGACCTCAGGATGCTGCTGGTGGGGACAGGCTTCACGCAACAGACTGAGGAACAGTACTTCCAGTTCCTGGCCAAGTTTGAGATTGCCCTTCCTGTTGCTAATGACAGGTGAGGCCACATCCCAGAATATGCTGAAGGGAGGAGTGGGGTCTGAGGACACTGGTGGCCTCAACAAGATTTCCAGGGCTACCACCACAGGATAGCCAGCTCCCAGTTACCCAGCCTAGGTCAGCAGGAGGGTAGATGCAACAGGTCCCACTCTGACCACCCCATATCTAGTACCATGGCTGCTCTTTTCAGAAAGTTGGAAGAAATCCGCTTATTGAAAAGGGGTTAGAAAAGCATGCAAAGGGAGCTCTCCTTGGGGCAGCTGTTAGCTTGGTAATATGATGAATGAAAACAGTCTGTGACATGGGCACACATGTCAGTTATGCAGCCTCAGAACGCACTCACAAATCATTAAGGATGGCTAGCATGACAGGCTCAGGCCTGATCCTCCACAATGCTGCTTCGTGGAAGGATGGTGTAACACTTGGAAGCATATCCAAGACCTCGTTCACACTGCCCAAAATTCTTCTCCATGACCCTAACATCTGCTTCTCACTCTACCCCTCCACTGTGTGGCTCTACCGCCTCCCAAGTGCTATTCTTCTGTGTAGGCTGAGTTTTTCCATCCTGACTGCCGACTTTCTGCCCAAGCAGCTGCTTCCACATTACCACACAGAGGCTTATATTAATTGTAAATGCTGGGTCAATAACTCAGGCTTATTACTAACTAGCTCTTATATTTTAAGTTATCCCATATTCCTTATTTACTCTCTGCCACGTGGTTGTACCTTCATTAACATGGCACATTCATCTCCTGCTCCCTCTGTGTCTACTGTGACTCCTCTGACTCTGCCCTTTCTCATCCCATCATTCTCAGTTTGACTTTCCCACCTAATTGTATGCTGTTCAGCTATTAGCCATTCAGCTTGCTTATTAAACCAATCACAGTGACATATTTTCACCCAGTGTAAAGGAATGTTCCAAAGCACTTCTGCTCATACTGAGGACATCTAAGGTAGTCTCCCCTCATTCATAGTTTCACTTTCTACAGGTTCATCCACCAGTGGACCAGCTGAGTGTGAAAATACAGAATAGAAAATGCTATAAACAATCCTTTCATTTAAAATGCTACAACATTCCCAGCAGCATAATGAAACCTCTCACTATCTCCCTCTGACCCACCTGGACATACCACCTTTGTCCAGTGTATCCATGCTGTATAATCTACCCCCCTGCTGAGCAACTACCTTGGTTATAAACTTAACTGCTTTGATATAGCTTTGCTTATGTTTAATCCCATCTCATTTACTAAAGGCCCAAAGCATTAAGGTACTGCTGTTGGAAATTTATGACAACAGGTTATCATAACTGTTCTATTGTTGCATTATATAGTGTCTCTCACTGCTTCAGGTAATATTCTCTTTCTTGAAGTCCGTTTTGTCTGATTTTAAAATAGCTGCATACTAGCTTTGGAGGTTGTTGTAATTTTTAAAATGCCATGAAGAGAAGTCATGTCACACAACAGGGCTCACATAGGAGGTTTATTGAAAGAGGAGAGAGAACGTGCAGAGAGGCTGGCAGAGACTGGTCCTTGACGACATGATTGGTAGAAGAGAGAGAGAGAGAGAGAGAGAGAGAGAGAGAGAGAGAGAGAGAGAGAGAGAGGTAGGAGGTGGGCAGGGCCCTTTTAAAAAGAAACTAGTGAATGTGCACAGTTGGTGGGTGCTCTTAGTGCCTGCAGCTGAGGGCATATCCTGTCAGAACTCCAAGGGCAGACCAGTATAGATGCTTGAATACTAACAGAGGGTTTTTTAAAGCTTTTAACTACAACTGTCTCTCTTTCCTCCAATTCTTTTATCATAAATTTACTTGGGTATTTACAATATAATGAATATCTTATTGCCAATGAATTGTCTAACCTGATGCTCTCTGTCTTAAATAGGAATATTTAGCTCGTTTACATTAAGAGATTAGTTTTATAGTTTTATAGCCTAGTAGCTTGCCATTTGTTTTCTATTTATACCACTTAGTTTGTCCCTTTGTTCATTTTGTTCTGCCCTCTTCTGAGTTAGTCACATTTTCAGTCTTCTTATTCATCCTGTCTATTCTTGGTATGGTCTTCAGTGGTTCTGGTAAGTGTTAGAATACACATCTTTGATGGTGTGTTGAAGCGATCTTCTTCCCACCACCACCTGCATTACTCCACCTCAGCACCCATCCCCCTGAACATGAGAACTGCCAATGCCCCAAACCCTGGAGTGAGACCCCTGAGAGGGCCAGGGCTGAGATGAACACACGGGACCAGATCTCTGGTGGCTACCCAGTCTCCATTAATGTCCTGGGTTGTTTCATCTACTTTCTGGCTTTGATGGCAGTAGCCATCTTTAGACCCAAATCTTTAGACCTTTATGATACACATGCCCTAGAATACATCACACTCTGTACCCCAACTCCAGAGCCCTACAGTGGTGCCATTAGTGACTTCTGGGGAGCCAGCTTGGTCTCTGGGCAGCCATTCTAGATATTCTGTTGGTGTAAACCAGCCATCCACAGAAACAGCCCTCTTTTACAGTTGGCCGTACGGGGTTGGGGTCAGAGGATGGGGCATGGGGCTCAAGACTTTCTCGCTCCATTTATATGGGGCCATGTGCAGAGTCCTAAAGAGAAAAACCCCTGAAAGAAACCCAAGGTCTGTCTCATGGCTCCTCATTCCATGTCTTTGCTACTGGCCAATAAAAGCTCAAGGTGTCAGTTTACACTGCCATGATCTAACATTTGGGTTTTATATCAGTGGATTAAAGGAGTAAGGACATATTAGCATTCAGTAAGAGTATCAAGTGTGTGTGTGTGTGTGTGTGTGTGTGTGTGTGTGTGTGTGTGTGTGTGTGTGTGTGTCACTCTGCCTATGTGACTGAACAATAGAAATCAGTCAGATTATTGCCAAGTGCAAGGAAGTTCCTGCACAGTGGGTTGAAGCATAGAACCAGACTGCCAGAGAATGAGCCCCAGCTACTGTTTTTCTCAGAATAACAATAATATTGTTACCTATTGTTATTATCCTTGCTGTCCGGAGTAAATTAGATTGTATTACATAAAGCACCATCTCTCACACCTAGGAGCTCCCAAGATGGTAGGAACAGCACTGTTCTTACGGTTTTGTCATGGTAAGTCCTGTGGCCCATGTGTCTGGTCTGCACAAAGCTGTGAGGAGCAGAATATTTTCCATCCTAGAGGCACATATTTCCTCTGTGCCCCGCGAGGTGAATTCCAGCTCCGTACATCATTGGCTTTCGTGGATCAACCATGTAGCTATGGTCCCTGGATCTATACAGACACAAACCTTAGATGCTCCTTTGGGATCTGGGTCTTCCACCTGCAGACCATGAACCACACCCTGCCCCTGCCAAATCCTTCAGAAACTCTCTGGATTGATGACCCTCCAAAACCCATCCTCTCCCCGAATTTCTGTTTGTGTTCATCTTAGCTCTTTCTTACCCATCTCTGGAAGGCTCCAACCCCACATCTGAGGCCATCTCAGTGGAGTAGAATTCACTAGCCCATCTCCTCAGAGGGAACACTGCCCTGCCCAGGGTTCATCAGCTGACTGGTATTCATCAGACACAGGAATAATTTACTTCTGCAGTCCAATCTTGTTTACCCCTTGGGTAAACTCCTATTGTTCTCCAGCCAGGTGCAACAGTCTGCCCAGGGATTATTCCATTCAAGATCTGGCTTCCATGGCCAGTCATATTTTGAACTCTGAATTTGCTGGCTACATTATCCCTGCCTTTAAAATTCTTGATGAGCATCTGTTCTATGTGCAAACACCTCTCTCCAACACATACCTACAGAGAAAGGGAAAAGCCAGAAGCCATTTTCACAGGGCATGGCTGTGTTGGGGGCCCAGACTGAGGGACATGCAAGTAGGCACTTTTAAGAGTCTCTTGTTCAAGAGAGGGACTCTGCACAGAGGAACAACAAGATACACGGGGCCACCAAATCAGTGCTGAGATTGGGGTGGAGGGGCAAGTTTTCATTGAATTTCCCTTATACAGTTGTTCCTTAAACCCATGAGGGATTGACACCAAGACACAGGATGCTCAAATACCTTATGAAAATAGCATAGAACCCACATCCCCTCTCTGAATAGCTAGCTGTCTTAAAATGCCTTCTGCTATGTACATGTTCCCTCAATAGTTGCTAAGGGAGTGCTTACTATAGAAGAAAGAAGTTACATTAGGTAAAGATGCAATTTAAATTGTGTGTGTGTGTGTGTGTGTGTGTGTGTGTGTGTGTGTGTGTGTGTGTGTTAAGCCCAAGATTGGTGGCCTACATAGATATGGAACCATAAATCTGGAAGGACAATTGTAGCAAACGTTTGAAGAGTCTTATCTAGAAAGTTTCAAAGACTTTTATTGCACTTAAACAGCTTTATTTTTTATTTTAATTAAAATACAACCATTTCCCCTCCCTTTTCCTCCCTCTAACCCCTCCCATGTCCCTCCTTCCAATCCCTCTCATCCTCCCTCACTTCCTCTCAAATTCATGGCTTCTTTTTCTTTTTTTTTTATTGTTACATATATGTGCATAAATGATGTCAATATATAATAGAAGCTGATGCATCTGTTTAGCATTGCATGTATATGATTTCAAGGTTGACCTCTTAGTACTGTGGCCAATTAAAGGACTCATCCCTAGGCAAGCCTGGTTCTTGCTGTCTCAGCAGTCTCATTAGTTGTCTGTAGTTATTTATCTAAGGTTGAGACCCCATGACATTTCCCACTTCCATTTTTATGTTGGCTTTTGGTGTTGTCACTGTTCGGGTCATATTTGGGTAATCATATTGTCAAGATATCTCGGGTATAGCTTCCATGTGATTTCTAGGAGACATAATCTCACAGCCGACTCCATGGTCCTCTGGCTCTTAGAATATTTCTTCCCCTTCTTCTTCAGTGTTCCCTGAGCTTAGGTGAAGGAGTTGTGTTGTAAATGCGTCCTTCTCATCTGGGCAACCTACAATCAGTTGATCTCTACATTTTGACCACGTAATGGTATTCTATAATAGTCTCTGTCGGCTGCAAAAGGAGCTTCTTAATGAGGGGTCAGAGCTAGACTTATCTGTGAGTGTAAGTTTTAGAATTCAGTTAGAAATCTTTCTGGTCTAGTAAAGTGAGTTTGCTTCTAAGATCCATGACCTTACTAGCCCCAGTTAGTTGGCTGCATTTCCAGCACCAGGCATGATTTCCTTCCTGTTAACCAGGTCTTAAATTAGACAGCTGTTGGTTACTGCCAAGATATGAGTGCCACTATTGCACACTTAGGGGTATCCTGCTATGCAGGTGATTGTGGTTCACAGGACCACAGTGGATATGACTGTTGATTGCTCCCTTGTCTTGGCAGCTTGCACAGTGCCTTCTGGTGCCATGAAAGCTAGCCCTCGGGGAGAAGACTTTCAGGTTAGATCCTGTGTCTGAAGTGTTGTCCCTATGCAGGAACACCAGGGACTTACCTTAAACCTTTGAGAGGCAACAAAGGGCAATGGTAGTAGCCTATGTTTTGAGAATCTCTTAGATTCCTGATCAAGAACTTGACAGAAGGTTTCTCATGGCTGGTGCTGGAGTTTTTGTCATGTGGTCTATGGCACTTGTGGGGACATTGTCGACAAGACTGGGATTGCTGAAGGCAGAGTCTTTATTAAGAAATGATTCCAAGGGCCTGTATGGCTCAGCAGTTAAAAGCACTGGCTGCTCTTCCAGAGGACCTGGGTTCCATTTCCAGCACTCACATGGAGGCTCACAACCATCTATAATTACAGTCCCAAGGGTTCTGATGCTCTCTTCTGGATTCCATGGGCACTACACACACGAGGCACACGGAGGTGTATGTAGTCAAAACATCCATATGCATGATGATAATTTTTTAAGAGAAAAAGAATCCATCTCTGCATCAACAGACGGTTATCCCCTGTGCCTGCCCTGTGCCTGCCTCACAGCTCATACCTCATAGCACATAGTAGATGTCATTTTCCAGATGCATTTGTGCTTCCTGGCTGTCAGCTCTTTTAAACGACAATAGACAAGAACACCCAGGTCACATAGTGACGTAACGTTTTAACAATGACTCTGTTCACTTATGTTCTCATAAAACATCATTTGTTTTGTGAAAAACCACCATGTTCTAATTTTTAAGGCCGTTGTGTTGTTTTAATTAGCCAAGAACAATAAATAGCTTCGAAGACCAAAAACCAGTTACCCTGACCCCAGTATCTGCATTGTCCTCAGAACCGTGCAGCTGTATTTGGTTTTCCTCCACCAACCAAAGTCAGCATTAAGTGATTTCACAACCACAACCCAGTTTTCTGAGAAGCAACTCTGATTTGCTGCGTCGGGCATTTTTATGTCTTCAGATCTTCCCTCTGCATCTTTCTAGTTTCTCGAACTCTATAGGGAGGGCCCTGGCAGCCTGAGCCTTGTGAGCAAAGGCCTTCCCACAGTCCAGTGTCTGCAGGGACCAGGGTCCTGCAGTGGCTCTCAGGCTATGATAATCATCTCTCCCCTTATGTGTTTCAGCTACCTCCTACCACACCTCCTTCCATCCAAACCTGGGCTGGACACCCACAGCATGCGGCACCCCATGGCTAACACCATCCAGCGAGTGTTTAAGATGAGCTTCGTGCCTGTTGGCTTCTGGCAAAGGTTCATAGCACGGATGCTGATCAGCTTGGCTGAGATGGACCTGCAGGTAGCTTCTGAGAAGGGAAGGCGGGGGGATGGGAATGGGGCTTCTAAAAGCACACCTTGGGGGACGACTACAACTTCTGTGCTGTCGGGACCTAACTGAAGGTTGCTCTCCTGCAATGATATGACTGATTCAGGGTCGAGAGGAAAACATGACGTGAATCCCTTGATCTAGGCTGGGTATATGTACCCATGTGACTTAGCCTACTCCCCTTCTGGAGTTATGGTCCCAAATGTTAGCCATTTCCAAGTCACTGTGGAGCTTGTTCTAGCAGAAGCAGGGTTCCCCACCAAACCACCATAGTTTTGGTACAGCAGCTATGATCTGGGCCAAAAAGTAGCATTTTTAATCATGCCCCAGGCCCCTGACTTCACGGTCTTGCTGTCCTGACTGTACATTTTGACTTATCTGAAAGGAATCTCTAATCGACACAGCACTTCTCAGTCACCCATATTTAAAATCTTGGTTGTAAGCACCCGAGAATCATTGTAAGGACAGCCTACAGGAATTGGCTCTCTCTCTCCATCACATGGGACCCAGGGACTGAACTCAGGTCGTCAGGCTCAGTGGCAAGCATCTGTACTGAGCCATCTCACTGGATAATCTGAGGATAGGAGTTAGATGTGCATCCCATGCCCAGCTTGTATCATCTACAAGCTGGGGTGTCAAGCTGCCTGGTGATGCCACTCTGCAGCCAAGGGTGGAACCACTACTAGAACACAGTCACTTGCTTTGGTCACAGTGAAGAGCCAACCCTTGGATTATGTTCTGTGGGTCTAGCCAGAGTTATGGAGAGGCGGCCCAGTCAACACTAATTTTTTTTTTTTTGCAGATTTTTTTATTTGAATTAGAAACAAGATTGTTTTACATGACAATCCCAGTTCCCTCTCCTTCCCCTCCTCCCCTACCACCACCACCCCCAACTAAAACCCTACCTATCACATATCCTTTCTGCTCCCCCTGGATGGTGAGGCCTTCCACAGGGTGTCATCAGAGTCTATCAAATCCTTTGGGATAGGGCCTAGGCCCACCCCCATGTGTCTTGGCTCAGGGAGTATCCCTCTATGTGGAATGGGCTCCCAAAGTCCACACCAACGCTAAGGATAAGTACTGAACTACCACAGGAGGTCCCGTAGATTTCTGAGGTTTCCTCACTGAAACTCATGTTCCTGGGGTCTGGATCAGTCCCATGCTGGTATCCCAGTTATCAGTCTGGGGAGCAAGAATTCCCTGATGTTCAGGTCAGCTGTTTCTGTGGGTTTCACCAGCCTGGTCCAGACCCCTTTGCTCTTCACTCGTCCTTCTCTGCATCTGGATTCCAATTCAGTTCAGTGATTAGTTGTGGGTGTCTGCTTCTACTTCCACTAGCTGCTGGATGAGGGCTATTGGGTGGCATATAAGTCAGTCATCAATCTCATTATCAGGGGAGGGCATTTAAGGTAGCCTCTCCTCTGTTGCTTGGATTGTTAGCTGGTGTCATCTTTGTAGATCTCCAGACATTTCCCTAGTGCTTGATTTCTCTGTAAACCTAAAATGTCTCCCTCTATTATGGTATCTCCATTCTTGTTATCTTCTATTCTTTGCCTGACTCAACCTTTCTGTTCCCTCATGTCCTCCTCTTCTCCCCTTCTCATTTTCCTAGCTCCCTTCCCCTTCTTTCCGTGCTCTCAATTTGCTCAGGGGATCTTGACCCTTTCCCTTGACCCTTTCTCCAGGGGACCATGTATGTCTCTCTTAGGGTCCTCCTTGTTTACTAGCTTCTCTGGTAGTGTGGATTGTAGGCTGGTAATCCTTTACTCTATGTCTAAAATCCCCATATGAGTGATTAATATCATGTTTGTCTTTTTGTGATTGGGTTACCTCGCTCAGAATGGTTTCTTCTAGTTCCATTCATTTTCCTGAAAATTTCAAGATTCCATTATTTTTTTTTCACTGAGTAGTACTCCATTATGTAAATGTACCACATTTTCTCTATCCATTCTTCGGTTGAGGGGCATCTAGGCTTCTTCCAGTTTCTGGCTATTACAAAGAGTGCTGCTATGAACATCGTTGAACAGTCAACACTAATTTCATGCAAGACAGTAACATTAGTAATATTTGCCTAGAGTAGTAGTTCTCAAAGTGGGATTCCCAGACCAGTGAAATTGACCTCACCTGAGATCCGGTGAGAGATACTCATTACCAAGCCCCAGTTCCAGAAAGTTCAGATGGAGTCCAGCTATTTGTTATTGACAGGACCTCAAGGGGATCGTGACACACTCTACAGTTTGTGAGCCCCTGGCATGCACTCCAACTGTTGAACTCTTGAATCTTTTTGACGTTGATCTCTGCTTGAGTTTGCTTTTGCCACCCTCTAGTTAGAGCGCCCTTATTGAATTATAACTTCTTGGCTCAGTAAAGATGCTCTTTGATCTTCCCATTTTATGGGAAGAAAAATAAACACAAGAGGCTGAAAATCAATCAAAACTGTTGCAGCCTGTGTTGTGGATGGGGGTGGGGTGGTCCCTTTATGATGCCAAAAAAATGGGCTGGCTACAGAACTGGTGCTGGCACTGCCTCTCCTAGGGTTCCATCTGTCCCTCTGTCCTCCATTTGAACTGTGTCCTGCAGTGTTCTAAGTGGGAGGTCACTGTGCCCCCCACGTTGTGGGAGGCTGAGCTCACAAGGGGGTAGGGGGGACCCAGCTGGGTGGGAGCGCCGACAGCATGCCTCTCTGAGAAATCAATGCAGAATGAAATCCTGTTAAAATTCAGATGGAGGATGGAGGGGAGAAGAGTTCAGCCGGAGCATTCATCAAAGACATGCAGATTCCTGCAGCAATAGCTGCTCTATTTGTAGGTCTGTCAGGCCAACAAAGAACCAGCGAGATGCCCAGCCCTGGTGGGCAGTGGCTGTGATGATAGTCTCCTGTTTTCTAAACTTCACTATGCAACAGGAGCCTTAAGACTGGCAGACCCTAGACCAGGCATCCCACTGCTGAATGTCTAAACTGGGGGAACCAGAGAAATCTTTGTGGGTTTTCCATAGTCGTAATGCTGTGGTTCAGAGGGAGTGGAAGAGCCAACCTAGTAGGGAGGAATGGTTAGAGACCTCACTATCATAGCCTTAGGAAAATGAATTTTAAATGAGTTTTTAATGGTGTGGTAACCCTGATGTTTTCAAAGTGTACCTTGTTTTTCAATGCTTGTGATTCACGCTAGAGCCTGGGGCATGGTGGGCAAACACTGTGTCTGTCACTGAGCTATATCCATCCCCTGGCCGAAGAGCATGCAGAGTGAGAAACACAATCTGAATCACTGTTTTTTTACACATATGTGTAGCAGGAAAAACTCCTGGACTTATACCTACCCAAATCTTAAAGTTCTCCCTTCTGGGTATTAAGTTGTCAGCTGTTTATTTTCTCTGTTACATGTTTCCATCCTGTCCACATTATCTAATTAAACGTTCACTTGTGAAGTCGGGAAGGAAAGTGTTCAGAGAAGAACAGCCTATTTGTAATCGCTTGGAAAATCTGTTCCCAGGACACCCTGGAGACCCTTCCAGATCATGTGACCTTTGACTTGGCAGGGGGGATGAGCAACGGGCGTGGGAGGCACGGGTGGGAAAAAAACGGCAGCAATTTATCAAGATGGGGCCAGGCCGGCTTCCTCAAGCTCTGCACAAGGCCAGCGAGGAGCCCAGAATTCTTAAGCAGGCTCTTTTCTCTCTGTCTTTCAGCTTTTTGAAAACAAGAAGAATACAAAAAGCAGGAACCGGAAAGTCACCATTTACAGTTTTACAGGAAACCAGAGAAATCGTTGCAGCACATTCAGAGTCAAAAGAAATCAGACCATCTACTGGCAGGAAGGGCTGCTGGTTACTTTCGATGGAGGCTACCTCAGGTGGGAATGTCCATCTGGGAGCTTGCCCGCCTGCTGGGTCGGCAGGGTGCCCAAGCAGCAGCCCAGTGATAGCCCTGACATAGTGATCCGTTTGGAGTCAGAATTCTGCTCCTGAGAAACAAAGACCCTTCTTGTGTTTGTCCCAATGGCCCCATCTTCCTACCCTTCCTTCACACCTCCTTCCGGATAGGCTGAAGGCAGTCACAGACCAGGGCTTGAGTTCACTCCAGTTGGGAGAACAGGGACAAGGAAAAGGTCGATCACCTCAGTATCCTGCAGGCACAGGAACCATGGGTCCCTGAGGGTTAAGTCTATCCTTGGAAGCAGGGAAATCACCCCCAGCTCTGCAATAGTTTGGCAATAGGCTCTTTTTCATTTCCCGGTCACAGTGTGGAATCCTCAGATGTGAACTGGAAGAAGAAAAAAAGTGGAGGGATTAAAATCATCTGCCAATCAGAAGTGAGGGACTTCTCGGCGATGGCTTTCATCACAGACCATGTCAACTCCCTGATTGATCAGTGGTTTCCTGGTAAGAGAATATTCTGGAGCCAAGCCTTTGACCATGCTTATAGATTTGTATTTTAAATCAGAACGAGGCTGCCTCTTTGAGAAAGCAAAGTTGCCACGAGGATTCAGCCCTTGGCCTGAGA
Organism: Cricetulus griseus; assembly: GCF_003668045.3. Classification (NCBI taxonomy): domain Eukaryota; kingdom Metazoa; phylum Chordata; class Mammalia; order Rodentia; family Cricetidae; genus Cricetulus; species Cricetulus griseus. The sequence goes on from NC_048596.1 coordinate 130,992,128, forward strand.
GCCCTACGCTCTATGGGAGTCCTGCTCTGGGCTGAGGCGATGGGAAGTGCTGTGGGAACAGTGTGACCTACAGGAAATGGAACAGAACTAGATCTCCTGGCTGCCTACAGTCTATAGGGAGAATGTCTCTGGGTCCCACACATGGCCCAAAGACATACTAAGTGTGAGTCATACATATGTCTCGTGTACGCTGAAGATGCATGTGTACTTGACATCAGGAGGATCCAAATGTGGAGGTCTGTCCCTGGTGTAGGGACAGCGAGGGAGGCCAGCACCGTAGTGCCCTTTCTTCCTTCCCTGTGTGTCCCTCCTCATCCTGGTGGTGATCAAGTCACCCATACAGCCCCCCTCTTAGACTCTTTGAATCCATTTCCCCACTGACAATTGATCCAAGGAAAATACTTTTTGAAGTGAACCCCTTGGGGTCCTCTGTTTGTTTTGCTACTGGGGCAGACAGCAAGGAGAAGGCTGTGGGGGCAGCCCCGGGAAGGCAGCTGTGGGGAGGAGCCTGCTGAGGGAGCACTCCTCCCCCTCACAGCCTCTGGAAACCAAAGGCCAGAGTAGAGGGTGGATTCAGGATACCTTGTCTATCACAAAAGCCTGGATAAGCTGGTCTACTCACCTGCCCCAGAGCCTTCCATCCCAGCAGGACAGGACAATGCTTAAGGATATAGCAGGATGCCATTGGGTACATACATATTCCAGACATGGAGTCTGGCTTCTTTGCATGCTGCTTCAAAGAGTGACCAACATGGAAAGTGGCTTGGGTAGAGGTTCTCAGAGAAAATTAACCAGTGTGTGAGTCAAGATAACTGGAAGGCTCTTAGCCAGCCAAGGGGGCCCCAAAGACCTGTATCGCCTCTCTGACCACTTCATAGCTCCCTACTGGCCAGTGCCCAGCCTCAGTAGGTGCAGGGGATTTGGCAGGTAGACCAAGCAGACAATAATGTAAGACAGAAGAAACTCAGCCAAGCGTTTGAGACAAAGTGTCCTCGAGCCAGCCCCATGACCCAGAGGCCAAGAGTCGCTCACTGTGGGTATCTGTGAATGTCAGAAAATGCCCAGGACATCTAGGAATCCACACTGTCTTGTACAAAGCAGGTCACTGCCCTGTCCCAGGGTACTTCTGTGGTGTTTCTTAGCACCTCCGAACGAGAGGGACGCATATATCCCCTTAAAAGGTGAACCTATGTCAAATGTCCTGCTTTCCTATGATCTTTTACACTCATTATCCCCTGATTTAACTTCCCCAGAACACTCCAACAGGCCTTCTGTTTCTAACTTGTACTAACTGTGGTTGGGATAACAGAGTGTCACTCTGACTCAGACTAAGCCCCAGCCATGCAGGTAAAGTCCCTATCACCCTTGTGTTGCCCACCTCTACCAGCCTTCCAAGGGCTGCAGGATACTTTTACTCTTAGTCTAGACCATGGGGTAACTCCTCCCTGGCAAATCCTTTGGGATCAACAGTTATACTGTCCAAAAGGTCACCAGAAGGCAAGTATGATTGGTACATGCTGTAACCCCAATATTTGGGAAGCTGAGACCAGAGAATCATGAGTTTGGGGCCAGCCTTGGTTACATAGTCAAAGCCTGCCTTAAAATCAAAACCAAAGCAATAAGGTACCCCAGAGTGGTACTGGATTTCTGGCTCCCTGGGGCCCAGACAGGAGCAGGCAGGACCTCTGATGTAAAAGCCAACCAGGTCCAGGGGACCCACTCACATCCAGTTCAAAGGCACTGTCGCCTCCTCTGTCACCGTTTAGCCCTGACAGCCACAGAAAGTGATGGGACACCACTTATGGAACAGTACGTACCCTGCCCCATCTGCGAGACATCCTGGGCCCAGCATGCAGATCCGAGTGAGAAGTCAGAGGGTGTGCAGTACTTTGATATGGAAGACTGTGTGCTGACAGCCATTGAACGGGACTTCATCTCCTGCCCCAGACACCCAGACCTCCCAGTGCCACTGCAGGAGCTTGTCCCAGAGCTGTTCATGACTGACTTCCCAGCCAGGTATGCTCCACAGTCCCTCCCAGGATAAATGTGCAGGCTGTGTGCCTCTCTGACCAACTCATGGTGCCCTAACCATGGCAGGGGTGGCAGTAACTGTTCCAGCCATTCCTTCCTGCCAGTCTCAGCTGACTTAGATCCCCATCCTAAGCTTCTGGAATGAAATCAGACCAATGGCTTTCCATTCAAGTCCTCAGCAGGCCCTGCTGCACTGGGCACACAGAGCCACAGGGGCAACTGTTTTTTCTGCTGCTCTGTGAGCCAACGCACCTTTCTGCTAAGTTGTTGACCACCGGAGGACAGAAGGTTGGCACAGCTGTTCACTGTCCTTTGTGTAAAGGGCACATTCCCACACCTGCAGCCTCTTTCTTTTGGGGGGCAAATGCTGATGCCTGGCTACAGGCACACTCCAGCTCAGTTCTCCCAGCTCATTCTACCTCCATCCTCCCAAGATAATAACTGGGGAGGGGAATACTGTGGAAAGGGACCTTTCTGGCCCCTTCCAAAAGGAAATGACCTCAAAATGTAAGTCCTCCATAAAACAGACTTAGTGTTAGTGGATGGGAACCCACTCCTGTGGTGGGGACTCCTGGGGACAGTCCCTTAGTCATTTTGAATTTCAGTTGTTTCCTATCTTTTTGAAGTTGTGGTCGACTATCACTGGCAGTGGCATGCTATATGTGGTTTCTTTAAAAAATTCTTTTTCTTCTTCTTCTTCTTCTTATTATTATTATTATTATTATTATTATTATTATTATTATTATTTTCTTCATCCTTATCCTCCTCTCCCTCCTCCTACTTCTTTCTCCCTCCTCCTCTTTCTTTCTTCCTCCTCCTCCTCTTCCTCCTCTTATCTGTTTTTTTTTTTCATTTTTTTTTCTGCACTGTTCCCAATGCCCATGGGGCACTCTCTGATTGCACAGCATTGCTGCTCCACATCCCACTTCCAGGGATCTATTGAATTTAAGATGGGCCTGGGAGGTGGCTTAGTGGTAGGCATGAAGCCCTGTGCTCAATACCCGACAGTAAAAGAGGATAATTAATCAACAAAGGATACTCCTCACCCAAGCTGTTTTCAGTGTCTCCAGCAGTCTCCAGCAGACATACATAGCAAGCACCGGTCTGCTGCAGAATGGCTTTTCTTCACTCCTGGATTCTTCATGGGCATGCAGTTGTGTATAAGCATGGATCATATGTTTTGGAAGGTGCTAGGTTAGGCACCCCTAAAGTTTTAGACATCTCGTTTATTTGTCAAACCTTGCTGTATTTATCCCTCAGCACAGAGACACTGACTAGTGAGTTGCAGAATTCCCTTTGTGGCTTCAAGAAGCCAGACTGATGGCCCTTGCTGCTTCGGATCTAATCTTGGGCACAGAAGGCTTCTGAGATGAAGTTACCTGTTAGGAAATGGAAAATTCCAACAGCCTGAGCAGAAATCTGTCCAGAGAGAGGTTCAGGATACCAGCCCTGACAGGGGAGTTTGGCAAGCAGAGCTCTGCCCTGTGGCTCCTACAGAACTCTGCACTTTCCAAGCCTGCATTAAGTCCTAGCAAGACCCACAGCACTCCCTGGTAGCTTAGGTAGCTCCCATGTACCTGCACTTCCCAAGCAAGGGTTTTATCAGAAAACTTGAAAAACATCCCAGACCATGTTCAGCCATGTGCCCCAGGCTGCAGTGGGTACAGGTGACGTGATTGATCTGTGCTAAATCTAGGCAGCCACAAAGCCCATACCTAAAAGGTACAGAGAGCAGGCCCATCTACAGGACCAGAAGGACTTACAGGCACCCTTGGCCCCTGGCACCAACCACTAATGAGGACCTACATAGACTTCAGTGGAGAGGGCAGCCTTCCTCCTCCCCGCCCAGCCCTCCCTCTCTTCTTCGCTTCATGTTCTGTCTTTCCTGACCCTGTTTCTGAAGAAAGAGTGGAGCCTTAGGAAGTGAGAGGCTAAGGGGTCCTAGCACAGGCCCAGAGTCGGTGAGGGGGTAAAGAAGGATGCCCCCTCTAAGTGCCAAGCCCTGCATGCTGGCCCCAGAGCCACTAGAGCCTAAGTCTGCATCTCTGCACCCACGAACCTCATTCTGTCCCGTCCTCCAGCTGAGCTTTTCGGGAGGCTCCAACTCTGCCCGGTGCACCTCAGCTTCTTACTCCAGAGCCCTCAGGCCCAGAGGTCTCCACAGAAGGCTGAGAGGGTCAAGGAACGCCAGCCGTGCTTTCTAGAAGCCCAACAGAAATCTTTATTTTCACAAGGCTAGGAATACACAGACCATCAGAATGACTAAAACTCCCCATGAAACCCTAGTCCCCAGCTGTGGGGACACAAGCCCTACATGACTGAAGATGATGTTATGTAATAATAAGTAGTGAAACAACTAAGCTAGCAGTAAGTAGTACAATGTATTATAGGATAACAGCTCTCAAAGCACAAAAACTTCAGAGTAAAGCATAAAGAGGGAACCTCATTCTATGCCCACTGTAATCAGAGAACTCCTCTTAGCCAGGTGTCTTCAGCATCTCTCAAGGAGTCCCTGTGATGTGTCTACCATACAGAGGAGGAGACTGGGGCTTGGCAAGTCTGTATAGGCTACCCAGGCTGACTGCATGCCATGTGGTAGATCCAGGGGCAGTCCACAAGTGTCTTTGAACTGTTCCTCTCCCATATGGGAAACTATCAGCTGAGTCCGGGACACATCCTGCCCAAAGTTTGGAGGCTAACCCCTGAGCTATATGTGCTGCAGGCTCTTCCTGGAGAACAACAAGCTGGAGCACACAGAGGGCGAGAGCAGCATCCTGGGCCAAGGTGGCAGTGGCACCGTCATATACCGGGCCAGGTACCAGGGCCAGCCTGTGGCTGTGAAGAGATTCCACATCAAGAAGTTCAAGAATTCCCCGAATGCCCCAGCAGGTAACCAGGTGATAGCCAGCACTTTTTTCTTCAGGTACATGAACTCTCTTGCGCCCAAACTCCAGGCCACCTTAGGGAGGAAAGAGGCCATGCATACACATGGGGCGGGAGATGAGGAGGACAAAGGGGCTGGTATGCCTGGCGTACAGGCTAGAGATCCAAGCTAAGCGAGGCCTGAATGTTGCTACCTGCCTAGACTGAAGTGTGTGTCAGAAGAGACCACTCCTGCTATTTCTATCTGCTTTGTGCCCACTGAAGGCCTGGCACACATGGAAAGGGCAGTCATCTGACATCAGGCACAGTCCTCACCTGCAGGGCTCCTCCAGCCATCTCCTGTGCAAGCCGAAAGCTGAACAATGAAGTACAGTTTTTTTTTTTTTTAACTCTTTGGGGCCTTCCACCCAGCTCCCAAGTAAATACACGGAGACTTATTCTTACTTATGAATGCCCTTGTTTCTAGCCAGCTTTTCTAATATAAATTATCCCGTTTCTCATTAACTACGTTTTGCCTCTGGGCTTTTTATATTTCTTTAGTCTATATGTCTTTCTTCCCTTCTTATGCGATGGCTGGCTGGGTGGCTGGGTGGCTAGTCCCTGGCATCTTCCTCTCCTCCTTTTTTTGCTCCTCTTCTTCTTGTTCTTCTATTTATTCTCTCTACCTGCCAACCCTGCGTATTTCCCATCTCCTGCTTAGCTATTGGCTGTTCAGCTCTTTATTAGACCAATCGGGTGCTTTAGACAGGCAAAGTAACACAGCTTCACAGAATTAAACAAATGCAACATAAAAAAATGCAGCACATCTTTGCATCATTCAACAAGTATTCCACAGCATAAACAAATGAAACACATCTTAAAATAATATTCCTCAATCCTCAACAATGAAAGACAAGAGATGGGGCAAATCCTGCAAATAGATATTTGGGATATTCCTCCCCACCACCCCCACGTCCTACACCCCCCCCAAAGAAAGCCACCAAGAGGCAGCATACTCAGCTCTGCATAACATATGCAGTCCTAGAATGCTTTCCTGTGGGAGGAGCCATCAGTAACCCTGTCAATCATTTTCTGTTGCTACCAAGGAATACCACATGCTGGGTAACTGCTAAACAAAATGAAGTTATTTGGCTCAAGGTTCTGGGGTTTGAGAGAGCCAAAATTTTAATGCTGCCAGGTCTTCATACTATATCATCGCAGAATGCAAAGACTGAGAGAGTGGGGACCAGAGATCAAGAAGGGGATGGATTTCCTTTTCTAGCAAGCCCACTCCTTTGATACCTAACAGTCTTGAAATGGCTACTTGAGTTTTCTACACATGAACGTTGGAAATGGGGGAGGCACAGGGGAGGAGGGTGGGGAGAGACACATTCTAACCATAGTGCCATATAGTGCTCAGCCCAGGCCACCTCACTCCAGCCAGCTGAATTGCCCATTGTCCAGAATTGGTCACCTTGTGACCACAGAGCCAATATATGTTCTTTGGTAGAAAAAATTGAATCATAGAAAATTACAAAGAAACCATAAAGGAAGAAATCAATTTGCAACTCTTTGAAGGGAATGTTGGTTTCTGCACTGATCTAAACAGACTTCGTTGTCATACCTCAGACTAATAAAAGTACCCTGAAAGACCTAGACAGGAGCAGAATATTAGAATTCCATGGTATTCCCATATGTAGCAGTGACCATTAGAAAACAGCCTCCGTAGTAGTAATAAGAAACGTTTGGAGTTATGATTAATCATGGAATCTGCATCCCAACCGGGCAGTTTGACTAACAAACTATCAGATGCACATGCCAGGGCCAAGAGCTGACAAAGGAATGGGGCCAACCTCACAAATGTCAAGGTTAAGTCTACAGAGGTTATGGCAGGTTTCTTCCAGGACTTCATGTAGGCCTGCCTAGGAAACAGAAATCGCCTGTGGGCTTGGGAAGCCAGCACATAGCAGAGATGACATTGCTGGTTAGAGAGAAGACAGCACACTCCCTAACTGGAGTGGAGATTAAGATCTTATCCACCCTATAATAAAAAATAAATTCTCGATGGGTAAAAGAGCCAGTGCAAGAATGGCCCCTTACCCTTAACAGCCAAATGGCCAGCACACTCAAGGTCTTGCACAACCAGGGAGTGGACCATTAAGGCTTTTGTGGTGCTTGACTTTTCACCCCAACAGTCCCCAACTTTAAAATCTGTGGAGAAGGAATGCAAACAAGACACAAGGCAGTCAGGACTCGGCTGTACCCTGCCTAGTGGCCTCAGAGACCGATGATCCTCTCTTTACTGGCCACAACCAAGAGTACTGTCCCAAGCCTCCAGGGTCTCCTGCAGGCCATCACATTAGAGGTGTGTGAATGTCAAGGGCTGTGGAGGAGGTAACAGCATGGCTGAATTTCACTCATCCCCTCTATAGAACTTTCTCCTCTAATGTGAATGTCACAGACCAGTAGCCATGGACAAATGTCTCACCATCTGATGACAATGATGGTGGCTCCCACCTTCAGTGGTCCTGGCTACTTGGTAAGGAATAAAGTAACCTGCAGTGACCCTGAGGATGGAAGGGAATGGGACTAATTACATTACAGATAGTAATTAGTTCAAAGCCAGGCTTTGAACAAGATAAGGGAATGCAAAGTGAATAAAGTCACTGGAATCTCCAAGTGAATGACAGCTGAGTGGCTGAGAGCTATAAGGTCACTCTCTGAGCCAGAAGGGTAGACCCCTGTGACAATCCTCCCTTGAGCCAGATACAACTCAGTGAGTGCCCAGTAACTGTCACAAATGGCGAGCCACATTAGCTCTTGAGAAAGGAAGAGGCTTGGTGTTATCATTTACAGCAGGAAGGCACAGCCCAACAATAGCCTGAGGACCACCCCCCTTTAGGTCCTTGAATACAGCAGAGAAGAGAATTTTAGGATGAGTCACAGTGAAGCAAAGTTACTGGGGATGGTCCACACTATAGAAGTAAAGGGGGGGGGCACAACATATGGACAGACAGATGACCATAGGACACACACACACACACACACACACACACACACACACACACCACAGACGGATAGACAGGCAGGACCCTGAGACATAGGTGTGGCCACTCAAGTGCCTGCTGTGTGTGTGTGTGTGTGTGTGTGTGTGTGTGTGTGAGAGAGAGAGAGAGAGAGAGAGAGAGAGAGAGAGAGGGAGGGAGGGAGGAGGGAGGGAGGGAGGGAGAGACTTTGTAATCTGAAATTTACAACCAGGTTAAAAAATTAAGGAAAGTTTAACAGTTAAGTACAAAAATATGATCCAGTTCACCTATGTCTCCTATCTTCAAGACTCTCCTCTTATCAAGGAAATTGTTGATGCTTTCACTGGGTACTGTACCTGGGTACTTGTCTAGGATTGGTGTCACTGCGTGCTTGCTGAGGGTTGATGTCACTGGGTGCTTGTTGAGGGTTGGTGTCACTGGGTGCTTGTTGAGGTTTGGTGTCACTGGGTGTCACTGGGTGCTTGTATAGTGTTGGTGTCACTGGGTACTTGTCGAGGGTTAGTGTTGAGAGAGGATACTGAGGTAGGTAAACTCAAAGGCCTCATACGTTCTGTCTTCAGGCAAGTGTAGTTCTTTTGTTGATCTGAGCATCTGAGCACTCCTTTTAGAAGTGCTCTTTAGGGACAGGAAAAATGTTTCTGGAGTCACTCTGGGTGGTTCTGTCAGTTGTGTTGAAGTTTTTGGTTTTAGTCTGAGGGGAGGTGGCCAGCCCCAGAGTGAAGGACGATGCTCCCTGTGTCATCTGATCACTTGTCCTTGACTTTTTGTCCTGACTTAGTCTCAACCTCACCCTTTAGAGCCAAATCCTGGCAATCAGTATTAAAATTTAACCCAAGTTCCTATAAGTACGGCAGGCCCCCTGTGCCATGTGGCCCTTATGAGACAACCTACCTGACCTAGACACCTGCAGGGAGGCCCATGCCTGCAGCTGCTATTCTCCCTAGATAGGTGATGGCCATGCTTTGTCCTGCAGACACCATGCTGAGGCACCTGAGAGCCATGGATGCCATGAAGAACTTCTCAGATTTCCGGCAGGAGGCCAGCATGTTGCATGCCTTGCAGCACCCCTGCATCGTATCCCTCATCGGCATCAGCATCCACCCACTCTGCTTTGCCCTGGAGCTTGCCCCACTGAGCAGTCTCAACACTGTGCTGTCCGAGAATGCCAAAGGTATGGCCACTCTGAGAACATTCCACAGGGGCTCCTGGGAGGCCAGCAGAGCCCTAGTGCAGGAGGACAGGCCTCTGGAAAACCTTGGACCAGGGGTTTCTTCCTTTCTCATGTGCCTAACTTGGTTGCAAAAGCAGAGTTGTGGGTGGCTTCATTGAGCCAGGGTATACCCAGCCTCAGAGCAGGTGCCTTGCTGACTCCAAACATGGGGCAGAGCATGTTGGGGGAGCCCACGAGCTCACACTCTGGAGACAGACACAAGCAAATGTCAAGTCCTATAAGAAGAGGAACACTGCCTCTACTGGGAAGACACAGAGCCTTAGATGAGCCAGCACCATTGGCCCAAGAGACAGCAGCTGGCACCTCCAGTCCCTGCTGCATCTCTAAGCCTCCCGTAGCCACATGTAGACACTGAACACCAGTTAAGGTGGAGCCAGGGATCCCCTCTGTCATATCACATTCCTCAAAGAAACTTAAAAAGAATTCTCTTGAAGAAATTAGTAACTACCCCCAAACTGCTGCCTGAGGTAGGGAGGTGGCTGCCTTCATTAAGAAAGAACTGTTAGTAAACCAGGCACACCCCAACCTCGGTGGAAATGGAAAAGATGTGTGAAGTTTCTGTACCTTTAGTTTACCCTTGGCCACAGGACAAGGCAGGCCTGAGATGAGTTGGAGAGTGCTTGAATCTTTTCGTGAAAACACCTGCACCTCCGCATATGGTCGGCCATGAAAGGGTCACCAAGAGTGAGGGTTTCTGTCCTGAATGCATACTGCTTCACTTAAAGTCATTCTCTGTCCCCTTCAGGCATCTGGCATGAAGAAGAGTGAGAATGTGTCCATGGACTTTAAAGCATTAGGGGATGTGTTAGTCAGTTTTCTGTCACTGTGACAAAATGCCTGGGGCCGGGGCTTACGAGAAAGAAAGGTTTGTTTGGGCTCACGGTTTCAGAGATTTCAGCCCGTGGTCAGTTGGCTTTGTCCTTTGGGTCTGAGGTCATGTGGGACATTATGATGAGCTCATGTGACAGGAAATGTTGCTCATATCATGCCACCTAGGAGGTCAAGAAAAGTGAGAAAGGTTAGAGTCCCAATGGCTCCTTCAAGGGCATGTCCCCAATGTCCTCACTTTCATCTGTGTGGCCTGTCTTAGTTAGGGTTTCTATTGCTGTGATAAAACACCATGACCAAAAGCAACACGGGGATAAAAGGGTTTGCTTACAGCTTGTCCTCCAGTGTCTTACTAAAGTCAGGGCGGGAACCTGGTGGCAGGAACTGACACAGAGGCCATGGAGGAGCACTGCTTATGGGCTTGCTCAGCCTGCTCTCCTTTATAACCCAGGACCACGTGATGAAACCACCTAAAGTGGACTCACATTACCCTCCCACATTGATCATCATCTAGAAAATGCACAACAGGCTTGTTCAGAGGCCAAACTGGTGGGGACTTTTTCTCAAGTGAGACTCTCTCTTCCAAACTGACTCTATCTTGTGTCAAGTTGACATAAAACTAGCCAGCACAAGGCTGCGCCCCTTAAATCTCCCATCACTTCCCAATAGTGCCGTACAAGCCAACCCTTTAACCCCATCCAGAAAACAGGGGAGACAGAAGGGGAAAATGAAAGGCAGATTCTAGAATGCTACTTTGATTCTTCCTTAAGTTTGATGAATTTGAACATAGGTACTGTTCTCTTTGCAAGATTCTTCCTTTATGCCCCTGGGACATATGCTCACCCAAAAAATAGCCTACCAGATTGCCTCAGGCCTGGCCTACCTCCACAAGAAAAACATCATCTTCTGTGACCTCAAGTCAGACAACATCCTGGTGTGGTCCCTGAGCGTCAAGGAACATGTCAACATCAAGCTGTCAGACTACGGCATCTCGCGGCAGTCCTTTCATGAGGGTGCCCTGGGAGTGGAAGGCACCCCCGGCTACCAGGCTCCAGAGATCAGGCCTCGCATCGTGTATGATGAAAAGGTATCTGCCTGTCCCACTGTCATCCACAAGTCACCTGCGTAGAGAAGGAGCTCAGGTCCCACGAGAAGCCAGACAGGCGGTCCTGGGGCTCTGGGCTCATCCCCTCCAGCATGTTGTTTTCCTCTCTCTCCTGTGTTCACCCAGGGAGATTTTGGCTCTGACCAAAAGGTACTGGGGCCTGTGGTCTGCCTTCTTGTTGAAAGGCAGGCCTGTCCTTAGCTTTAGAAGGTTTTTAGTTTGTTGTTGTTTTACTTTGTGTATGTGCATATGCAGGTTGCTTGCCCATTCACCAACTTTAGTGTCTTCCTGTCACACTCCACCTCATGTTTTAAAATAGTCTCTCTGAACCTGGGGCTAGCTCACTGGTTAACTAAACTTGTGGGCCAATGAGCTCCTGGGAGCCTCCTGGCTCCACCTCCCAGTGTTGGGATTCCAGACACACACTGCCACACCTGGCTTTTCTGTAGGTGTCCGGGATCTGAACATAGATCTTCATGCTTTCAGAGACTGAGCAATCTCCCCAGCCATAGACTCACATTTCTGTGACTTCAATTCACAAACATCACACAACCTATAAACTGTGGACAAAGAGTCAGGGACAGAAATGTATCTGCATTTAGATCCCGACTGATACATTTAATGCACAGAATGGGAACTGGAGAGCACCTTGCGGAGTGCTCTTGAGAAGCACAAAATAAAGGTGGTAGAAGCTTCTGATATCACAAGGTGCTGGGTAAGTGCCTAGCCAGGAGACATCGAGTGCTGGGAAAATGAGTGTGACTTCCCAGGCAGCTTGGACAGGGGCTGAATCCAGAAAGATGCTCAGTAGATGGTGCCATGCCAGGCTGTTCATTCACTTCCCCCACCACTCTAACTTATTTTTATTATACTTATTTACTTATGTATTTATTTAGGGAGGACTTGGGTATAGAAATCAGTAGACAACTTGCAAGATGAGTTAGTGCTCACCTTCCACAATATGGGTTCTGGGGGGTCGAACTTAGCTCATCGAGCTTAGTAGCAAATGCCTTTACCGCCTGAGTCATCATCTCACTTGTGCTTTGATTTCTCATGACTGCATTATTTCCAGATGGGCCTTGAGAATGACCCTGAGAGTACATGGGTTAGTTAACTCAGCACCTGTGGCTGTTTCCCGAGATGGAAAAGGCAAACCAAAGCAACAGGAATGAGAAGCTTCTCAGTAGCTGGGTATCCAGACAAGGTGTCCATCTGAGAGGCTATGATAAGAACAGTCACATTAAAAACTACCAACTCTATCTCAAATGTTCTCTTGGGAAAGATGTTCCCCAACTTACATAGGAATCTGTGTAACTCTTTCTTTGCTGGGTCTTCCAATGATAATTAAAATGAGAAAACAAAGGAGTCGAAATCTTGGAGACGCTTCCATTCTTATGAGTTTCATATACAGCCCTCTGCTGTCTTAACTGGTGCCTGGTAGTTAGCAATTTCTGTGTATATGTCTGGAAGATGGATGGACAAATGGATGGATGGGAGGATACATAAATAATACAGGAGGAGAATTCATGAATAGGCAGATGGACAGAAGGACAGGTGTGTTGGAACAGATTGGGATAGACAGATGACTTGATGGATGGACTGAGGAGGGTCTTCTTTCGGGAAGACTCTATGCTTTCCTTATCTAATGTGCCTTCCTGTTCCTTCCCCCTCAGGGCCAGCCTTCTGAGGTTGCTGGACCCAGGCAGGAAACCTAACTCGGCTTGCCTTTCTGACCAGGTAGATATGTTCTCCTATGGAATGGTTCTGTATGAGTTGCTGTCAGGACAGCGTCCTGCGCTGGGACACCACCAACTTCAGATTGCCAAGAAGCTGTCCAAGGGCATCCGCCCAGTTCTGGGGCAACCAGAGGAAGTGCAGTTCCATCGACTCCAGGCGCTCATGATGGAGTGCTGGGACACAAAGCCGGAGAAGGTACATGGAACAGAGTGGAGCCTGAGCCCTTCTTCCCCAGTGGTAGGGGCTGTGGGTCTCCAAAGCACACCTGTGCTGCTCACCCACCCTCCCTAAGGACAGCTGGGCAATCTTCTCTGTTTGTCTCTCCTAGAGGGAGCTTTAGTTTCCCTAATGTATCTCCCAGTCTTGGTGTGTATACATACATGTGTGCCTACATGTCTGTCTGTCCTTCTGAGGAAATGTTACCCTTTTATTCCCAGCTTGTGTACTTGGGACCAGAAGTATTTCAAGTCTTAGAGTTTTCCAGATTTTTAGAATATTATTTATGTGCTAGTTGAACATCCCCAATCCAAAAATCCAAACTCTAAAATACTCCTGAATCTGGAACTTTTTGAGTATCACTCAATTTGTATATTAAACCCATTGTGGCAATATAGTCCCCACGAAAGAACAGGGGGAAGGCATGCTTTGGAAGTTTTGCTTGTGAGAAGCAGGGACCCTGTTACATTATCAAAGATAGCTCCTTGTTCGTCAGAAGAGGCCCCTACGATCAAGCTTAGTACATTTGTCCATCAGATCAGATAGTTCATGTAATGCATTACAAATACAATATGAGACAAAAGTTCATGTCCCTGGGATTAAGGTGTGACACAACGGGCCTTTGTCTCCAGACCAACTGATCTTATTACTGTGGCCATGATGACCTAGAGACTATGAATGGCCTTTATTTTTTGGAGGGGGAGGGTGTTCTGAAGCCTTTTCAGTCTTGTGTTAGGCTAACCCTAGTGGAAAGATTCTCATATGCCCATGGCTGGTGCCAGTGGCCCTATGTAGCGAAACTGCACAGCAGTGCTCACTAGGGACCTCTCTCCTGCAGCGCCCACTAGCCCTGTCTGTCGTGAGCCAGATGAAGGACCCAACCTTCGCCACCTTCATGTACATGCTGCCCTGTGGAAAGCAGTCAGCCTTCTTTTCATCCCAGGGCCAGGAGTACACTGTGGTGTTCTGGGATGGGAAGGAGGAGTCCAGGTAATGTCTCCGGTCTATCCTTCCCTGCTTATGTCTTGGGTGGCACTGGGAACAGAAGAGCAATGATGCTGATGGCACACATGATTTAGCAGACAGCGGAGTCCAAAGCCTGGTTAGAGCACACCTCTTCTAAGGCCACTGCACCAGCCTGGGGAAGGAGGTGGCCGCTGGCTATCTGGAACTGACCACAAGTTGTTGCCAACCACAGGAATTACACAGTGGTCAACACAGAGAAGGGCCTTCTGGAAGTACAGAGGATGGCCTGTGCTGGGATGAAGCTGAGCTGCCAGCTCAAGGTCCAGAGCTCAGTGTGGATAGCCAGCGAGGTAACTGCCAGCCCGCAGGGCCCCTGGCAGGGTGGGCTTTGGAGGGGTCCAGTTCCCAGGGGGACCAGGTTTGTAAAAACTACAAGGTTTCCAGGTCAACTTGATTATCGGGTAACCCCAGCTTGTCCCTGAGAATCCCTAGAGCAATGCCATCAGTACTGTGAGGTAGGTCACCAGGAGAGCTGCTAGACTGCTACTGAGTGGTGCTTGCCACCAGCCGGGAGCTAGGATTCAGGGTGGTGAGGGCAGGTGGATAATCTCAGCAGGAGAAACTTGATGGGGGATGTCCTTCTATATGCTGTGAATCTATGCTTCTCTTATTGGCTGATGAATAAAGCTGTTTTTGGCCAATGGACAGGCAGGACATAGCCAGGCAGGAAGTATAGGTGGGGCTACCAGATTAGGAGAATTCTAGGAAGAGGAATGCAAGGAGTGGGTGGAGAGGGTGATGCCATGTAACCACTGGGAAAGTAGGGTGCCTGGACATTCTCCGGTATGCCAAGACCATGTGGAGTTACATAGATTAACAGAAATGGGTTAGTAGTTAAGAAAGAGCTAGCCAATAAGAAGCCTTAGCCTACTGCCAAATAGTTTATAATTTTTTTTTTTAAAAAAGGAGAATGCTGTGAGATCAGAGAGAAGGAGCAAGCCACAGCCACACCTTACCCCCTTAGCCTCTCAGCAGACAAGAGAGCAAGTTCCTGTTTCTGCCGGCCGATATCCTCTCTCTACCCAGCCATCTCACTTCCTGTCTGTCTATACAAACCTCTGTGATTAGCTGGTGGCAAGCTCCATTCTCTGACCTTCAGATAGGCTTTATTTGTACAAGCAAGATATCACCACAGAAACTGGGTGTATTGGTGGTGCCACAGAGCACAGATCATCCCTGAAAACCTTTTGGCTCCATATCCAGAAGTCATTGGAAGACCTGAGTAGCTGTCTTGTGAGAAATCCAAAGACTGCCCCAAACTACATGCTCTGGGATTATGATCATCCAAGTCCATCTACATTACATAACTGTTTGGAAATATGGCTATGTGTGAGATTCTCCAAAAGTACCCATGCTACTGAGACCTCAAGAATAAAGAATTTGTTCTCAGAGAATACACAAAGAGAGATCTCTAAGAATAGCCTACCTCAATGTAATTCTTAGTAGCGACAACAAATTCACTAAAAGTAATGGGCAGGGGAGTTGACCCCCTTATCGACTGTAAAAGGAGTGAAAGGGCTCTGCCTATGGCACAGTGTCACTGTCCAGTGACCCCACTCTATTAGTAGAATGCTCATGTACACCCACAACAATTTTCTGAGATGCTCTGTCCCCCCATCCTAAGGACTACCAGTTCATTTTCTTCCAGACTATTCTGTATTTCTCAAAGTTTCTACAAAAAGCAGAAATTACTGGGCAGTGGTGGTGCACACCTTTCATCCCAGAACTCAGGAGGCAGAGGCAGGGGGATCTCTGTGAGTCTGAGGTCAGCCTGGTCTGCAGAGAGAGTTCCAGGCAGCCAGGGGTACACAAAGAAACCCTGTTTCAAATGAACAAACAAATGAACAAACAAACAGAAATGAATAACCAAACAAAATGCTGCCTTTTTAAGGTACAAAGGGGTTCCCCAGGCAGAAAGCATCCTAATAGGGCATGCCAGTCACTTCCCTCTCTGGCTCTTATAGCAGGCTTGTCTCCTTTTGCAGGACCAGAAAATCTATATCTACAGTCTTAAAGGCATGTGCCCATTGAGC
The DNA here is from genome assembly GCF_003668045.3 of Cricetulus griseus. Taxonomy (NCBI): domain Eukaryota; kingdom Metazoa; phylum Chordata; class Mammalia; order Rodentia; family Cricetidae; genus Cricetulus; species Cricetulus griseus. The sequence goes on from NC_048596.1 coordinate 131,008,244, forward strand.
ATGCCCCAGAAGGCCCTGGACACCCCGGCTGTTGTCACTTGCTTCTTAGCAGTGCCTGTTATTAAAAAGGTAAGGTGGGAGAGAAGGATGCTCAGGACCTGTGTGGGAGGCCCTACTTTCTGGGGACAGTGATTTGAGCTGGGGACAGTGGAGACACACCTTCCTGGGCCACCTTGCTGCCCAGGTCTCAGTCAACTTTACAGGTGACCATCATTGCCCAGCACTGCCCAACACTGCCCAGAATTGCCCAGTGCTGCCCAGCATTGCCCAACACTTCCCAACGCTGGCCAGCATTGCCCAGAAGACCTACTTCCTCACCCTCCTAACCCATACACTCACTGTATTCCCCACCCCTAAGCTAAGCCATCTCCACCACGTGCTGGCATTGAATCCAGCCTCACCAGGGCTGGCCAGCCCATCACTGCACTGGTCCTGGGCCTTCTCCTTCAAACAGCAGATACAGGAGCTTCACCTTCCCAGCCTTGTCCAGGAGCGTCCCTCCTGATGAACTGCCGGGATCCAGAGCCATGACCTCTCCTCTGAGAAGTTGTGTGGCATTGCCTACTCTCCCATTCTCTGCTGCCCTCCCTGGATCCAGAAAGGCTATGAGGGGCCTGAGGATGCAACACATGCTCTCCCCCAGTGCATAAAGAGAACTTCCTTGCACCACTTTTTAAAATGTGCTGGCCATCCTTATGTGATCTCCATCTGTCTATATGCAATGGGGGCGATAGTAGGAATGAATTAGTTTCTGATCTTATGGAGCCCAGAGTTCCAGGCTGTGCACTTGGTAACTAAGTATTACTGTGACTTCCTGATAGTTCCCAAATCTGTGGGCTCTTCTCTCTGTGCTGTTCTAGCTTCATTTCTTTAGAAAAGGAAAAAGAAGACTTGCAAAATAGGTATGAAATGACCCTTAGAGTCATTTATGGCCATTGCCCCAGAGGCAGGCCTGGGCAGCTGGGAACTCCCTGCACCAGAGCCAGGGGGAACTGGACACAAAGCATTATTGAAGGACCCCGATGGCCAGAGCCCTAGCCAGTGTGCACGTCCTGCCCTAGCAGAGAGAATAAAGCGGGCTCTGTGTGAGCCTCCTGTGCAGGGTGCCTGCCCCTGTGGAGGTCGTCCTGCAGAGGCCACACAGAGCAGACCCATGCGTTCTTGCACAAGCTCGCTCACATCCTGCCAGACGGACGTGGTGTTCCCCACGCTGGCCAACACAGCCAGGATCCAGAAAGACTTATGGCCTGTTTGCTCTGGCTGCTTTATTGACCTAAATCCTCAAGGTGGAGTTTGAGAAACTTTCTTAGGGCTCTCTACTGTGGATGTTGAGTGAGAGGCCACTCACTCCACTACCCTGACCAGACAGCCCACACTGCTATACACACACACACACACACACACACACACACACACTCCCAACAAAGTGGCTTTCTGCCATTCCCCCTGGTTGGAACAAGGCTGGACCCTGTTCTGTCCTGAACTCTAACTTGGTTCTGAGGCACTTTACATGCCCCACTGCACTCTGTGTCTGCTCAGGGAGATAACCTGGGAAGCCTGCATTTGGCTTTCTGCCTGCAACTTTGACCTCTGTCTAGTGACCTCTGGTGGGTAGCTACAGAGGAAGCCATGCTAGTGTCAGCATAGGCTTTTCAGAGTGTGTGTGAGCTCATGGGGCCAAGACACTCTCTCTGTGTGTGGAGAGTTAAGTTAGAAGCTGTTTCTTCTGGAAACATACGATGTCTACTTGATGGGAACAGTGGAGTCGAGGGTTGCAGAGATGAATGAGACTTAATCCTTCCTAGGCCAGTACAGTGCCAAGGTGGCAGTGGTGGGCACAGAGATCTGGGCTCTGCTTTGCTGGAGCACTCTACCTAGTGTGGGCAGAGTTCCTCATGCCTATCACAGCTGTCATGTTAATAAGATGTTTACAATAGGGAAAACATTCTGCCCTGCCTTCCAGTGAGGCCTTCATGGCATTCAGGAAAAGCAGCTCCCTGCTGCTCATGCAGCAAGGGATCAATCCCAGGTAGTGGCACCCTTGCCGGATGCCCTCAGCACTGTGGACACAGTTCCTCCCTGGCACACCCCTTGCCTTGCAACACCAAGGATGTATGGTGGCTCTGGTGGGGCCAAGCTACATCTTTTCTGGACCTAGGCCTGAGACTCCCGAACAGATCAGGATTTCAAAGCCCTTACTTCTCTGAGGCATTAAGAGAGATCATGTGCCCACTTGAGGCACACATGAAGATGGGTCTAGTGCCTGTGGTTTTTCTCCCAGAATGTGTGACCTGAAGGAGCTTCATGTGTCCCTGTCCCCTCCCCACAGAACTCCTTTCTGGTGCTGGCTGGCCTGGCTGATGGACTTGTGGCTGTGTTTCCGGTGGTACGGGGCACCCCAAAAGAAAGCTGTTCCTACTTGTGCTCGCACACAGCCAACAGGTCCAAGTTCTGTATCCCAGATGAAGATGCACGGCAGAACCCCTACCCAGTGAAGGCGATGGAAGTGGTCAACAGTGGGTCTGAGGTCTGGTACAGCAATGGCCCTGGCCTCCTCATCATCGACTGCACAGTCCTGGATATCAGCAGGCGACTGGAGCCCTTTGCAGCCCCTTCCACGGTCACATCAATTGTGTGCAGCTCAGACTGCAGAGGGGAGGAGGTGGTCTGGTGCCTAGATGACAAGGCCAATTCCTTAGTCATGTACCACTCAGCCACCTACCAGCTGTGTGCCCGGTACTTCTGTGGGGACCCCAGTCCTCTCAGGGACACGTTTCCTGTGCAGCCCTCAGTCCCAGAAGCCCCAGGCAGTCACATAGTCACCTCAAAGGAGCCAGAGGAAGAGTGCATTGCAGACGTGAGCATCATGTACAGTGAGGAGCTGGGCATGCAGATCCTGACCCACCAGGACTCACTCACTGACTACTGCTCCATGTCCTCCTACTCCTCGTCCCCACCCCACCGAGATCCCAGGTCCCCGTCCAGTCTGCCCAGCTCCCTGACCAGCTATTCCAGTGTGCCTTTCTCCACTGATTATGAAGATCCAGACAGGCCCAGCGTCACTTCTGACAGATCTGAGCCTGACCTGACCCCCATGGATGGGGAGACGTTCAACCAACACCTGCAGGCTGTGAAGGTTCTTGCTGTCAAAGACCTCATTTGGGTCCCCAGGTAAGTGTTTTTGAGTGGGGGTGCCATTTCTGAGCTGTCCAGTGCTCTTGTTTTGGGGCCGAAGTGAGTGGAACCCATGGCTTCTTGAAAGATTTGCAAATCCATCTGGGCAGTTCTCCCAAGAAGTCTTTGCCATTTGCTTTTAGAATTAGGAGTGATAGCTGGGCAGTGGTGGTGTACGCCTTTAATCCCAGCACTCCTCTGGAGGCAGAGACAGGAGAATCTGTGTGAGTTCAAGGCCAGCCTGGTCTACAGGGCCAGTGCCAGGACAGGCTCCAAAGCTACACAGAGAAACCCTGTCTCAAAAGAAAAAAAAAAAAAAGAATTGGGAGTGATCTCCAAGCAAATATAAGAAGCTCACCTGTCCATCAGAAAATTCAAGGTGCCCCCAAAACAAGAACCATGCTCAGGTTTCCTATAGAAGGTCTTTCCCTGTGTCACACCGCCTCCACTCACTCTCTTCACAAAAACTTCAGGCTCTGTACCTACCTGCTCCGTGGCCCTATACCCACTGGGGAGTCCAGCTTCTTCAACACACTTTTACCCTTCTTGGCTTTGTCTTCTTAGGCATGGAGGGGATGTCATTGTTATTGGCCTGGAGAAGAATTCAGGTGCCCAGAGGGGCAGAGTCATCGCTGTCTTAAAAGCCCGAGAGCTGACTTCTCATGGGTAAGACTGTGAGAACCATTCCATAGAGCCCAGGAGAGGAGTGTGGGGGGGACCTCAGAGCTCACTACCGTGTCCACCAAATAGCACCGCAGCCCTGCTACCCTCTGTTCTCACAAATAAGCATGCCAATCCACCGGTGTGGCCAAAAGGCAAAACAGATGCAAGGCACAGCCTCCAGGCAGCTTTTGGGGCTCAGCATGACAGCAGAACAGAGCATCTATTTCTGGGGTGTCAGGGTGCCTGCGGACCAAGTACCTTATCAAAGGTGTGTCTCCAGGGTCAGATTCAGCTGTGTTTGAAATGATGGTCCCTCCAAATGACTCACTGTCCTCCCTGGCAAACAGGAGAGCCACCAGCCCAGGAAGCACCAGATAGAACCAGATGACACATTCACACTATGCTAGTATCCTCTCTAAGCCTGAAAGTATGACTCAATTTCACTAAGAGACATATCTGGATTGGATGCCAGCCTAGGGCACAGTCTTCAAGGCCGGAGAATAGGAGCCTGGTTAAGCCAGAGCCCCTGGCCATGTTTATCCCTCACCTGAATCTCCCTATGGAAAGTCCTGAATTCAAACGTTTGTACACTGGGGAGTATTTCACATCGCAGTAGACCTGCTGGCAGCACAGGCTGTCACTCATCCTAGGGTAAAGGTTTTTATTCATCTTTAATATCATCACATAGTTCCATTCTGCCCAAAGCAAGACAAGTCGTCAGTCACTTGTGGGGCACTACCAATCCCTTGCCTGCCAGCACTGAGATTTCTGGGTGAGGCCTGGGGCAGTGGGTCTTCTCTATGAGCAATTCTGGAAACCAGGTCAGTCTTTGCTCCCAAACCCTGACTGACCTGGCAAAAGGAAGCTTTGTGCTGAAGAAGTTCCCAGCTTCCAAGCTGGGCTTCTGGGAACAAATAGGTGTTCAGAGCCCAGGTCAGTTGACCTTGGCACGCCACTCTGAGTGTGCCTGGTATCTCTTTCTAGTCATGCCCCCAGAGGCAGACACATTTTCTAGAAGGAGAAAGACCAGAGCTGGCCAGCTGAAAAAGCAAGGAAGGATAGACGATTCCAGGCATCTTGGTGAAAGGGAGCCTCAGTGTGCAGTGGGGCACAGTCGCAGGGCATAGTGGGAGGAGGTTCAGATAGACCCAGGGATGGGCCAGCAGCCCCACAGAGACACCACCAGGGCAAGCAGGCTGCAAGGAGGCATCCATTGTGGCCTAAGAGGAAACATGTTGTATACCCACAGACCATGCAAAAAACAGTCCACAGATCAAAGCAGCATAAGCAGGAATGGCTTTGAGGCAGCAGGTTTTCTGTCTAAGCTATGCCTCTGAATTTCCTATGTGTGTGGGGAAAAGAATACAGGGAGCCTGCAACAAGGACACTGGCAAGTGTAGTTGCACTCATGGGCCACACTTTCGATTTTTCTCATTGTGGGGTACAGGCACATGTCACAGTGTGCATGCGGAGGTCAGAGGACAACTTTGTGAGAGTTGGTCCCTGCCAGTTTTACATGGGCTCCAAGGATTGAAATCAAGTCATCAAATTTGCTTCATAGGGAAGCAAGACCCTTTCCCCACTAAGCCATCTCTCTGGGCTTCATAGGTCATTCTTGAACAGTAATAGTTTGTAGTTTATTCTAGACCAGAATTCCAAAGAGAGGCACAGACAATGTCTGCTAAGCTTGTTTCAGTCAGTCTGTGGCCTTCCAGGGGGTTATTCTATTACGGCCAATGGCTTATAATGTGAACTGATGTCCTTGGCCTTTTGTGGGACATTATAAAGCCTCCTCAATCCATAAGTCAGACCATGAGGAAGACCTGGGACCTTCGAGTACATTCCAGAACCAGACTAAGCTGTTTATGACAACCTCTTCGTAACTCCACCCTTTTAAAAACATACGTGAAGAGGGAGACCCTTCCCTGACCTAGTGAGGACTCCTGTGGCTGTTCTCAGACTCCATCTCTCTACAGGGTCCTGGTGGATGCAGCGGTGGTGGCAAAGGACACGGTAGTGTGTGGCTTTGCAAACGAAAACATGGAGTGGTGCCTGGCTGTCTGGAGGGGCTGGGGCGCCAGGGAATTTGACATCTTCTACCAGTCCTATGAGGAGCTGGGCCGGTTGGAGGTTTGTACACGCAAGAGAAGGTAATGCCTGTGGAAGGGCCTCTGCGTGGAGCCAGCAGGTCCGAGCCACTGCCTGACCCCTCGGCTACAGCCCTCCAAGGGCACAGAAGACAAACGGGTTCTTTGCTAACCCTGTGTTAAGAAGGGCTGAGAAGCTAGTAGCTACTGGTGGTTTGGGAGTTCTCAGGTTCAATGGGGGAGAATTACCAGCCCAAGGGAAGCCACAGGGTCTGGTTGAGAGAGGCCTTCTCTTGCCTCTTCCATGGGCTTCCAGGAGCTGGGGAGAGTGACCCCATTCCAGGCCTTCCTGGCATAATGAATGGGCCTGTCCGTTTTTATAGCCAGGCCTCAGATGGAATTACACTAGAGACTTTTGGTTGAGGAGCAGTTCAGGGCAAGGTGGGAGGAGGGCTGTGACCCCCCGGCCCTCCTTCCCCAAAGACCCCAGGCTCTCAGCCTGTTTCACAAGGCTCTGAGTCCCTGGAGCGTGAGGCCCCGTTTGGTCAAGCTGAGATCGAATCTCCTGCTTGGCAAGGGCTCTGTATGGGAAACCTCAGAAGGACCCTGAGCAGCCAGCATTGCCCAATAGTGGGGATGAATGGGTTCCTTCAAGAGTCACAGCCGGAAAGCCCAGTGCGAGGGCTCCTGCTCCCCCTGTACATTCTTCTCCCCCAACAAAAGGAAGGAGAAACCCAATCAGCAGGCCTGGAGAAAGGGCCTGTGTTTATAGCTCGGTAAAATAAACTTGGACGCAGCTCGAGCACAAGCCTTGTTTGTTTGCACATCATAATCTTGTTTATCACTTTAACAAATTAAGTAATATCTCAGCGGTTAGGCCCGGTTGTGAAATCCCATCGTATGGGACTTATTCTGAATTATGTATTTGCCAAACATTTACTGCCCACATTGAGGGAAGATGATGAAAAGTGAAATTGTTAGCAGGGTGTATGGGCACAACAGGGAACATTTTATAAATTCTGTGCACACACGTGCACTCACGCCCACGTCTTTGCCAAGCAGTACCCTTGGAGTCTGCTTGACCTAGAACTCAAATTTGAATGTGAAGTTGTGCTTGGCTCATGTTGTTGAACCTTCTCTAGAATTAAATTATAAAAACCAAACTTGAGATCTGTTGGGGTGTGCAAGCTGATGTGACTCCTGTCTAAAAATAAACAGACCTAGAATGAAAGCGTAGCCTCTGTCTCCTGAATGCAACATAGGCTCTGGCCTTCCCAGGTCCCCTTGCTGCCCAGGGTAGACAGGGGCCACCCCTCTCAGCCCACTGCTGGGGGCTCCAGGCTGCTCTGTATCTTTCCATGGGAAGATGCTTCTCTGTCAGCCCCAGCCCTGGGGAGAGCCAGTTCCCCACTTCCTTTTGTGGGTCAGGCCCTGAATCCTTGAGGACCAAGGCTCTGTGCCTCCTGAACACCTCATCACCACTTCCCACACTGATCCCTAAGGTGAGCCATAGGGGTCACCAGCTCTTCTCTCCGGGTGTCCCAAAGGTGCCTGCTTAGATCCCTAGACACAAACCTGGTCCTGTCTGCCTTGTGCCTGCACTCTGTGTCACTTGCTGCGGGCAGCTGAGCTGATAGCCAGCCCCTCGTACATCACAGGCTCAGCACACCTTTAATACTTTATCTTCTCCTGCCCAGGCACAGCCCACTGGAGCCTCCCAGTCATGGGGGATGGGAATGGGGATGGGGATGGGGATGGGAACTTTCATATAACTACTGGGAATGTGGAAGAAAAGGATAATGAACTTGGCCAACGAAGGGTTAGGAACCTAGAAGGAAAGTGGACCACACAAAAGTAAACAACAACTGGAAGGGAAAAAAAAAAAAAAAAACCACAGGGCTGAGGAGATGACTTATTAGGCAAGAAAACATGCTGTCAAGACTGAGAACCTAAGTTCCATCCCCAGGACCCACACGATAGAAAGAGAGAACCAACTCCAGTAAGTTGTCCTCTGACCTACACATGTGAACACACACACACACACACACACACACACACACACACACACACACACACACACACAAAATTAATGAATGTAATTCTTTAAAAACGTTTTATAGCACAAATGAAAGATAAACAGATTCATCTTGTCTTTCTTTTTTAAAAGCAAACACGATTGAGAAACAGATAAATGGCATGCATAAGCCAGCACAGGTGAGTGATAATAAAGAAACACCGCCCCTCAACATGATAAAATGGCTTTTGACACCCTCAAGTTACAAGGATCAAAGGATCCGCCATGATTCTTGAACTCTTGCTAAGCATTAGGCAGTGTCACCAGGACACAGTGGCAGTCACCCAAACTAGACACTCTGCTGCTGGGATCTCTGCTCAAGAGGACAGGGGTGACGGTGGACACACACACACAAAGAGCTAGAGAGGAAAATTCAGGAAACCAGCTGTAAGTGTTACAGCTCTGGAGGGAACGGTATCCTGGCCGTTGGAAACCAGGCAATACCTACAGATGATGCTTACTGGTATTGCCTGGCTTCTGATTGCCAGGATACCTTCCCTTCTGAGGTGTAGGTATCTCCCGGCTTCCAAGCTATAACACTTATACCAACAGCTAATGACTAGGGCTGGGGGAGGCTGATCAGGCAGTGCTGTTTGAGAAAGGACATTTATGTGAGGTCCCAGGGTCCCACACAGGAGAGCTTACATGTGCAACGGCCCTATGGAAGAGCTGGTCACAACTGGCATGGCTGGAGCACCATGAAGAAGGGAGTGCCCAGTCTGCCTCCACCCTCACCCTACAGACACAATTACAGGTGTCCAGTGAAGCTGCTGGGCATGGAAAACAAAAAACATGGCCTGTGGAATAGAGAACAGGCCAAAGAAGTAGAAGGCATTTGGGGAAAGTCTACCGCAGTTTGGAGAGTGCATGCCTATGACCTAGGAGCGTCTCTTAGATATGTAATGAATACTGCAGTGTATGTGAACCTGTGTGGAAGCACAGAAGAAGCATGGCCATCACAGATTCCTCATGGTGCCCCAAGCAGGAATCAGCCCAGATCTCTCTCTAGAGGAGAGTTGTAAAGTTCCTGTGCCTGCAAAACTCATCCTCACAGATTTTCCAAAGGTGCCACCCTGTTCAGTTGTGCTCTCTGGAGTATAATAAATGAGCTGGTGGGGTTTTTATTATTTAATTTTTTATTTATTCTTTGAAAATTTCATATAATGTAGTTTGATCATATTCTTCTCCCTCCCTCTACTGCTCCAAGACCTTCCCCTATCCCTACCCTTCCAACTTCATGTTCTCCCTCTCTCTCCTCCACACTATTTCTCTCTCTCTCTCTCTCTCTCTCTCTCTCTCTCTCTCTCTCTCTCTCTCTCTCTCTCTCTCTAGGAAAAAAACAACCTCCTCCAACAAGTCCAATTTTTGTTGGCTGGCTACTACTCCTGGCCACGGGGCCTGCCCTAGAGTGTCCTTGGTAGACCAGAAGTCACACCATTGGGGAAAACTGCCTTTCCTGCTCCTGCCAATAACCAAGTGCCAACAGCCCTTCAGCTAAGTGTGGGACTTCATGAGCACCTCCCCTCCTCCATGCTGGGATTTTATCTGGCTTGAACTGTGCAGGTGCATGTTATCACAGTCACTGTGAGTTCATATGTGCATCTAACCTGTTGTGACTGGAAAACACGATTTCCTCAAAGTCATCCATCACTGTGACTCTAAAATCTTTCGGCCCGTCTTCCAAACAGATATCTGAGCCTTGAGGGAAGGCATATGATATCGACATCTCGCTTACAGCTCAGTATTCCAGAGTCTCTCACTCTCTACACACTGCCTTTTCAAAAGCAACTTACGGTATAGTACATGTTGTGTTCCTATTGGTATAAACAGCATTGTAGCACTGAATCCTGTGCATGGAAACATCTCAGCATCAGACACTCAGGAACCTGGTAGGGATGGCTGCCTCTGGGGAGGAGAAGTGTGGGCTTGCCAAAGACAGGCTTTCAATTTTTTACTTCACATCTTCCTCCTTGCACTTGAAGTGTGTGATTGCTTTTTTTTTTTTTGTGGTAAAATTCAGTTAAGAAGACTTCTCTAAGTTGCCACCACCTTCCCCAGGCCCCTGACTACTTAGACCCACAGGTCTTTGTGACAGTACACCCAGAGTCTCTAGTAGAGTGGCTCTCAACCTGTGGGTCGTGACCCATGGGAGATGGGATCAAACGACATTTTCACAGGGGCTTCAGATCAGATATCCAGTATATCAGATATTTACATTGCAATTCATAACAGTAGCAAAATTGCAGTTATGAAGTTGCAACAAAATGGTTTTACACTAGGGAGTCACCATAACATGAGGAACTATATTAAAGGATCACGGCATTAGGAAGGTTGAGAACCACTGCTCTAGCAGATTCTACCTGTCCTCGCTCCAGCTTTGAGTCTCCAGGATGGAGCGTATGTTGCTGTTGGCATCCTTCCTCGTGAGAAGAACATTTGGGGAGCATCATGGGAGATGTGGCAATACAACCCCCACAGTACCCTGGAAAGCTAGCAAATGTTGAAGCACCTCTGGATGTGAACAGGCTACTGCCTAGGAAGCCATATCTTCCAGAAAGTCAGAGCTTGGGCCTCCATTCTGCACCTCTAAATGACCAGCAGCATCTCCCACTCAAGGAAGAATTGGGCAGTGTTAGTCATGGTAGCTGTACCCCCTTGCACTTAATAGCTTATTTTTCCCAGATGCCTTTTCAGGCAGTGGGGCTGTGCTCTCTTCAGGCCATTTAGTTGTGGTTGAGTGGGACTTTCTAGAGCATCATCAAGAAGTCAAGAGCCAAGGCAGGCATAGTAGCATCTTTAGCCCCATCACTCAGGAGGCAGAGGCAAAAGGACCTCTGTGAATTCGAGGCCAGCCTGGTATACATAGCAAGTTCCAAGTCAGCCAGGGCTACACAGAGAAACCCTATCAATAATAATAAGAAGAAGAAGAATAATATGAGTCCTTTTGAACACTCCTCCATTGCTGGTGGGAGTGCGATCTTGTAAGACCACTCTGGAAATCAGTATGGCGGTTGCTCAGAAAAATGGGAATCAGTGTACCTCAAGATCCAGCCATTCCTCTCTTGGGTATATACCCAAATAGGGCATGTACTTACAACAAGGACATATGTTCAACCATGTTCATAGCAGCATTGTTTGTAATAGCCAGAACCTGGAAACAACCTAGATGCCCCTCTATTGAAGAATGGATTGAGAAAATGTGGTACATTTATACAATGGAGTACTACTCAGCAGAAAAAAGCAATGGAATCTTGAAATTCGCAGGCAAATGGATGGAACTAGAGGAAACCATCCTGAGTGAGGTAACCCAGTCACAAAAAGACAAGCAAGGTATGTACTCACTGATATATGAATTTTAGACATAGAACAAAAGACTACCAGTATATAATGCTCTTCACCAAAGAAACTAGGAAACATGAAGGACTCTAAGGGTTAAATGGTCCCCAGGAATGGAAATGGCATGAACTCCCGAACTAATTGGGGGCATGAGGGTGGGGGGGGAAGGAGCTGCTACAATAAGAGCAAGAGAAGAGGAGAAGAGGAGAGGAAATGGAGGGGCAGAAACATTGAGTTGGGGGAAGAATAGAGGAAAGAGAGCAAGATGAGAGAAACGATATCAGAGGGAGCCACTGTAGGCCCGAGAAGGGATCAGGAACCAGGGAGATCTCCAGAGACCTACAAGGATGACACGATCTGACAATCCAGGCAATGGTGGAGAGGATAACCTAAAAACCCTCCCCCTAAAATGAGATTGATGACTTCTCTTTATGCCATCCTAGAGCCCTCACCCAGTGGCTGATGGAAACAGAGACAGACATCCACAGATATACAATGAGCCGAAATCGGGAATTTAGTTGAAGAGAGGGAGGAATGAAGAACGAAGGGGTCTGTACTAGGATGGAGAAACCCACAGGAACTGTTGGCCTGAACAAGGGAGAGCACATCGACCCCAGATGCTGTCCAGGAGGCCTGTACAAGACTGATCCAGACCCCAGAACATAGATGTCAATAAGGAGGCCTCTGCACTCCAGGGAGCCTCTGGTAGTGGATTAGTATTTTTCCCTGGTGCAAAAAGGGACTTTGAGAGCCCATCCCATATGAAGGGTTACACTCTGGCCCTGGACACATGGGGAAGGGCCCAGGATCAGCATAGGAAGACTTGGTGGACTTTGCTGAGCTCCCGTTGAGGGCCCTACCCTGCCTGGGGAGTAGTGGGTGGATGGGGTTGGGGGGATGGGCTGGGGGTGGGGGAGAAAGTTTGGGGGTGAGGGGAGGGAGAGGGAGAAGGGACTTGAAATAAGCTTGTTCCCTAACTAGAACTAATAAAATAAAATAAAATTAAAAAAAAAAAAAAGAATTACAACTGTTCCAGCTAAAAAAAAAAAAAAAATATGAGTCCTTTTAGCCATGCTACTTGCCTTCCTGTTCCTTGCAAGACTTGGAGGACAAGGTTCCTCCTGAAGGAACTGTGATAGCTTTTGTTGGTGACGACAGGCAGCCCTCCATGCCATTCCCGGCTGCTAACCTCCAAGCTTCTCATGAAATTGTGGAGAGAAAAGCCCGCTTCCTTCTTTAGGGCCATTATCTTTCAGTAAGTAATCACTAAAGCCAAATTCAGGTCCTAAGTGCTCAAATTGCCCAACCAGAGCCATTGGGTATTATAACAAGTAAGCTGGATCTAAAGAACTGCTGGGCAAGAGCAGGTAGAGGAGATTGAGCAAGGATGGAATGACGGAACACGGTGTAGCCCCAGAGCTTCACCTTCCAGGAAGCTAGCCATGGTAGGGTCTATAGATCCCCACCCTTCATCACCAATGGGCAATTTGCCTTGAACTATAGATAAAATGTGGTCCAGTGATATGATGTCTTTGGTATCCTATATGTAGCAGCCTTCTACCCTGGGCAAGCTACCACCTCTGTGGCTATGGTATCTCCTCTGCAGAAGAGCAATGACTTCTCTTTCTCCATCCCGGCCCAGGAGTCACTCTGTATATGACAGCTATAGTCTAACCCCCAACCGGGACCATGACCCACTCTCTGTTCTCCAGCCATAGAAATCATTTCCCTGCTTGGAAAAGATGTCCGAGGAAGCACAGGTCTTCCTTGAGAATGGCTTATGGAACAAGGCAGTACTGTTGTCAAAAGATCAGCAAGACTGTCAGTGACTTCGCTTGAGAATCTGGCTAAGGTATCAGACATGTGAGAATAAACAACAGCTTGCTGGTGGCTGTGTGGGGTAAGAAGGATACTTAGAAGCTTCACTTTTAGAATTTATAGTTTTAAAAAATGAGGTAGGAATCATGGTTTGTGGACAAATAAAGAGGGTATCCACCGTGCCCAGTGGTGATCTCTGCCAGACCATCTAAACTCACTGGCTCTTCTGGGCCAATGACCAAGCAACACTTCTTGGGCTTTAGCAGGCAGGCAGTCAGTGGTGGGGAGAGGCCGTGTAAATCAGATGGAATGGACACTAGGCCCTCACAGTGAGAGTTCTATCCTGTATGAGTCCCTGTGGGCTCCATTCCCCTGTCCTGAAAACTGAAACATAAACAAGGGATAGCTCCATCTCCTGCACTTGGGAATATGACCCAGAGCACCAAAAGCCTGCCATGGACACATCAAGGGAAAGAAACGAAGTCTGTGGATGGAAACACAGGGACTTGGTTCTCTTTCCCAAGCAGTGACATTGAGCAGCCAGCTATCACAGACAGTCATAAGACAGGGCCCTGCCTGCTCTCTGACTGCATCCAGGAAAAGGACCTGGACTCAGCCTACCAAGCAGATGCTAACAAGATCAATTTTCATGATGCTAGCAAAGTAGGTCAGGACATCATGAGCACATTTGGAGCGTTGGGAGACAACCAGCCTGCAAAATAGTATGAGACAACAGCACAGTGGCGGGTAGAGCTTCTAGCGCTCCCAGACACCATCGCTGCACTCTTGGTACAGAAAGAGCACTCGCCTTTATGCGTGAACTCTGTGCTGTTCACCCTTGAGGAGCAGCCACCTGACCGCCACAGGTCAGCTGAGGACACCCAGACCCCATGTAGCTTTGTCTGGCATCTTCTGAGGCCTGATCTTTCCTCCTAGGGACAAGAAAGTCTGAAAAGAGTTATGAACACCAGTAAGTAGTGGAGCAGGTAAGAGGTCTTTGTGCACACAGGTGAGGACTGGAGAAGCCAGAAAAGTTAAACATGCATGCTTGTCTCTTCAAAGCAAGGAGATGTTAACCTGTCTTCCTCCTGGAATGCTGGGAAAGGATGCAGTTTACAACCTGGTGATCTTTGCTATCTGTAGGTCCAGGCTTCACCCAAATCCCCTAGAATATTGTTTATTTATCCCAGACCTCCCCCCCCCTAACTCTTGAGCATTGTTTCTAAGTCCTTAAAACCCATCCTAATGAGAGATATCACTTGTTCTTTACAATAGCCTAAGTGACTTCTATGTTATCTTAGCTGGAGACCAAATCCTGACTCCTTGTTTACCTCAGTCATTCTCTCTAGACCCTTATCTTGAGCATTGTTCCTGAGTCAACAGAGTCCATCTTTATGGAAGAAGCCAGATATACTTTGTAAAGAGTTTTGGTGTAAATATGTCTTAAGCTTTGTTGTACACACAGGACTGAGTTAATCATCATCAGGAAGCATTTTTCCAAAATCGTGCTGTTTTTAAATATGACTAAAATATACTGCCTGGTGTTAGACTCCAGAATTTTGGCCCAGTATTGGCTAAGTCAGGCTGAACCAAGTCTCATTCTTGTTTCTCCACTTACCATTCCAGGTATGGAACTTACAGGGAACCCCCCTCCCCTCAAACAGGAAGGTTGGCACCATGGTAGGGAGGAAATTGGAAGTCTTCAGCATCCAGGACAGTTTTCCAGCGTGTAGAGTAAGTCTGCCCTCCACAGCCACAAGATCTAAAGTGTCATCAACTTCAAATGAAAAACATTAGGAAGGATATGGAATGGTGCAGATCATGTACCAATTTTATTTCCTATCATTGTCTCTCAAACAACACAGGATAGTAACTACTTGCCAAGCATTTCCATAGTATTCCCCTTCAGTCACCAAAAGAGGATTTGAAGCCTATGAGAAGAAGTATTCGGGTTTTATGCAATTACCATACCATCTCATACGAGGGACTTGAACCTCCACAAACATGATCCACAGGTAGTCTCAGAGTCAGTTTCCTGTGGACACCAAGGGACAATCAAACTTTCCTGAGAAACTCATATCATTGGTGATAGCCTGGGATTTTAGACTTTGATTTTAATTAGATGTTGACAAGTGCAAGTTAGTTATAGTTTTAAAAATCAATGTTAAATAGAGAGGGTTATGTACGCAGTGAATAAGCAGTTTGTTGTTATTTAGACATCGGCTCATTTTTCCATATCTCATAAATGTATGAACCTCATTCATGCAGCATCATCAGCAGATAGGCAAGAACCATGATACTACACCCCACAGCCAGACACTGAAAAATGTTGGATCACCAGAGGCAGGGATGCCAAAGTTTTAGGATGTAAGCATCTCTTTGACCTAGGGCCAGAAAAATCCAGACGACAGGATCCAATTCCTGCCTCCTCTGAAGGGCACATCCACACAGCTGCCAGACAGCAGCCCCAACCCCTGCATCCTTGGAGCAGACCCAGGAAAGGGCCTGGCATCAGAGGGAAGATCCACACAGGTGCTTCACGGTGGAATCTTATAGAGTATCACAAGTCATCTCTTGGAGGCAGGGACAGCCCACGTCATTCCCCAGACCTGGAACTTCTAGGGTTTCCTGCCTCGTCCCTGGTAATGGCGGAATAGACCTGGACCTATGGCCCACTATGGCTTTGTCCCATTGCATTTGAGTCATTTATGATATTCTTAGGATGGCTATCACTCTCTGTCAGCCACAGGAAACCTGACCTGTGGTCACATTCCAAAGCTCTAGAGTAAGGGTTTCAGCTTGTGAATCCTAAGGGGACATAGTTCACAGCTGAATCCACAATGCCCTCCTTGTTCCAAAGGCTCCATGGTGGCACCTTTGGAGCATAAAACCCAACCAAGTAAAGGCAAGAAAAGGTATTCACGATGTTCTAAGTGAGGCCTTGGGTACATGTTAATAAGAAACACACACATGGTGTTTTCTTCATTTACAAATGCATCAAAGATTTAAAAGATTAGAAGGACATAGGCCAAAATGTGATCTGTGACCATTTCTAGCTCCTGAGGCCATCACTTGGGGTTTAGACTACTAAGATCTAAGTTACAAAAATACTCACTTTAAACACTATAAAATGACTACTGTGCCTACCCATGGACTTTCTTGTTGTGATGTGTGTGTCTTGCGACTCTGAGCATCATAGCAGCCAACACTAAAGGAACACTTTTGTCAAGATCCCTCCCCTTCCACCCTTAAGCCCGAGGGGAAATGTCATTTTTCCCAGGGCAGTCTGCACAGAGAACATCCGGTGCTGTAGATATTGCTGCCCTTGGAGTAGCACAGACTACTTCCTGGGACTGAGTCTTCTAACTGCCGTTAGCAAGGTCTGCAGCTGCTCCGTCCAGTCAGAACCCAGAAGCACTTTGGCCCTGAACGGCAGATAGCACAGGCCCACTCTCAAGAGAGTCTGGTCAGGTCCAGAGACACTATCCTGCCTGAAAGGAGATTCCCATCCTATTCAAATCCATCTCAGTTTCAGAATGACAGAAAGAGTGTTTTGAGTGCCACACCTCTGACAAGCATGGGTAGCAGTCGTCATGCAATGCCCGACCACCTGACCAGCTGGTACTTTGCTCAGCCTTGGAGGCTGGCCTCGAAGTTGGGCCTCTCGCATCATCACTCCCAACCAGAGCCCACTTCACCTTCTATTGCCTACAAAGCCTGTGAAGCAGAGTCTGGACTCACCCATGACTATCTCTCCCTCTCACACACACTGCTGGCTTCTTCCCAGCTGAGCTCTTAGGAAGCAAGTGACACGTTTTGGTGGTGCTGTGCTCTGCTGATTCTACCGCCTGGACACATGCCCCTCAGCTTCCGGCTTTCGAATCTACTTCAGTCTAGGCATACTGCCCTGAGGCTTTGTCAGTTCCAGGACATGCCAGCTTCCATGGGCTGCTTCCAGGAGCTACAGCCCCTCAGAATGCTCAGGGCACCGGAGCATTTTCAGTGTAATGGGGACACTGTCTCTGCACAGCAATACTAGCCCTTATTTTGTCTCCACCTACAGACACACTTTTTTGACACACTGGTAAGCTCACTGTGGCCAAGTTCTAAAGCTACATGGGCACTCCTGTCCTTTGGAGGGCTGAGCATCCAGCCCCATTAGGCTGCTACTTTGTAGCTCTTGAGCAAGTGTTACTCGGTTTCCTTCCACTATAGTGAAATGCCAGGTATAATTAATTTTAAATTATCTCATAGCCAATACAGTCCAGGTCCACTGTTTTGGACCTCTGATGAAGGTACCAGTTGGTAACAACCCAAAGCAAATAGCAGAGCAAACTGTTTATCTCACAACCAAGAAGCAAAGAGAAAACCCAGTGAGGCCTCTAAACCTTTTCCAGGTGTTCCTGGACTAAGGAAACCTCCATCTCCTAAAGAGTCCACAGCCTCCAGTAGCACCACCCTGGTAACCAAGTGTTTAACACAGGAGCCTGGGGGACCCTAACCAGAGCCTGGCCTCAGTCTTCATGGGTGAGTCAAGGGAAAGAACTCCAACATGACTTATCTCAAAGGGACACAAGAAAGAACAAGTGTCCAATCCACACCCGGGAGCATGGGTTATCTGATTCCTTAGCTCCAGCTACACACCAGAAACCCCCAGACACAATGCACCACCCTCTCATTTCTAATACTGAGGCCTAGAGAGTCCTGGGGTCACTACCACTCCTTTCCTCCTTCCCTCCATCTCTCCTTGCCCTCCTCCCTTCCTCCCTCCCTGTCACCATTCCTCATACACAGGGCAAGCATGGTATGTCTTCTATGTTCCCGTGGCCAAGGCATGGTGTTACAGGTAGCCCACCAGAATGACCATTCTAAGTTCATAGGCAATTGAAAGTCTTTATTCCTGTCAGCTGGAATACCCATCTGTTGAGGTGTTGTCCAGAGTGTTCAGAACATGGGGTTTTTAAGGGCAGAGACCTCGTCCCAGAACCTGACTCAGCAGCAGTTGCTAGGGGTCTTCCCAGTGAGCAGTTTGAGGCAAGCAGTTTTAACAGAAGCTAAGATAAGCAGTTAGCTAGCCCCATGGGGGTTCCACACAAATGAAGTTAAGGTGAATGGTTAGCTGGTGGAGGGTCCGAATAAACAAGCACTTTAACAAAGGCTAAGATAAGTTAGCTAGCACACCCTAACCTTTGGTTCCTGGAAGAGAGTTGGGTAATTTTCCATGGGGTTCTCCATCAAGGAGACCAGATTCTAGTTAAACCCAGAACAGCCTCGATGGCAAGAATATAAGATGGAGGAGCAAGAGCTGTCTTGCCCTGTCACCATGGAGACAACAGACCCTGATGTAGAGTCTTGGTGACTTGCCTTTTCCGCCTTACCTCCAGCACATGGCTGCCCCTCTTATTTTACAGGGACCCCAGACAACAAGGTCCCACAGAGGAAGGTGGGATACTCAAAGCAGACCTGGCTGGCAAAATTGTGCCAAGGCCTCCCTTACCCCTCAGTTCTCAAGAAAGGACCACAATGAAACCACAGCCTGGGATGGGAAGGATGAGGACCTAAATGCTACAGAGAGACAGAAAGATGAAGCCTGAATAGAGGCCAGAGCTTCCCTGTAGCCAAGGAAATATGCCACTCCTCCATGTGACCAAGGCAGTCAACCTCAGTCATCGTTAGCTCTCAGTTGGCTATGGCAGGGCCTCGGGGAAATAGGAGCACAGCCTCTCCCCCAGCAGGGAAAGAACACAGGTGACCATAGTGGCCAGCAGGTAGGGGCTTGGCCAAAATACAAGATATGCTTCCCTGAGATGCCTAACCAGATCCTCCTAGTATCAGCGACTCTCCCTTGGCCAGAATCCTGGAGCAATTCCCTCAACAGCGTCCAGGGGGCGCCCATATGCAACAGCCCAGCCACTGTCCAGTCAGCCTACTGTCTGCCTACCCTAAACAGGACAGGACCAGCTAAGAAATGGATATCTCTGCACTCATGGGCCCTCTAAGAAGGGTCTGTGGGCTTGATGAGTTTACTTTGCCTAGTATGATCCCATATGGGGAAGAAGGAATGCTTGTGGCTATGTATGAATGTAAATATAGACACCAGGGTGACCAGACAGCTAGGAACCCAAGAAGCCCTGTGTGTCTGGGGGCCAGGTTAAGGGGTGGTGGACATGGAACATTTTTTTTTTTACAAGACAGGGTTTCTTTGTGTAGCCTTGGCTGTCCTGGAACTAGTTCTGTAGACCAGGCTGGCCTCAGACTCAGAGATCTGCTTGTTTCTGCCTCACAGAGTACTGGGATTAAAGGCGTGCGCCACCACCGCCTGGCTGGAATTCTTTACTTAATATTTTGCATTTGCTCTACTATAATTAAAGGTGGCGCACGCCTTTAATCCCAGCACTTGGGAGGCAGAGGCAGGAGAATCTCTGTGAGTTCGAAGCCAGCCTGGTCTACAGAGAGAGTTCCACAACAGCCGGTACACAGAGAAACCCTGTTTCCAAAAGGAAGAGAGGAAGGGAGAGAGGGAGGGAGGGAGGGAGGGAGGGAGGGAGGGAGGGAGGGAGGGAGGGAGGGAGGAGGAGGGGAGGGAGGGAGGGAGGGAGGGAGGGAGGGAGATGTTAAATTTATCTTGACTTTTTCATATCATAGGCTTCTACAGTCTATTCTCTACCCACCCACCCCACCCCACCCCCCGTGTCTCTTTCTGTCTCTGTCTACATCTGTTTCTGGCTATATCTCTGTCTCTCTGTGTGAGAGTATGAGTGTGTGTGTGTGCATGCCAGTATGCGCATTGTGTATTGTGCAGGCCCAGGTAGGACCCTGCATCCCTGCTGGGCTCTGAGGGTCAGAGGCACACAGGAATGGGGGAACAGTGGAAGGAGAAGCTGAGACTGGGGGAAGATATTTCTCATGGAAGTTGTCCAGTAAAACTCCCCTCTAGAAGTACAGAGCCCCGATTCCCATAGCTGACCCCATTCTTGTGCTTTTCTCAGCAAATCTCCTTAGAGAGTCTCAGCCCCTCAGGACAGCAGGGGCTGTGTCTGTAGACCTTCACGGCAGGCACACAGAAATGTGCTGCAACTGAGAGCCTGTCCCTCATGGTGCGGGGTGGGGGGCAAGAATGAGTTCTGTCCCAATGCTTCTAATGCAAAAGGGAGATTACTGGGTTCTCTGCAGACCCCATACCACCTGGCTCTAGAAGGAGGTTCCACCCAGATGATCTTATTCCAGAACCAAATTGAGATCTAAGAAGCACAAGCCCAATGCTTCATTAACAACCATAGACAGATGCAGACTATACAGGAAAGTCGGAATACCCCATTCAACTCCACAGTCCTTTGAGCTCCAATTTAACCTTAACTCACCCACTGATAGACCTACCCTACACTACAGAGCCTCCCCAGTGGCCACTCGGATGATGAGAAGGCAAAGGAAAGGCTGGGCCTGTCAATCCACCTGAAGCCAATTGGGCAAGGAAGACAGAAGGCAATGTTAACGACCACAGATTCGCCCTACCCCACTATGCCTCTGTCCAGAGACGGGTCTCTGTACCATCCCTTTGGGACTTGTGACTTTCTTACTACACACAGAATGCAGTAAAAACGAAGGAGCATGACTCCAAAATTCAGCCAGAAAAGGCAATGGAGAGGGCACTCACCCCTAAGGTACTCAGACACTAAACAAGTTATCTAACTAGGTCGAGGCCAACATGCTCAAAGGTACCATCCACCACAGAGAGGACACACAGATAAGAGCCAGGACGTAGAATGTACGTAGAAGACATCTTCAGAACATTCTACCTGCCTCCAGGGCCACCTCAGCCATAGCCAGGTCACTGGTTGAGACCTCACACATTAATTGATAGGGGTTATTCAGCTCTACTCTATCCTAATCCCAGGCCCACAGAAACACAGCATGGAAAGACAATTTCAACACACACAGTTCTAGGAGACAGGCAACCAAAACAGTTCAGAAGCCTAATCAACTTTCCACTTTCACAGATGCCTTGGGGACCCAAGGGTTAGGGTGCTTCCCCCTATTTAGCAGGCAAGGACCCATGTTTAGAGCCTGAGCACAGTGTGTTGGGGACAAGCTTAGTCCTGAGCCATCCCAGCCCAAGCACAGGAAACCACGAGTCACACAAAGCCATCTCTCTTTCCTCTCTGAGGGACACTGGCAGCCATGCCAGCTGGGCTACAGGCTGGATTTGCCAGGGTGTGTTCAGTGCATCTGGACCTGATGGATGAATGGGAACTCAAGAGTCTCAGGTTACTACAGCAACCACCCAGCCCCAGGAGTCCCAAGTTCAGATCATTAGCCTGTGAGCTCGTGAACTTGGAGGGAAATGCACCTTGGCTTTGCCTCTTGGTTCTGGCCCAGGCTGCTGCTGGGACTGTCCCCTCCATCGGCCACTTTGATACTCTGGGAGTAGACAGGGGGAAGTTTCCAGGAAAAAAGGAAAGGATGACAGGCAGTCTCTCCGGCTGTGGGGGTGGGGCTGTCAGGGTGCTGGGCCAGGCTCCCAGCTCTGGGGTCCAAGTGGCCAGCAGCAGCCAAGGCCATAGTGGTCAGCAGCTTCCCTCATTGGTCACCAGACTATGTTTTCAGGCAGCAGCTCCTGGGAAGCCACAACACAGGCGCTTTTATTATGGCTTCTGAGATGCCAGCCAGGGGACAAAGGGCAGGAGAGCGCCCCCCTCCCAGGTGTGGGTTTGACCTCTCAGAACGTGGGCCCCGGAAACAACCTTGACCTCCTATCCACACTGTGTGGCTGGGAAACAAAAGCCCAGAAAAGCCACCAATCCAAAAATGTGTCGTTGCCAGGGGCAACCTGGACACAGCACTGACCGGCCTGGGAAAAAGCTGTTCTTCCCAGCGGGGAACTGGTATTTGTCTTGTTTTAATTTTTTTTAAAAAAGTTGGGTCAGATCAGATTTTTTAAATGCTGCTCCAGGGCATGGTGTTGCCTGAAAGCCCCTTGAAAAGGCAGATCCAGGCAGAGAAACTCTCATGGATTGCAAAACATCAGCTCAGAACTCCTGCATCACTGAACAGTGAGTCTGTCCTGTCTGTGCCTGGGACCAAAGGGTCGGCTCAGGTCTGCCTATGCTGGTGGATAAACAGGGCCCCTGACTCCTAACTCCTAGGAGAGCTCAGAGCACACTTACCTTGGGTCTGCACCACACCTGGAGTCCCAGCGGTGCACATATGTGATGCCAGGCAGGCGGGCCGAAAAGATGAGAGAGCATAGGCAACAAGGTAGAAGGAATAAGTGAACGAACAATGAGGTGATCATACAAGGCAACTGGTAGGCACAAGTTGTGGCCTCCTGCTCCTGCCCTAAAGTCAGAAAAATGCAGGAAAAAAATGCATTTAAGGATCCGTTGCTCTGTAGCAAATGTCCAGAACATTTTTGCCCTCTATGCACCGGGGTTAGAAAGGAGTTGGGATCCAAATGAACAAGGAAACCAAAACACCAATTTCAGAAATGGTGGAAGGAGCTTTGAGGAAGCTTCCAGTGTATACAGTACAGGTACAGGAGATGGGATGAAGCCCCAGGTTTGGGTTGCTAAATGAGGGTCACCTGTATCTAAAAGCCCACTCAGTGCCCTGCCTCCACTGGCAACACTTGCCTGCTATTACACCAGTGCAGGGGGTAAATAGACAGGCCACCTACAGGAGCACCATAGACCTCAGCCCCAGGTGAGCACTTCATGAAGTCACCTCAGATAGCTAAGGAAAACTCACCACAAAACTCAACCAATCAAAGACTAAGAAAGGGGGGTTGTATGAGAAAGAAACTGGGCTTTCAGAAAAAGTATAATTAATGCATTTATAGAGATCAAGACCAGGCAAAAATGAATCAATTAAAGCTCTTCAAGATTAGACGTATCTTTGCCACTTTTCTATTGCCGTGACAAAACACCATGACCATGGTAACTTACAGAATGAAGCGTTTAATTGGACTTACGGTTTCAGCGGGTTGGAGTCCATGATGGCAGAGCAAAGGCTTGGCAGCAGAACAGCAGGGAGTTCACATCTTGATCTGTAAGCAGGAGGCAGAGAGCACCCTGGGAATAGCTTAAGTCTTTTGAAATCTCAAAGTCCACCCCTCCACCCCTGTGACACACTTTCTCCCACAAGGCCACACCTCCTAATCTTTCTGAAACAGTTCCACCAACTGGGGACCAAGCATTTAAACATATGAGCCTATGGGGGCCATTCCCATTCAAACTACCAGAACTTATGATTGTCAAAAACATCTAATGCAAAGGAGATTGTGAGTTAGAAAAGCATGAGAAGAAATAGTAGAAGAAAAGTTTATCAAAAGTTATTACCCCAAAGCTTAAGAAGACATTGTAAACTTGGGAAGATCAATAGAAAAAAAAAATATTTAGCATAGAAAATAAAAGGACTTTTAAAAAATGTTCCCAGACTCAACCACATTAATAGAGTGAGAAGCTCTGTTTGTCCACCCTCTCCATCATGACACCCTGCCTTTCACAGACCCACAGTGGTGGGGCCAAGTGCCCACGGGCTGAAAGCTCTGAACTAAGCAGCTGAAATGAACCTTTCTTCCCTTTACAAAGTTTCATTCATACATTGGTCCTAGAAACAAAAAGCTAAGTGACACACAGCGGTTCAGATTTCAGGTTAGAGATTCTTAAACTTTTTTGTTTTTTCGAGACAGGGTTTCTCTGTGGCTTTGGGGGCTGTCCTGGAACTAGTTCTTGTAGACCAGGCTGGTCTCGAACTCACAGAGATCCGCCTGCCTCTGCCTCCCAAGTTCTGAGATTAAAGGCGTGTGCACCACCTCCCGGCTCTTACAGGACTCTTAAATAGATCCATTACGAACATGTGTGGGTCACACGGCCCAAAGGAGTCACCAATACAATGTTTATGTCCTCTTGTTGGACACATGGCCCATGGGAGTCATCAATAGAATGTTTATGTCCTTTTGTTGGTTGCATACCTTTGTGCCCATTTAATTGCAGGAATGAAATCCAGAAGCTGACTTTCTCCCAGTGGGCATATTCTCATTCCACATCTAGTCAGGGATCTTTCACAGCACCAAGCTCCAGAACTGTAAGGAGCCATCTTTACAGTTGAATGGCTGGGAGTTGACAGGAGAATTCAGTGAAAAAGTGACATATAGGAAGACTCAGTGGCTTTTGGCATAGCCACTATCTGTGTGACAACCCCAGAAATAATCCAGTGTCAGCAATGAGAAGCACCAGGGGCAGTGACAACAATCTAGAAGCTACTTAATATGCGCATGATAGTTAATTTTCATTGTCTACTTAGTTGGCTCTGCAGTCATCTGAGAGACAGTATCTGGGAGGGGATGAGCCACCCCAGAGTGGCAACACCTTCTAGCAGTTCAGATATAAAAAGGCTGAGGGAAAGGCAATAGGGCTCTTTCACACAAAAATCTATGACTCCTTGCTACTGTGTGTATTTACTCTACTGTTGTTGTTGTTGCTGCCCCTGCTGCCATGACCATACTTCACTGATACCAGAACACAGCTTCAGCCTCCAACACTGACAAGCAGTGGCTCTCCAGTAATCCTACAGAACTCAGCCTCACATTGATCCTGCACCCAGTTTTGAGCATTGAGCAGCTACAGGTTCTGAGCTGCCACCCTGCAGATAGCCTCTGTTTTGACTACCCAGGTGGTATCATGTCAGAAAGTAAATAGCTCCCAATTGATATATATATATATATATATATATATATATATATATATATATATATTCTATCTGTCTGTTTTCCCAAAGCACCCTTTGTAATACAATGCATTGGTTGCCTGCTACCTTTTGTGCTAATAGGAAAACTATGAGCATCACGGGGGTTGGGTGACTTGCCTAGTAATACTCAATGTTGGCAGGCTCTGAGTTCATGGAGAGAGCCTTCATGAGAGCTAGAATCCTGCACTGGGCACTGGAGGCATTTGGGATTCAGGAAAGTGGTTCAATAAGCTGATTTAACTGGAACATCCCAAAAGAAAACTTGCCTCTTTGTTCTGTTCATGCTGGTCCCTGGCCATGACACACCCTTGTAAGCACATGGCTTGGGATATGACAGAGTATCTGCAGCCAAGCCTTGACACAGCTTCCCAGGCCAGGCACAGTGAGCATCTCAGTGGGGGCTAGAGTCTGTTTAGTCGCTTCTAGAGGGCTGGAATGCCACTGTCCTTTCA
The DNA here is from genome assembly GCF_003668045.3 of Cricetulus griseus. Lineage (NCBI taxonomy): Eukaryota > Metazoa > Chordata > Mammalia > Rodentia > Cricetidae > Cricetulus > Cricetulus griseus. The sequence continues at coordinate 131,033,593 of NC_048596.1, forward strand.
GACCAAATGGTCATCTTTGTCAGAGGGCTATCCAGGGTCCCCTTGCCTCAAACTTAGGACGGCACAGCTCCTAGGGTGTCACTAATGTTCCTCACTTGGGAAGTTGTCTGTCACAGGCCTTGTGGTGCATACTCAGCCAGATATCACAGACAAGCTTGCTCTAGAACTCTGTTACTTTTAACAGCTGAGGCTCTGGCATTATCAGGAGAACAGGAGCAGATCTAGACACTGATCTCCAGGTGTGAGGCCAGAGACAAGTATGAGCTGAAAGCAGGCTGGGCTCATACCATTCAACCTGGACAGATGTGGAGATCTGGCGGAATGCAGGGTCCTGCCAAGGAGCAAAGGGTGGGAAGTTCTGGGGCTCTTGCTTCTACCCCTAGAGTGCCTGCCCATCACTGACCTTCTTAGGAAAGGACATTCTCTTCCAGCCTACTCCCTGAGCAGACATGCTGGTGGCTCTCAAAGTGATAGGCAAGGCCAGAGTTCAACTTAACCACCCACCCTCTGGAAGTTGAAGAATCTTAATGATTTAATTTTCAGAGGCTGAATTATTTTCCCAGAGTGTAGCAAAAACACCAGAAACTTAGTGGCTCAAAACAACTGGCTTACCATCTCATTGTCTCAGGACAAGAAGTCCCAAACACATGGGTCCCAGGGTTGAGGTCATCTCCATAGGTCCTCAAGAAGATTCCTTTCTGTGCGTCTTCCAGCTTCTGGTGCCCCCTCCACACACCCCATGTTACCTAGGGTCACATCACTCCAGTCTGCATCACATGGTCTTGTGACCTTTCCTTGTTTGACAATGCCTCTCATCCTGTCTCTTATAAAACACTCATCATTGAATTTAGGGTCTAACAGCTAATCAAGGATGAACCTATCTCAAGATCTGTAGCTTAACTGCATCTTTAAAGACCTTGTCCCCAAACAAGGTCATATTCACAGGTGTCTCGGAATTTGTGCATAGGCAGATCTTTACAGAAGCCACCACTCAGCCCACTAGAGGGACCACCTCTCTCATGATCAAACCATGAGACAAAAGTCACACACTTCCTGCAGTCAGTAAGTGCATCGGTCAAAAGTGGTTGATAGAATCCCCTCCATGTTCTCAGGGAACCTTCAACAGGGACCAAAGTGCATTCAGGAAATTGATCATTTTTTGTTTAATCCTGACTACATTTTGATACAATGGCTGTCTTTCAAAAACCAATCTTGTCATTGGCTATCCATGACCAGCTCTTTTGTTTCCATACTGCTAATATTAGCCAAATGATATTTTCATTACCCATTCATAGGCATTTGGTTTTGTATGTCAAAGTTAGAACTCCTTCCCTTTAATACACACTGCTCAGTATTGTTACTGTGAAGCAATGCTTTCTTCCCTTCTGTGCAGGTACCAAAGCAGATCACACCCATCATGGCTGCTGGGCCATGGAGCCATCAAACACGATGATCTGTACTCTACAGTCATTTAGGAAGCAAATTCCATGCAAGGGTTGCCTGAAAACATACTAGAAATAGGGACTTTATTTCTTGCTACAGGCTGAATTGTGCCCCTTATTCATATGTTGAAGTCTTAACTCTCAGAACTTCAGAAAGTGATTGTATTCGAAGATAGGGTCTTTGAAGAATAAATAAGGTCATATGGATGGGCCTTAAGCCAATACAACAAGTGTCTACAATAAGAAAAGATCAGGACACACACAAAGATGATGTGACAACTGGAGCAAACACCTTGTCCATCAGCCAAGGAGAGAAGAAGTCAGCTCCACCAATGCCTTGATCTCCCAGGAACTTGCTCTCTTCCAGACTTGAAAACAGTGAGAACTAAATTTCTGTTACTTGAGCTTCCCGTATGTGGCACTTTGAGCTGATAGCTTGCTATGGACTGCAAGTGTCCCCTCAAATTCCATTAGGTTGCAACCTAACTCATGTGACAGACAGAGAGAAGAGGCTGTGACAGGTGATTAGGTGCTAAGAGTGAAATGCTCAGCTAGGGGTGGTGGCGCACACCTTTGATCCTAGCACTTGGGAGGCAGAGGCAGGCTGATCTCTGTGAGTTCGAGGCCAGCCTGGTCTACAGAATGAGTTCCAGGACAGCCAAGACCACACAGACAAATCCTGTCTCAAAGAAAGAAAGAAAGAAAGAAAGAAAGAAAGAAAGGAAGGAAGGAAGGAAGGAAGGAAGGAAGGAAGGAAGATGCTCATTCATGGGTTTGTTCCCTGTCTCTCTCTTGCCAAATGAGGACACAATGGCCATCTACAAACTAAGAAGTAAACCTTTACCAGACACCAGACCTGCCAGCGCCTTTGCTTTGGACTATCCAGCCTTCCAAGCTGTGAGAGGTAGTAACTTCTGGCTAAGCCTTCCAGCTTAGCACAGCCTGTTAAGGCATCCCCAATTCACTGGGCTCATGAGCCAGCTCCTCCGGGCTGACCATCATTCCCCAGACACAGTCATATGGCATCAAAATGTGCTTAGGACCCAAGGCATTGGTCTGGGCCAGCCTGAAACTATTCTGTAGGGTTGGTTAGAAACACTGGGGAAAGGAGTTTTCTCACAAAGGTGGCTGTCAGCATGGAGCTTTTGGAGGAAGCTGACTCTCATAAGAGTAAGGTCACTAAGGACCTGTGATGCCATCACTCTCTAGAGGCAGCAGTACCTGAGTTTCACCTTGGCTTCTTAATGAAGTGGGGGAGGGAATTACAATTGATGCAACTGTATTACAAATATAATACATACATTGAAATGTAATTGATTACAATTACAAGTATCTAGTTCTGTATCTACAGAGTCAACTACTGACTAAAAATATCTTTTTAAAGAAAATTGTGTTTATACAGAACACGCACAAATCTTTCCCACTGTCACTGTTCCCTGAACAGTGCAGCATGGATGCTTAGGCAGCACCGGTGGTGTGTTGAGCACCATACATCATGTAGAGGTGGTGTGGAGTGTACTGAAGGATGGGTACCGAGTCCATACAATTAGCAAGCCATTTTATAGCACAGATAAATATCCATACAGTTTGGTATCTGAAGAGAAATATTGGTACCAATCCCTCATAGATGCCAATGGACAACCTAAATGTACACACACACACACACACACACACACACACACACACACACACACACACACACGCACGCACCATATCAGGCTATGAAAGATATGATTTTTTTCCTGTTATTTTTGGTTTAGGTTTTGAAACAGGGTCTCATGTGACACCCTAGCCTGGGCTTTGAACTTTTGCCCCTGGAAACGCCCCCTCCCAACTGCCTCCACCTCCCAGTTCATGGGTTGACAGCTGTGTGCCACCAAACTTGTGCCACACACCATTTTGATTCTATCTTATTTAAATTTTTTCATACAATATAATCATGCTTCCCCTCCCCCAACTCCTCCCAGATCATCCTCACCTCCTTATCTCCCCAACTTTATGTTCTTTCTCTCAAAAATAAAAGACAACATGAAAAGAAAGGGGAAAAACACAAAGACAAAAATCAAAACAAGCAAAAAACCAGTAAGAAAAAAAAAAGCCAAAACAAAGCAAGAAGAAACAAAAAGTCCAAGAAGAAAAAAAAATTGAATGTGTCTTGTATTCCTTGGCACGGGACCCGCCCTGGAGCATGGTTGATATACCTAGAGGGATTCCATTGGAGAAAATAGATTTTCCATTTAACAGTGTATAGAGATTGTAGGTTGCTTCTTGGCTAGGGGTGGGACCCTATGTCTACTCCCCGATCTCTGTGCTGGGACCCCATCTGTATTGAACTGGTGCAGGTCTTGTGTCAATTGCCCTGGTCTGTGAGTTCACATGGGCATCAGTCCTGTTGTGTCCAGAATACAGCTTCCTCAGAGTCAACCATCACCTCTAGCTCTTACGATCTTTCTGCCTCCTCTTCTGCATAGATCCCTGAGCCTTGAGAGGATGCATATGATAAAGACAGTCCATTTAAGACTGAGTGCCCCAAAGTCTCTCCCTCTCTGCCTTGACCAGTTGTGGGTCTCTGTGTTAATTCCCACCTACTGCAAGAAGCAGCTTCTCTGATGTGGGTTGAGCGATTGCCTATATTTTAAAACCTATTTCCTTGCTCCTCCATTATGTCTCTCCCACAAACATCCACAGTCCCAAGCGTGTTTGGCCCCTGGTAGTGTTTTGTTAAGAGAATCACACTTTCATCAAGAGAGTTCTCAGGACTGGCCATGATGGGATTTTCCTGAATTCCTAGCACTCGAGAAATGGAGACATCAGTAGTTCAAGGACACACTCAGCTATATCTCTCATTTGAGGCCAGCCTGAGCTACATGGGACCCTGTGCCAAAACCAAAAACAACAACAACAAAAACAAAAACAAAAAAACAAAAACAGAGAGCCTGACTCATGCTGATCAATAATCATGTATATTCCAGGATCTGAACCTCCTTAGTCCAATGATTAATGTTAACAGAGGAAGGGCCTGGAACAGAGTCATTTAAGAGCCCTGAAATGTCTCCTCTGCTCTACATAATCATTTCAGTCTAAGGAAATATTAATAACAACAATAATCAATAATAATAATAATAATAATAATAAATAAATACATATGTAACCTTCCTCCTGATGTTCATTGCCGTGTTACCCGTTCTAACTCTGACTGGAAATCATATAAATGTCCACTGATAGGAAATAGTAAAGCAAACTGGGATGCACCTACTTGCTAGAGGAACATAGTATTGGTGAAGGAAAGAATCACAGCCAAGCATGATGGCACATGTCTGTGTCTTGGCCACTTTGAAGGCGATGGCAGGGTTGCTTGAGCCAGGAATTCCAGGCCGGCTTGGCCTTATCAGCAGGAACGGAGAGAGGGAGCAAAGAGCAAGGAAAAATGGGAAGAAGGGAGGAGGGCAGACAAGAAGGGAGAGAGAGGAAGGTCACAAGGAAGAAGTGTGAGGTGCTGAAACGACTACCGTTTTCTTCCTCTTTCCTGGCATTTACTGCATAAGCAACAACCTGACAACTGACAGCAATGTCCCAGAGTCCCTGCAGACTTCAGGATATACTGTAACATTGTTGGGGCGCTTTTAATCAGTTGGCTCCAACTGTTTCCTGGAGAAACCAGGAATGGAGGCACTGTACAAAATTGCAACAAAAAACACCCTTCTCATGGAGGCACATGCTAGAGACATGCTAAACACACCAGTGGACACAGCATATGGAGACGGGGTCTATTTATTTACACCAGGACTCACTGTTCCCCCAATAAACATAAGCCTTTCACACCCCTCCTAAACTGTTGCAAAGCAAGATCACAGCATTCAAGCCTTGTATCCATTACCTCATGCACAATTCATGAAATGGCTCTTTCAGCCAGACCGGATAGGGCAACTTGGAGGAGCCAGCTCCTCCTCAATCAGGGACTGGGACCCAAAGCAAAGATCTAAGATCCTTTGTAGCCCAGGCTGGCCAGGTGCTGTGGCCTTAAGGACTCAGATTTGGTGGTAGGTTTATCTTCATCCTGGCCAAGATCATCAAGTGACAGCCAAGATACAGGAACTGCTTGGAAGCATCCGGAGCTTCAAGGGAGGAGCCAGGGCTCTGCAGCAGCTGCTCGGAGGCCCCCACAGCTCCCATGGGTGCTGGTGGAAGGCGGCCAGGGCTGAGACTGTAGGATACTGAAAGTCTGCTGGCTATGACCTTTTGTAAATGTTTATTGGACCCTAACCTCGGAAGGACAAAACTGGTCCTACTGTCCTTTGTCTTCAGCCTAGTATCCCAATTCCCTTATGCAGTATTTGGGGCTCCCTATGGGGTGATCAGCCGGCCCTCATGTTTCTCCCAGAGCACACACCTGTTTCTGACTCTGGGCCCGCGACAACCCCTATGCACCTGTCTAGAATGCAGCCCATCCTCCTCCATCCCCATTCTCCTGGATCACCCCAGCCCACCACCTCACCTCCGTCCAGAAATAACCAGATGCCCTGACTTTTCTGAGACCATCCCCTTCTCAATAACTCCATCCTGATGTTTCCATGTGTCATTACACTATCTTATGCTGGCTACTAACGTAAGCAGACAGAAGCAGGATCCAGCATCTCAATGATGGAAAAAAGTCCATTCCCCTGAGGCTATTAAAGCCTGGACCACCCCAGAGCCTTGAATGTCATTGGTGAGGATCTGGGCATTGGAGCTTTGAAAAGTTGATATCTCTAAAGCATGGGCTTGGAGAGTCTTAGGGGTGGATTTTTAGGGGAAGCCTCTTACCCAGCCATCCTTGTACCTACCAGATGAGAGGGGTAAGGAGTAAGGAATGGTTACAGTCTTGGCCCTGGTAGATAAGCTGGAGCACCTGAGCTGTGTTGTTTTCCATTCAGTGCAGCAGTTGCCCCTTAAGCAACTGCTGTCCCAACCGGTAATTGCAACTTGGCAGCTACCAACAGCAGTTCAGTCAGTCAAGAATTCTGTTCCCTCAGGCACCTGCTCTATCAGGAAACTTTATCTAAATTTCTATCCTTCCACAGAACTCAGGATTCAAAGATTGAGGTGAAATCCACCTAGCTCAGAGAAGCTGAATAGCAAATAGCTAAGCTCTCCTTGCTCGCCAAAAGGGGAGCATCCTTCTGCTCAGCCCTCATTAAAGGACCTTGGAGACTCTTGGTTCCTCCCTACCACTTCCTGTCAGCTAGTTGCTGGCTCAGCTTCCTGACCACAGGAGGTTGTTTATTCACACAAATGTCGCAGGTCTTTGAGTTGTTAACAAAAGCAGCAGAAACAGGTGTACCACACCTTTACACAGTTAAAATAATTTTCCACAACAGAGTTTTGAATTCCAAATGGATCTATGTGAGGCTCAGCCCTATCCTCTGGGGCAAGTGAGCAGGGTGGGTTGGGGATGGCCTACTGCAAGGCACAGCTCACAAAGCAAAGCATGACATGTTCAGGTTGAGTGGCTTCTACCTCAGCAAAGGCCATTTGGACCCACACCCAGTCATCCAGAACGTGGCCCTGGGCAGTTTGGGGGTATACAGTGGTCTAAATAAAATGTGCCTGAATCCTCTGAGCCAGCCACTGTCCAGAGTCTGCCAGCTATCCCTTGCCCACAGGCTCTCAGAAGTCCTAGCCCCTGGACTAGCAGAAAGGAGGCTTTTCTTCTGGGTTTTTCTGTTCAGCTCATTGAGCCCAGGGTTCCCAGGAGTGGCTTTCTCATTGAGGGTGATGACTCAACCTCACATCTCAGATGTGACTTCTCCTGCATAGTGGGTGGGTCCACCTCCACATTTGTACAGCCTGAGGGCCAGGCACTGTCTTAGACCCACCTGGGAACATGTTGATGGAGGTCACAGATCAGGTCCTTACCCTGAGAGACCCACACAGGTGGCCAGAGTGCCAAATAAATAACAACTGCACAAATAAACAAATGAAGCTGGGCTGGATCCAGACGGGGATGCAGGTGCCTGGACTGTGGCATCCACCCATCACTGGGTGGTCAGGAAGTCGGAGCAGTCAGCATGAATCCAGCCAGCTTGCCAGAAACGTTGGGAGTCACTCTGAGCAGCTGTCCCAAATCCAAGAGAAGACACATGGAGGCCAAGGCTGAGCCAGACCTGATTCCTCTCCTTCAGCACTGTTGACAGAAGTCCCCGACCTTTGCTCTCTAGGCTAGGCAGAGATGGAGTGTGGGGTAGGAATACAGGCTGCCTTGGCTTTCCAGGTGGTGAAATGATGCCCATGACACCCTGTGATTTCCAAACAGGCTGTCACAGAAGGCTTTGAGAAACTCTGGGAAGCTCTGATACCTTGGCCACACTACACCTAGTGGTTTAGAATACACACTCATGTTCATGTGCGCGTGCACACACGCACACACACACACTGGAGAGAGAGAGAGAGACAGACAGACAGACAGACAGACAGACAGACAGACAGACACAGAGAGAAGAAAGAGACAGACAGAGAGAAGAGAATTTACTAGAACTGCTCATATACCTGGGGCTGGGTACCTCAACAGTGGTAGTCTGCATAATGGGAGGCTGAGAACCCAGTAGCTTCTCCTCAGGCCCTGAAAGTGGATGCCTCAGCAGTCCCAATTTAGTACTGAATGCCCAGCAAGTTCCTGGACAGTGTATGGTCTGGCCATTCTGTTGGGAGGCCAAGAGGCTGGAGTCTGATGTCAGTGGTGGATGGCGCTGCAGCGGTAGCTACAGCAGTAGCAACAGACAGACCCACTCTCCAGCAAGAAGCAAGAGTCGCGGAGGAAGCAGCACAGCCGTTCCCTTGGACCTCTCTGAAGGTGCTGCCCACTCTGAGGAGGCATTTTCTCCTCACAGTTAATCCTCTCAGGAATGCTCCTCAGACTGCTCCAAGTTAATTCATGTCACAGTTAATTCTGGATTGTGTCTCACTAACAGTAGGGTTAAACATCAAATGTCCACCCCTCTCAGCCTGACACTTAACCACATCATCTCATGGAATGTTGAGTTTCCAGATGACGACAATAGCAGAAGCATATTCTACCTAACATGATACAGCTATCCCAAGTGCCACCAAACACATTAGTTCTCCATCTGGAACATTCCTTGAGGAATGCTTGGTTATCTAGCATGCCTTGACTTAAATATGATATAGATTTAATAACACCTAACTACCGATACAATCTCGGTTGATAGTATATAAAATGATAGAACAGGAGATAAAAGAAAATATAAGCATCTTTTAATAAATGCGTACATGTCTATGTGATCATAGATACATTGTTAATGAAGTGGTCCCGAAACACTCGTGACAGCACCAACCCTCCTTTCTGTAATGGGCAACCATGGCCACAGATGGTACTTATAACCAACCACCCTACTCTACTCCCCATTCTGTATCTCCCCCACGCTCAGCAAGCGCCTCAGCTGGTCTCAGTTCTTTACCTGGGAGGGTGAGCCACAACTTCATCCCTGAAGGATCCATGCCCTTTGTCAACCTGCCTGGATTGAGTTGTAGTTTGTCACTGACTTTAATCACAGGTCATGGCAACATCAAGAGATGCCCTAAAGCAGTGGTTCACAACATGTGGGTCAAGACAACCCTAGGGTCCTAAGGACCCTTTCACAGGGGTCACCTGAGAGCATCAGAAAACACAGATATTTACATGATGATTCCTAACAGTAGCAAAATCACACTTATGAGATAGCAATGGAAATAATTTTATGGTTGGGGGTCACTACAACATGAGGGAGGAAGTTTGAGAACCCCTGCAAGGATCTCCCACACTTTAGACATACCCCTCCTTGCTTCCAATGTGGCAAAGAAAACAAACCCCCTCCCCCAAAACAGTCTGGATCTATCACCCCTTCTAAGGCTGTTATTCTTAGCCTGTTGACTCAAGGATATCAGGAACCCTATGCATCCAAGAAGTGAGTGTTTGTTGTGTCTCCAGGTGGAAGCACTTCCCCTTTTGGAACCAAGGCTTGGAGCCAGCAGAAATGGAGCCAGCAGACCACAGTGCAGAAATTTTCAACTCCCAAGTATACCTTCTCCAACCATGCAATCTGGGACTGGGAGAAAAAAAAAAACATAGGATGAGTTTGGGTTCACACTGACCCACTGCGAGTCAGACTTCAGGTAAAGCTCCATTACCATCTGACTTCCATAAGCCTGCTTTCAAGGCCCCTACTGGAGGGCCACAGTGCCATCTGGGTCTCCCACTGGACTCAGAACCAGTATCTAGTAGGCCCAGAGAGGTCCGATTATTTCATTTTCCCCAATGTACACTTCTCCTGGTAAAAGGCCTAGGTCCCTTTAGTGAATGGTGGGAGAAAGATGAACAGTATAAGTGTTCAGTACTGCCGCCAGGGTCTTCCTCAAAGAGACATGGGACATGCCCTCCTCTTCACTCAAGGAGTCCTGGGTCTGGAATCTGGCTCATCTGGCAATTGGTTGTGGAGCCATAATTCTCTGTGCTATCATTCAAGGTAGCCTTTTGTTCGTTTGTTACACTTATGGAGATAGAGCAAGAATGTAGTAGGCTTATATCTGTCCCCCTTCTGGGAACACCATTATTAATTAGCCAGTGCCAAACGGCTCCATGAGGCAGACACCATTACCCTTGCCTAACCTGTGCCGTCCATTGCAGTAAGTACGCTCCCCTCGCCTTTGGAGACTGTGTGAGTGCTGCCACTTGAGGCTTGACATTCCAGGATCCCATTAGCTCCACTGCTTTTAAGTTATCTAATTGAGCAGCAGTGGCTTCCTCTCTAAGCCCTGACCTGCTGAGAAATGACAAGAGCTTTCCGGCTATGCAGGTTTCTGCCTCCCACATCTGATTCTGGCCCATAGTAGTGGAGAAAATAACATGGCTTCTGGACCTTGCCCTCATGGAGGATCAGTTTTCACATGGCAAAGCCACCCTAACATTTCAACCCGACCATTTAAATCCCTTCATCAGCAAAGCCAAGGGGTGCCAGACACATTCAGATCATTCACACTAGGCCATCTTTTGACAAATACTATACCTACCTGTAGGGAGACACAGTAACCACACCTCCTGAGGGCTGGCTACAGGTGTGCTCAACCACGCCCTTCAGGGTGTGATCAAGGTGATGTCAGGGTGACGTGGTAAAGGTTTAAAGGGGTAGGGAACACACATAGTAGCTCTCTTTCCTTGCTGCTTTGGCACGTCCTGGCTTCCTGTTGGTTGGCATTTACCTATAAAAAGTTATCCTAACCTTACGGATTACGTATTAGTTATTCACCGAGATACCTACCCAATTAAATGTGAGATGTTGGAACCTCTTGTTAACAGCATGAGCTGCTTGCAACATCAGATCCAGACTCTCCACTCAATGGGCCTCTCACATATCTATATGTCATGCTCTATAATTCCTCTCCTTTCCAACCACTGCCCTCATTTCTTTCTTTTTTCTTTTTTAATTTACAAAGGATATCACTATGTAGCCCTGGCTAGCCTGGATCTTGCTATATAGACCAGGGAAACCTCAAACTCAGAGACATCCATTCTCTTGCCTCTGCCTCCCAAGTGCTGAAGATTAAAGGCCTGTGCTACCATGTACAGCCTCAGTGCCCTCATTTTGATTGTCAACCCCTCTCAAAGCTGAGACTTGAGGTTGCGTTTGACATAGCCAATTGTCCAATGAGGGCTTGGGTTTGGTTTTCAGCAACTTGAGTCCTGTGGCTGCTGGAGAGAAGATCTCTTCCAGGACACACTTAGAAACCTGTAGGTTGGTTGTGCAATCTGAAAGGTTTCATCTCTAAGATAAATCTTGACCTTGGTTGCTGTAGCCAAGGATATTGGAAGCAACCAGCCAGCATGATTATATTCTTAGGTTTCCAGAATTGTTCAGAAGTTTTCTATGTAGAGTCACTAAATTCACTGATCTGCATAGGAACTGACTCAGGAGCATCAGATGTTTTTATCTCACATATGTTTCTAAATGGCTCATAGCATGCGTTTCCAGTGCTCTCCATGCTATCTATCAAAAGACTTCAAGTTTAGTAGAGTTGGAGAATCAGCTCCAGATACCACCCAGCTCAAACTCATCCTTACAATTCTGTTCTCTCTAGAACCACTCTGAATACCACATCTATACCAGGCAGGATTCTCTAGAGGGGCAGAACTAATAAAGTGTATGATATAAAGGGGGATTTACTAGAATGGTTTACATGCTAGGAGAAGAGTGGTCCAGCTACAGCCATATTCACACTGAAGGGGCTGAGAACTGGGTGGTTGGATTACTTAGAAGTACCAGTCTGTCACTAAAGGCCTGAGAATTTCTGAGAGAGTTGCTGGTCTTCAGTCCACAATGGAAAGTAGAACAGGCTTCGGTCTGATGTGAAGAAGAACATTGGTGACAGCACATGGGACAGTTGTACCCACCAACAAGAAGTGAATATGACAGCCAGGCAACACTGTCTTTTCCTTGGAACTCTTTAGAGCCAGTGTCACCGCCCTGAAAAGTGCTACCCACTCTCCCACTCTAGGAAAGGGTCCTCTCCCTCAATTAATTCTTGCAGGAAATGCCCCTGCAGATCCTCCTAAGGGTGTGTTCCTGTCAAGCCGACAATCAAAATGAACCATCAGGCCCACTTTGTAGGTATGGTGCACAGACTGATATATAGGCAATGTATATGTGACATTCAGCAGGCTCCCCGTGGTATGGTGCTGTATGTGACTGCATGTGACACACATGAAGTGTCCAGGCTTGAAGGCAGCGTGCCTGGCCTGGTTCACAGCCTCAGTTTCCCTGTGTGTGAGGACCACATTGGATTGGTGGGCCTAGGTAGCCTGCAGCATCCCATAGTGTTCTGCAGCTGAGATGACCAGACTAAGGTCACAGGGACCACATTTCCATGGTGGCCTTTCTGGTGACACAGAAGCCAGTGTTACAGAAATACTTATTTCCATGTAAAACAGTGTGATCTGGGCCCCACCCCTGAGTGGCACTTAGCATAGAATGACTTTTGACTGTGACAAATGTCTTCAGGGCCCCAAATGTCCCAGTCCCTAACAGATGCTTATCAGTGAATTCACCCACCAGCAGCACTGGTGGCAAGAGACAAACCTCCGGTCCCCAGAATTTGACTGCAGTGTGGTAGCCACAGGAAAGGCTGTTTCTGAGAAGTCTGGGGTGGGGCGGGGGTAGGGGGTTACCAGGAACCTGCATCTGGGCCTGACTTCTGCTCTACAGGACTCTTCGATCATTGCTCTGGAACAATTGGGAATCCTGGGGCCAGGTCTGAGGAAACCTTTCAGACGACCCACTTCTGCTTTGTATGAGTCAGCTGCTGCTTCTCCCTTCTCCTCCAGCCACTCTCCACATCTACCAGGGACAGCTGTGTCTCTTTGGAGGGGTGGAGGAAGGAGGGCAGCTCTGATCTTTCTGACACCCCTCCAGCTCTGCCCTTGGTCTCCTGTCTTGTCTCAGCATCACCCTGAAGATATACAAACTTATCTTTGGCTTCCCTAAAAGGGGAACATGGGTCCCCAGTCCTATTCCAACAGCTGACTGTCCCTTTCTGGATGACAAGCTATTATTTATTTATTTATTTATTTATTTATTTATTTATTTTGGTTTTTGGTTTTCTGAGGCGGTTTCTCTGTGGCTTTGGAGGCTTTCCTGGAATTAGCTCTTGTAGACCAGGCTGGTCTCGAACTCACAGAGATCCACCTGCCTCTGCCTCCCGAGTGCTGGGACTAAAGGCATGCACCACCACTGCCCGGCGACAAGCTATTTCTTGGTTGCACCGTTCCTCCTGAAAGAGGGCTGGCCAAGTGAAAGTGGAAGGGACAAGAGGATCAGATCTACCAACCCAGGAGGTCCCTCATTCTTTGAGCAGTGGTGAAGCCTGCCTTTTTCAGGGCGGCTATTATGTGATACAACACCATGACCAAAGCAACTTGGGAAGGAAAAGGTTTATTTGGCTTATACTTCCACATCATAGTCCATTACTGAAGGAAGTCAGGACAGGAACTCAAACAGAGCAGGAGCCTGGAGGCAGGAACTAATGCAGAGGCCATGGAAGGTGCTGCTTACTGTCTTGCTCCTCATGGCTTGCTCATCCTACTTGCTTATAGAATCCAGGGATGACACCACTGACAATGGGCTGGGCCCTCCCCCATCAATCACTAAATAAGAAAATGCCTTACAGGCTTGCCTGCAACTTGGTCTTATGGAAGCGTTTTCTCAATTGAGTTTCCCTATACCTGTGTCAAGTTGGCATAAAACTGTCCAGCACAGGGCTGAGACTCCTTCCCTTGAACTTAATAGCTGGGGTAGTCAGGGACAGAGGCAGCCAGAGCCCTACTACCACTCAAGCCAGTAATAGCCAGTGACAGTTAGTGGGCTCCAAAATATCCAGGCCATCCAGTAGTGTGGGTTCTTGCTGACCAGCTTGCTGCTGTGTGTGCGTGCCCCTGTGGAGGCCCATGCTGACCAACTCAACTATCACCCAAGCTCAGATCTGGGGCTTTGAGTTGGCCAACCCCAACATCTACCCCATCTGTGAGCTGCTGAAGCACATGAAGGGGCCAGAATAATAGCCACAGTATCTCCATGACTCTGGGCAACAGCAGGATATCCTAGAGAAGTCTTAGTGAGGGCCCAGTATTGATGATGTAGCAGAATCCAGAGGCCTTGAACCAGACCAATGACTCATTGCAATGAACACTTGTGAGTAAAGCTGATTGAACAAAAGGGTACACTGTGTGACACACCACAGCTCCCAAGGCCCCTCCGATGAATGAGTGAGTGATAGAGAAGCTGCGAAGACAGAGGAGCTAAGTGGTACATACAAGGTGGAACTGGAAACTAGACAACTGTGATGGGTGTGAGAGAAGGCTGAGGTCGGTCGGTCGCGGTCAGTCCATAGAGGAGCAGGTCATTGCCCAGAGGGATCAATGATGTTTTTTTGTTGTGGTGGTGGTGGGTTTTTGTTCCTTTCTGTTGGTGGTAGTAATTTTAACTTTTTGTTTTCGTTGGGAGGAGGCTACTAGGGTGGACATAAAAGGACTGGGAAATGAGTGGGATTAGGGTACATGATGTGAAATTCCCAAAGAATCAATAAAAAAAAGAATACTATGTTAGAAAAAAGAAAGGAAGAAAGACCATGCCAGAGAGAAATCTGCACAGAGATCTGTGGTGATACATTGTTTATGATCTAATAAAGCTTGCCTGGAGATCAGAATGCAAAGTTAGTCACAGCCACAGAGGCCAGGCAGTGGTGGCACATGCCTTTAATCAGGACTCAGGAGACAAAGGCAGGTGGATCTCTCTGAGTTCAAGGACACCCAGGGCTACATGACAGTGAATCAATCTAAAAGAGAAACAGAGCTCATGCCTTTAATCCCAACACTAGAGAGATATATAAGACAGGAGCAGGGTCTCAGTGCTGACAATTAGTCTCCAGCCATGCTGAGGATTCATGGATCTCTCCAGTCTTGGGAGAGGTAAGAGCTCTTTAGTGGCTTGGCTGCTTTGCTTTTCTGAACTTCAGCTTGAACCTCAATATGTCTCTAGGTTTTTATTATCTGTGCTACAGGTATCTACAGGGTAGAACATGACAACTGCCCACCCTCCCAAGGGCAAGCACCCATCCTTCTGATTGTGCTCATTTCTATGCTGTGACACATTGAAAGTCAGAAATCTTCCTGCTGTCTTCACCCTGACAAAAGGGTGTCCTGACCCAAGCATCTTAGCATCTCCCCTGCTCCTGAGGAAGAGGAAGACCAATGATACTTCAAAAATAACCAAATGGCTGGGATGCACCACTTTCCTGCCCCACCCCAAATACCCAGACAGTCAGGATAGAGCTACAGTGAAAACTCAGTAGTATGGGCCCAAGGTATGCAGTCATATAGGGCTCCAGCCGTGGAGGGAGAAGGGACCAAGTTCGGGGTCATCAGAAGTGAGGCTGCAAAAAGGAGGCCCTCAACCAAGTATGGGATGTGGTCAAGCACACTGTGACATCCTCACCGAGGTGTTCATGCATTCCCTGCCTCGAGGTCACTGTAGAGAGAAGAGGCCACTCTGTTAAGTTGGAGGCATTTCCACAGGATGCTGGTTGCATGCCTCCACTGCAGTGTCTGATGTAGGCCTTGGGGTGTCAGCTCGGGAATGACAGGGATAAGTCCCTGCCATACCTCCTCTCAATGGCAGTACTTGGCAGGGGCTGAGGGGGTGCTTGGGACTATAGGCAAGCTTCCCTGTCAGTCTGGCTCCAACAAGCAGTAGGTGCCCAGGGTGACATGGCTTCTGTCTCCCTGTGCACTGCCAACCCTTAGCCGGGGTTTTACTCTCACCAGGACCCTACGGGCCAAAGGAGCAGTCTAGACTGGGGAAAGCTGACTGCCCTGTTCAAGGCTACACAGGATCCTGTGGCTTTGACTGAGTCCCAGACTCCTGCAATCCTCTAGGGCCTGGGATCACACAGAGGTCAAGGCATTGGCAAGCTCCTACTTAAACTGGTCTTGTTTGTTTGCTTGGGCAGTACTGGGGATTGAACCCAGGGCCTTGTACAGGCTAGGCAAGTTTCCTACTGCCAAGAGATGTTTACTGTTTATTTTGAGACATGCTCTTGCTAAGTTTCCAAGACTGACCTGGAACTCACTCTGTAGCCCAGGCCGTCCTTACCCTTACTATGCCCCCACCTCTGCCTCCCAAGAATGTAGCTAAGATTACACGCCGTTTCACCGGGTCTGGCTTGCTTAAATTGTCTTTTTCTTACACCAATGCCCAGCCATTCAATCTATCAGACATTTAGAGGCATAAGCTAGGGCATGGAAAACTGAGCCCTACCCACCTTATGTGAGCCATTCTGAAGAACTGAACAGACTCCTCTGACTGAGACCAGTCAGCAAAAGCCTGGCTCTGCAGATGGGGGAATCAAGGCTCTTGGACAGGGTGCACTGGGGGCCCTAGCAGGATAAAGTGAGTGCCTCCCTTCTGCCCCAATCTTGTGCCCCACCCACCCAGTTCACACTGGAAATCCAGAGACCTGGCTTCTGCAGCCAGCGGCCTGCAGGAACCCTGCTGCGGACCATATTTCTGCTCTGACAGCCAGGCGTTGTAAAACCCAGCCTCCTGCTTGCAATCCCGCACAAGTTTCCCCTTGGAGGAGCTGACTTTGAACTTACAGAGAACAAAGACCCCTTTGTGATTTGCCTTGGGGACGGGAAAAGGGGGAGAATTGCATAAATAATATGAGAAGCACCAGCCCCAGTTCTATTTTGTAACCTCTCTTGTGACTATGAAATGAAAACCACTTTATTTTGAAAACTGCAGCCCAGCCAAGTTTCTCTGGCTGGATGCAGAGGCCGGGGCCCAGGCAGGGCCAACAAGACAGCGGTTGTAGTATGGGTACAGCCAGGCCAGCTGTGGGCACATCAGACTGCTCAGACCCGGCTTGGCCCAAGCAAGGCATCAGTAAAACACAGCACGAATCTGTTCTTCCTCAGCCGTGGGAAGCCGCATTCGTGCAAGAAGAAAGCCATTTCTTTACAACTGGGGCTGGAATGAAATGGCTCTGCCCCCTCCTTTCTCCTGATGCTCTCAGCCACAAGTGTCTTCCTGTGTCTCCCCCCCAAGCCTCTTCCTGCCAGCACTCAAGGCAGAAGGGCTGGCCTGGGGCCCCTGCAGCAGCGGCAGAGAGACTTCAGCACAGAGTTCGGCTTTCGGTATTATTTTCACACACTGGTACTCATCAGCCACGTAGGCTCTACCCACCAGGTTCCACCAGCACTCTGAAAAACCTCATTCACCTCCTCTGGAGAAGCCTGCACAGTTCCTCCCTGCCCTGCCTCCCCCACAACAATCAACACAGTAGGTTGTTCTGTCTCACATCTGTCCAGCAGTTGACATGTATAATTGAGAGTGTCACCCATCCTTGGTCCCCATCTCTTGACCTAGGGCTTGGTAAAACAGCAGTGTGGAGGTGGATAAAGGTTCACAGGCTGTGTATTCTTCTTACTTAGCATGCCCCAGGCCCTGAATTGGCTCCCCAGCACTAAAGGGGACTAAAAAAAAAAGTTTTGCTCTTGAGCCATAAGGAATGATCCTTGAGTCAAGACTCAAACCACCCAGGAGGGACTTAGAGGGATAGAACTGAGATATGAGTGGAAAGTTTCAGGTCTGGCTGGATCCAGGGCCTCTGTCAGCTGCTTGGCTTTACCAAGGCCCACCCTCACAGCAGAGAAGTTAAAAGATAGTTGGATTGTTGTGCCCAAACTCTAAACCCCCAAATCACCAAGGGACTAATCTGATACAAAAGCAAAGAGTCTTTAATTTTACGAGTTAACTGGGTTCCCCCGTCTATCCGACACAGCAGTAGGTGAAGCAGGCAGGGACCAGGAGGGACCCTGAGCAGCAGTGGGGCAGGGAATATATTGGGGCAAAGCAAGGGGAGTGTCTGCAGTTCGAAACAGTCTCAGGATTGGTGCACTTCCAGGCTTGGGCTGAAGGAACCAGCTTCCCTTTTGGCAGCCATAACAGCCGAACACGTGCTTGCCATAAACCTGCCTTGGTCACTTAGAGGTCAGATGCCTGTCTCGTGACAAGGAACCAATCAGAAGTTAGCTGGTGGCGCTATGCTTTACGACCCTGGGTGTGCTTTACGGACAAGCACACAGCAATGACGCACAAAGCATAGCAACCACCCTGGGAGGGCCTATGGGCCATAACAACTAGTTGACCAATCAACACAGGGCAAGCCTGGAAGCACACCAATCATGAGCCTGTGCGTAAGCCTGTGTGTACCCCTAGACACTCCCCTTACGCTGCCCTATAAAGATCTGTACGCAGCGGCTTCAAACCGTCTTTTCTAGCTATCCGCCATAGCGGGTGGGTGAAAGACCCGAGCTAACATGGGGTTAGCTCGTTAAATTACAATAAAGCCTCGTGCAGTTTGCAGCAAGCTCTCGAATCCGCCTGATGATTGGGGTAGTTTTCGGGGGTCTAACAGGGCAACCTGTCCTGAGTTGATTGGTCAGCTGCACTGCAGCAAGTTTGCTATGCCTGAAGAGACTAGTTCCCCTTTCGGCAGCCATAACGGCCGAACACGTGCTTGCCATAAACTTGCCTTGGTCACTTAGAGGTCAGATGCCTGCCTTGTGACAAGGAACCAATCAGAAGTTAGTTAGTCACTAGAAAGTCAGATGCCTGCCTCGTGACAAGGAACCAATCAGAAGTTAGCTGGTGGCACTATGCTTTACGACCCTGGGTGTGCTTTACGGACAAGTGCACAGCAATGACGCACAAAGCATAGCAACCACCCTGGGAGGGCCTATGGGCCATAACAACCAGTTGACCAATCAACACAGGGCAAACCCTCCAAGCCTGGAGGTACACCAATCCTGAACTTGTGCATACCCCTAGACACTCCCCTTACGCTGCCTTATAAAGATCTGTGCGCAGCAGCTTCGAACTGTCTTTGCTAGCCATCCGACATGGTGGGTGGGTGAAAGACCCAAGCTAACATGGGGTTAGCTCGTTAAACTACAATAAAGCCTCATGCAGTTTGCATCAAGCTTTTGCCTCCATTCTGTGATTGGGGTGGCCTCGGTCCTGGGCTAAGATTCTGGAAGCCTGGGCTTTCCGAGGATCTTACATGCCTAGAGGCCATCCCAGGGCAGTTGCTATGCTCTGCATTCCAGAGCCCACCAGCTAACTTTTGATTGGTTCCTTGCCAACATGGAGGGTAACTGGCTTCCTAGTGACTAGAAGGTCAGACAAGGTCAGGGGCTCAGCAAAGTTGCTGAGTCAGGGGCCTTTGTCTTGCTGGATCTTTTCTGCAGCCTGTCATGGCTGCCAAAGCAGGGGGAGCGGAGAGGGTATTGTCCCTTCAGGACCTGCTCATCAGTGATGCTGAAGAACAGCACCTCTGTTTCCATGGCTCTGCAAGGTAAATGCTCTACACCTACCCAGTCCAGGGGTCTGGAGGCAGATCTTTTCTGGGAAAGTAAATGCTTCAGCCATTCTGGTGGAGCAGAGCTCTGAGGGGGGGATGGAGACTGTCTATCACACACTGTGCTCCCAGCATGGGTCTGGGTACAGACATCCTACATCTTCTTTACCAATAATCCATACATCATTGGCTGCCAAAAGAGACCTGAGACTCCACCTGTGTTTGGCCCTGCCTGTGGTTTATGTAAAGGGTTCTCTTATAGCTGCAGCTCCATGGGGCATCATCAGTAAGGAGTGAGGCCCAGAGGAAGTGCCTGACTGAGGCCAACAGCTCCCCCACCACCACCACCATATGTAAGGCCAGCAGAATCAAGGTCCTCCTGCAGGAACTGAGGAGATGATCCTACCCACTGTCCCCAGGAGACAAAGGATAAACAGTTCCAACTGCTGTCATTCAGCCTCAGCTTGGTCCCCACTGTCATCATGTAGTTTGTCCTCTTAGAGAGGCAGATCCTTACTCCCTGCACACCCAGGGAAGAGCTTGTAGTTACCATGGCCCTTAATGTTGCTGCCATTCTGGCTTGGTAATAAAAACTGTCTATCTCTATACATACACATAATCATATATACATACATAAAGCATATATATATATATATACATATATATATATATGTGCATGTATAAAAGGAAGGATACAGTGGGACTCAGGGGATCATACAACTGAGGTGCTCAGATGTGGTTTGATCCAGAACACACACAAGCACACACACACACAAATCTAAAACAGATGATACATCGCTACGTGTACCTCATGGACCCATTTTATAGATGAGGAAATGGCCTCTCAGATAGAATGTCTAAATTTGTTCAGACAAGTCCAACAAAATACTTTAACCTGGGTAATTTAACACGCAGAAACCTCACAGTTCTGGGGAGTGGATCGACGTGGTTCGATGTCTGGCAAGGGTCTAGCGTCCAGCTCCGGAATGGTGTCTGGTTGCTATTCCTCCAGAGAAGGCAGACCCATGTGATGTCTTCATATGGCAGAAGGGATGGGAAAGAACAAGCTCCCTCCCCTCATCTTTTAAATGGAGGTGGTCTGTCTAGGGTAGAAACACAAGCTCTGGGTCGGAGCCATATTCCCTCACCAGCTCTGGCCTGGGGACAGGGACTTAGCTCCAATAAGTCAGTTTTCATGCCTGAAAAGGATGTTGATGTGGGGCAACAGCTCCTCATGGAGATGTTGGTGTGCCCTGAGGCAGTTCCACAGCAGTAGTGGTCCTCCTCCTCCAGGCACCCCATCCTGAAGCAGCCTTTACCCTTATCCTCTGAGAATACATCTTTGGCCTGAGGAAGGCTCTCCCCAGCGGGAGTGCCAGGATCCCAGCAGACAGAAGGTCCCTGCTGAAGGCCTCCTCAGGAAAATGCCCCCAAGACCTACCAGGGCTTATCCAAGCTCCAGCCATGCAGGCCACACCCTCCAACATGAGAACCATGGGGATCACTTGTTTCTATCTCCCAAAGCTAGCTCAGGCTAGAGCTGGCTAAGGGAGGCCATCTTGAAGCATGAGCCGACCCCTGGAGTCAGGGAAACAACTGTACATACACCATAGCTCCTCCATCTAACAAACACAGCACTTAGCCTAGAAGTGTGGGGTGCTGAGTCCAAGAGTCCACCCAGCAGGCTCTGGTGTGATGAGTGGCAAGGCAAAAATCTGATTTATTTTTACTTTTCAAGATTGCTCCCACCAAAATGAAGGCTGCTATTTAACTAGCAGCCACTAAAAATAAATATTTAAACACCACTTCGGTGCAGCCGAGCCAGGCCGCGCCCGCCACCCTGCCTCTGAGGCATGCCTTCACCCTCAGCTGGCCCTGACAGTGACACTCTTGCACCTTTGGCAACCCCAACATTAGAAGGGCTGGGCCTTGTCCCACAAAGAGGACAAACTCTGATGTACATGGGCATCCTTGCTCCCAGAGTCTTGAGAAAGATAGCAAGCAGATAGAAAGGAGAAGACATCACTTTTGCAGAATGCCCCTGGTGACAGTGTGACAGACCTGCCAGAGGGGCACTGCTAGTGTGACCATGGCTTTCTCAGGCTGTGTAGGTTCCACTGGGGCACCAACACCAGTGCCCTCCACAGCTGAAGGCAGAAAACACGCACAGGCATCTGTCTCAGGGAGGGCCATACTCCCACCTGGGATAGAGCAGGCCTGGGTGGAAGAGACATCCTACCCAGAATCCTCTGAGACTTCTGTCATCAGAGGCCAGGCAGTGGAGTGTTCTGCTTCTCAGAACCTGGAAGATGAAAGACAGACAGAAGGGACAGAAACAGAGGAAGTGATGAGAGAGAAGGACAGTGAGCAGGCAGCGGGTAGGGTAAGAGAAAAGCAGAAAGAATAGGAACAGCCAGGGAGAAGAGCCTGAACCCCTGTGTGTCTGAGCTGGTCCCTGCAGAGTGGACTCCCTCACCCTGTGTCAAGGGAGCTTCCAGCTTCTGCTCCCCCATGGTGATCACAGGGGTCGGAGAGAACTTCCTGGTGACAGTTGATGAGATAGAGCAGGACCTAGGGTCACACAGACCTTCCAGGAGGAATTGAAGTCCACTTCTCCCACCAGACTCCTGTCACCTTTTGGCACCTGTAGAACCAGCAGTGACTAGGTGAAGGTATTTATCTCTCATTCGTGCTGAGTGGCTTAAAATGCTATCTACTTAACCTTTATGATGGTTAATCAAGATTATCAACTAGATAGGATCCGGAATCAACTAAGACACGCCTCTGGGCGGTTCTGTGAGGGCACTTCCAGGAAGGGTTAACTGGGTGAGACAACTTGCCCCCAGAATGGGCAACACTGCCCAGTGGTGATTCAGCAATGTCTGAAGAAAATCAGGGCTGCTTTTGCCTGCCCACTTTCGTTTCTCACTGGTGAATGCATTGACTCTGTTTCTGCCTCTGCCGCCGCTGCCGCTGCCATCAGAAGCCCGCTTTCCAATGTGAACTGAGGATGGGTGACCCTCCAGGAATCCTCCAGACCTTCAGCACCAGTTTGGGACTGCTGAGTCATCCAGCTTTGGGGACTGAGCATTTATGACTTAGCAGACAGAGAGCCATGTGGGACTACCCAGCTCCTATTGTGCAAGTTAACATAATAAATCCCTGGGGGTAATAAATATTCATTCTGTTGGTCTTCTCCTCCAAAGAACCCTGACTAATGCAACCATCTATGCTAAAAATGCACTTTAGTGCCAGTAACATTGTTTTACCAGTCTCCTACTGTTTTTAAAATGTACTTACGTTAGCTTTTCTGTCATCGTGACAAAATGCCTGAGATAACTAAGGCAAGAGAGCTAAGTAGATAAAGTTACTTGCAGCCCAGCCTGGAAGCCTGAGTTCAACCCCCAGGACCCACCTGGTAGGAGAGAACCAACTCCTGCAGGTTTTCCTCTGACCTCCACACATGGTGCCCCACACCACCACCATACACACTAATTGATTAATGAATGAATTCATTAATTTGTTATAAAAAAGGAGAAAGATTCCTTTGGTCTCGTGCTTAGAAAAGTTTTGTTTGTGGCTATTAATCCTGTTGCTTGGGGTCTTTGCTAGCATGCAGGAGCATGCAGGGGAGAAAGTTCCCAAACATCACTGTGGCCAGAATGCAGAAGACACCATCCCTGCCACATAATGGTGACCTAACTTCCTCTACCTTACCTCTCAAGGATTCTGCCACCTGCTAATAGTGTCATGAGCCAGCAGCCAGCCCTTTAGCACAGAGATCTCTAAGGACATTTCAGATCCCAACTGCAGCATTCTTACTCTCACAAAGCAGAGCTGCCTGTGCCTGCAGCATGTCTATGATCCTATACACACCATGGCCACCCGAGGGCCCTGAGCAAACAGTGTTCCCATGGAGTCCAGGGCAATTCCTGCGCAAGCACTCCACTGACATATTGACATCTTTAACCTCTTAGGTCTGGAACCTGAAGTTCTGCACATCTGAGAGCCTGCCTGCTGCAGCCCATAGCTAGGGTTGAGCAGCTTGGAGGAAAGGGTTGCTAGCAGGTCCCTGGGGTGACTGGCTGGGGTTCCTGAGGCAGTTCCCACTATAGGCAGAAGTTGGTAGTATTACGACACTCAGCAGTGTGTGGTGTTCCAGAGACCCCTGACTTAGATGTTATTAGTGAAGGCAGCTCTTTTTCTGTTCCCTCCATCTCTGAAGATACCTTGAGCAAAGTGAAGCTATGAAAACTGGACCACGTTGGTATTTCTTTTGTGTAACCAGGGCAACTCTTATAAAGAGAAACATTTAATTAGGGTGGCTTACAGTTTCAGAGGTTTAGTCCATCATCATTGTGGTGGGGCAAGGCTGCATGCAGACAACATGGTGCTGGAGAAGGAGCTGAGGAGGAGACTGAGACACACTGGACATAGCTTGAGCATAGGAGACCTCAAAGCCCACCCTCACTGTGACACACTTCCTCCAACAAGGCCATACCTACTCCAACAAGGCCATGCCTCCTAATAGTACCACTTTCTATGGGCCAAGCATTCAAACATATGAGTCTATGGCAGTGAGCATTCAAACCATCACACTATACAATATTAAAATAGCATAACAGACATAGTGGTATGTTTCTGTGCCATAACACATGAACACATAGCACATGCCCTTTCACATACCAAGCCCTGCCCTCACTCCCTCCTCTCTCATGTGTTTGTATGTCTGATACACCAACAACCTTCCTGACCTGGGACCTTTGTTCATGTTTTTCCTCCTGCCTTCCTGTGGTGATTAATGTGGGTGACCAACTTGACCAGATTTAGAGACACCTAGGACATGAGCCTCCAGGCACACCGGGGAGAGGTTATATAGATCTGGCTAGTGTCCTGGTTTCATTTCTGCTGCTGTGACAAAACACCCTGAGAAAAATCATCTTAAAGAAGAAAGGCTTTGTCGGTAGGTGGTGGTGCACGCCTTTAATCCCAGCACTCTCAAGGCAGGTGGATCTCTGTGAGTTTGAGGCCAGCCTGTTCTACAAAGCTACATAGAGAAACCTTGTCTCAAAAAATCAAAAAGAAAAACAAGGGAAAGAAAGGAAGGAAGAAAGAAATGAAGGAAGGAAGGAAGGGAGGAAGGAAGAAAGAAAGAGAGAAAGAAAGGCTTTATTCTAGGATGCAACTCTGGGTTACAGTCCATCATCACACGTCAACGTATCAACTTACAACAATGAGTCACATGACTGTCCGTCAGGAGTTAGTTTCTAGGCCTGCCTGTAAAGGGTTATCTTGATGAGGTTATATGAGATGGAAGGCAGACCCTAAAGGAAAGTGATGCCCTCCCCTAGGGTTGGGTCCTAGACGTAACAAAAAAGGAGGAAGTAAGCTGAGCATGGACAGCTGTTGGTCTCTGCTTCCTGACTGTGCAGCTGAAGCTGCGGCTGGGATGTCCCTACATGGTGGACTCCTTGAGCAGTGAGCCAAAGTAAACCATTTCTCCTGGTTGCTTTTGTCAGAATATGTTATCTCCACCTCAGGAAAGGAAACACTGGATCCGTGCTCTAGTCCCTCACTTCATGTGGGTCACAATACTACTCTGTTCTTTTGACATGCTTACTATGCAACCATGCATGACTCTCCAGAAAAATCATCTCATTCTTAGGAAATACACACCAATGTGTTAAGAGTATAATGAATTAAAGATCATCACAGGGCCTGGAAAGATGGCTTAGAAGTTAAAAGCATTCTTGCTGTTCCTGAAGAAGACGTGGGTTAGGTTCCCAGCACCCACACGATGGCTCACAACTGCCTATAACCCAAGTTCCAAAGAATCTAATTGAATCTTCTAGCCTCTCTTGGCTCCTGCATGCACATTGGTGCAATAAACTCATGCAAGCAAACACCATATACACATAAGTAAACAATTTTTTTAAAACCCTCCTTCTTAAGGCATGGGTAGCACATGGTTTTAATCCCAGCACTCAGGAGACAGAGGAAAGTTGATCTCCATGAGTTCAAGGCTAGCCTGGTCTACACAGGGTGTTCCAGACAAGCCAAGGCTACATAGTGAGAGGCTGTGTCAACAAATGAATAAATAAATAAGATGGCTCCAGATTCTTTACCCTCTTTGCATCTTCTACAACAAGAGGCACAGTTCAGGGGCTGGAGAGATGGGTTAGCAGTTGAGAGAACTAGCTGTTCTTCCCAAAGACCCAGGTTCAGTTTCTAGCACCCACATGACAGCATTCACTCATCTGTAGGTCCAGTTTCAGGGCTTCTGACACCCTCACACAGATACACATGCAGGCAAAACACCAATAAACATAATTTTTAAAAAATGACTGCATAAAGAGGCACAGTTCATTTTCCATCCTCTGATGGAGGCAAGACTTGACCAATAGACAGTGAAGGGACAAATCCATCCACAGACTAGGATAAAAAACTCCTCTATCATACAGCTGGCAAAGGACTGACTTCTAGAATGTATGAGTTCTTAAAACTCAAAAGTAAAAAGACAAATAACTCATTTAAAATGAGCAAAGAACTTCTCTAAAGAAGATTCCAAAGGCCAAATAGCACAAGGCTTGTCATTAAAGGGAAGGTAATGACAACCATGGTGGGATATTACATCACACCTAACTAAAATGACTACTGCTTATTTTGCATTGCTGGAGACCAAACCCAGTATCTTGAAGATGCTAGGCAACACTGTACCACTGAGCCACACCCAGCCCTGGAATGAGAGGAGGTTTTAAAATGCAGTCCGCATGTGTGTGTAAGAATGTAGAGAAATGGAAGCCCATATGGATGGCTGGTAGAATTCACAGTTGATGCAGACATGTGGGGAACCAGTTTGGTGGTGCTTTAAAAAGTTAAACTGTGTTTCCACACAAGGAAAGTGAAAACATTAGCGCTCTGTGTGTTGTGTGGCAGTTTTCTCCAAATTAAGCATTCCCTCTAGGAGAGAAGGGAGGCTCATAGGACTTAGGAGGTAAACAAAAGGATAATAAACACTTGGAAGATTCTTGAGGGACCTTATCTGGCGGAATACAAAGGAGTAGCCAATGCTCTGGGAGGGGTCACAGGACAGACAAGCTGGAGAGAGGAAATATTCCTGGACTTCGAAACTGCTCAAAAGCTGTGCAGAGAGCTTCGCCATTGAAGCTTTCATGAGGTGTCACCTGTGTTAGAGTGAGCTTTTGGGTGCTACAGCTGCTTTTGAATCATACCTGTGCCTGTAAGGAACCCCTCATCCATATGTCTCTCAGTAACCCCAATGCCCAATAAAAACACATTGGTTTACCAAATTGGACATTGGCGCAATTGTCACTTCAGTTTGTTGTGCGTTCCCTTTCTGAGGTAAATAGACATGTGTATGTTGTGCCTCTCCAGGACGATTCTGTCATATAACACTGTGATAAAATACCCTGATAAATAGCAGATTAAGGGGAAAGGGTGTATTTTAGTTCATGTTTCCAGGTCCTGTCCATCTTGCAGGGGAAGTCAAGGAAGGCAACAAGAAGTGAAAGCAGTTGATTAGCTGCTCATATCACATCCAGGGCAGGAGCAGAAGGAGATGAACACATGCATGCTTGTTTGTCTGCTGGGTTGTGAGCAACTGTTTCTCTCCTCATATAGTTCAGGATCCCTGGCCTAGAGAATGGCACCGCCCACACTGGGCAGGGTCCTGCTGCATCAATTGACATAATTAAGACAGTCATCTGCAGACATGCCCACAGGCTAACCAAATAGAGACAATCCCTCCTTGAGACTCTCTTCCCTGGCAATTCTAGGTTGTGTTAATTTGACAATGAGAGCTAACCATCACAGTTGGCTTGCACAGAATCACAGACATGAATCTTCACAGTTGCATCATTCATAGTAGGCAAGAAAAGCAGAAGAGTGGCTAAACCCATACAGTGGAATATTAAGAGGAAATTCTGGCATGCTGCAATGTGGATGAATCTGGGAAAAATGATACGGAGTGAAATAAGTCAGACACCAACAGTCACATAGACTATGATTTCATGGAATATCAAATCCCAGAGAAGACAAACACATGCAGACAAAGATTAGTGTTTGCCTTTGGGGGATATGTAGAGAGGAGAAATAACTGCTGATTGGATCAATTTTATTTTTTCAAGTACTA
Organism: Cricetulus griseus; assembly: GCF_003668045.3. NCBI lineage: Eukaryota > Metazoa > Chordata > Mammalia > Rodentia > Cricetidae > Cricetulus > Cricetulus griseus. Next base: position 131,061,127 of record NC_048596.1, read on the forward strand.
AAAATCTTCTAGAACTAGACAATGGTGATGCGTGTGCAATCTTGTGGCTAGATTAAACACCACTGGATCTTGCAATGATAGCATTGTGGGGATATATATTATAATTCATAATAAAGTCAACACACATATGAAAGATAGAACTCGGGCAACTGATGCATTTCCTGTAATATTTAATTCTCTTGATTTTTCTCTTTTAAGTTTAATGTATTTCAATTGGGTAACAAAATTTTTAAATAACACGTTTATTTTTTAAGACATTGTTCCAATTTAGTCAAATATTTCTCACTTGGATTAGAATTTGCATACCTTGCAGTTTGCATTCTTGAGTTGTCTTAACTTTAACCCAAATAAGAGCATCGGTTAACTCACGGAATGACTGAATAGAAGTGTCTCACCAACTCATCTTTCCTTTCAAGCTGGCTGTTTAAATGCAGGCACAAATACAGCTCCAGACACTGGGGGCTGAATCATGCCCCAAGTCCCCTCGGGACCCTCAATAGCTTGCATTGAAAAGACACATCTCTGGACCAATAGTATAGTCAACAATTCTCCAAATTAAATTTCATGTAGGAAAAAAACAAGTTTGTTACAAAATGAGCAACAAAACCTTGTTGATTTGTGGCCTGTAACTTACAGTAGCCCCAGCCATTGTTAGGAATTTAGACCAACAAAACATTCTCCCTGGAAGGAGTCTGTTGTCCTGCCTGCTAATCAAAACCAGTGGTCCAGCTTGACCAGTTGCCTGGAGCCAGGACAATTAAGAGGGCATGGGACAAGAAAGAAGCCCTTCGCCCTAGTGTAGCACAAATAATAAAAACCCAGAGATAGATATTGGGGTTCAAGCTGATGATCATAAAAGCAAAGAAGCCAGCCAGTAGCTCTTATCTCTACCAAGGCTGAACTGGAGATCCTGTCCTCCCTGTAACTGGAAACTGTGGCTGGAGCCTAATTGTCAGTGGCTGGAGACAGAATGCCTAAGACTGCTTTTTCCTTATGTACCTCTCTAGTGCTGGGATTAAAGGTGTGAGCTCTGTTTCTCTTTTAAACTGATTTACTCGTGTGTAACCCTGGGTGACCTTGAATTCCATCTGCCTGTCTCCTGAGTCCTGGGATTAAATGTGTGTGCTACCTCTGCCGGACTTCTTCCTAGGCCCAGCCAATGTGGGCTTTCTTAAAGTCATCTCAATCAGATGTGAGAAACAACAAATGAACCATTGTTGCTTAGGGACAAATGTCTGTGACCTTGAGTTTAACCGTATCAACACACCTGTCTCATGCCTAAACCCAAACAATGAGCTTCATAAGACAGTACAAGTGTCTGAGTCTGTCTGTCTGTCTATCTCTCTGTTTCTGTGTGTGTGCATGAGCACACGTGTGTGTGTGTGTGTGTGTGTGTGTGTGTGTGTGTGTGTGTGTGTGTGTGTTTGTGTCTGTGTGTGTCTGTGTCTGTGTCTATGTCTGTGTGTGTCTATGTCTGTGTCAGTCTCTTGTTAGACCCCCAGAAAGCTCAGGCCTCCGGGGTCTCAGCCCAGGACCTCGATCACCCCAATAACCAGGCAGATTCGAAAGCTTGATGCAAACAGCATGAGGCTTTATTGTTAACGAGCTAACCCCATGTTAGCTCGGGTCTTTCATCCACCCGCCATGGCGGATGGCTAGCAAAGACAGCTCGAACCAGTTGCATAGAGATATTGTAGGGCAGTGTGAGGGGAGTGTCTAGGGGTACACACAGGCTCAGGATTGGTGTGCCTCCAAGCTTGGAGGGGTTGCCCTGTGTTGATTGGCCAACTGGTTGTTATGGCCCATAGGCCCTCCCAGGGTGGTTGCTATGCTTTGTGTGTCATTGCTGTGCACTTCTCCGTAAAGCACACCCAGAGCCGTAAAGCATAGCGCCACCAGCTAACTTCTGATTGGTGCCTTGCCATGAGGCAAGCATCTGACTTTCTAGTGACTAGGACAAGGTCAGACAAGCACATGTTCAGCTGTTATGGCTGCCGAAAGGGAAAGGCATCTGACCTTAGTGACTAAGACAAGGTCAGACAAGCTATTATGGCTGCCGAAATGGGGAGCTGGTCCCTTCACTCTCTGTATCTGTCTGTCTGTCTGTGTGTGCATGTGCACATGTGTGTGTTCACTTGTGGAGACCAAAGTTCAGCCCCTGGCGGTGTTTCCCAGAAGCCACCCACCTGGTTTTCTGCCAGTCTCTCACTGAGAGTTGGGGCTCACCATGTAGACTAGCTGGCTGTCCAGCGAGCCCCAGGGATCTGCCAGCCTTGCTTGGATTATGAGCACACATCACTATGTCTGGCTTTTACATCAGTGTCCGGATCAAGCTCAAGTCGTCATGCTTGTGAGGGTAAACACTTTACCAACTGAGCCGCCTTCCCAGGCCCTTAACTTTCAAAATTCAAACTCTGTTTAATCTTTAAACCTTGGTATAAATTACATCATTGATTGTGACCCAGAGAGCCATGGGATCGTATAGTGCCAGTGTGAAGATACATATCTAAATGTAAGTCCCACTCTTAGGTAGTTGGTACCCATATCATGGGGATTTGACTAACCTTTTCTTAAGTGTCTCTCCCCTCCTCTACCCATGCTTACACCTGAGGCACAAACTGGCTGTTATCTTAATTTACTAAACTGGCTAACTGCTTCACTCTGATTTGTCCCCAAATTCTTTTCTGCAGATCACTCAAGGACCTGGCTTTGTCTGAGGGAAGGCCCCTAAACCCATCAAGCTGCTGACAGAAACACTGGGCTGCCCCTTTATGCCACCCATGCCACCATTGCCCACTTAGAGCATGATGCATTCCTTATTGCCTGAACCCAGGTAGATGCCTCCCCGCTGCCCCCGAGTGCTCTCTCCCAAGTGCCTTAGTCTTCATTCTATCCTACTCTCCCCAGGATGTGAAGTGTGTCAAGCCTCACTTTATATAGGAAAACAGAGAGCTGGGGAGTTTGTCTAAAGACTCCAAGCCCTCAGGCATGTTGTTCCCGGGCTCAGTGGCCACTTCCAGGGACCCCACCCAGACTGACCTTTTTTTATGGATGCCCCTTGACTGCTGCACTGGCCGTAGTCCTGGCTATCAGACTCACAAACACTGTGTCTCACTCCCAGGATGCTGACATGCTCCTATTTTAGAAAGAACCTGAGTGTTCACTCAAATCTAGAAGCTGAGAGCCCACAGCAGGCTCCTCCTCCAGGAAGCATTTGCCTATAGGAAAAAAGAGAGAGAAAAAGAGAAAGAGAAAGGAAAGCCCTTACAGGTGCCATGTTAGGACTTCTGGGCCATATGATAAACACCTCAGGAGACATGCCCTGCCCAAGTCACCCCAGCCTTAAAGTACACTTGCACTATCAAATTAGGTGACATATGCTAATGACTTGTGTCTGGGTGCACAGGACCAAGAAAAAACAGTTTCATTGCTTCAGACTGGCGCTATTCCCCACAGCGTAGCCTGGACCATGCGAGCCTGAGAAGGCAGACTCTCAAAAGGCTCTTGATGCGGCGTTCTAAGTGTCCCGGCATGAACAAAGATAGTCTAGAGGGAAATACTTTCGATCCTCCCTTTGGTGATTAGGCTGTTGAGACAATTCGCCCTAAGGAGCTGGAAGGTCCTTAGGAGTCTCATGCTAGGATGGGGTGAAGCCTGGAGCCAAAGAAGGATGAACTATCTCCTAGGGAGAGGCCTCACACACTTCTGACCACTTGTCAGACTTGCAGGGGACGCTGGAAGTGAGACAACAGCTCAGTGATGGACAGGACCCTACTTAGCTATTCAAGTCACTTACATAAACCTATTGTCAGGACCCCAAAACAGATTTGGGGTAACAAATGTCTTTCTCTGTTCTTCCTAATGTGGCCACATTGACTAAACCCCCTTCTCTGCTTTCCGTATTACTTGTCTCTTTAATGGGTCTATTGGGGGCAAGTGGTGGAGCCTGCTTTGCTAGAGTTCCCAAGGCCCAGGCTGTGACCCTAACAACTGTGGCAACAGTTTTGTCCTCCTTAGTTCAGACAGGTGTTCCTCTACAGAACAGTGGGACTTAACAAACCATGGGAGGCCAGTTTAGTAAAGATTTTTTCAAGTGTCTCAAATGTGCTTAATTCTTCTACCCAGCTGGGTTAGGGACAGGCCTGAGAAATAAGTATATAAACACACACACACACACACACACACACACACACACACACACACACACAATCCAAAGTAGTTTCCATTTGCACTTTATATCTCCACACTTTAGCTTCAGAACCTACTCTATAGTCTCAAGCCCAAAGAACTTCAGGCAGGGAGTGAGGGCCTTACAGTTTCATTGAGATGGTGAGGAGCCAGACCTACTGAACCGATGCTTGCACAGAGCCTGGGAACCAGAGGCTGGGAGCTGCTAATTAAGCCTGTTAGCCAGCAGGGCCAGGAGGCCACCAGATCAGCCTCCCCACCTGCCTTCTGACTCCTGGAAAAGACCCTTGGAGCTCTACACAGGAAAAATGACCTCATGGCTTTGTTTGCCAGCAGAGACAGCCAAAAGCAGCAGGGAAGCCTCTTGGCAGTAAGTGAAAGTAGCATGCAATGGATTTGCAGAACTGGGGCATGCTAGGGCTGGCTCGCACCTGTGAGACTCAGCTATCATGGCAATCCCAGATCCACTGTCACTGATACCACTGACCAGCATCCTAGAAATAAATAGACCATGGTGAGAGTGTTTACACAACAGAAATCAAGCAACGTTCTCCAAGTGCTTTCTCTTCATTTTTCTTTCTTCTGCTACCCTCTCCTCCCTCTCCTCCTCCTTTTCCTCCTCCTCCTCTTCGAGAGCTGGTGACTTATTTGCCAGCATACCACTAGACCAAAGGGTTCACACCAGAGCCCTAGCAGCAAGGGAGGCAGGAAGCACAGCTGCTCACTTCCGGACTCTGAAGAAACATGAGATGATGCTAGCTGCCAAACCATCCCTGTGACACACATTTCTAGGAATGCATCTGACAGTTTATGAAGTCTCAAACATGTGGCATGATGGAGGACTGAGTCTGCACAGCACTGTGGATAATTGTGTGGAATCATCATTTCTTGGCGTGGATTGCTTCTGAGTACATGTCAAAGTGTATTAACCCCCTAGCCAGGAAACTGGTGAGGTGACAACAGAATGAGCTGGTTCAAAAAGGAAATTGTTGACTTTGCATTGCAAAGCAGCTAAATAAAGAGAAAAAAGGCAACTAATAGGGCCAAGATCCTCAGTTGTGTTTAACGTGACCATTAATTTGTCATTTCCCTATTAGTTGGACCTAGTGGGACGTGAGACCTGGCAGTCGTAGGGTCAGTTTCTGGTGAAGCCAGCATCCATCAGAAATAACAAGAAATACATGCAAGATACACCACATCTGTGGATGATAGACAGACAAAGCTACATTCCCTGGCAAAGATAGATAACAGCTCCCAGGCAGTCCATGCATCCAGCAGAGGTCACAACAGGGCACCCAGAAGCCAGGGTCTGCTCATCCTCTCAGTATCTAGCCTCCAGATCCAAGGCGTTAACTAAGCCCATGGGTCACTTCACCCTATATGTTAACTATAATCAGATATGGATGCTAACTGCTGGCCCCTGAGCTGTGGCCCTCTATCAAAATGTTCATGAGACCCTAACCCACTGTCACTGTTTTGGGAGGCAAATTATCTGAGTGTGGTAGCACAAAGTTGTGATGTCAGCACTTAAAAGACTGGCAGGAGGACCACTGCCTCTATTTCAAAGGCCAGGGAGGAATACACAATGTGACAGTTTGAATAACAAAGCAGTGACTTTAAACTTAAGTGAGGTCATGAGTGTGGCCCTGGTCCTATTGGGCCTTGCAGGGGGAGGGGTGAGAGTGAGGGGGGTCCCTCACCAGGAAGCAGCCTATTGACACTCCAGCTGAGGCATTGGTGGTGGCTGCAGGCTAATACTCAAGCTCACTGCTCATTAGTGAGGATCAGTCTGCAGTGAAAAGGTAATCCACAGGGTGAGAAGAAACACTTAGAATTCACATGTATGATGACGGCCCTACTTGGCTGAAGCAAACGTGGCCAGCCTCCTCTTCCCACCTTCCCCTTCTTCCCAGGAGGAGCCTGTATTCTGTCCTCAGAGCCCCACATTCTGTCTTGAGAATGACCTCTGCTGTCACTTGTTGGAGGAGACATCTTTCAGACCTTTTACCCATCCTTAGGCCTTGTTACCTTAAAACCTCTTTAAAGACTCTTGTGATGTCCATGGTCAACTGGGGAAATAAGTCTGAGAGGCTCTTCCAAGAAATCCCAGCTCTTTTGTGAGCTCCCTCTCTTAACTTCCAACCTCTAAGAACAGAGCAAGGGACACACACACACACACACACACACACACACACACACACACACACTCACACACACACACACACACACACACACACACTCACACACACTCACACCTCACACACACACTCACACACACACACACACACACACACACACACATACTCACACACACACTCACACACACACACTCACACACACTCACACACACACTCACACACACACACACTCACACATACACACTCACACACACACACACACACGCTCTCTCTCACACACACACACACACACACACACACACATACACACACTCAAATACCTGGAACCATCAAGTTCCAGCAACATCAAACCTGGCCATTATCAACTAGAAATACTAAGGTCAGTCCCATCTGCCTCTCCCAGGCTAAGCCAGCCCTGGGAAACTGAGTGACAGTCCTTGTCACTGTCTCCACTGCCAGCGAGGGAGGGCCTGTTGGACAGCAGTATTTCTTCAGTCACTTGTGAATGTTCTCCATTTATGTCAGAAAACGTCCCTTTGCTCACCAACCCTCTCTCCTCGGCCTCACCCCAGCCACATACTCCTGTTAGGCCCTGGGAGAGTGGCAGGACCTATGTCCCAGTGGCAGAGTCTACCTTTGTTTGGGCAGAGTTTTGTAGTGGGTAAGAAATCCTTGTGCACATAGATAAGCACAGAGGAAGTCAGAAAAGTTAAACATGCATGCTTGTCTCTTCAAAGCTAGGAGATGTTAACCTGTCTTCCTCCTGGAATGCTGGGAAAGGATGCAGTTTACAACCTGGTGATCTTTGCTATCTGTAGGTCCAGGCTTCACCCAAATCCCCCAGAATATTGCTTGTTTATCCCAGACCTTCCCCCGCCTAAATCTTGAGCATTGTTTCTAAGTCCTTAAAACCCATCCTAATGAGAGATATCACTTGTTCTTTACAATAGCCTAAGTGACTTCTATGTTATCTTAGCTGGAGACCAAATCCTGACTCCTTGTTTACCTCAGTCATTCTCTCTAGACTCTTATCTTGAGCATTGTTCCTGAGTCAACAGAGCCCATCTTTATGGAAGAAGCCATATGTATTTTGTAAAGAGTTTCGGTATAAACATGTCTTAAGCTTTGTTGTACACACAGGACTGAGTTAATCATCATCGGGAAACTTTTATCCAAAATTGTGCTGTGCTTAAATATGGCTAACATAAACAACCTGGTGTCAGACTCTAGAAATTTGGCCCAGCACAGGCAAACTAAGTTGGACTGAACCAAGTTTCATTTTTACCTCACCCAGACTACTTCCCTGCAGACCACGACGCTTACAGGGATTCCCACACAGTTTGAATGTGTTTGCTAGTTGAACGAACTTCAATGGTTGCTTCTACTCTTCAGCTGTCACTAACGGAGTTATAAGGAACATCCATACATAAACTCTCATGTGGACATACATGCCTTTCATTTGTCCTGGGTGAATTACTAGGAGTTGGGTTACTGGCTGTGTGGTAGAGATATGTTTAACTTTAAGCAACAGCCCAAAGGATCATCCAGTCTATCCTCAAATTCATGGTAAGCCCTCCCAAGAGCTGGAGTTAATACAAGCATGTGTCACTATGCCTGGCTCCAAAATTTATCTGAAACAATTGTACCCTTTTACATCACCTTGCACCATACTGGAAGGAGTTCCATCTCTACCAGGTCTTCACCTGCATTTAGTCCCTCTAGCTTCAAGTATTTGCTATTTCAATGGGCGTGTGTACGCTGGCACCTTCTCATGGACTTGACATGCATTTCCCTAATGATTCATGACACTGAGCTTCTGTGAACCAGTGGCCATCTGGCTATCTACTTTATCTGTTCAGATCTTTGCCCCTCCCTCTCCCCCACCAGGTTTGTATTGCTTCAAGGCAGTTTGCATCTGTAACTCCATTCTGAACCTGGCCAGGTCTTGAAGAGCCCCCTTATGCAGCTCTCAGTTGCTAGTGTTCAAATGGACTACTGTAGAGATGGAACCAACATGAAAGCCCCATTTTAGGCACAAGGAGCCTTTACCCTGGCCCTTCCTTTCCCTTATGGAAGGTACCCCCCACAGGAGGCCTGAAAGAGTTATCTGACCACACAGTTTCCTGAGAGATAAAATAACAGTCTCTGTCAGAATTAATTAGTTGCTCTTTTGAAATTTAAAATTTTTATTGTGCTTTTAAAAGATTCTGTGAGAATTGCAAGTGAGTGTACAATGAACATGATCCTATCTGCCCACCATTTTGCTCCTCCAACCACCCCCATATTCCCCTTTCAGTTTCATGTATTCTTCCTTTTTTTAATAAGATTTATTTATTTATTATGTATACAGTGTTCTGCCTGCATGTATGCCTACAGGCCAGAAGAGAGCACCAGATCTCATTATAGATAGTTGTGAGCCACCATGTGGTTGCTGGGAATTGAACTCAGGACCTCTGGAAGAGCAGCCAGTGCTCTTAACCTCTGAACCATCTCTCCAGACCCCACCTTTTTATAACCCACCAAGTCCAATAAGTGCTGCCCATAAGCACATAGGTGTGGGGCATCTACAGGAACCTGGGAAACCTCTATCAGTGGTCACACCCTCAGAGGAGAATGATTCTCTCTCCCTGAGAAGCTGTCAACTGTCATTAGTGCCTTAGTAAGGGGCGGAGTCTGGAGAGCACCTCCCCATCTATGCCTGAGTTTGGTGGCTCCATCGTGTACAGGTGATCACAGCTACTGTGAAATCATGAGTGCAGTAGTGTTGCCTCATCCTGAAGATGGCGTTCCACAGCACTCCTCCAAATTCTGCAGCTCGTACAATCTTCCAGCTCCTTCTCCTTGATGTTTCTTGAGCCTTCCCAGTGAGGGGTAGGGGAGTTGGGAGGATTGGTATTGATGTTCTGTTTAGGGCTGAGCATCAAGTGCTGAGAACAAGACACTCAGATGTGTGTCTTTGATTAGTTATGAGTCTGCACTGCCACCTGCCCCCTGCAGGAAGGAGCTTCCCTGACCGTCCTAGTGTAGGTGATCACTGCTGTGATAAACACAATGGACAAAACAATTTGGGGAGGGAAGGATTTATTCAGCAAACACTTCTGTCGAGACCACCCTTGACCAGCAAGAACGACGCAACACCGAGGAATCTTCTTCTCACAGTTTTACTCGGGAAACTTGCTTTACAGGAAGTGGCCCCGAACCCAGGAAGGCAGGGCTTAATATATCCAGCAACTACCAATCATCTACGCCCAGGTGGCACGCTAGGATAGGTTGTCACCAAGCAGATTTAGAAGGATACGTGACCTCTCTCCTAATAAGGAGTTATTTATCACTGAGAGCACTCGCTGTCGGGCTGGCGGAAGGCAGAAACTGGCGCCATCTTGTAGGCGCGGTACTCTGCAGCTCCCAACACACTTCCACATCACAGTTTATCATTGAAGGAAGTCAGGACAGGAACTCAAACAAGGCAGGGACCTGGAGGCAGGGGCTGATGCCCAGGCCGTGGAGGGATGCTGCTTACTGACTTGCCCCTCATGGCTTGCTCGGCCTGCTTTCTTATAGAGCCCAGGACAACAATGGGCTGGGCCCTCCCCCATCAATCACTAATTGAGAAAATGCTCTATAGGTTTGTCTACAGCCTGATCTTGTGGGGGCATTTTCTTTTTCTTTTTCTGTTTTTTGTTTTTGTTTGTTTGTTTGTTTTTCAAGTCAGGGTTTCTCTGTGGCTTTGGAGGCTGTCCTGGAACTAGCTCTTGTAGACCAGGCTGGTCTCCAACTCACAGAGATCTGCCTGCCTCTGCCTCCTGAGTGCTGGGATTAAAGGTGTGTGCCACCACCGCCCGGCAGGGGCATTTTCTTAATTGATATTCCCCCCATTCAGATGACTTTATCTTGTGGCAAGTTGTCATAAAACTAGCCAGCACACTGACCCAGGTTGAAAGTAACTCAAGTCCATGTGTATGAATATAAATATTTAGAAGGCAATTTGACAACATGACCATTTAGCAAAACAACAATATTATGTTCTACCCTAGGACCTAGGATGTGGGGGTCCAAAGTATTTCTGCTATGGAATATTTTGAGATCCAACCTTTGGTCTCACTAAACATGGAGCATCGGAAAGCTCCAGCCCATTATTGTATTGTTAATGCCAGTAGGGCTACTACTGTTAACCATGGCCTCAAGGTAATGTGCCTCTTATTTGCATCTCTGTGGGCCTAAGATGGCTAATAAAGAAATGGGTTAAAGCTGAGACATGCCGCGCCACAACAAAATGGCGCCCAACGTGGGGCCTGGGAACGGGGGAAGAAGCCATGGACACCACTAAGAAACCGGTAAGGCAGAGGCTTGGACAATTCGAAGAGATAGTTGTCGAGGGCGACCCAGTTGGAGAAGCATGCACAGGAAAAAGAAGAAAGAAATGGCCGGATGTGGTGAGTGAACAGCGTTAAGTCAGGAATAAAACTGTATATAATTGTAGAAATAGGAAACAGATATATGTAATATAAAATAGGAAGACGTCAGCCAGCAGCTAACAAAAAAAGATAAATCGGGTTATTTAACCCTTAAAGCAGAAATGTGCACAAAATATATATAAGATAAAAATGTCAGCCAACAGCTGACAAAAAAGATAAAGCGGGTTATTTAAACCTTAAATTAATGGAAGATGGGCAAATGAGAAAATGTCAGCCAGCAGCTGATGAAAATAGGTAAAGCGGGTTACTCTTAAAATAAGAGAAAAATACACACAGTAGATATGAGACTAAAATGTCAGTCAGGTGATAAAATAATAAAATGTAATATGTTAAACTCCGGAATAAAAATGCAGGTAATTGTAAATATGAAACAGGAATATTAGCCAGATGGCAAAGAGAAGTAAATTAGCCTTAAAAGTAAAAATGTATATAGTTAGAGAAATCAGGCAGGTAATTGTTAGTCAGATGATTGTATATTTATTTACTTGGGTATAGTTTAATAGCTAGGAGACTAAAACAAAGTGAAAGCGAGAACAGGAGATTTTAGAATTTAAAAGTTTTAAAAGGATCCTTCCCACTTGCAAAAGCCACGGCCATGATGCAGCATTTCGAGTTGTGCAGGGGCTTAGGAAGACATAAATTCAGTCTTGCATACACGCAGGCCCTCAGGAGATATCTAGGAATGTAATAGAGAACAGAAAACTCCGTGCCTACTTAGGGGCGGCTAGATGGTAAAGAATATACAGGACAAATGATTGGGATGAGCAGGGAGAGAGAGTTAATAAGTACCAAGATGGAGAGTCTGCACCTCCTACATTTTAAGCTGGGAATACAGTAAGGCAAATACTCGATGGTAAAATTCAGCAAGAGCTAAGAGAATTAAAAATTTTGGCGAAATTGCTTACAGGAGATAAGAAATTTACAGGTTTCCTTGGATCAGAGAGAGTAGCTAGGGGAACATAGCAGGACACATGTGCCAATACCATTCAACCAGCTCCAGGAACTAATAATGGCTTGTGTCCAGTATGGACCAACAGAGGCTGATAGGGAATATTGCCGTAGAAGCCTCACCCCTAAGAAATTGAAAGCGGGTAACCAAGGCCTGCTGGTCAGGAGGAGGATATTTGTTATAGAGAGCAGGCAGGGACCTAGGGAGTTAGTTCAGAATTGGTTTCTAGGCCTGTGTGGACATTATACAAAAAAGTTAGGGACACAGGTGTTAGAACTTTGATTGTGAAACAGCTAGCTTATGAGAAGGCTGGTACTGCATGCCAGACCTCGCTAAGGCCTCACAGGAAAAGGACTGACGTGGCAAGTTCATTAAGAATTTTTCAGATATGGACCTAGCTTTCACTCAGGGATTAGCAATGGTGGCTGCCTTACAGAAAATTCAGTTAAAAATAAGTTATTCCTACACAGAAAGCAAGGCATAGGGAGGAAGAAATGCACAGAGCCTTCTAGAGGTTGCTTTGGACATGTTCAGGAAGAGCACCAGGTCAGACAGAGTCCCAACAAAAGAGAAAATAAGGGATCAGGCTTGTGCCCAAAATACAGCCACAGATTTTTCAGTGACCCAGAGGGCATAGTCGAGCTAAGACCAAGGTCAGCCGTGACAGCGGCCAGGGTCTGCCAGCCCTCAGCCAGCGGCTTGGTGCCACCTCGTGCAGGTGTCTGCGGCAGGCTAGACAAAATGGCTGATGGGGCGGCGGACAGCCTGCCTCTTTGTGGTAACTTACAGCCTTGAGAGATGCCACCATGGCTGATGGCTAGTCAATGTATTTAAACACTATTGATACAGCCAGACAGAAACTGTTTTTGAGACTTGTAGGGAAGAAAGGGCAACATACTTAAGCTTAGAATTGTTCAAATTTTGGATGCTCATATTTCAAGGTTTGACTATAGCTACTATGTTAGAAATTTCAATTATGGATTTTCTTTTTCGACAAACTGATCATAACCTAGACAAAAGGAGAAATGTGAGATGTATGCAAATTATGAATAAATGGTATGGCCACACCTGGATGCATGATGTGACTGTGAATTTGTAAATTCGGATGAATAAAAATGACTAAATTGCCTTGGATATGATTAGAGAGATATTTACATTGTGTCAGATATTGTTTAAAAAATTTAAAAATCACTTTAATATGGTCAAAAAGAGCATCCAGTCAGTCAGCCAATGTCTTAACAGGAAAAATTAATGATTTAAGCCCTAGGAGATAGTCAATTAAAAAGTTAGCAAAAGCCTATAGCATTAGCTTAGAGACATGAGGAATCTATGGATGATTCTGTAAAATTTGGCAGATGAGAGGATACAGGTCTTACTAAATTTTTATGGTTCAAAAAGAAAAATCTAAAAAATAAAAGTTGATACATGATTTTTAAAAAGGGTTTGTGAGAAGCCTCAGGAGAGAGCCAACCTGTTAGATTCATGGCTTGATTGTGTCTTTGCAGATGCAAATTAAGCCAGGTCAACTAAGATGCAAATGAGGTCTTATCAGCTTGTCGGCTTAGAAGGTTAGATTAGAAAAGGCTACTCAGAAACTTAAAATAATCTGGAGAATTGTTGAAGACATTCGTCGTATTCTAAAGAAATTAAGGCTTAATAAATAGCAATTGTGAAAGATAGTTTAAAATCTTTAAATGAGTTTTTTAGAAATTGTTATAAAATATTCATTGGTTAAGTACCTTTTGGGGGGACATCTAATGATGATTTAAATCCTTTAACTAAGATTCTATAAGGAAATAATGATCCAGATGTACCCAAGCCAGCTAACTAAGAAGGTAGACAAGTTCTATAATTAGAGGAGGTGATTCAGCATTATCAGATATATTGACTATGCAAAACCATGGGAAGCTTATGTATTCCCCAAAAAGCATAGTCCGACTTCTGTTTTATGCTATTCTCCTGGAGGTTTCTTGCTGATTCAGAACACTTGGAGCTGGACTATGGCCCATCCCCCACTAACCTTATTTGTTTTACAGAGGCTGGTCCCAGCCAAAGACGGGTACAGTTTTCCTTGCCTTCAGGGAATCCTAAGACAGAACACGCATGATGGAATGTGTGATTCCATAACAGGCACCCCTGTTAGGTTGAAAGGAGCCTCCTAAAACAGGCGCAGTTATCTGTCCTGATACAGAAGCACAGGTTTCTTTTTATTAATTTAAGAGAGAGAAATTGTGGGGGACCAAAGTATTTCCACTATGGAATATTTTGAGATCCAGCCTTTGGTCTCACTAAACGTGGAGCACCAGAAAGCTCCAGCCCATTATTGTATTGTTAATGCAAGTAGGGCTACTACTGTTTACCATGGCCTCAAGGTAATGTGCCTCTTATTTACATCTCTTTGGGCCTAAGCATCTGAATAGGCCCTCACCTGGGTGGAGGGGCTAGAGATCTGTGAGTAACTTGTGAGGATGGGAGGTTAGGAGTTAGGGGCTAGCGGCCAGAGCAGAGAGGGAACAAAGAGGGAAGTGCTTCTCTCGTGGTATTGGCAGGATGATTAAGAAACACCAGAAAAGATGGCTAATAAAGAAATGACTCTAGTTCTACAACATGGAACTGAGAGCTCTCTGAAGATGACAAGATGCCTGTGTTTGATCTTTATTGCCGTTGGGTTGCTGGGAGCTTCCAGGTCCACACACCCCCACTCAGGCCGAACCTCATGGCTGTCATGGGTTAAAGCTGAGACATGCCGGGCCATGACACTAGTACCTCACTAACTTTTGACCAGGATTACAGTAACAGGCATGAAAACCCTTCCTGGAGAGAAGGCCTCAAATCCAATCAGAAAGTAATAAGTTACCCCACGACACTATTGGACCTGTGGGCATATCTTGTTTGTCTAAATTCAGATGAAATATATGAATAAGCCAGCCCCCCAACCACTGCCCCAAAAAAACAGCACTCGCTAAGTGGCTTCTATAATCCTTGCTACAATCCAGTCTTTCAGAATCTGAAGAAAAGGATTTCAGCCAGGAACCTATGAAGGGACCAGCTCCCCTTTCAGCAGCCATAACAGCTGAACACATGCTTGCCATAAACTTGCCTTGGTCACTTAGAGGTCAGATGCCTGCCTTATGACAAGGAACCAATCAGAAGTTAGCTGGTGGCGCTATGCTTTACGACCCTGGGTGTGCTTTACGACAAGCACACAGCAATGACGCACACACAGGGCAATCCCTCCAAGCCTGGAGGCACACCATTCATGAGCCTGTGCGTACCCCTAGACACTCCCCTTACGCTGCCCTACAAGATCTGTACGCAGCAGGTTCAAGCTGTCTTTTGCTAGCCATCCGCCATAGCAGGTGGGTGAAAGACCCAAGCTAACATGGGGTTAGCTCGTTAAATTACAATAAAGCCTCGTGCAGTTTGCAGCAAGCTCTCGAATCCGCTTGGTGATTGGGGTGACCGCAGTCGTGGCCTGGGACCCCAGATATCTGAGTTTTCTGGGGATCTAACACCTAATGGTAAGTCCCACCTGGCCACACCTGCAGTGTCACAAGCTCCAGGCCCATCCATCCCTGGAAAGCTGAGTACAGCTGCCACCTGCTGCCCAGGTAGTCCCAGGGGGCTCTTGAACATCACCAGGGGTCAGCTGTTAGTCTCTCTTCTAGGACCCTCAAGTGTCACACACACACACAAGTACATGCAACTCTGTCCCTCCATCATGAGGCCCTCATGCCCTCAAGACACCTCTTCTAAAAGGTCCCTATCACTGAAAATCCCAAGGGCACCCATTTCCTGAGCCCTACCAGAGCTAGTGCAGTGGACTAAACTGCTACTCGAAGACCAGGAGTTCCACACTGTGTGTGTGGGAGATGGTAAAGACTGAGAACCAGAGTTAATTCCACAGAGGATCTGGGAAGCCCCCCACACCCATACCCACACCAACCTCCACCCACACCCCCACCCCCAGGAACAGGAGCCTTCATCCAAGGCAACCACTCATCCATCAGAAAGAAGAGTGGTGGGGAACTGGCCTCCAGGAAACTCCATCTCAAGGGAAGAAGGGACCAGGAGTCAGGGGACCAGCTCAGAGCACGGGGAGGACATTTTCACTATGGATAAGCTCACTGGATTATCCCTGGAGGATTTCTGTTTCCCGTGGCTGCCCCAGCCCTCCGTGGCCTCTTCCATAGGCTTAGCCACCACACATTGATCTGGCTCTTCAATGAGTCTGCTTCTCTCCTGCCTTTTACCTTGCTGGCATTTTTCTACAAAAAATAAAATAAAATAAATGACTCCACCAGGATGGCCAGACGCTCATCCAGGGCTGTCCTACAACGGTGATGAACGGATTCTTTCTCTCCTCTTTCCTTCTTTGCCTGTGTCACGATGAGCCCAATGATTTGTCCACATGATGTTTTATGCTCAGTCACAGGTACAGCTGCCTCCTAATGCCCCACTCATCCCATGACTGGCCTTCTAGCACAAGCTTCTCCAGGCATACCTCAAACTGTCACTGCTCTATACCCAGAACAAGTCAGTGTCCCAACCCGTGCTGGTCCTCTGGGTGAGGCTGAGACTTAAAGCCCAGGATGTGGTCTTCAGTGTGTTCACTGCCACCAGGTGACCCCCTTCACCTGGAAGAGGAAAGATCTGACACCAGGGCTACGGGGCTATAATGTTCTACAGGCACTTGGGGCCAAGTAGAGCTAACTTCCAACTCCTGCCCCCTGGCTCAGGCTCTCTGTAACAAGGAGCAGTTCCTAGGCTGGCCTCTGCTGACAGCGCTCTAAGAGTGGCTTCTCCAGTGTCCTTTCCACACTCTTAAACTGACCCTGTTGCCAGAGCTATAAGCCCAAATGGTAGATAACCTCACCAATACTGGGAGAGGCCAGGCAGAGCTATAGCTGTCTCCACTTTGGCTGTTCATTCCAAAACATGGAGGTTTAAATGCAGCCTCCTTAAGGATTCAACTTTCTGTATCCAGGTGTCCCCAACAGTAGCAAATGCTAATGTCATGGGCATAAGTCTGAGGTCCCTGGGCCTTGAAAGTGCAGGGAAGGGCCACCCTGGATGAGAAAAGAGCCTGGAGATCTATACAGATTTGGGAGACTGCCCCGACCAGCAGGCCTTCAATGGGGGCCGTCTACCTATGAGGAAAGAGAATGAAGGGACAAGAGACAAAAGGAACGGACAGCAAGACAGTATTCTGATCAAGCTGACAAATTTTATTTTTCTCAGAGCATTTATATAGGTTTTAGGGTAGGATGTTAGGAGGGGTTGAACTAAGCCCACAGGGGTTGGGGAGGATGTAGGTGCATGCAAAGAGCAGGATGTTGGCAAGGTAAAAAGGGTTGAGGGTCTGTTAGGAGAGGAAGGGTTGCTAAGGTTTATATCAGGCAGCTAACTATGCCAAACGTAGCCAACTTGCTTTGGAAGCAATCTACTTTATTCTCTAAGTTCTTATATAACTATCCCATGATAATAATGGCTCATTTTTATTATTATGTGTAGGCCTTCAGGTCTTCACTGGCCATGGCTCCCAGCAGGGGACATTATAGATATGTGTTACAACTTAGCAGCCTTAACACCTTCCCCACCCATTACTATAGGAAAAATATTACATCATTGCCTTGAAACCTACAGAGCCCCAGAGACTCCTAAGATTAGCTGCAGAACACTTAGCTTCCTCAAGGACAGACGGCCTTGATGCTGAGATGCACTGACACGCAGAAGGATCGGTAATGAGCCAATTGTTCCCTTTCTCTTGGGATCTTGGTGTCTTCAAGGTTGACCAGGTACAGATGGAGACATTATCCCACAACAGAAGTGAGAAGTGTGAAGTGAGAACATGACACCATACAAAGAGGGAAGTGATGTGTGTGTGTGTGTGTGTGTGTGTGTGTGTGTGTGTGTGTGTGTATTTATGTGTATATAAGTAAGGGTCTGCATGCTTCTGTATGTGTTATGTGTATATAAGTATGTGTCTGTGTGCCTCTGTGTGTGTGTGCAAATGTCTGTGTGCATCTCTGTGTGTCTGTATTTCTGTGTCTGTAGGGATCTGTGTGCCCACCAGCATGTGTCTGTGTATGTCTTTAATATGTCTCGGTGTGAATATATGTCTGTGTGCCTCTGGATGTGTCTTTGTGTTTGAGTCTTTGTGTATATCTGTATGTCTGAATTGTGTGTCTACAGGTCTCTCTCTCTCTCTCTCTCTCTCTCTCTCTCTCTCTCTCACTCTCTCTCTCTCTCTCTCTCTCTCTGTGTGTGTGTGTGTGTGTGTGTGTGTGTGTGTGTGTGTGTGTTAGCTTGACCCGAGCTAACATCTGCTTTAAGGGGTGGATCCCAAAAGATTTCATAAGAAGATGACTGGCTCATGCCAACACTCCACTCTGTGTGCTCCACCTGTCTTTGTGGGACTCAGACATCATTTAGTCCAAGAAGCATCGACCCCATGAAGAGAATGCCACCATTTCAGAAATAAAAACTGGTCCACTCACAGGAATCTATTTCTGTTTGTGGTAGGATAATACAGTACCCCACTCACCACCCCTTACCCGAAGTTTTACTTTCTGAAGTTTCTGTTGCATGTGGTTAACCTCAGTCTGAAAATAGAAATGGAAACTTCCAGAAATAATTCAAAAGTTTTAAATTGCATGCCATCCCCAGTATAAAGAGATATTGCACTGTCCCACTCCCATGTAATGGACTATGAATCATCCCTTTGTGTAGGCCAGAGTATCCATACCACATATGCTACTTACCAGTTAGCCACTCAGTAGCCATGTTATCATGTGGACTGCTATAGTGTGCCAGTGCTTATGTTTGAGGGACCTTTGCTTAACAGTAACTCCAAACAAGAGCAGCAATGCGCACAATTTAGTTTATTATTAAAATTGTAGTACTGGTTACCAATCTTTCACATCTCCTAATTCATGTAGTATCTTTATCATAGGGTCTGGATCCAAAGAATAGTGCATGTAATGCCGGTAAAGTGTTCAGCACTAGATGTAGTTTCAGATACACGCTGCCCCTTAAAACATGCCCTTCATAAGTCAGAAGAAACTACTATATTCTGACCTATTAACTAAGAGCTTTGTTTTCTGTCTGAGGCAGACTTCATGCTACCCCATCATTTAGGCCATTCGTGTAGGCAGTTAGTTGAGACTTGCTGTCCTCAGGCTGGGGGCAACACGACAGAGAACAGAGCATGCACTTGTACACGCAGACTTTCCAAAGGCTACAGCAACTCTGGAAACTGCATCAAGACTGGAGGCTGAACTGAAAGAGCCTGGCTCCTCAGAGGTGAAAGTTCCTGGCTTTATGTTTGAGTTTCAGTTGGGAGCAGCTCAGAAGATAAAGTTTAGATTGTCAACAGTAAAAGAAAAAAAAAGTATCTGTGGAAAGCCAGTGCCTCACTCAGGGCAAGAGTTTGCCTGTAGTTGGAGGAGGGGCTATCTGGGAAATGAGAAGCAGATACTGTCTCAGAACCTGACCCTGGTCTCTTGGTCCCAGCCTGGGCTATGTGCTGAAGGGGAATGCAAGAAGCTCTGGAAGCATGGTCCTACTGCAAGTGCTCACCAGGGTCTGGGAGATAATTCCTCTCAAACATGAAGCTAGGACTGTCAAGTTGTCTCCCCATCATCCCCAGGGCTTCCCTCTGGTCCTCATGTCTAGATATATGTTCTAGCCATGCCATCAGTGCTCTGAGAAGCAAGGTTCAGAAAAGGGGAAGGGGGCAAAGAAGGACATGTCTAAACCATACCAGCAGTAACTTCAAGCATTCAACAGCCACATGGTGCTAATGGCTACCATATTAGACAGGACAGACACAGAACATTCCATTGCAGACAGCTTTACTAATTGTTTCATTAATGCATGGATAGATGAGTGATAGGTAAATGAATAGAATAAGTAGGTAAGTAAATGGAAACATGGGTACATGGATAAGATGAGTGGGTAGATAGTTAGGCGGATGAAGCGATAACCCAGAGAGTCTGGTCAATAATTTACTAAGGGATGCAATGGAAAAACAGGCTCATGGATACAGAACAAGGTAGACACTGCTGCTGATCCAGCTGCCACTGTCCTGCCATTCTGCCCAAGGGCTATGAGAACCAACCCCAAGGCTTTTACCTGCTCCAACCACCCAAGAGACAGCAGCGACCCCCCTCCTCAGTTTTTTCTGGTTACATATCCAGAGAAAACCATATCCATAGGGATAGTCACACCAAATGTCATTGGCCAAAATGGATCAAATTCCCATAACAGGCAGGTGAGTGGATGGGTATTTGGATAGATGTGTCGATCGATAAGAGAATGAATGACATAAGAAACCGGAGTTCAAATCCTCTTGCTGAGGGCTCTAAAGCAGTGAAATTTACCCATTACCAGCACTGCGCTCTCATCAACACAGCCCCATACCCTGGCCCTACCTCTGCTAATGGATAGGTTGGATACTCTGCCTGATCCTGAGACCTAGCCAAGAATCTGAATGTCAGCCAAGCCATGTATCCTAATGTGGGAAGATGATCCAACATAAATAGTCACTGAATTTAGGGCAAGGAAGCCTGAGATGCTGTGGCCTCTGTGATAGCTGACTGGGAAAAGGGAGGCAAATCCTCTCCCTACTTTCATTTTTTTCTTCCTTCTACCCATCTATCCATGCACCTAATCACCCATTAGCTTACTCTCTCATTCACTTGTCTATCTGCCCCTATATCCATATAGCCATTCACTCGCCTGCCTATCCATCCATCTATCCACCCATCTACTCACCAATGTTTCCATTCAGCTACACACTTACCAGCCCATCCACCCATCACCCACTTATCCACACGTACCGGTGCATCCATCTACCCATTTGTCCATCGATTCACCCATCCAGCCATTCATTTACATACTCACCCACCCGTACACTCAGCTTGCTGTCTTTTCAGTCATCCATACACTCACCTGCCTATCTATTCAGTGGTTTCAATGAGAATGGCCCTTATGGGCTCACATATTTGAATGCTTCTCAGTTGGTGGACTGTTTGGGAAGAATTAGGAGGTGTGGCCTTGTTGAAAGAGGTATGCCACTAGGGTCAGGCTTTGAGGTTTCAAAAACCTATGCCAAGCTTAGCTTCTCTGTCTCTGTCTTTGTGTCTATGTCTCTCTATCTCTGTCTCTCTCTTCTGCTTGTGGATCATGATGTAAGTAAGCTCTCAGTTCCTGCTTCAGCACCATACCTGCCTGCTTTCTGCCATGCTCTCCACCATAATGGTTGTGGAGTCACACTCCAAAACTGCAAGCAAGCCTCCAGTTAAATGCTTTCTTTTTAACTTGCCTTGGTCATGGCGTCTCCATGCAGAAACATACATTAACTAAAACAGAAGTTGGCACTAGGAGTGAGGTGTTGCTATGACAGGCCTGGCAATGCTGTGTTTCGAGACTTTGGAAAGTTGGTTAGAAAAGTGGTTTAATGCTGTAAGTGAGGCTTTTAGAAGGCCAGATTAGTAGGAGTTTGGAAGACAGTGATGCCAAGAGCAGTGTGGATTGTGGGGGCCCAGCTCAAGAGGTCTCAGAGGGGAATAATATTATCATCTGAACTATAGACCATTCTTGTGATCTCTTGGTAAAGTATGTAGCTGAGCTGCTTTTTACCCTTGTCCTTGGAATCTGCCTGAAGCTAAAGTTTTGGATTAATGGCACTGGAAGATGAGATTTCAAGACAGCTTAGTAGTGACTGTATCTTGTGGTTATTAGTGATCACTCTCATACAGAGATATTGTAAAAAAAAAAACAACAACAACAAAACAAAACAAAACAAAACAAAAAACCACAATGTACAATTTGAGGAGAAAAGGAGCACTAGGGAATGTAGTGTTGAAGCCAAGCCCTGAGCTCAAAGAGATGAAAAGTTTAAAAGCATGATGCTAAACAGGATAAAGGAAATGGTGAGCTCTGGGTGAGACTCAGCTAATCCTGCAACTTGTGAAAGAAAAAGACCTGACAGACGCCCTTCACCTCGAAAAAAAGTAAAATTAATGCAAATGAAATTCAAGTCGGGCATGGGATTCCAGCTAAAGCAGCTTTGGCCACGTGGTTCTGGTTTTAGAGTCATGGACACAGTAGTAAAGACTGTGGAATCCTCCTCATGGTTAAGGTAAACCCCTGAGGCCAGGTGTGTGGCAGGGGAGTCCCTGCGTGGAGGCCTGAAGAGGCCACTGAGTAAAGCTGTGACTGAAGTCTGGATTGCGTTGGAGACCCCAAGATGTTGGAGATGCCAGAGCCATGGAATATCTTTTGAGAGCTGCAAACAGGAAGTAGAATGGTCAACAAAACTGGACAGAATTGAAGATCTAAAGAACCCTCCAAGCCCTTTGACATCAGACCTAGAGTTCAGGATTTGGAGTTTGCCCTGTTGGTTTCAATCTTAATTGAAGTATTTCCTCTCAGAGGAAGGAGGGAGGCTCATAAGACTCAGGAGAAAATAACATTTACAAGGCTCAGGATATAAATGAAATTTATAAGGCTTGGGAAGTTCCTGAACCTTACAAGAGTCACAAGGCACCTCCCCTAGGTTACATAAGCAGTAGCAATTGCTGATGAGAGGAGACTGTGATGTGCAGAGCTTCCTGAAATGTGTGCAAGGGGCTCTAGAGGTGTAGCTTCCATGAGTTGTCTGTCACCATGGTCTACCTTAACCATGAGGAAGATTCCACAGTCTTTACTACTGTGTCCATGACTCTAAAACCAGAACCACGTGGCCAAAGCTGCCACTTTCTGCCTGCTTGGGCTGGAATCCCATGCCTGACTTGAATTTCATTTGCATTAATTATACTTTATAGCTTTTTTTTTTTTTTTTTTTGGTGGAGGACATCTCTCAGGTCTTTTTCAGTGATACAGATGATACCTTTGGGTCTCCTGTGTTCCTTTAAGTAACCCCCTAAACTTGCTGCTACGATAAGTTGGACTTGGTGCAGTCATTTCTTTGGCTAGTCATTGATGCCCTACCTGGGTGAACAGATATTTGTTTGTAACTCCTTAGGAATAATTGTAGGACAACTGGTGTCTGTCTTAGTTAGGGTTTCTATTTATATGATAAAATACCATGTTCTAAGGCAACTTGGAAAAGGAAAGGTTTCTCTTCAGCTTACATCTTAGAGACCAACATCCAGGGAAGTCGGGCTTTGAACTGGAGGCAGGAGCTGATGCAGAGGCTGTGGAGGAATGTTGCTTACCGGCTTGCTTTTATTATAGACCCCAGAACCACCTGCCCAAGCGTGGCACTGCCCCATGAGCTGGGCACTCCCACATCAATCACTAATTAAGAAGATGCACTACAGACTTGCCTAGAGGCAAATCTTGTAAAGGCATTTTCTCAATTGAGAGTCCCTCTTCCCAAATGACTCTACCTTGTGTCAGGTTGACAACAAACTAACAGGACAGCTCCCAAACATGGGTGAACATAACCAAAGATGACTTGGGGAGGAATTGTTACATGGTCCCTGTAGTGGGTAATAAGACATGCAACTGTGGCTGATACATGTGAAGGTGGAGTGTCTGCTGGTGGTGAGGTCTGCTCTATTTATCCATCTATCCACCAATCATCCATCTGTCCATGTACCCCTATCCCCCCCCACCTATCTACCCATCCTTTATCCATCCATTCACAATCTACCCATTTATCTCTCCATCTATCCATCCTAGTATCCACCCACCAAACATTCATCTACCTGTTAACTCCCCCTTTCTGCTTTCCAGACACTGCAGATACAAAAACAAATGAACCATAGTCACTCACTTCAATATGAAAGCAATTATCAAAACAACAATTGATAGAGTGTCATAATAAGTATCCTGACAGATGTGGCTGGAATATCTTGGAGACACAGTAACTTCTTCCTCTAACAGTGTACTGGCTATTTTTATGTCAGCTTGACATAAGCTAGTGTCATCAGAGAAGGAGCCTCAATTGAGAAAATGCCTCCATAAGATCCAGCTGTAAAGCATTTTCTTAATTAATGTTCAATGGGTGGGGGAGGGCCCAGCCTATTGTGGGAGGTGCATTATTGGGCTTGTGGTCCTGGGTTCTATAAGAAAGCAGGCTGAGCAAGCCACGAGAAGCAAGCCAGTAAGCAGCACCCTCCATGGCCTCTGCATCAGCTCCTGCCTCCAGGTTCCTGTCCTGACTTCCTTCCATGATGAACAGCAACACGGAAGTGTAAGCTGAATACACCCTTTCCTCCCCAACTTGTTTTTTGGTCATGGTGTTTCATTGCAGCAATAGAAGCCCTCCATGTGCTGAGGCTGGGGGAGTCTTCAGAATAACAGAGCAAATAGACAGTCCTACTTCCAATAATTCCTGAAAATATTCCCTATCAGTTCACAAGAGAGCATTTTAACAGACCAAGACAATTCCTTAATCCAGTCAAATAGACAGCATAGACCAACTGTCATAGCTGTCAGTCCCAAATGCTGGGTCTGTTCCCAGACTACCAGAAGGAGGCTTGTGGTGGCTAAGAGACACCACCACCCAGGACTTGCTCTGACCAGACTGTTCTAGCAATGTGTAGCCCAGGCCAGTGACTCACCTACATGCCCTGGGGCTCCAGATCTTGGGTTGTCAAGTCTCCACCCTCCAACAAGAACAAGTCCAGGACTCCCTGAGACATGAGCTCACCTGCAAAGGATCAAAGGCACCCCAGATCCATCTTCTTCTGAGAGGAGATGGAAGGGGCTGCAGCTTGGTCAATGGTTCAGCTGCTGGGGCCTCATGTATAAAATGTAGACAAATTGACTTGCCGGGTTGAAGGATATAAATGACTGCAGCTAGTGCCTAATAAATAATACATGTAGCGTTGTGAGAAAGGTGTCTTTCCACTCAGAAGAGAAGAACTAGGATATGAGGTGCACAAGATCATTTCTGAAGCTTGACAAGACTGAATGAAAACATCTTACACCCAGGTTCTGGCTGGTACTGGGGGAAAGGACAACACACTGTAAATCGAGCCATTGTGGACCTGGTGGGAAGATCAGCTCCCCCCACACTTCACCTACTCTTTGGAGAGTCTTCACGACACATGTCAACACACCAGACAAGGCTGGGGTCTAAACTCCAGGGAACAGCCTTTTACAATCATACCATTGACCACAGAGCATTCATAGGCAGTGCCCAGTCACTGGTTGTTTCAAGTTTAAGACCAGATTGATCCGCTGTGCACACAGCTTGAGAGCTGATTGATCCATGGGGTTTGCACATTCACTTTTGCCCTATTAAAAATGCACCCCACAGGCAACATCTGCTCAAGAGTTCAGGTCAGATAAGCCAATAGAGTTTGCAGAGCACCAGGTGCTGGGCTCCATTTGTGGGAGGCTGTGGGACCACTCAAACAGCTCTGCATGGAGTGTTTGCTCTTCTTGTTGCTAGGCAGCAAGTTATACAGGCATACCCAAATACTGACGTTGGGGAGCAGATAAGAAAATGAATGGATGAACTGTATATAGACCAACTAAATAACCAAGCGTTGTGAGGACAAGGAGAAATAGGCTACTGTGATAGTATGAAGCGGAAGCCATGGAGGCATGCTGTTCACTGGCTTGCTCGCTTCCTCATACAACTCAGGACCACCTGCCCAGGGGTGGCACCATTCCAAGTGGCTTGGAATAATTCATCAAGATAGTGCTTGACAGACTTTCCTATGTGCCAATCTCATGGAGACCCTCTTCTCTTCCCAAATGACTCTAGCTTGTGTCAAGTTGACATAAAACTAACCAACACACCATGGAATCGCCTAGGTGCAGAGGTGATTCCAGTTTAAGAATGGGAGGCAGGAGAGCAAGCTGAGAAGACAGAGGAGACGTCACCCTGGGAGTAGAAAGAGAGTGGGGGACATTAGGGCATCAACATAGAAGGGCCTTGGAAGAGCTTCAAGGAAACCAACAGGGCACACACACCCCCAAGAGCTCAGCAGCACAAAGACCTGCCAGGGACTTGACATCTGCTAGTTATGCTAATATCTGACCAGAGCAGTGCCATTGTGCCTGTGGGACAGAAGGTGGACAGGACTAGAGCAAAGAGTAAATGAGAAGTAGGAGCAACATGCGGAACAACTGCCAAGTTTTCTGGATGCTCACATGTTCGAGATCTCTACCAAGGGGATTCATTTAGTAGCAAAGCATTGTTCAGAAAGACCAGAGGACTCTGTGCTAACTCTGGGCCTTTATTATAAGCATCATTTACATACTTACTTTTCCTTTACATAAGCTGTTGAGGACTAGGAAAAATTTTACTCCCCCAATTGACAGCTCCCTGATATCCCAGGTGTCTTAATGTAAAACCATCAGCCAAGCGGCCAGTCAGATCTCCCTTACGCTAGTCCAACTGCTTTGAACACTCCTAGTCTTGAGAAACTAGAATCCAATCACAGCTTCTTGCTGTAACACTAGTTGACACCAATGCTGTCACTCACCATTACCAGAAGGCTACATAGCTGGGTGCTGATGGTTAACATGTTCAGCACTAATTTTCCACTCCCTTTCCCAAACCCTAAGACTCCAAAGCCTGGAGCAATAGGCACCTAGCTCTCAGGGTCTCTAGTCCAGCCTCCATAGCTGAGACACTGCAGAGCCTGGGACTGACAGCCCTGGCAGAACATCTCTTCGTCCACCTGTCCACCAGCTGCTTGGTGAGCACTCAAGTGCTATTGGGAGCATCACTCAGTTTGAAAAGTCCTGTGTCCCTAGAACAGAACTGAGAAAACTTCCTTTCTGGCTTCCTTTGCAGACAGGGCACAAGAGTGTGATCTGGCTCCAACAGGTCATGGGATGCCTGTGCAAGACAAGGCTCCAAGGAGCAGGCATAGCCCAACGTTAACCCAAGCCCCCAGGGACCTGGTGCTGGCAGCAGGATCAATGAAAGTAAGTGGAAGCTTTAGGCAGCCCATGAACAGTGAGTGACAGGCGTCCCCTCTTTGTGATTCTGTAGGGATGAAGGTTTTGGGTGGGGGGTAAGGGGAGTTTCGAGACAACATTTCTCTGTGTAGCCTTGACAGTCCCGGAGCTCACTTTGTAGAGGTTGGCCTCAAACTCACACACATCTGCCTAGTTCTGGGATTAAAGGTGTGTGCCACCATTGCCAGACTATGTTGAGTGAAGTTTGATGTCTACTACGCTTATCCTTTCCAAAATTCCATTTAGTAAGCACTCACTCTGCTTACTCATCTTGACACACACAGCATCCATTGTTCCAGTCAAGAACCATGCCTGGTTGGGACAGACTTTGTGACAGGATGAATGGAAGAGCATCTTGTATATAAGGCTTTGGCTGGAAAACTCTACCTGTGGTAGAGTTTCATTTATTTTATGAATGCATTTTCAAACTAGATCAGTAAATACTTGGAGTGACCTCAATGATCCCAAACTCACACCAACAGAAAGCTGTGTGGCCCCCAGAGAAGGCTCAGCCCTTCATAGGTGACCACAGAAAATAACACACAAGTGGCTCTAGGGGTGTGGCAAAAGGCTACATTGAGTTCCATATCCAACATAGCGAGAAAGAGAAAGAGGGGGAAGAGGGAACACCAAGGAGGAACTCCCAGAGGGCAGGACCAACTCCACACAGGCAATGGCTGCATGGAGCCTCTGGGAGCTGAGCAGGGCCCAGATGCCATGTGGGAGCCGCTCCTTGCTGGCCAGCCTTCAGCCGCAGGCTCAGTGCTTGCGGCTCCCCTGTCTGCTCTTCTATAGTGGAGGCTGCCATTGCAGTTTTTACTCCTGACCAAGGATGTTGGAGCACACAGCTGTTCTCTACATGTCTAGGACCTTAGGGTGTCTCTAGAGGGTGAGGTCTGCCATGTAGCCTGCCTGGTGTGGCAGAACCAGCCTTTGGAGGCACTGTGTTCTCTACGTGTTAGAGACTAGTCTGGGCAAGCGCTGACTTGCAAGGGGGTGGACTGTATGGCAGATTGCCGGCCGCTATCCAGGACCTCTTCTTTTCATTCTGATGTAGCCTTGCAAGGCAGGAAGTAAAGCATGCTTGTCTACAATGCTCATTTCTCAATTAGAAGCCCTGGGCCTTCGCCCAGCCAATGAAATACAGGACAAAGGCTCCGAGGAAGAGATTCTTGTCTGAAAGTGTGCTCTGCGCTTTGCTGCAAAGAAGACTGCCTTTGTTCCTCTGCCCCTCTCTCCTCCCTCTTCCTGAGGGAGAGGAGATGTGATGGTGGTGATGGAGGAGCCGTCTTTTGACTGTGTGATATGAACAGGGTGATGTCAGCCAGCCTGAGGGAGTCAGCAAGTTGAGGAGAGTTAGCAATGAGAGGAGAGTTGTGAGATGGTGAGGCATGGGGGGGTACCTTGCTGGGAAAGACAAGTGTGGATAACTCTCAAGGTAACCAAGGTAGGGACTGCCGAGATAGGGGTACACAGCCCCACAGGAACAGAGAGGACATGGGGAGAAGGGAAATTCCTTTATCGTTGTTTTAAATTTTCACTTTTGGGGGGGAGTCTGGTGAATGTGCGCACACACACCACAGTGCACCTATGGGGGTCAGAGGGCAACTCTCAGAACTAGAGTCTCTCCTTTTACCACGTGGGGCCTGAGGATCAAAGTGAGATCATTAGGCTTGATGGCAAGCCACTGTTACCCACTGAGCCATCTCGCTGGCCCCACATTCCTTTTTCTGGATAGGTCAGCCAAGGAGAAAGAGCCTTGCCAAGCAAGGTTTAAAATAGGAAAAAAGCCATCATTGCTAGTCACAGCACAAAAACCCAGACACCTCAAATCCTCCCCCATCTAATTAAGTGGGGGGAAAAATGTAAAACTGAAATTGAATTCAGCACTGAATTTGCATGATGTCAATAAATATGAGACTCTTGCTTTGGCTAGGCAGGTTGGGTTTCCATAAAATAGGGGTGCCTTGATGATGGTGTGTTGCTAGGCAGCCCTCTAGAATTCAAAGGTAGTCCCCAGGGAAAACTAAATACAGTAGTTCCTTCTTCAGTGCTACCCATGGTCAATTCCAGTGTATGCATGCATGTAGATTCCAAAATATTTTGTGCAAATAACTTCCATTCTATAGCATATTGTTTCCCTTTTCTATTTTATTAGCAATCATTGTTGCTCATCTCTGCCTGACTTTGAAATTAAACTTCATTATAGGTAGGTATGTGTATGTACAAGAAGAAACAGTGCCGTGTGCATTGGCTGTTTCTGTGGTTTCAGACATTCCCAGGGTTGGGGGACGGACAGACTGCTGTACTCGGTCAGAAACCCCAAGGCCTTCAGACCACATTACAGAACTGAGAACAGAGCAGCAGGCAGCTAAGCCTGAGCGCCCCAGTGGGCAGCAGAGGGCTGGAAGAACATTATTCTTACTAGGCTGTTCTTGCCTTTCAGTACAGCAGGAGGCACAGAACCACAAGTTCAGGGAGATATGTCCCTGCTTTCAGGACACTTCCAGGACTTCCTGAGGGCATGAGAGAGATGATGACTGGGGAGGGGAGCTCATATTCCCTATACACTCCAGGTGACCAGAGAGGCCACCAGCCACTGTTGTTCTTGAACGTGGTGGCCCTCTGTAGTCCTCAGTGTCTGCAGGGCTTATGCTTCCATGTCACAGACACAGCAACCAAGGCTTAAAGAGATAAAGCAGTTGGTCAAAGTCATGCAGCTTCGGTGTGACCCTGGTCTATTGGCTTTGAAGGCCCCACCCCACCTCCAGCTTCTCTGCGCCCCCCCCACCCCCGTGCATTCCTTAAAGTGGCACCCGTGTGCCTCCGTCACTTCACAATGCTGAGAGGCTGTGGTGATGTGGTCATGTAACCCCTGGGCTCTGTAGATAGATTGTCATAGCTTGACTGTCTGTTCCCACTGATTGTGTGACCCAGGACCAGTTTTCAACCTCACTGTGTACTTTGGTTTCCCCCTCTGCAGAAAGAGCATGACAAGAGCAGCCTCCTCTCTCACATAGTTCAGATTCGAGCAGTGCAGTCTCAGGATTAGCTACTGCTATTTTATTCTGTCACTGTTGGTGCTGATGTGAAGTTGTGTGGCTTATGAGGCAAGCCTGGGAAGGCTTCCCAATTCTGCCCACTTGAGACGCCCCCAAACCTGCTCTCTGACACCCCAGCTTTACCCTCCCTAGAAGTAGTTTCTGTTTTGTCTCTCTTTTCTGAGGGGTCAAGCGCAGCCTCTTCTTACCTCTGGTCCCCACACAGCCTCCCACCCCAGAGGAAGCGAAACAAGCCCTGGTCATGTCCTGGGCAGGAGGTGATGGACTTCCTCTGGGTAGATTCCACATCAGCCTCCACAGGTTTGGCTGCCTCTTCCTGAAGTCATGTGTGGGCCTAAAGGCTAGCTATTGTAGGGAAGCTTGTGCCCTGTCTGCCCAGAATCCACAGATGTGTGGTGGGTGGGGTGCTTGCTCTGCCTGTCTGCAGGCTGGGCTCTGACTCCACTGCAATCTCTTCTTGGTTATGTGCTGTGTCTAGGCTGGACCCAGCTCTCCTCTCCCCACTGGCTCCTGGTGAGCCCAGTTAGGCCACACAGAAGTATCCACCATCCCAGGACAGTCCCTGGTCCTAGCCACAGCCATCTCTACCTATACCCAATAGGCTAAAGCAGAGGCCTTGGGATGGTGGAGATGAGGGGCTTCTGAACAGTGGATGACAACCTTCAGTTCTGTTCCTCTTGCTGAAAGGCAAGCTCTGAGCCAGCGAAGCCCCCCACCCCCACCCCACATCCAGCCCACTGACTTCCCCAGCCCCAAGTTGTACAACAGGCACTTGAACTGCCAGAAACAGTCCCCAGATAACCTTATCAGCCACCCAGCCGCAGAGCCTTCCTGCCGCCCCAGTCACCCATAAAAATAGAGCTGCTGATTAGAACCTTGCAGAAACACTGACACTAGAGCCTTCCGGAAGCTGAAGAGACACCCTGGCGACTTCTGCTGCCCTGCTGACTCTGGAACCTTCCGAAAGCTGAAGAGATATTGTGGTGACTTCTGCTGCTCTGCTGCAGCATGAAAAATTATTTTGGGTTCTTGAAATTGGCTTTTGGGATCTTTAGAAAGAAATTTGCCAACTACCTTTAAAAAGCACCACAAAAGTATGGTGATATTTTGTTTATGATCTTATAAATAAAGCTTGTCTGAAGCTCAGAGTGCAAAACTAGCCACACTAGCTAACCGTAGAGGTCAGGCAGTGGTAGCACAAACCTTTAATCCCAGCACTCAGGAGACAGAGGCAGAAGGCTCTCTGTTAGTTCAAGGCCATCCCGGGCTACACAAAATTGGTCCAGTCTAAAAGAAACAGACTTCACACAAAGGTGATCTCAGCACTTGGGATCCCACACCTTTAATTCCAGCACTAGAGAGGAATATAAGGCAGGAGGAAACAGGAGCTCGGTGCAGTCTGAGGTTTGGTGGAAACAGATGCAGTCTGGGGATACAGTCTGAGGACAGGACCATCCCTTTGGTCTGAGCATTGGTAGAGGTAAGAAATCTCTAGTGGCTGGCCGCTTTGCTTCACTGATCTTCAGCTTTAACCCCAACATCTGTCTCTTGAGGGGGAAGAAGAGGGAGGGAAGGAGAGAGGGAGGGAGAGCAAACAAGGGAGAAAGAAGGAAGTTAGGATAGGAGGGAGGACAGATACATGACTACCCACCCCACTGTGTCACAGAGAAATCTTAAAGTAAATGACAGGGCTTGTGGAGAGATGGCAGTGGGTAAGAGCACTTTCTGTGCAAGCATGAGAAGTTCGGATCCCAACAGTCACATAAAAAGTTGACCATGAGTGTGAACATCTACGGGAGAATGACTGGTTTTCTGGCTGTCAACCATCAACCTAGATCCTAGTTTAGTGAGAGACACTATCTTAAGGAAACAAGGGGAAGTGACAGCAGGGCACTTGATATCCTCTTCTGACTTCACACGCACGCGCACGTGCGCGTGCGCACACACACATACACACACACACACACACACACACACACACACACACACACACACACAGTTTTAAAGATTTTAACTTTATATGTATGAATGTTTGCCTGCAAGTATGTATGTACCTCACATGTATGTGCAGCTCTTGTAGGCCAGAAGAGGGTGTCATGTCCCCTTGGAAATGGAGTTACAGGTGGTTGGTTATAGGTGATGGAAACCCAAGTACCCAGTGCTCTTAACTGCTGAACCATATCTCCAGTTCTCACAACCATGTGTATGTATTTGTGTGGTGTGTGTATGTGATGTGTGTGTGTGTGTGTGTGTGTGTGTGTGTGTGTGTGTGTGTGTGTGTGTGTGCATGGTTTGTGTGTGTGTATATATGGTGTGGTGTGTGGTTTGTATGTGTGTGTGGTGTAGTGTGGCTTGTTGTGTGTGTATGTGTGTCACCTGCTCTATCACTCTCTATCTTATTCTCCTGAGACAGGGTCTTTCACTAAATGTGGAGTGAGGCTGGTGATCAGCAAGCCCTAACAATCTGTCTGTCTCTGTTGCCCCCCCCCCAAGCATGGTCATATCTGGATTTTTATAGGTGCTGGGTTCCAAACTGGTCCTGGTGCTAAAGCAGCACCCATTCCTGCTCACCAGTCATCTCTCCAGCCTGCTACCAGACTTTAGAAAGTGAAATCATACCATTGACCAAGAACCAGCAAAGCAAGCTATAATAAAGCCATGCCAGAAGCAAGTCTCCCTACTCCCAAGTTCTTTAGCAAAGGCCCCAGTCTCAACCCATGAAGACTGGAATCTTGGAGGACTCTGCCAGTCCTGTTGGCTTGGGCATGCAATGCCAGTGCTAGGGAGGCAGAGGCAGGAACATGTCATATCCGAGGCCAGTCTGGGCTACTGCAGGGCGGGACTCAGGGGGCTTTGTATCCACCCTCCTCATCTCCAAATTGGGCCACTGTAAGTACACTCTGAACACGTTACAAGGACTGATCTTGTGGTCCTTGAGGAAGACTCCAATACCTACCCATGGTTCAAGGTAGAGCCACACCCTAGAGCATGGCCTAAGACACTGGCTCTCTTCAAAGACACAACCCCTCACATCCTGACCCCAGACTGACTCACCAACACCCCTGCCTCCCAAGGGACTGTTCGACCCTCTGTGACACCTGGAGGCGGCTTCCTCTTCCTGAGCAGAGTGTGAAAACCCTCCAGGGAGAACACAGCTGCAGAAGGAAAAAAAAAAAAAAAACCTACACCAAACTACCAAGACACCAGGTCAATTGTCCCTGGCTATTCACCTTTTCCCTCTCTCCCCCTGAAAGCCTCTGGGGATCACATATTCCTCTGCCTGTTCAGCCTCTGCCTGCTTAACCTATGCCTCAGTTGCCTGAAGGTGTGGGTGGAAAAGGATGCTGGGGCTGCCCTGGGGACCTGGGCAGGAAAGGGGCTGCTAGCTGTCCCCCTGACCAGCTCACACCAATTAGCAAAGGATGCCCTTTCTCTTAAACTCACCCAGTCACTCAAGGTTAGGGTAGCTTGATGTCAAAAGCAGGAGGAGCTGTGGGAATGAGGACCTGTGAAAAACTGTCCCCCTGCTGTCTTGTGTGTCCCTAGAGGGAGCCAGTCTTCACATGGGACATGCGAGAGAAGAGGGCAAGTTGGAGCTGAGTGAGGTTGAAAGTGGAAGGGCAGTTGGGGGGTGGGGGGGTACAGATAGAGGTCTAAGGAGGAAGATACACATTAGCTGCATGTTTTCTGTTGCCAGTGACAGAAACTGGTTCAAACCAGTGTTTGAAAAAGAGGATAAGGAGGAAAGGAAAGAGAGAAGGAAGAG
The DNA here is from genome assembly GCF_003668045.3 of Cricetulus griseus. Taxonomy (NCBI): domain Eukaryota; kingdom Metazoa; phylum Chordata; class Mammalia; order Rodentia; family Cricetidae; genus Cricetulus; species Cricetulus griseus. Next base: position 131,094,642 of record NC_048596.1, read on the forward strand.
AGATGCACTCTTAGCTTACACCCCAGGGGTATCAGCTTTCAGGTATGGCTGGATCTAGGGACACCAGTGCTGACATCATTCTCTCTTCACTTCCTCTTAACTTGTCTGTCTGGGGGATGGTGTTCCATTTCTTTTTTCAGATGGACTTTGCTGCCATGGCAGAGACTACCAGTCACCCACGCTTCCATCATGTCAGCTTTCCAAGCCAAGCAGAGTTGCTTATCAAGGTCTGATGGGCTCACACCCTCAGATGACATGTCCCTTCCTTGAGCTGACCACTGGTTCCAGGTGATACAAAAATGAGCTCTGGGCAAGCATGTGTCATGTGTCCCCAACACACTAAGAGGGAAGAATTACTTCTGGAGACTGAGAGTCTGACTACAGCTTTAGTCCAGGTTGTACAAAAAGCCTAGAGCAGGGCTTGTGGAGATGGCTCAGTGGATAAAGGAACTTGCAGCCAAGCTTGAGGGCCTGAGTTTGAACCCACAAGTCACATGGTGGAAGGAGAGAACAGACTCTTGTAAGTTGTCTTTTGACCTACACATACATGTGCCATGGCATCGTGGCATACACACTGCTACACCACCCCTAACGCATGTGCTATGTAAAGAAAAACTTGGCTAGGCAGAGAATTCATGCTGGAGGCTGCTGAACTGAGATGGACAGTGGGTCAGGATCGCCCCACAGGAGGCAGCCATTCTCCAATCCAATGATTTCTCACATTGCCTTCCATCAAAATCACATGTGGCTGAGTATAAATATAACTGTTGAAAAGGCAGCGTGGTGCCACCTTGGTTTTTAGGTAGAATCTTGGTATGTCCCTTTTAGCTAGCCTGGTACAAACTGTATAAGCCGGACTGGTCTTGAACATGCAGCAATCCTCCTGCTCCAGGCTCTCTCTTTTTATGGAGACACTAATCAGTCATGGAGATGCCTCATCTAAACATAACCACCTCCATACACCACTGAATGCGGCAGTCTCTCCTGGGACTTCACCTTATAAATTCTGTGAGGATACAGACATTCAGTACACAGTAAGTGAAGACAGTCAAGTTTAAGTTGAGTATATTTTGCTACAATTATAAAGGAAATACAAGTAAAGAGGATCCTGTGTGGAGTGGCAAGTCCTTGGACTTCCCCTCTGTGGTCCAGTCACTGGTTCTGTGTGGAGGATGAGCTGTGATGTCTTACAGGCAAATCTGAGCCCACCACAGTGTGAGAAGTCTGGCTTTGAGTGATAGAGAGTCGTGGGAGATTCCCAGCCAGGCTATGGCAGGGTGCAAATGGAAGGTTATGTACCTGGTTGACAGGCAGAGCCATCTTGTCCAGATGGCTAAGGAAGGAAGGGAGGAGGAGAGAGGAGCAACAGATGGAGGGGATGGAGTGGGCGTTATCCAGAACAGGGGTAATCTTCGTGGCCACACTGAACACAGCTCCATCAATCTCGAATCCATCCCTAGCCCTGCCTGCGGCCCCTCTCCAGGGCAGGTACCCCCTGTCCTTCCACCTCGTTCTCGCAGAGTCACACTGACTCAGGTGTCAGGCAGCAGGACCATCTGCAGACACAAAAAGAGCAACTTTTTCCATGGAGGGTAAGCAACCTGCACCTCTGGGACCTGACCAGGATGGAATCCAACCTTGGAGTGACTGGGGGAGACAATGGTATCTATAGTGTCCCTGCCAATATCTGACAGAAGGGAAATGAGAAACCCTCGCTGGGAGCCATGTGGCTCTGCTCCTAGACCTTTGGCCACAGACGACTGCTTATCATCCAAGGGGACAGTCCCAGCAGAGGAAAGCAGAGCCAGATCCCTCTGTCTAGAGGCATTTCCAGTGCAGGAGGCCCTGGTTGTGTCCAGGGACACTGCAGGTCTGTCATAGGAAGAGAGGCATGTGTCCTAGCCCCAGGCCTGGCCTCTGTGGGTGGAGATAAAGAATTCAGATTTTCTTTGAGGCCTCTTCCTGCTCTCCAAGTGCTTGCCAAGGCTCCAAAACAGCTCTATTCAGTGTGTGACAGAGCCACAGGCCCCAGGGACAGCCCCAGCCAGATGGTAGATGGCCTCAGCCTGAGATAGTAAAGCAGTGGAAATGGGCCCACTCAGCCGACATGCAAGAGCTTTTGACGCAGAGGGGACAGGTGGACTCCATGTTGCCTTCTGAATCCTGTGTCCACAGTGATCACTTATACACACACATACACACACACACACACACACACACACACACACACACACACACACACACAGAGAGAGAGAGAGACAGAGAGAGAGACAGAGAGAGAGACAGAGAGAGACAGAGAGACAGAGAGACAGAGAGACAGAGAGAGACAGAGACAGAGAGACAGAGAGATAGAGAGAGTGTGTAGGTCAGGACAATTTTTGGGAATTGGTTCTCTCCTTCCACTATGTGGGTCCTGAGGACTGAACTCAAGGCATCAAGTTTTGAAACAGACAGCTTTACATCATCATCCTGTGATGACTTTAAATACTTGGAGAGCTGGCGAGTCAGTTAAGAGTGCTTGTTGCACAACCAAGAGGACTGGCATTGATCCCAGCACTCATGTGACAAAGTAGGCATCCCCCAAATTTCTTTAACTCCATGTCCAGGGGATCAGGGCCTTCTTTTGGCTTACACACACACACACACACACACACACACACAGCAAGAGAGAGTGAGAGAGAGAGAGAGAGAGAGAGAGAGAGAGAGAAATGAGCACCTTCTCATATATGTTCACAGATGTGAACATATACTCACATAGACAAACAAACACATAAAATAAATATTTTTTTAAAAAAGAGTATTTACAGCAGATGGAGGTTATTATGAATTCAGAGTCCATCTGCAGTTCAGATGTCAATCTTAGAGGCCTGAATCCAGAAGTCCCCTCCCAACACAGGAGCTGTCAAGGTCTCCATGATTTATCCATAGAGAATCTCAGGTACTTTCCACTCCACATGCTTTCTGAAGATATCTTGAATGATGCAGTTATGAATTAAAGTATCCCTGCCTGGCTCCCAAATTCCCAAGTTGGAGTCCTATCCCTACTACTTCAGATTATGGCCTTATCAAAAAGAGGGTCTGCTATGGGATAATGCTCTTGTTCACTGTGAAGATTTGTCACTCACTCATATCAGTTTAATAAAACGCTGATTGGCAGTAGCCAGGCAGGAAGTATAGGCGGGGCAACTAGACTAGGAGAATTCTGGGAAGAGGAAAGGTAGAGGCGCAGGTGCCAGCCAGACGCAGAGGAAGCAAGATGAGAAAAGATACCAAACCACATAGTTAACACAGATAAGAATTATGGGCTAATTTACGTTGTGAGAGTTTGTTAGTAATACACCTGAGCAATAGTCCAAACAGTTGCTCTGTGTGTTCATTTGGGACTGACCTGCTGTAGGACTGGGTGGGATAGGAACTTCCATCTACAAGGATCACCAGGTATAATTAGTAAGGCTGCAATCACATAGTGGAAGGGATGGGTTTGATTCAATTTGTCAAAATCCCTAATAAGCAAAGGAGGTATGTCACAGAAACACCCCAGGAGACCTGGGAAGACAGACATCTTCAGGCTAGGGAGAGAGGCCTGGGACAGATCCTTTCCTGGCTCAGAAGGATTGACAATTTCACTTGGACTTTCAGCCTTTGGACCAGGAGATGAAATTTCTGTTGTTCCAGTGTAGACCTGTAAGCCAAATAAACAGTCCATCATGAAGAAAAGTCAGGGCAGGGACCTGGAGGCAAGAACTGAAGCAGAGACCATGAAGGAGCACTGCTTACTGGCTTGCTCCCCATGGTTTGCTCAGCTTGCCCACCTCTACAACCCAGGACCCAGAGGTGGCACTGACCATAGTAGACTGGGCCCTCCCACCTCCATCGTGAATCAAGAAAATGCCCACACCTGTGATAGAAGCATTTTCCCAGTTGACTCTGGCCTGTGTCAAGCTGACAAACACTAACCAGTGTAGATACATACATATGCTAATTTATCCTTCACTGTTGTTTCTCAGTCTTTGGTTTGTTTCCAGTGTCTGGGTGTCATGAGTATCTGACTTTCTTTCAGCACTGAGGATCACATTCATGCCTCACGCATGTTGAGTTACAGCCTCAGTCCTATTAGATCTGTCTCATATATGAATCCTAGCACGCAGGCCAGGGTAGTCATTGGGGAAATACTTCAGAGTGGAATAGCTAGATCGAAGAATTTGTGAGTGTGTTTGTCGTGGGATCAGAGAGTGCCAACTGGTTTCCAACAAGTCCATACCAACACATGTCCCTAGTAACAGTGGGGATTTCCCATTGGCATCCTCACCCGTGCCTCTGGGGGTTATCCCACCCTAAATAGGAGCACTAGCTGCTGTGTGGTGGTATCCGGTTTTGTTTTTTTCCTTTTTAAAATTTTTTTTAAAGATTTATTTTATTTTATGTGTATCAGTATTTTGCCCACATGCAAGTCTACCTTGTGCATGCCTTATACCTGCAGAGGCCAGAAGAGGGTGTTGGATGCCTTGGAATTAGAGTTACAGATGGTTGTGAGCCTCCATGTGGGTACTGGGACTTGAACCTGGGTCCTCTCCAAAAGCAACAAATGTTCTTAACTGCTGAGCCACCTCTTCAGCCCCTAGTCTAGACCTTGCATATTCCTGCTTAAGAATGAAAGTGAATGCCTTTACATGTGCTTCCTCCATGGTGGGCTTAGTGCTCAAAATCTACCTGTCTCTAGGGTTAGTATTGTGACTGTCATTGGCATATAAGAGTGCCCCCACCCCACATACACATTGTCATACACACATGTTCTCACACATACACACACATGTTCTCATACATACACACACATTCTCATACACACATGTTCTCATACATACATACATACATACATACATACATACATACATGCTCATACATACACACAGACACATTCTCTGACACACACATGTTCTCATACATTCATAAACACATTCTCTTTTTCACACACACACACACACACACACACACACACACACACACACAGGAGTCCTTTGTTAGTTCAGGTGTTGCAACTATCTTCCTCCTATTATGACTTGTTTGTTATGATGCCTGCTGGGCTTGCAGGTACAAATCCTTTCCTTTGTAGCCAGCATTTGAAGAGCTAATTTTTTAAAAGGAAATCCTTCCTCACCTCAAGCTCTGGAAGGTATTTGACTGAGCTACCCACTCTTGTCTTCCGCCATTGTTTTATGGGTAGGTGGGTCATGTATATGTATATGTAATGGTTACAGTTCCATGTGTTTAAGATTCAATCCTCTGAGGCATGGCACCTCTTTTATCTATTTATTTATTTATTTATTTATTTATTTATTTATTTTTGCAGTGCTGAGGGCTGAACCCAGGGCCTTGTGTATCCTAGGCAAGCCCTCTACCATTGAGCTAAACCACAGTCCCTACATGCCACCTCTGTCACATGTGGTATTTGCAGAGACCCAAGTCTGAGCTCTCTGGGCTGGGCCCTCACCATCTTCCTACCCCAGGCTTTAAGCAATCTGTCCACACTATAGGACAGTATGCCAGGATTGTGTCTGGAACAAAAGTTTCACTCACCCTATTTTTTTGTTTGCATTTATTCATTGAGTGTGTATATGTGCGCAGGAACAAACCCTGGTTCACATGTGGAGGTCAAAGGACAACTTTTGGGAGTAAGTCCTTTCACTGTGTAAGTTTTGGGCATTGAACTCAGGCTGTCAGGCTTGATGGCAAGCATCTCTCTCCACCCTACCCCCCACGCCATCTTACCAGCCACAGGCTTTCGGCTCCCTCATTCTAGCAGTTGACTGTAGGGCAGCCATAACCTTCAGGGATGGTTATTACAGGAGAATACAGATTATAAACACAGACAATAAACACAAGCAAAACAGATGACACATGGAAGAAATACCGATAATAGAAATGTGGAGGAACAACACAGACTGTAGTCCCCAACTGTAGGGGAAGAGTATACACTTGAGATTTTTAAGTATGTGATAGGGTGAAAGTGGCAGGCATTCAAGTAGAAACTGTACTCGAAATTTAAAATAGTTGGTTTTCCCATACTAGTGAGTGCAAATCATCCTGTCAGTGCTGGGCTTCATTAGGGAGCCCCAGGCCCAGTCACTCACAATTACAAAGGGAAGCTAGGATTCTCACTAGTTAGGTGTGTGTGTGTGTGTGTGTGTGTGTGTGTGTGTGTGAATGTGAACCCTAGGCATCTGGTCCGCAGCATTATGATTCAGACAAGTGCTCTGTCACTGAACTACACCCCCAGCTCTAGCAAATGCATTTTTTTCTTTGAGTGTTTTCAGTCTGTGGGTGGTTTATGAGTAGAGAGCTTTATTGTAAGTTAAGGAACAACTGTAGTTAAGTGCTTCACTTTAAACTTAAGAGACACTGGGGTGGGGTAAAGCACTTGCTAGCATCCCAAGCCCTGGGTTCCATCTCCCACACCATACACAGAATATAGATAAGACAGCAAGCCCATGAGATGAGATGGGGACTCCCTGGGTGAGGAGAGTGAGGGGACAGTGTGGAGATGGGTAGTCTCCATCTGGGCCATTTGTCTTGACTCTAGGTTCTCAGACAACTAGAAACAGATGGCACCTTAGATTGGCACTCAAAGTGCTGGTGAGTTTCTGAAAGCATGCCCAAATAGGAGCCTCCTAGTCTGGAAGAAGAGAACTTCACCAAGATACATGATGAACAGACCAGATCACTTAGAAGTGGGAGATTGGGACTCATTGAGTCCCGTTGTTCTTGGCTGTACGTGCCGTAGGAAAGAGTTTGGAGCTGCTAGGAGAGCTGCCAGTGGAGGAGGAGGTCCCAGGAAGGAGCGGGGCCAGAGGGTGGAACGACTGAGTCTACAAGCTTACTCCCTTCCAAACCTCAATTGACTTCTAACTTTTTTTGCATGGGGGTGGACCATGGAACCCAGGAGAAAGTCATAGCTGGTGGTCCTGAAAAGAAAATCAGATTATCTCCTGCTGCAGGGGGAGATGTAGGTTGGAATTAGAATCTCATTAAGTTGGAGGGCTGGGCTGATAGCCCGGTGGGCAAGAAGTCTTACCATGCAAGCCTGATGAGCTGGGTTCAGATCTTCAGAACCCACATGAACAGCATTAGCCTCTCACTGGACACAGAAAAAGAACACCTGGGCTTGCAATTGCTATTCTGCATCAACCCGAGGCCTGATATACAGAACATAGTGACTGCAGGGAGACAGCTGCTGAACTCAGCCAGAAGCCCACTGTTCTTCCCTAGTCACAGCAGCGCCTCTCTTTATGGAGTGCTCTTACTCCTGCTCAGTGGTGCTGATTTTCCTGTTCAGAAAATGCTTGTCACCTTCTATACCTCTTCTGTTTCACTGCCCCAGCACAGCTAGGCACAGGGACAAATGCAACTCCTGGCTCATACCTCAAGGTGCCAGCCCTAAGGAATCAGCTGTTTCTAGGTGTCTGAGAACCTAGAGTCAAGACAAATGGCCCAGGTGGAGACCACCCACCTCCACACTCTCCCCTCACTCTCCTCATTCAGGGAGTCCCCAACTCAACTCATGGACTCCAGCTAATAACGCCATCTTATCTGAGTGCTGTTGTTTTTAGTTAAGTAATTTTTTATGTCTACGAATGTTTTGCCAGCATGTATGTCTGTGCACCATGGGCATGTGGTGCCTCCTGAAGATGTTAGATCCCCTGCAGCTGGAGTTATAGATGGTTGTAAGCCACCATGTGGGTTCTGGGAATCACCTAGGTCCTCTGGAACAGCAACTGTGATTCTTAACCACTAAGCCATTTCTTCATTTCTACTTTGTTTTTTATGGCTGTACTTTCTATGGTGTACCATTATTGCCTGTGAGAGGATCAGTTTGACACAAGCTAGTCTATCCTCCTCAGAGCTAGAATCTTCTGAATGCTGTGTATTTTGAAGGTTTCCTTTCTTTCTTTTTATACTAAATAGCACGTGAATGGTATGCTTGATTTGAGTGTGCCTATCCAACCCAAGATGCCTGTGCTGGAAACCAAATTCTCGAGTTCCACACATATACGTTGTTTGCAGATGAAGTCTTGAGGTAACTCCAGTTAGATGGGGTCACAAAGGTGGGTAAGAAGATGTAAGAAGAGACCCTGTCTATCATGCTCGCTCTGTCTCACCATGAGCTGCCTCCACCATATTAGTGACCCTCACCAGAGGCCAGATGCTCTTTTGGACCTCCCACTCCTCAGCACTCTGAGACAATAAGCTTCTATTTTTTGTAAAGTATTTGGTCACAAGTGTTTTGTTGTGGCAATAGAAAAAAAATACTAAGATATGGAATCTTTACAAAATACAACTTTCCTTCTTTTGAGACAGAATTTTACTATGTAGCCTAGGCTGGCCTAGAACTCACTATGTGGCCTGGTCAGTCCTCAGACTCACAACTGTCCAGTGTCAGCCTCCCAAGTGCTGGGATTATATGCTTGCACCAACCAACTCAAAAACTGTAACCGTTTTCTGTTTTTTTTTTATTTTTTTTTATTTTTTTATTTTTTGAGACAGGTTTTCTCTATGTAACAGTCTTGGCTGTCCTGGAACTCACTCTGTAGACCAGGCTGGCCTTGAACTCAGAGATCTGCCTGCTTCTGCCTCCCAAGTTCTGGGATTAAAGGCATGTGCCACCACTGGCCCAACTTTAACCTTTTTCAAGTGGAGGAATTTTGGAAAGATTTCTTATGCACGAGTCTACAGCTCATCAGCAGTTCACTGCATCCAAGAGCCACCATTTCCTGGTAGCAGGTGAGGTGTCTAGGCTGAAGATCTTACATTCCTGGCAACCAGACACGACACTTTCCCACCCCCATCACACACCAGTTTCCAGAAATGAGGCTGATCTGTTTGAATAAACCTACTATTTATCAGCTCTGTGACCCCACACTCTCTGAGTCCAATTGCTCATCTGCAGCCAAGGTCAGGCACACTGACCTCACAAGGATGAAGAGAGCCACAAATGAAGTAACATCTCTAGAGTGCCGGGCACTGAGTCACCACCCCATGAACAGTCACTTCGGGAGTGCAGCAGGAAGGTAGGTATTCTGTGGCCCTTTCACTGAGAGCTGTTCGGTTGTTTTCTTGGAAAAGCTAAAAGCCGCAGCTGTCTTTATAGGACTATCTCATCTTACCTCTGATTTGCCTTTGACAAACATCCCAGGGACACACCAGGTCCCTCGTGGGTCTCCAAAATGAGTGTGTCCTGGTCCTGTCCAGTCCACCGTGGTAGCTAGGTGACAGGGAAATGGAGATTTGGCATCTGAAGCTACAACCTAGAACCTGCTATGACAAGCAGGAAGGGAGCTTGATTGGAGGCTGGTACTGGGCAAGCCTGCAGGTATGACCAGTGGGGCTGAGGTTGCTCCAGATGTCATGTGACTAGAGCTTAGGTTCAGAGAATGATGCCCTGATTTCCTCTTAGGTACAGAGATGAGGCAGGGGTTTCTGTGGACAGGTAAAGTTGGAAAGGCAGTTGAGGCCCACTGGGTACAGTGCAGGAAGGTCAAATCAAACAGTCTGAGCTCGAATCACAGTACATTAGGAGGAGTGTTTGGTAAGATTTGATTGGGTTTTCTTAATTTTTTTAATGATCTTTCAATACAGGGTTTCTCTGTGTAGCTTTATAAACCAGGCTGGCCTCAAATTCACAGAGGCAGATCCACCTGTCTCTGCCTCCCCAGTGCTGGGATATAAGGAAGGGGCTGGAATGGAGGAAGGGAGTGAGCAGGGTGTGTCCCACCAAGTGTGGGTATGGAGGGAGTTTCAGCTGACACGAGGGGTGGTGAGGGCAAGTGGCATTATAACTGACATAAAACTACAGGACAGCCAAAGCCAGTCAGCTCCGTTCTCAGTCTGGGGAGGTGATGGGTAACCATGCCCACTTTAGAGAGAAGGAAACCAAATTTTTGGCACAGGAAATCTGCCCAAGATCACCCAGCTGCAGGTAAGGCCTGGGGTCTATGGAGATGATTCAAACCAATGCTGTGTAGCAAACCCAACTTAGGAAGAAGAAGAAGAAGAAAAAAAAAAAGCCTGCTTTGAAGCACTGGACATTTCCTGAAGTATAAATACTCCACTTTCTGACTGCTGTTAGGATGTCACAGGCAGAGCTGGAAATGGGGCTCCTTCTCCAATATGAGCTGGCCCCAGACCACTGCTGACCCAAACTCAGTTGTGCTTGGTTCTGAGCCTGTGGCTCCAAAGCAAACAGCTTACCAGTCCTTTGTCTTAGCTGACACCCTTCCCTGCACATTCTCATGTGTTTACACAACCACTGGCCCATCTATGAAATGAGCTACACTCATACTTCCCACAGTGTGAAGACCCACTGTCCCATGTCTGTCTGTCTTGAGCCCTGGGCTCTGATAGTTCAGTATGCACAGCTTAGCCAGGACCCCATTCTGCAGCCACAGTAATGCACCATTCTCCGGTGACAGATGGTGGTTGAGATGCAGGGATCGTGGTAGCATGCATTGGTGACAGACGGTGGTTGAGATGCAGGGAGCATGGTGGCATGCTTGCATTGGTTCTCTGGCTCGCCCAGGAGCCAGACTGGCAGAATTCCTAGATTTGAGGTAACGGATACCTGCTCCTTCAGAGCCAAAGCACAGCCATTGTTTGTCCCAAGTAGAGATTGTTTTTCTGATGTCACAATCTATAAGCGGATTCAGCTTGCACAGCATTCATCTTGCAAGTTGGCAACCTCATATTCTTTCAGATGATTTATTTTACGACAAGCTGTGGCATCTTTACACCAAACCTATGGAACTCTGTGTGATTCTGAATCTTGGGGCTCATGAATATTTTCCTTCTCATTTGAAATAGAGGCAGCAAGGAAGGATGCTTGCTAAGGGGTGCTCCTACTTGGAAGTGGGGAGAGGGCACTGGAGCAGTTAAGCAATTACTTGGGGCAGGAGTGACTTGAAGAGAAGAGCCACATCAGCTGGCCATCACCTGAGGGGTGGGCAGAGAGATGGTCTGCACACACCTAGAGCCTCTGAACTGACAGAAGGAAGCAGAAGTCAAGCATCGTCCTTGCTCCAGGGCTGCTGGAAACTCTGGGCAGACACAGCACCTAAGGCTGCCCAGCGCTTCTGGCAGACCCACAGGAAACCAGCTGGGGCTGGACTGTGCTCTCCAATCCCTCCATGCTGATGAAATCTACCAGTCACATCCGCCTGAGGATGTGGCCCAGACAGTGACTGCCCTGGCAACCTATTGCAGAGAAATGGCTGGCACTCAGTAGCTTGAGAGCACAGCCTCTCAGGGAGAAAGGCCCATCTTTGAATCTAATTTTAAAGACCCACAAGTCATGACGTAAATTCATTTCCCAGGGATGGGAGCCAGATCAGACTCTGGCCCTAGGAAAACCACTAGGGTATATGTGATTATGGCCACTTCCCTGGAGCCCAACATTCCCAAAGACACCCCAAGTGCACTGATGATGATGGGTGGGACAAGTACCCCCTCCCTTCTTTCTTTTGTGAATCATGTCTTCCTTTTGTTCAGTCTTCTGATAAAAACTACTCTTTGGTGGAGTCTTAATCACTGGGACTAACTGATAGATAAACACCATCTTCCAATTTAGCGATGCATTGAGCCTTCCAGTAACACCTAAGCCAACAACAAAATTTGTTGTCTGTGATTAGAGACAGGATTTTTCTGTGTAGCCCTGGCTCTCCTAGATTTCACTCTGTAGACCAGGCTGGCCTCAAACTCACAGAGATCCTCCTGCTTCTGCCTCCCGAGTGCTGGGATTAAAGGTATGAGCCAGAAGTGCCTGTCAACAATAAAACAATTTTAACTAGCATTTTTATAATGTCGCTTTTTAAAACAGTCTTCAAAACTAGCCTTGAGCACAGGTTAAGTAGCTCCATGGTTGTCAATCGAAGTTCATTCTCATGTATTTACAAATAAGCATTTTTCCACCGGAAATATCATGCCTGGTTCCCTGAGGGATACCTGGGCTCCTCGTCACATCGTACCGCTTTATTCTGCACTCCTGCCATCTCATCAAGTCTGGAAAGAGCTGCCCTTAACTTGAGCTGGCAGCTTCAGTTTCTTGCCTGTCTGTCTGTCACCAGGGCAGCCTATGTCTGCCCTTTCCTCGTTTGCCATGACTCAAGTTTTGTGGCCATGGGGTTGAGTTTGGGAGTTGCTGTTTTTTTCCAGGATGTATGGCCAACAATATGCTGGAGCAGTCTTCCAACAGCAATTCCCAGATGTGATTTTGTTGTCCAGATGTGCTTGTGTGGCACTGGGGATCAAATTCAGGGTATGAATTTGATTACATATGGTAGGTAAGAGCTCAACCACCGAGCTATATCCCAGTACCTCATTTGGTTTTAATTTGAAAAAAAAATGAAAGATTTATTTTTAGATGTGGTGTCTGTGAGGGGGTATGTGCACATAAATGCAGGTGCCTGCAGAGCCCAGAAGGGCGTGCCAGATCTCCTGGGGTTGGAAGTAGAGGCAGTTGTGAGTCACCCTATGTGGATGCTGGGAAGAGAACTCAGGCCCTCTACAAGCAGTGTGAACTAATCACCGAGCCATCACTTCAGCCTCATTTTCAAGAAGGGTTTATATTTCTAATAAAGCTCTTTTATAAACCCTAGTAGGCACAAAATGTCACTGCTGACCAAATGAGAATGCCCAGTTGACTTCCTGTTGTCATGAATGGCCAACCCCTAGTTACCCAGGTTCCAGGGCCTCTGTAGATCTAGATGCCAAAATCTGTGATACCCAATCTGCTTATAGAAAACAGTGTAGGATCCACACAGAACTTATTCTTCGTGTAGCCTTAAATCACCTCTAACTTGCAATAAAACCTAATGCTATGCACTGATGCAATGAAAAGGGCAAAAGCCCACTGGTGTTTAGTAAATGAAAATTTCCCGTATTTGTAATCCAATGGAGGTTTGGAATACTTCCTTTACAATACTGAGACTCTTTCAAAGTATATTTTCAGGAATGTACTCAGTTCCAGTTTCAGCCTGGGGTTATAGAGAATGCTTTGGGTCATGGAAACAAGGACCCCCTTTAAGTTATGGGACCAGAATCTAGCTTTGCCTGAAGAGCCTTGCATCACTCAGAATGAATGAGGTTAGAGTGCACTTTGATGTCAAACTAGAAGGCTTTTCTTTGCCCCAAGGAGAAGGTACTTAGAGCAACTGTGGCATCACAAGGGTGAGGGGCTGTGAGCTGTCACAGAAGGTGGCAGCCAGGAGCCTCATGGACTCAGCTGTGATGGACTGCTTCATGCAGAGCAGTTCATCACAGACAAGGCCTTCAAGACCCCAGGGCCTCTTATTTGCCCCATTTAATGACTTGATCAATTTTTAAAATCTTCTCATTAAAAGCAATCCAGCATAGCTATTCTGTCTCAAAGGGAGCATGGCTAGAATGTTCGCTAAAAGGCAATACTTGGTTTTTGTCTGAACTAGTGAAACATGAAGCCCCTAAATGCAGTGTAGGACCTGTGGCTTTTGAAGATTTAGAGCCTACATTCCTGCAAGAGATTCAACAACAACCAAGCAAGCAAGCAAGCGAGCTGTGGAGCACAGGAGAATAATGCTGCATTTTCTATTGGAAATCCTGAAGCACAGCTGGCTGTGGTTTTCTCCACAAGGTTCCAACTTTCACATCTTCACTGCATTTACAAGTCAGACTGAGCAAAGGCGCCTTGGACATCTAATTTCCACCTAGAACAGAAAATGGCTGCTTTTAAGGGCTTACAACGTGCCATGGGACTCACATAGGTGGATGGCAGCCCTGTACAGCTATCTTAGCCGACACAACCCCAGCTGGCTCCTGGTCGCGTGGCACATAAGCTCCTTTGCAACCTAGATTACAGGTCTTTGTACCAATAGAAACCCAGCCTAATCCCCAGGGCTGGTGTTGCACAGGGTGGGGAGGGCTGGCACCTGGGATCCCGGCAGACAAAGGAATCGAAACCTTTAGGCACTGGGGACTTCAGTGGAACTCCTTGGCCACCAGGAGTCTCACTTTTGAGTGTCCTTCAAGACAAGGACACTGGCAGCAGGGTGACACATTGGAGAGGTCCTTTTAATGTAAACATTCCCTTCACAGATGAGGTGTGTCCTTGGACTCTGAGCACATTGGGTAACGGATAAAGCTGCCTGCAGGGAACACCAGATCCCCAGGGAGTCCTTCCAGGGACAAGAAGCTGCAAAGCCTGACTTCGACCAACAGCAAGCAGAAGGTGTTTTAGCAAAATTCACAAGCCTGCAGCCTGGGGAGAAGAAACCACATACCTACCTATTACTGGGCTGTGTTGAGACCTTGGCTTGGAGGACTTGGTAAAACAGGATGTGGACAAGGGCTTGGCAGGAAGGACGTACAGACACAGACAGACTTGCCCAGAGGGCTGGAACATGATTGGCAGGTTCATGAAGGTTTCTACTTCCCCTTCCTGCTTCCAGACTTAAGTGTCAGTTCTGCTCCACTTTCTCTCCCAGGGTCGGCCCGTGTCTACAGCCCAGAGCGGGTATTTCAGAACTAGTACTGTGTGATCCTCCCCTTTCTTTTGAAACATGAGGCTCTCAAGGTCTATATCCAGCTCCAGCTCACTCTGGCTCAGAGCACCAGGTCCAGCAAAATGCTACTTCCTTACAAGAGCGACATACTAGTCTCCAACATCTGTCATGACTGTCTGTGACCATCCTGCTCCACCACTCTCAGGATTTCTCCAAGTCCAATCACAGCGTTCAAACCTGCCAGGCCTGCTCTCCCAAATGCCTTCAGATAGCAGAGGGCCATGAAACTCTGCTCTACCCTCACCCTAAAGTACCCCAAGAGGCAACGGATATCCCTGCCAGGATCTATGTATTATAGGGCACATTACTTTCTGATCATACATACACAAGCGCACTTTCTTCACCAGGGTATATACAAACCAGGCAGTCCACTATGTGAAGAATCTTGGGCTGGACAGCTGGATGGGGAGAGAAGCTTCGATCTGCATGCCCTTGTGAACAGTAACCTCTTCTCTGCCTCCCTAACCCCATTCACATTCTTAATGTTAAAAATATCGTCATCAGGGTTTGTCTAGTGTGTTTGGGACACATTAGTTTCTTAATATATTTTTACTGACATCAAGGCAATGCAGCCAGGTTTGATGGTGCATGCCTTTAATGGAAGCACTGGGGAGGCGGAGGTAAGTTGACTTCTGAGTTGAGACCAGCCTGGTCTACACATGAGTATAAAGCCAGTCATACAGTGAGACCCTGTCACAAGATAGAGCAACCCACAAAGAACAAAGGATTGGCAAGTCAGACAGGGAGGCATAAACTGAAAGCTTCCCTGAGGCTCCAGAGCAGTATTTCCGGGTCCAAGGTGAGGGTGGCATGTCTCAGCCCATCCAATGACCATAGGACTTGGTGAGAATTCCATTTGGAAGAGTAGGAGGCACAGTTCCCAACACACCAGGGAACCACTGGGATCGAGGCCCAGGTGCAGCTTCCTCGAGGTCTACTGAGGGAGAAATGACCACATGAAGGATTAAGCCCAACTAATCACATCCACATAGGTGGGATGTGGGGGTCTAAGGTGATATCAGTGTGGACATTAGGGTGTTTCAGAGTGTCAGAGCCTGCCAGCCCACAATGCTGAGTCAGAGCTGGTGTGGCTATAGGAGGTGTCCTGAGTAAGGGATAATGGTCAGTAGGTAGTGTCTAGGCTGAGCGCCTGTGGCAAGGGTGATTATTGAGAATCCCTCTGGAAGGAGGACACTGGAGTCACCAGGGAATCATAGGATGAGAGTTGAACTTGGGGGCCAGCAGACATCACAGGAAACTGGGAAAGAGGCCAACAGCATTCCTGGAGACAGTCAGGGAGCTGGGGAGCCCAATGTCATCAAGAAGTGTGGTAGACGGCAGTGTGGATAGAGGAGTAAGGAGCAAGTCTGACCATGTGTCACTACTTACAGGGCATTCAGCCCTGTAGATTCCTGCTCCACACCCCTACATCTTGGTGTCAGAACACAAGGACACAGACATGACATGTCATCAGACTGTGGAGGATGCTCCTCCTCACTGGAGCATAAGATTGATCTGGTTTTCTATATGGGGAAAACAAACTAAAACAAAACAAAAGCAGAAAGCCCAACAACTTGCACTGATTGCGTGGCAACGAGACAGATTACAGCGATTCTGTGATCACAATGTCATCACACTGCAGATACCTCTCCCAGGGAGCAATTCTCATCTACAGAACCTTACTAACAGCACCAGAGGACACTTTCTGATTTCTGGATTCTACAGCAACTGTGTGCAGTTTTTTCCTCTGGCTAGATTGAACCTAAAAGCCCAAGAAATCATTGTTGATGGTACCACATGGGACACTGCTCAACCCTTGGGTTGATGAGTGTGTATTTGTAGCCAGGAGCCAGACAAGGGTCTAGGCCTGGTTAGAAGCCCTCTGTTTTTCACACAGAGTCAACAAGCTGATGGGGGAAAGAATGAATTTCCCCTAAGTAAGGGTTGGTTCAATGCCACTCCCCACTTGCAGTCCACAGAAATGCTGAATCAAATAACTGCAAAGGCTGTGAGTCTGTGTCTCAGTGTTTTACTCTCCAAATGTAATTCAATTCTTCAGCTAACACAGAAATAATGAGACAAAATGGGTCTGCAAAGTACAATAGAAAAATACTGTCCACTGGTTTATTTGTTCAAATGTGCAATAGGCTATTTACAAATAAGCAGATCTCCAATGATGTATATTAAAAATGGCAAATCTATCAACTGCTTGAAATCTAAATGAAATCAAATTATTAAGGCACATTTGATCTGTGAGTTGAAAACAAACATTCTGGTGTAATAACAGATTCATTTTACTTTTGTCCCCAAAACACATGAGCACCAAAATTATCAAAGAACACTTAATATTTAGTAAGATGGGAATGTAAAAACTAAAGATGAGGAAAAAGTATTTTCAAAAGGAAATCTTTGGAGATCATTTTACTGCAAATAAAACATTCTAACCACACTCATGGTAAACATAAATACTAGTAATTGACAAGTACTCAAATGGAAAAGATCTAAACAATGGATATTAAATAAATTAAAGTTATTTAAGATAAACAAGATAGAACAAAACAGTGATTAAAAAAATGAAGTGACCATCTCCACCCACAACACAGGATGAAGAGAACAGAGCCTAAATTTTCCCCCTCACATTTTCATTAGGGGTTTGTCTGTTTAGCTTGCATCCATTACACTACTAACAGTCATTCTTTGTCAACCTAAATAATAATGTACCCTCTCTAAAGAAAAGGAGCAGGGGCAGAGAAAATGCCAAGTCCTTTGTGGACTTCAGTGCCACGTCTGTTTAGGCCAAGGAATTGCAGTGGGGTCAGGCACAGTTGTGCTTTTCCTCCGTCCCCTATGTGGCCACAGTGGGTGGAGCACAGTTTGGGGGAAATAATAAATTTGGAAAGCTGTCCTGGAGATAATGACAATACAGTATTATCATGTCTCCTTACTTTGTGACTGGAACTAAAGATGGCTTAAAAATAGAAATAAAACTTGTTTAAAAAAAAAAAAGGAAAAAGGTAGAATTTGTGCAAAGTTAACAGTCACAACAGAACATTTACCAGAGTTACAGTGTTTTTCTGTCACAATAATACTTCTTAGGAGTGTTCACGTTTTCTGCCATAGGGCCAAAAAAAAAGGGGGGGGGGGGTCTGGAAAAGGAATGTAAAAAAGCAAAAGCCAAAAAATTATTATAAAAGTTTTGTTCTTCAGGTATGTTTCAAGTCAGGGTTAGGCAGGTGCTACTTAATGTTCAGCAAGACGTGTTCAAAGGCAAACATCGATCACATTTTTGTTCAAAAAGCTCAATCTTAAAGGAGTCCTGTGTAAGAAAACCACTT
Organism: Cricetulus griseus; assembly: GCF_003668045.3. NCBI lineage: Eukaryota > Metazoa > Chordata > Mammalia > Rodentia > Cricetidae > Cricetulus > Cricetulus griseus. The sequence goes on from NC_048596.1 coordinate 131,112,559, forward strand.
GGAAAATATATCCTTGTATGGACTTCAAAAAACTGATCATACAAAAAGTTTTTGAAAAATAAATTAGGCAATTAAAAACATCCTTTCCAGTGGGGCTGGATCAGGCTGTCCTGGCAGAGCCATTACCACCACTTTTGCTGTAACTGGGGTCATTCTTTTCTAGCCACATTTCGGCCAACTGCTGTGTGGACCCATACGTTGATGCTTTCGACCCCAAGCACATTTTATACTGTTTGGGATCCAGATTGGGGTCACAGAAGACAGGGTGGTGGATGTGGACGACTCCAACCTCCTGGCTCCTGAACGTCTTCAACCCAGCCTGGACAACCTTGTTAAAGAGGTCCACATCCTCTAGCCCCCAGCCTTGGATGGAGACATCAAAGCCACCCACTCTGACAAGATCTCCTTTAAAAATACAAGTAATGCCAAACCCATAGTTTCTCCAGAAGCCGGTTTTCTGAGTAAAGGCAAAATGGTTGTCACTGGGCACCTTCCCACTATAAACAATCTTTGGATCGTACTGGCTAAAGATGATTGGGAAATAGATCTGCTGACCCAACACTGTGTTTGCTCGACACCGCTGTAAGAATTCCACAGTAAATACCAGGTCAACATCACAGAAGAAGAGTAAAGACTCATTATTAAACTGGGAAGACCCTACTTCTAGGGCCAGAGCTCTTGAAAACCCTCCAGACACAGGCAAAACCTGCATGTCAGCTTTAGGGTACTTGACTCGATAATCCCTCATCAGTTCAACCTGTTTGGCCTTGTCAGGGTTGGAGTCTGAATTGAAAAGCAGAACAACCAGCTTGACGTTCTGATTTGGAATGAGACATGTCTTCTCAAAGTTTCCCATGAACCTTACAAACATGTCAAAACGTCCAGACAAAGGGATCAGAATGTTGATCTTCTTTTCTTTGGGCTCTTTGGGCTCAATCTTGGAGCCAGGAAGCTGGAAGGGAACAAGCTTCTTCAGGGAATTAGACAGGAATGACAGAGACCCAGAATCCTGGTTGATTCTGTCGGCCAGCTCCTGCGCATCCAGCTCCTCATGCTCCACAAACTGGATCTTGCTGAAGGTCTGCTGCAGGTATGCATGCCTCCTCACAGGGACTGTCATCTTCTTCCCTTTATGCTTCTTATACAGGAGCAGCAGGTCCAGGATATACTCTGCCCCATACATGGGGTTCACACGACGATAGCCATACTGGATCTCCTTGAAGTCAATGATGCGCCCTCGGGTCTTGGCATTGGCATTGATCATCTCCATCACCTGCATGACTATGTCATCCAAGGCCTCCCTCTGTGCTGAGTCCATCCCTCTCCGGGGAGGCTGGCCATCAGTGGCTGAGTATAAGTATTTCCCAGTTAGAAATTCCCATTCCAGGATCTCCTCTCGCTGGTGGGCTTGAAAGCGCATAAAGGAGGGAGGGATGCCCAGCTGGAGGTCTTCCTTATGGATCTCTGTGCTACTGTACTTGCTCATTAGGACGATTTCCCGGTGGAGCTGGATTGTGCGATGGCGCAGCTCGGCGATCTTGCGGCTGAGCATGTAACTGTGCAGCCTGTATTGGTAGGGTGGGTTTTTGTTGGGGTGTAAGGTGATTGCTCGGTGGATTTTACTGCTATGGAGATCTCTAATGTACCCTTTCTTGTTTTGTTCATAATTCTCATAGAAAAGCTGCTGCATCTGTTAAGAGAAGAAAACACTAGGTTTAGAATTGTAGACGTAAGTGTCATTTCATCCTCACATATCAAACAACTGCTAACTCTAAAGACAAAAATCTGAAAATGAGAAGCTTTTCTGGATAGGCGACAGCACACAGAAGGCCCTAGAGCAACCTCATGAGATCAGAAATTAATAGATATGCATGGTTTAAAGAAGCATTTCAACGAATGTTGGGCAATGAATAGCCCTAAGGGCTAAGGACCCTGACCAAAATTATAAGGGCTGCAGCTATGGACCTGCAGAGCAAACCTCTGCAGATGGGGTACTTCAGTTTTGTTTTGAACACCACCACCAAAACCTTCTTTTTTCAAAAGGAAGGGATGGCTGGGCAGTGGTAGTGCACACCTTTAATCCCAGCACCAGAGAGGCAGGGGCAGACAGATCTCTTTGCATTCAAGGCCAGTCTGTTTACATAGTGAGTTCCAGGACAATCAGGAATGTAATGCAGACCCTGTCTCAAAATTAAAAAAAAAAAGTTAAAAAGAAATTAAGAAAGCATTTTGGAATCCATCTAATTTAGGAGGACAAAAAGCAACTGTGACTCTCATGGATGCTCAGGAGAGCCAGTGCCTGCCATGGGGCCACTGTATGTGATGGGCTTTTGCTCACTGCTGTTCAGCAAACGTGGATCACAGCACATAGTGGGCACCTCCTGTGGGGATTCTGCACATCTCTTGGGCTCTCTACTATAAATGATACCAAGCGTCTGCTCTGAAGACTTCAGGCTTGCTGAGAGGAAGTCGGAGACATCAGACAAGGTGCTGATTCCACTCCTCCCCAACCCATGGTTGGGCCAGAGGAGTAACTGGTAAAGGCCAATCAGACAGTTTCTGCTGCAGTGATGAGATGAGCTCCCCAGCTTGGAGTGGCTCCTTCACCACCCACTTTCCACTACAGGGCAGCACCATGGTAATGGGAACTCCAGAATTCAGAAACTTTCTTTACAGGTACTAGAACTCTTTAAACATGTTTCATAGCCCTATAAGTCCCAAAAGGTAACACAGAGCCTCTAAATTTGCTCTTAACTCTAAGAAGCCATGGCTCCCACTTCATAGGAGCCACTGGACAACACGCTGATTCCACCTGGGGACAAATTCTACCATGGTAAACATCAGTTGCAAAGCTCCAGAACAGGGGGCCACTGTATGCCACTGGTAGAAAGCTGGAGACCATATGTGCATTTGCTTAAATACGTAGGTTACTGCTACTTACTACTTCCAAACTTGGGAAGTAACAAAATTTTGAAAGATGGTCCTATTTGCAAGAATATAAGCATCTAAACCACTGATTTGGCTTTCCAAAATTAAGTGAAGCCATGCAGAGGTATATGCAGTTCCTGTCTCTGCCCAGCAGGCAACTCATGCTGCCCATCATGTACCAGGGTCTCTCAGACCCTCCTTCCTCTGACTTCAGTTGCCAGGCTGAATGGTAACTGCCCAACACAGCAGCCAAAGGTGCACTCTTGAGAATTTAAATGGAGACATTATGGCTAAAACAAGGTGGCAGAATTTACTCGGGTTTCCCCTTCCCTCTTCTCAAACACCTCTATGAAAGGAAACAAAGGGGCATAAACTAATGAACCCATAACATGAAGAGAATGGGTCCAGAGAAGACCCTGCATTGAGAGATGTCCCTACATCCTGAGAAAATAAGAGACCAAGGAAGGAGGGTGGAAACCAGCATCCAATTCCCTGAGCTAGAGCCACATAAGGACATGGCTGTGAGAGCATGACAAAGCCACTGTTGGGCACAGGCAGAACAAAAGAACTAAGAATACAGAACCGAAAGTTCTCTTCACTACAGCCAGAGGACCTCATCCCCAACACCACAGAGGTAAGAAGTGAAAGGGAAGATGGAGACACTAGAATCTCCAGACACATTCCAAGCTGTTCTGTCATCTACACAGAGTGCCCAGGGGTGGTGCTGGGGAAGGGAGGAGTTGAGGGTGGTGGTGCACTTTTGTTAAAATGCACCGGGGACTATCTACCAAGAGTTGCAACTTTAGTCAGGACTGGCAGGTAGGAGAAAGTAGACATTTTAACACCGACAATAATCATCATAATTTGCAATAGTTATTTCTAAAGATAATTATCTACAGGCTATTTTTCCTGTCCTCTGGAGTCATTCCTTGACTCCAAATCATGCAACTCCAGTTCACTTTCTCTAAAAGTTAACTGAGGGCTGGAGACTTGAGGCTCAACCTTTAAAAGACCAAACTCACAACCAACAACATAAAAATGAAGGAATAAAGTATAAGGCTGACAACAAGCTTCTGGACTGCAGCAGGACCCCAGTCCTCAACTGCCCCTGTCATCTAGTATGGTGATATTTTGGTTACAATCTTACAAATAATGCTTGCCTGAAGATCAGAGTGCAAAACTAACCACACTAGTTAACCACAGATGTCAGGTAGTGGTGGTGCACACCTTTAATCCCAGCACTAGGAAAACAGGCAGAGGGATCTCTTTTAGTTCAAGGCCACCCGGGGCTATACAAATGGATCCAGTCTAAAAGAGAAACAGAGCTTACACAAAGGTGATCCCAGCACTAAGGAGGTGGAAACAGGAGCTCAGTACAGTCTGAGGACAGGATCACCCCTTTGGTCTGAGCACTGGTAGAGTCAAGAACTTTCTAGTTGCTGGCTGCTCTGCTTCTTTCAGCTCCCCTACCCCACCCCACCCCATATCTGACTCCAGGTTTTTTATTATTAAGACCAAAAAGAATTCCTGCTACAATCTAACACAGACTCCATTCTTCATCCACCAAAGAGTATGAAGAATCCTTCTTAGTCTCTAAAACAGCCACATGGATCCAGAGGCCTCCAATGAAAGTGAGAACTGAAGAGGGAACTAGTGATTCACTCCTTAGAGAACCACCAGCTGTGGACCAGCTGGCAGTCAGCAAAGGACTCACTGGGACAGGTGGAAACAGAAACAATGCAGCAAATGTAGGAACCACTGCAACAATTAAAGCAGAGAAAAAGCCTTGAAATTAAACCTATGATAGAAAAAGGGGGAATGGTATTCAAGATAATGAAGAATCTCCTAAGGAACCTGGGATAATAAGGCAATAATCATTCTAAAAAGATAACAACATAAAAAATGGACCCAGACCAGGCGTTGGTGGCGTACGCCTTTAATCCCAGCACTCGGGAGGCAGAGGCAGGCGGATCTCTGTGAGTTCGAGACCAGCCTGGTCTACAAGAGCTAGTTCCAGGACAGCCTCCAAAGCCACAGAGAAACCCTGTCTCGAAAAACCAAAAAAAAAAAAAAAAAAAAAAAAAAAATGGATCCAGAATTTAGAATTCCAGGACCTATGTGTCTGGTCAAGCCTTAAGAACCTGGCATAAAGAAGACAAGTCCAGAGGGCCAAGGACACAACAATTAAAAATCTAAAGAGGTATCTGGTGGAGCAGGTCAGTAAAGATGGCTCAGCCATTAAAGGCTAGGCTCACAACAAAAACATACAAAGATAAAGTCCCTGCCAGATAAGCCTGATGAGCTGAGTTTGATTCCTGGATACCATGTAAAAGTAGAGACCCAACCCCACAATGTTGCCTTCGGACATCCACAAGAGTATTGTAGCATACTGGCCCATCACACACACATAGTTTAAAATACTTTCACTCATATACTTTCTTTCCAAAGTAGAAAGGTCATGTTCAAATAATCAGAGATCAGAAACTGGAATGATACTGGATGTGGATACTAATACTAGAACAATGTCTTCAAAAGCAGGGAGAGTAAAAATCATCCTCAATGTACATTTACCTTCCCAGCTAAACTATCCATCAAGAAAGTAGAAAGGAAAGATCTTCAGATATGGGGGGTCATATTTATCTTGCATCCTTCTTTTCCTGGAAGATTCTGTAGGATCTACCTCTCTAGTGTGAGGGAAGACAGTAGCACTTGATCCAAGAAACAAGGGGTACAATCCAGCATGATTACGCAAGAAGTCTTGGGTACTCTAAAGCTCTGATGTTTATTGCCTTCATCTCCAGAGGCCAACCTAGGTTCTGACATGACATAGGATGCTTAGTTATATCTGACAGACCAGTGATTAGTATTAGCTTTTAAGCAGAGCAAGATATTGAGAAACTGTTGAATGACTTCAATGTTGAATTGCTATAAGACTACTGTGATATATTAAATATGGTAAATAACTCATACTGGACTCCTCTGGCCAAGACATGTTTTCAAATCTAAGATCATTAGTATTTTAAAGACAAACACATGTCCTCCCAGACTGTCTTTGTTCTAGTACTTACAATTCCTAACATGACTTTATTCTTTCTGGGCAACATCCTACATGTGGAAGGTGGGTGCCAAGGACACCCTCTTTGCAATGCACTCCCATCTGTGTCTGGTTTTCTCTGTATGACCAATCATTTCTTACAGACTTGCAAGGATAACACATTCCCAGATGCTTTGAGAAATACAATTAAAAAATGTTTTAGAGACTATCTTTGGCATTACTTTCTCAGTAACTGGGGTCCAGATTTACCTACTACACTACTCACTAACAGGCTTTGGGAGCATTAAAACAGACGGAAAAATTTAAAGTTTAAAAGTTGCTGTAGAGGCCTTCTAATCAAACTGCAAAGGTTTGGCTGGAGGGAATACTGTGTAATATTTATCTTTAAAACAAAATAAGTTTCCTACAAAAAAAAATCAGTGGAATTGAAGAGAAAGTGAGCAACAACAACAAAAAAGGCAAGTCTATGCTCAGATTGGATGGGCTTGGCTAGCACATGCAGTCAATCAGCCTACCAAACACCCACCTCAACCCTGTTCAAGACCTCATCAGGAATGGCAAACACTTCTTAGTGGTGAGAATGAGGGGATATCAAATGTTTTTCAAACTTACAAGGAAAAACAAACTGTTTAGAGATAAGTTACCTTCAAAATGAACAAGGTGTAGGGAGAGGGTTCAGTAGTAAGGTACTTACTCAATAAATACAAAGGCTGGAGTGTGGGTGCTCAGACCCATGGAAAGCTTTGTGGATGTAGGTGTGGGGTCACCAGTAGTCAGTGTTCAGGAGGCAGAGCCAGGGAACCCCAGAGCAAACTGGCTAGCAAGACTAGCCCAAAAAGTGAGCTCCAAGTTCAGTGAGACCCTACCTCAAGGCAGAAGATGGAGAGAGACTGAGAAAGACACCTTGGAACTTCACATATGTACCAACTCTCTCTCTCTCTCTCTCTCTCTCTCTCTCTCTCTCTCTCTCTCTCTCTCTGTCTGTAGAGTTTAAGAGCATTTTATTATCACACAGTACTTCAATAATTTGAAGTGTTAAAAGGAATACTCTAAGGCCAGGTGGTGGTAGTGCATGCCTTTAGCCCCAGCATTTGGGAGGCAGAGGCAGGAGGATCTCTGTGAGTTCGAGGCCAGCATACTCTACAGAGTGAGTTCCAGGACAGCCAGAGACACACAGAGAAACCCTGTCTTGAAAAACCAAACCGGAAAAAAAAAGAAAGAAAAGGCTATAACACAAAGTTAAAGGCACTTAAAACATAAATTAATGAAAATCTGTTATTAAAAAAGTTGCAGAACCTGCTCTAAATACATACAACATTTAAAACTGATGGTTGCAGTGTTGAAACAGCCCTTATTTTTTGTTCAGCAAAGCACCTCTACCATTTTGGCTCCCGCAGAGGCATCTCCCTGATCTAAGATAACTCAAGATCCTGTTGACGTCATTCTGCTATAAACCAGAGGAGCTAATTCCAAGGTCATGTTATTCCCAGGAACTTATAGTACAGCTGGGCACAGCCATCATCTATCTACCCACAGCTAATCTTCCATACAAACGCCTTCTAGAGTTCTCATTAGCAAGTATCCTCTATCGTCTGCAACAAATGGTAACATACCCTCTAGGCCCTTGCACTTCCTGTTAGTGTTTACATTACCGCCCTCATTAAATACAGTAGTACATCAGGAGGCTATCACTGCTCCAGAAGGGTAGTGAGTGTCTGCATTAGTGCTCCATGACCCAAACTTTCTTATCCCTTTTTTCTGAAAACTGGTTTTAAAACAATATTAAGCTAACACAACTAACGATAAAATAATTTAAATAGGAGAGATGGCTCAGTGGTTAAGAGCACTGGCTACTCTTCAGAGGACCCAGGTTCAAGTCTAAGTACCCACATGGCAATTCACAACTGTTTGTAACTCCAATTCCAGGGGATCCAACACCCTCACACAAATGTGCACATAAATTTTTTTAAAATTTAAATGACCACACCCACATTTTAAATATTCTTAAATTAATATTCTTATATAGCCACAGGCATTTCAATTCACTCTTCAAAGCAGAACTTTAAACTTTCTTTTTATTTATTCTTTGTGTCTTTTATGTCATATATCTTGATCCCATTCATTTCCCTTTGATCCGCCTTCTGCCCTTGCAACTCCCTTCCCCCAAGATAAAATAAAATTTAAGAGGAAAGAAGAAAAAAAAAAGGAAAAATCTCGCCATGGAAGTTGTAGTGTGCCACTGTGAATCACACAGTTTACCCTTTTGTCCATGTATCTTTACTTGCAAGTGTTCATTACAGAGTCATTGGTCATATTTAAGGCCTCTGGTCTCTGCCGCACCATCAGTGCTGAGCCCTCTCTGGGACTCCTTCCTCTTGGATATCCTGTTGTTGCATTGTGTCCTGGAGATCCTGCAGATCACAGATGGGGAGATGTTGGGGTGGGCCAACTCAGAACCCTGGTTCTGGGCCTGGGTAGTTGCAGGGTTGGTCAGCCTGCCAGCTCTGCCCTGGCTAGTTCACCTCTTGCAGCTATGAGTTTTCTGGCTTTCATGCCCTCGGGATTGGTTCTCTCACACCTACATCATCAGAGTCAGCTCTACTGTGTTGCCCAGGCAAGGTGCAGGGGCCACTCTCCCAAGTGCCAAAGCAGAACTTTTGAAAGCAGGCATCTGTTAACAACTAGGTCAGACCACTAGCACACACTGAACTGTTTCAGGCTCTTGGGGCATATAGTTATCCTACACATCCCTATTAGTTCTCCCCTAATTAATTTTGTGTTGGTGTTGCTATTTTTGTTCAATTAAGTTCAAAGAGTACATACTTTGCATTTTAAAGACTTCATTCATAAAACTAAAATTTTCATGAGAATTAAACTGGACTGTTAATGGTAAAAATTGAGAAGTGTGTGCATGAGCCTTACTGGTTAGATTCTAATTCTGAAATCCAAATATTAAAAGCCTGGCTAATTTCAAAGTCACTGAGAACTGAGCTTGGCAAAGTTAAACAAAAGCAGCTGGTAGAACTTAAGTCCTTTATGTAATACAGCACGAAAAGCACTGAATTAAAACAAAAGGTTTTGTGAGTGGAGGGCCCACAGTGATAAGGTTAGGAAAACCCTTATCTACAGTCAGAAAACCGCAGAGCTCCCACCATCTCTGTTCCATACAAACCCCCAATCATCAGGTACCAGTCACCTGAGCTCTCGAACACCATTTCTTTGATTAGTTTTTATTCTGGTTAATGCAGTCCACCTGCCATTTGTATACAAGTATACTGTGGTGCTTTGTTCATGCCCACCCTCCAGTACTCCTCTCCTGTTCTCATCCAGTCCCGCTGGTCCTCTTCCTTTCCCCAGAACATATTACATCCCTTCTTGTTTCATGTCATATGGAGGACTTTTTTTCTTTAATCCAGGTTCCATGTAAGAGGAAATGTATATTTGTCCTTTCTCCCCTACCCCATCATTATTTTTAACTAAAGACAAAATTATGGCCATGCTGTGTGGAATGAATTATACACAGAACTATCTTCTAATGAAAGTCCTATTCAGATGTGACACCAAATGATTACGCCACACTCTTGTGGATGGCATTGTGCAGAGTGGGAATCCAAAAGGCCCAGAAAAGAAAAGGGATAAAGTAAGCCCTGGCTTGCTGAAAAGGGTGCCTAGGAAGGGCCTTAACAAAACTCACCACAGTGCCAGGATCCAATCCTCACAGTTTCCCCAAGGCACTGTGTCCTAACTCTAGTCAATATGGATCATGTAGCAACACAGCAAAAACTGAACACAAGCATACTGGGATAAATGGGGTGGGGAAACATGGGGTGTGTGGACACATGAATGGACAGGAGAATCAAATCTAAAGGAAGGTAGAACTCTAGTTCTTTTGTGGAGGGAGGGAGGGATGGATAAGATAAAAAGACAAGCCGGGCATTGGTGGCGCATGCCTTTAATCCCAGCACTTGGGAGGCAGAGGCAGGCGGATCTCTGTGAGTTCGAGGCCAGCCTGGTCTCCAGAGTGAGTGCCAGGAGGATAGGCTCCAAAGCTACACAGAGAAACCCTGTCTCAAAAAAACCAACCCCCTCCCCCCAAAAAGATAAAAAGACAAAGAAAATCTATAGGTCAAATACTATATGGCCTACAAGGTCATTTTTCTCCAGGATTTTGTTTTTATTGTTATATTATTTTATTATTATTATTACTTGTTTGTTTTTCAAGACAGGGTTTCTCTGCATAGCCCTAGTTGTCCTGGTATTAATAGCTCTGTTAGACCAGGCTGGCCTTGGACTCAAGAGATCCGCCTGCTTCTGCTTACTGAGTACTGGGATTAAGGCATACATCACCACTGCTTGGGCTGTTTTTTTATTGTAAAATCTTATTCTACATAAATACTTTGTGCTATTTTAGTTTATAGACTTTATCAAGTAGTATTATATCCCAATCCAAAGCCAACCAATTGAAAAAAGGTAAAACATATATACAGCATTTTCATCTTAAGACTTACTGAGTGTGGGCTGTGAGAGCAAAGTGGCAGGGAACAGGATACATCCCAGTACTATTCCCAAGCCTGGAATCTAGAAGCATAGCACACACTAGAGATATGCACCCTGCTTGGTTTAGAAACAAGCCTTTAGGAGCTGGTTTGGCCAAAGCGTTCTCTCTACTTGGCAACTGCAGGGGAACTAAAAGTGTATAGGACCATCTCTGCCTGGTCCTGTGTCTGTCAATCATCTCCTCAACCTTTCCCTTCTAGCTGCCTTGGATTTCTGCAACAACAGAGCCACAGGGCAAACTCACACTGTGCAGCAGAATCAATCACCTTTTATGAAGTATCTTGTCCCCTCAAGCAATCCTTTCTTCCTCTACTTAAACCCAGAGAAATGCCCCAAAATGGACTTGGGAACCCTCAACTCCTTTATCTATTCCTTTTCACCAGCATGGTCTCTTTTGTTTATCTCTTTAGTTGGCATACTGGAATGGCCAGGTAGCTTGGAGGGACTGCTAAAGCCCAGCTCTTGCCTCAAAAACTCCCTTTAAAATTTCACACATTAAAATCAGAACCATCAGTAAATATTTCTATCATTTCTACCTTGCACAGGCTCACAAATGCCTGTGGGCATGCACGTGTGTGTGCGCGCCAATGTGGAGTGCATGCATGTGTGTGAATTATAATTGTGGATAGCTAAGTCTTGAGCATGACCCACAGGAGATGACATGTTTCCACTTGTCATCACCAATGCACTCATCTAAGGGGGAAGGGTGGTTCTTACTTCAGTTGCAATTCAAAACCATAAGCTCCTTTTTGGAGAAAAACTATTTTATGCTGTGTGTGCCTGGGTATATGTGTGTGTACCATGTGCATGGATGAGCCCCCCAGATGTCAGAAGAGGTTATGAGCCCTCATGTGGGTACTGAGAACCAAACATGGCAAAAGTAGTTAAGTGTTCTGTCCTAGATGATGATGATGATGATGATGATATTATTATTATTATTATTATTATTATTATTCCAACTTGACACAAGCTAGAGTCATTTGAGAAGATGAAACCTAAATTGATAAACTATCCCCACTACACTGGCCTGTGAACAAGGCCTGTGAAGCATTTTCTTAACTAGTGATTGATGCTGGGGGGCCTAGCCATTTGTGGGTGGTGCCACCTATGCTCAGATGATCCTGGGGTACATTTGAAAGTAGAATGAGAAAGCCAGTGAGCATCACTCCTCCATGGCCTCTGCAGCAGTTTCCTGCCTTGAGTTCCTGATTTGAGTTGGCTGGGTGATGAACTACAAACTAAGCTAAAATAAATCCTTTCTTCCCCGTATTGCTTTTGGTCATGGTATTTTATTGTCACTGCAATAGAAACCCTACTATGATACGTCTTAACCTCTATATCATCTTTACAGCTCCAAGAGTTCTTTCTTTGCTTTTACAAAAGATCAAAAGAAAAGGTTTACACAAAGAGGGGAAATGAGGAAAGAACAGGGGTGAGTGTTTGGTGATTGAAGGGATTAATTACAACTTTAAATTCTGGGGCTGGAGAGGTAGCTCAGTAGTTAAGAATGTGTACGGCACGCTGTGTGGCTTACAACCTCTTCCAACTCCAGCCTCAAGAGATCCAATGCCCTCGCCTTCTGGTCTACTCGGGCACCTGCACTCATGTGTGAATACAATCATACAAACACACAAATATAAACATAATTAGAAAGAAATCTTTAAAAAAAATAAAAACTTTCAATTCCATGGTGTCAAATTCCCAGAGAAGCTATAAAAATGGCTTTCAAAACATAGGCAACCAAATCAAAACAACTGAGATTTTATCTTACCCCAGCCAGAATGGCTTAGGTCAGCAAAATCAATAAATGCTGTAGGGGTGTGGAGAAAGGGAACTCTCATTTGCTGTGGGGGAGTGCAAACTGGTTTAGCCACTCTGGAAATGAGTTTGGAGATCCCCAAAAACAGTGGTTCTCAACCTGTGAGTTGCCACCCCTTTGAAAAACCTCCATCTCCAAAAATATTTACATTACAATTCATTAGATTAGAGCTATGAAGTAGCAACAAAAATAACTTTATGGTTGGGGTCACCACAACATAAGGGTCTGTATTATAGGGTCACAGCATTAGGAAGGTCGAGAACCAATGCTCAAAAATCTAAAAATGAATGTATCATATGTCCCAACCCAGAAAGACTAACACTGCATGTTCTCTCTCATTTCCTGTTCCTAGATCTAAATCTTCATATGTGAATATACAACCTGTAGTAGCTACAAAAACCAGAAAGTAAAATGGGACCATAGGGTGGGGATGAGAATGGGTAAGGCAACAGTGAGTAGTATAGCAGGGTACAAGTGATCTGAAGGGGGAAATAGGGAAAACTGATGGGGAAGGGATATTGATATAGAAGGAAGGAAGAGGTCAAAATAATAGTTAAGGATGTCTGAAAAAAAAACTCTAAGGAATTCTATCTACCTAAAATTACATATAATACATGTAAGTCTGCACACACACACACACACACACACACACACACACACACACACACACACACACACACACACACAAAGTGTGCTTAAATGAAATTCCATCTGGGCTGACAATGTTCCCCTCCCCCTAAGAATCATAGACTATGTAACACAATCCCAACACCAAGCATAAGAACACATCCTTTTGAGTTGTTGCCCTTGGTTGCCTCCTAAAGGCTGAAGCTAAGTCCATTTTGCTGAACTTAGGACTTGGGATCTAGAGGTACCAGAAGGCACCACACAAGTTTCCAAGAAGCCCATTATCATATCCAATTAGGAGCCTATGAACTAAAACAATGAACACCATGTCTCAACAGCCCTCAGGTGCAACAGTGACACACAAACCTTGGTGGTAACCAAGGACTCCAGGCCCATTTGACAAGAGGGAAATCACACTTGGTACTGGAACTTCGTCAAGTACCCAAGGCTAGTGAGTTCATGCATCTTGGAAGAAAACCTATTAACTACCATTTTACTAAACCAGCGTAATCCCTAACATTCTAAATATTTGTCCATATACCCACGGATTAGTGTAGTCCTTACCCTTACCCCTTATCAAGGAAAACTCTCTTTGCAACAAATGGAAACCACTACGGAAAAACAAAACCAATCAAAACACAGTGAACAAATGCCAGAAGTTATAAATCAACACGGGGGGGGGGTGAGGGAGGGAGGGAGGGAGGGAGGGAGGGAGAGAGAGAGAGAGAGAGAGAGAGAGAGAGACTGATTTAAAGGGCCAGGCAGTGGTGATGCACACCTTTAATCCCAGCACTCAGGAGGAAGAGGTAGGCAGATCTCTGTGAGTTCAAGGCTAGCCTGGTCTACAAAGTGAGTTCCTAGATAGCCAGGGCTTGTTATACAGAGAAACCCTGTCTCGATAAACCAAAAAAAAAAAAAAAAGTAAAGTCAGAAGTTACACCCATAAAGTCTCACCAACATGGCTGCCTAAACAAGACCTGAACAGGAACAGTACCGACTGACAGGCATGCTGATACGGAAGGGGGGAATCTCATGAGGCCTCAGCGCTACACAAAGAACTACAAACAACTAACAATGTGGAGAGCAGGAGAAATAGTCTTTCCCAGAGAAAAGCCTCCAAATTGGTTATCAATACCAAATGGTCAGCCTTGAAATCACGTATGTACAAGTAACATTATATAGACTTAATACATTGTATTTATATATTTAGGTATATAAAAGGGAGTATACGGAAGGAAAGGGAAGGGGGAAATGGCATAATTACATTTTAATTTCAAATATGTGTGTGTTTGTGTGTATGTGTATTAGGAACAAAAATGCCGGCAACCAACAAAGGCACCACACCAGAGAAAAGAGAAATTCAAAAATTGATGCTGGAACTGGACACACACATGCACAAACAACAAAAAGTAACTCAAAATAGATCAATGACCTAAAAGGAAAATACAAAACTACAAAATGACATGAGAAAATCTAGATGACTCAGCAATGACCAGCCGGATAGAATACAGCCCTTGAAAGAGAAGGAACTGATACTAGATTCTATAAAGTTAGAAACGTCTATCCTAAAAAGACAATGTCAGAGCCTGGTGGATCTCTGTGGGTCAGCCTAGCCAGAGCTACATAGTAAGACAAGTCAGAACAGAGAACATATCAGAGTAAGACTTACCAGGTAAGTTATTTGTCTAAGTCTCAAACTCTCAGGTATCCTAAAACTTGACAAGAAAACCAACTCTAAAGTAGTCAAATGTAAAGACACCAATGTCAATTAGGAAAATACAAATCAAAACAGTGAGATGGCCAAGTGTGGTGGGCACGTGCCTGTGTGACCTTGACTGGATGAAAGATCACCTCTGAACCTTTGGTTTTACAGCGTACAACCTTTTGGAACTGACTGTTGGCCCTGTTACCATTCAGAGGTTTATTAAAAAGGTCATTACCACTTACTTACCCTGACTGCACTTATGTTGATGTCACTCTGTAAAGGCACCTTAACAAATAACACGTCTTGTGACCACATCCAGCACTTGCTACCATGTATTAATGACCACCTATGAGGTATGTACCTGACTGCCCATGTTTTACATGACGGGTATGATATATCTGGGTTCAGCACCTTGAACACTCCCATCATGTAAAACAGGGGCAGTCAGTTACTGCCTATCTTAGTCAGGGCTGACCCTTGAAATCAGAACATATTTAACCAGGTCTTCAGATCTGAGTTCACCCAGAGGACAAGAGGTAACAGCCTGCTCTCCAAGAGCTCATATAATAATTAGTAATACTTCAGAGAGTGACTAAAGCTTTGTAGGATACAATGAAATGAAACCAGTAGCAAAGATGGGTGCAGTTTCACACCTGTAAGTCAGAGAAGGCAGGCTGAACTCTGAGCAGAGATCCACAGGCAGTGAGAGGGGAGGGAGTGAAAGGATGAGCAACCAAGGACCCCTAGAAGAAAAGAAGACCATGACAAGAACAGCTTCCTTCTGCTTGTTTTCTTCTTTGCACTTACTGCAGTCAGCCTAGGCCAGAAAAAGAGGCCGCCATGCACTTTGTCCAAATGAGAGTTAACTCAAAACACTGAGCCATTTGCCTTCTGTGTGGCAATGGAGTCTCCACAGGGAAATCATTACTAAAGGTATTATTCTTAATCTTTAAACGGGCAACTTACGTTTTATTAACAATGCATGGACTGTACCAAGTGCTTCTAACCAAAAGGGAGTAAGCACAAAGTCCATCAGGATAAAGCCCACCTCACCTCAGTTAATTACACATGTTGGTTCTGTTTCTTATCTTGCTCACCACACACACACATTTTAAGTGGGCACTTCACCCGAGAACAGTACAGTATTCTTGCAGACACTTTTAAGTATTTTAACTCTGTATTCCATTACTCAGTTTGAATTCTACACTCCATATTAACTTTAATCTCTGAATTACACGGCCCAAATAACTACCTAGCTACTCATTTTGGCCTTAAACTCCTAACTGTGCCTCTACTTCTACATTCAATTAGCTCACAAGTCTCAACTTTGTGTGCATGTGTGAGTGCAATGGGGAAGGGCAATAGTGAGAGCTGTGAAGGGTGGGAGGTAAACAGGGGCACCTTAAAAAGCCAAAATCCTATTCCAGTACACTTCTGAAAGCAGGGCTGAAAGGACAGACTCTCATATACTTCCATTCCCAGAGTTTTGAACAGAGCCCACAGTTGTATCTCATAACAACACTGGCCTCACAAAACCACAATGGGACTCCATGGGTGAAATGTGTTTTGTTTTGTTTTAAAAGAAGATCTGTTTTTTGTTTTGTTTTGTTTTGTTTTGTTTTGTGTGTGTGTGGGGGGGGGGGGTGTACCGGCATATTTTTGTACACCACATGCATTCCTGGTATCTAAGGAGACCAGAAGGGAGTACTGAATTTAAGTGCTGAGCCATATATACAGTCCAACAGTGTTTCTAAGTTACATCATGTACAATACTATTTTAAAACCTTTTCAAATCATTTCAGAGCTGGTGAGATTGCTCAGTGGGTATAGGTGCTTACAGTGAGTCTAAACCCTGGAACTCACATGATGCAGGAGAACCAACTGCCGCAAACTGTCTTCTGACCTCCAAATGTGTGTTATGACATGCACATAAAGGCAAACACTAATACATATAAAGTAAAAAATTAACCTTTAAAATCTCTAATGAAAATACACACCAATATTAAAACAAAAAATAAATTATACTACATAAACTATTGCAGTGTTCAGTTATGACAACCTATTCTGACCATCTTAATTTCCTGAAACAAACAACAGTCAATCCCTCAGGCAATAAGTAACTGGCTATATAAAAAGATGCACTAAGATTATAAGATATAAGGATAGTGAGAAATTCACAGAAGTGAGACAATTTCAAAGATTAATGGTGGGAAAAGCAGGGTAATGGCAACAAAGAACCAGACAGACTCAAATTCCATTTTCATGGCATGTTGACTTCATTAGTCAGAATCAGTTATGTATAAATATGAAAAGTAGGGCTGAAAGTGGTGGTTCAATCTGTAATCCTAGAACTTAGGATGCGTAGGCACATGAATACCACGAATTTGAAGCCAACTTGGGTTACACACTGAATTCCAGGCCAGTTTGAGCTACAGGGCACTTATTTTTTTCTTAAGGAAAAAAACAATAAAAACATAAATAAATGAATAAATAAGTAAAATAAAAGTAGATGCAGATACAAAGTAAACATATGTTATTTTAAAATTGAGCTACTCATGAACCCCGAGAGAATGACTTACACTTGAAAAAGGAAAATGTTCTATCTTTCTGAGCCTTCTCACACCCATTCCTCGTATCCCATCTGGTGGCCAGGTCTCAGACAGTACTGTGCTCATGTAAAAGGGGGGTGGGGGAATGGAATAAAGCCTTGGAACAAAGAAGAGCAGGCCAAACCTAAATCAGTAGATGGTAAGAAATAGTCAAGATCAGAGCAGAAATTAATGAAATGGAAAAAAAAATTAAAAATCAACAAAACAGAGCTGGTCTTTGAAAAGATATACAGGCAGCCAAGATGAACTGGTAGCCAGCCACACTAGGATGGGGATGATCCACATTAACCTAATTTGAGATGAAAAGGTGGCTTAATAGAAGATATTGAAGAAACTTGGAAAATCATTAAGATACATCTTTAAAAACTTATATCCATCAAACTGGAAAAATCTAGACCTTAGAATAAACCAAACCAAGGAAATTAAACCTCTAATGAAACTTTTAAACCACCGAGGAAGACATTAGAAGATGGGAAGATCTCCCATACTCATGGACTGGAAAAATTAACATTTTTAAAGATTTTTTAAAAAATTATGTGTCTATGTGCACATGAGGATGAGTGTTCACAGAGATAAAAAATAGTCAACTCATGTTTGTCAAAAGAAAAACAAAAGGCAAATATTAAGAAATACTAAAACCAACCAGAATTACTACTTAGAAGTAACTATTATTACTTTAGGATCCAATTAATGACAACATAACTAAAAGTCACAACACCACACTAAATCCACGACAACAAACTACACAACAGTTAACTAGCACAAGCAGGAAGCCATGATTTGGATGCGAATGACTTGGGTTCTTTTCTAGTGTCTTTGTCACACACACTGAGTGTATGTGATCCTAGCAACTCAGTCAACCACAGGTTCACAGTGAACCACAGGGATGAGAAGGGCACAGAGTATATTTACTTTTAATTATTTTAGTCTTTCATTTACCTAACTATGTGCCTATGTAAATACTCCTGAGTCAATTTTGCTTTATTTCTTCCTAAAGTGGTGGCAAGACCTAGTTTGAGATTTCCCCTCAAATTATTGACATATGTGACTGCAGGCCAATTTAAATGATTTAAATGTCTTCTTCCTTTTAAGATCAGGGTAGTGCGATCGATAATATGGCGCTTCCAACCCTCCCAGATACTGGCTTCACCACAAATGCATTCCCACACTCTGTTATATGGGAAAGCGGGAATGGTATAACAGAAACTTAAAGGAGATGACCCGTGCAGAACACTCCCATCTGGAGTGATGGACCAGCTTATATTCTGACAGTATTCTCAAGCTGTTAGATCTGTTATTAGAGACAGAGTGACTCTCCAGAACAGAACAATTTAGGTCAAATACATAAGGATAACCACAAATTATGCCATTTATATAACACCAAATTATAAATTTACATTAAAATCATATGACACAAAACCAAAACTACAAATATTGCTGACTGACCTCTAACAACCGAGGCTTCTTGCTTGATGGAAGGCTAGAAGTCTGTTCCAAAATTAGGATCTTTTAAACCTGAAAGCCAATTAAACTGCACTGTTCATCAAATGTACCTGACCTTGGTACACTGCCTTAAAATTGTGACATCCAAGTGATCTGCATTTGCAACCTAGGGAACAAAACTCTAATCCCCCACCCCCCAAAAAGTCACAGGCTGTTCAGGATATTTATGGACTGTGACCTCATGGCCAAGGTGTGTCCTCCATCCTCTTTGGTGACAGACTGAAGCCTGGCTTCATGTTCAGTTAGGTGTGACCACATACATGCCCAAGTCTTCTCCAGTGGAGTATGACACATCTTCCACCTTTGCCCCTTCTGGTCCTGTTCCTCTCCTGGACCACAGCCTGAGCATAGCAACCATGCCATCCATCTCCACCAAGAACAATGTCATAGGAGACAGCAGAAAGGTGAAAGCAAAGAACACAGCCCCCCACCCCACCCCCCAATCCTGGGAAAAGTCCTTGCCACCTGGAATGCCTGGAAGAGTCACCCAGTAGTAGATACAGAAATTTTTCTATTTCTACTTCATTTCTTTGGTGTCTGTTGTATTAGTTTAGCCTCTTCCTAAGTCATATGTCATATTATTTCTTAAATAACACTTCAGAATTATATCTCACCAAAAAAATACATGATTACATGGCATTTCTGTAACCCATGTCAGCCCTAGGTATTCTATTAGTCACACTGTTCCCATTTTGGGGTGGTGGAGGAGCTCTAAGAAACTGACAGCCTCAATAAGGGAACTGCCAGTAACTGCAGGCTCAATTTC
Organism: Cricetulus griseus; assembly: GCF_003668045.3. Classification (NCBI taxonomy): domain Eukaryota; kingdom Metazoa; phylum Chordata; class Mammalia; order Rodentia; family Cricetidae; genus Cricetulus; species Cricetulus griseus. The sequence continues at coordinate 131,132,128 of NC_048596.1, forward strand.
AAAACCATCGTTTCCATAGCTGGTCTTGCTGAGTTCCTGTCCATCAGATGCTGAGCTCAGCAGATGGAGCTGAGAGCCTATGGGCCACAGACACTGACAGATTTACTATCTGGCCCTTTGGAGAAAAAGTCTACTGACCTAAGAGCTTTTGGGACATGTAGACTTTTCCAAAGGACACAAGGATCCTAAATGTAGTATTTTTCCCTGCTGAGAGCTGCTAGTAGCATTAACTTTACCAGAGGGCACTAAGAATATACAGCAGGTGACAACTGGTATTCAACAGACCAACTCACCAGATGAATTAATTCCCTGATGGAGAGCCCCACTTGGCAAGGACCATGGGATCACTGGCTGTAGATGTCTGGTTGTTTATATCTGTAGTTTTTCTTATGTACTGCTATAGGTATTTTCCCCTCTGCTTATGTGAAGCACAAATTCTTTTTTGTTGTTGTTGTTGTTTTTGTTTTTTGAGACAGGGTTTCTCTGTGTAGCTTTGGAGCCTATCCTGGCACTCCCTCTGGAGACCAGGCTGGTGTCGAATTCACAGAGATCTGCCTGCCTCTGCCTCCTGAGTGCTAGGATTAAAGGAGCGCACCACCAACACCCGGCATGAAGCACAAATTCTAATTGGTCTTAATAATAAAAGCTTGGAGTTAGCTATCAGGGGGGCGAAAGCTGAGGGATCAGAGAAGCAGTGTGGCCGGCCATTGGAGTTCTCACCTTTACCAATGCTCTGACCAAAGGGGTGATCCTGTCCCTACCAATTCTCAGACTGCGTCTCAGACTGAATCCTCAGACTGCATCACTCTATAAATTCTCAGAATGCCTCTGTCTCAGACTGACTACTGCTCAGACTGCACTGCTCCTGTCTTCTCCCACCTTATATTCCTCTCTTCGCCCAGCCATATCACTGCTATCTCCACCTCCCTAGGGTTGGGATTAGAGTGGTGTGATCCCAAGTGCTACGATCACCTTTGTGTGAGCTCTGTTTCTCTTTTAGATCGGATCAATTACATGTAAGCCAGGGTGGCCAGATCTGTCTACCTCTGTCTCCCAAATGCTGGGATTAAAGGTGTGTGCCACCATTGCCTGGCCTCTAAGGCTAACTAGTGTGGCTAGCTCTGCTTGGTCTTCAGGGAAGCTTTCCTTGTTATAGCATAAACAAAATATCACCATGCTTTTGTTTTTATCTCATGAAAACATTCCATCTACTGGGGATACATATAGCCGAGGATGGTCAGGAAGATGATTTCTGCTTAACTGTATAATTCTGATGAACAGACCTAACACTAGGAAATTTTACTCAGACCAACAGGAAAGTAATAGTATTCTCAGTCATAAAGATAGCTAATTTTAGACTTCAGAACAAATTCAAAGCAAATTGGTTGCCCCTGGAGACAAACACAAAAGGATAATTTCCCAGGTGTTTCTTGCTGATTCAGCCAGGCATGAAGCAACTTTAGTAGACATAGCCTTCTCAGCAATAGACTTCTTGCATGTACTCCTAACCCCAAGGTTCAGCCTTTAAGTCTGAATTTCAGTATCACTTTCTATCTGGAAACTCTGACCACTTAAGAGTTATGTGCACAGCCAAGCATTACTCACTGGCCAATCAGTGCAACTTCCTTAGCCTGAGAGAAACTGTGTGACTTATCATGTGTTACAAGAATGGTTAGGACCCTGACAATTTAACATGTAATTGTCTAGAGTTTGGCTGGAGAAGTGTGTGTGTGTGTGTGTGTGTGTGTGTGTGTGTGTGTGTGTGTGTGCGCGCGCGCGCGTGCAAATACTAAAAGGGAGATGTAGCTGAATGGGGGGGGGAGAGGGAGAGAGAAGTGTAAAGAGATGCAGCTGAGTGGGAAGAGATATATAGAAGATATATGGCTGTATAGAAGAGAGATGTGTATATAGGAGAAATGTATGTGAAGAAGGAAGTACATGGCTGTGTGGAGAATGTAGCTGTATGGAGAATGTAACTGTATGAAGAGAGATAGTCTACTTAACTGTGGTGAGAGATTGTCAAGAGAGACTATTTAAGCTGAAGCAAAAGAAAAGGTTACCATCAGGAAAAGGAGTGTGTTTCCTCATTACCTGCAGACAGAAAAAGTCTAGCACTCAAGAGAAGAAATTTTTCTAGCTAGTCCTGCTGTTCTGAAGGCATTTTTTCTGCAACCCTGGGTGTAGTCCCGGGAGCTGGCCTCCCATGGTATTTCCCTAAGCAGTTTGCCTTCCCTTCCACAGCTAAACTTCTACTTGGCTCCTGAATACCAAGCTAGCATTCTAGACCACTTCTGTCTCACTGATGGCAAGGTACTTTGTTTTATCTGGAATGTTACACCTCTGCCTTCTAGTTCTTCCTTGTCAATTCTAACAGATCACCTTCAGGGGAAAATGTAATCTTTGATAAGAAAAATTCCAGAAAAATCCCGGAGACTGTATTACAACAAGCAACTATACTTAACATTACTGAATTAACAGCTATGATAACAAATGTGTTATATGTATTTTACAACTAAAACCAAAAGTTGCTGGGCATGGTAGGGCAAACTTGTATTCTTAGCACTCAGAAGTCTGAGGCAGGAAAACTGCTGAGTTTTGAGGCCAGCTTCGCCACAAAAATAAACAAATAGCAAACTATAAAATTAAAATTTTAGCCAGGTGGTAGTGATGCATGCCTTTAATCCCAGCACTCGGGATGTTACGATTCTACTGCAGCGATTGGTGGTGAAACTCGAAACACGAACTACGAATCAACAGACCCTCTTTATTGAAAGGGGGGAAGATAAGGGTTGATTGGCAGCCAACCCAAGAGAAGAGAGAGGTGGGGGAGATGGAACTTTTAAAGGGAAAACCTAGCATGCACAGAGTCCTCACACAGGTCTGTAATGTGTGACAAGTAACATGACGACGGTGTAGCATGTCCCTGTGCATGCCCACCCATCGTCAGGGGGGGCTGGGTCAGCCTGGTGTCGGTTCTAACACAGGAGGCAGAGAGAGGTGGATCTCTGTTTGAGGACAGCCTGGTCTACAGAGTGAATTCTAAGCACAGTCAAGGCTGTTACACAGAGAAACCCTGTCTCGATAAACAAACAGAACAAAACAAAAAAAATAATAAAATAAAATTTTACTGTAAGCTCTCTAAAAACTGTAAGATATTTTAAAAACCTGAAATCACAAGTTCCGGAAACAGAAAACATACTGCATAAGTTGTGCGTGGCCTTGACTCTGTAGTATACATTCATTCTACTTTGGGTTTTTGAATAAAAGCAGTTTCGGAAAAACTAAAACAGACATAGCACTCCTAAAAATAGTACCCTCAAAGTCCTCAAAGAGCCAAGTATGTTCACTAAATCCCTGCTTCTAACCAGTATTACAGTGACATCAGCATCTTATGGACCACAGAGCCGATAAGTGTCATTCTGAGTAAGATACAAGAAAGCGACTTTTCATACAATTCACTTCACACAGTGTTTGTTGTCAGCACCCGAAAATGACTGACATAGTCTATGGTTAAGCCACACCCCATGTCATAAAAAAAGTATCTTAATTCCAAGTTCTCATGATATTCAGCCTTAATGTTTTATTTTATTTTCCATTTTTCTAACTATCAGGATAAAAAGAGAAGTCTTTACACAATGGTGTTGGCTATAAACAAGATTACTGGGGTTCACAGTGCCATTAGACTTACATGACAGGCAGATGCTACCTAGAATAAGAAGCTGAAGTCAGCTCTGCGTGCCGTGCCCCCCCTCCTGTGCTCTCCTTTATAATAAAAGCCCCCCCCCCCCAGACAGGGTTTCTTTCTCGGCGTCTTAAAGTCTGTGTGTTTCTGTCCAAGTTTCCCATCCAACATGGTCTCAGGTTAGGCTAAAAAATATCTTCAGAGGGTACAGTTTGAGGCAAAGCACAGTATGAACAAGACTTAAGATTGTTGGAAGTCTGTTCTGGAGTACAATGGAATCTGATGAGGACACCTGGCTGTCCTGTGCCTTGCCTGGCCCCAGATCAGTGAGGGTCTGCCCACTTGAGATGCAACTGGGTCTTCCCCACAAAGACCTTCTGCAGACTGCAAACAAGACTCTTGGTGCTGACCTCCTCACTCAATTGTCTGGTTCATTTCTTCTGTTCTCTGCCTCAGCCTTGGCCTTCTCTAAAGCTGGTAGAGAATTCTTTCAATACAGAAGCATAGCGATATTGCTAACCTGCTAAGAAAAATTTAATCCATCCAAACCATGCAAGTCCCTGGCAAAAAAACTCAATTCAATATAGAATATAATGAAAGGAGGGTGAAGTATAGGGAAAATGCTGAGAATATATACTTGCATGATAATAGTCTTATGTGAGCCTGTCTGATTAAAAAGAGGCAATGAGTTACCTGTTCCTTTCTTGCTCCCCAGCCCTGTAGACATGAAGGTGCAACTGCAGGAATAATCATCTCAAGCCCTGTGGAATAAGTTAAAGCTTGAGAGTAGAATAAGGAAGGGTGCATAAACTGCGTGATTGCCTAGGAGTTCAGGGCCAGTCTGGACACCATAGCTAAACCCTGCACTCTGCTCCCCAAAGACGATGGTGGAAGGTTGGTGGGCAGCCCCCAGCACACTCCTCAGTGTCCTTCAGTGGCCAATCTGATCCAGCTGATAGATAAGACAGAAGAGGCTCATTTTCCAGCTGGCCACTGGGGAGGTAGAGAGAGCAAGCAGAACCCACAGGAAGAGGCACAGACAGTCCCTGGAAGCTTCAGGAGCCATGGCTGATAGGAGCTGCCCCCAGTCCCTTTTTTAGCCTTAGCCTGTGTAATCATAAATAGACCAGGTGAACTCAACACAAAGGAAGAAAATGAATACTGTGTCACTAGCCACCTTTCCTAAATTGTGCCCAAGACAAGATGGGAGGTTGCTTCTACGTTCTCCTAATTGGGGAACAAGTAGGAGTTGGAGCAATGTCAAGTCAGACCAAGCCTACCAGGAAAGGATATATATATATCCTTAGCTGAGCAGGTCAACCCTCACCTCTGAACATGCTCCAGAAGCTTTTAATCTAAGCTCATGGAAGGGAACAGCTTGCCATGAGCTTTAGCAACCCTGGGGTGCCAGCGACATGTTCACATTACCCAGCATGGCTGAAGGAGGAAGCAGTAGAATATGGAAGGCACTAGGCGTGCGACTCAGAGCAAAGCGACACTGTCCTGAGGAGAGAGACTAGGAACAAAACTGACCACTACAGCACACACTAGTGTGGAAGACACACACACACACACACACACACACACACACACTTACACACACTTTCTTAAAAAAAAATTAACCACCTGGAAAAGTTACAAATACTGCCATTCAGAAACATCACTGCCTTTTGTAGTCTAACCTCCCTCCACCAGCCAGCAAAATCATGACCAGACTTCTTAAAGGTTCTTAAACTATTCAAAGAGATTTTTAGAAACATAAAGCAACAAGTTTTTGTTCTGTAATTTGTTTTACTGCACTTAAAGTTTTAAATTTTGTCTTTTGGATTTCTTTTCCTCCTCCTCTTTTTAAAATGGAATCAACGTGGTAATATCTCTGTATTTGCTTTGAGGCTTCCTGGACAAAAACCGTTACTATTTCTGTTCCTAGTTCATTGTTGCTTGCCCTTCTGTGGGTATGACATCAATTTATTATAACCAATAATTTACCATGCCTTCTAGTCACCAAATCACCACCACATGCACTGGTGATTCAGAGGAAAAAAATGAGTATATGCAAGTAAAGCCAGTATGCCCATCAGCAGTGTAAAGGAAAGCCTGGTCTTTATTTCTCCTTCAATAAAAACATACTTATTATCAATCTGCGAAGATTATGTAGAGCTTCCAGATGAGGCAGAGAAAACACAGCTCCACCAGGTTTTTACAGCTTCCATTCAGTCGGTACTCAAACCTGGAGGGTAGCGAGATAAACTAGAACAAGCCCAGGATTTCTGTGTATACCTCTCATCAGCATTCAACATTTAATACAAAAACACAGACTTGCTTGGCTCTGAGTAAAAAAAAAAAAAACATCATTTTGGAAATGGTTTAATAAATTGTTCTATCTCCTGTCTTCCTAGTAGGGTTATTATTTTCTATTTTATTTAAGGAAGTAATATGTTCCTTTAAAATAATGACATCAACAACTTTGATATATATCACATTATATCTGCATTGATAAGTAAGGTTTCATTTCAAACCCATGCCCACCCCTATGTCTCCCCCAGGACAGGCTCTGAGCTGAGAGCTACACAAGCAGGGATGATTCCTGTTCCACAGTGTCAAACTAGACAGGCAATGAAAAACTCAACAGTTTTCAAATCAGTAGGAACTAACTCCCTTGGATATGTTTCTTAAGACTCATATGATTCACTCAAAGAAGGACCTGAGCCAATGAGACCAGGTGGAGGATACCAAAGACATTCTTGACCACCAGAGCCAAGAGTCCTCATCCTTCACTCCTGCTCAGAGATATGCCACTACTGATCCTGCTTCCTGAGAGAATGTTTTGGAAAGAAACAAACAGTAAACCATGGGCCAGAATGTAAACAGAAGCAGTAGTGTTGGACCACAAGAATGAAATGGCTACAAAAGAAAACAGACTCTATCAGCTGTGAGAAAACATGCCATTTTCTGGGTTTCATCCCACATATAACTACTACTTATGGCAGAGAGAAGTGAGTAAATACCCATGGTTTGGGGGCACAGCCCAAAGCAGTGTTCCAGTAAGGACAGAAGTTTTTTTCTTCCCATATATACGCCTATAAATATATGTAAGTGTGTGATACTCATTAGAAACATGTTCTCCCTTCTCCCAAACTTAAGGTAGAATTTACAGCTTGGGCATGTCCATCTACGCTTGCCATGGAGAAACCTGGTTCTAAATCAAAATTTTACTTAAGAGAAACCAAACCACCCCAAACAGAAAACAGCATGAAAAACTCCTAAGAAGACATCTGAAACAAATCTGTGTATGTCTCACAAAGATTCTATCTCCAACAAATACTTTTAATATTAACACAAGAACTACCATCAAAAAGGAAAGGAAGGAAGGAAGGAAGGAAGGAAGGAAGGAAGGAAGGAAGGACTCACTACCTACCACAGAACTCCAAAGCTTTTCCTCTAAAGCCAATGTGTGGACATAACATTTGGCTTAAAAAGGAGATGCTACAGAAACCCCTCAGAAACCACAGAAACACCTCAGAGGGCAGGACTGGTTATCTCTGAATGCTTCTTTATTGTTAATCACTGGTTGGATTATTATGAGACAACAGCTCATAATGCTGGCTGCCAACAATACTCCCATTTACATAGTATTTAATTTCAGTGTTTTAATTTAATTAATCGTTTAATTAAGTGACAAATACATTAACATAAAGAATAATTTTTTAAAAAATTTTTTAAAGAAAAATGGCACAAACACCCAACATACATATATACATACATACTATTGTTTTGCTTTGTTTTTTGAAATTTAGCAATTACATAATTTCGTACCATTAAAAATGAAGCCTATATTAGCACATGAAAGAGTTGGGCATTTTCTAAGGTCAAGTTGCTAAAATTAAAAACCTGCTTTCAGGTGCCAGTGATAGAGTGCAGGCTTGGCATGTGTGAGGCCCCAGCTTGCTCCAGGCTCCAGTAGCAGAGACAGACAGCTGATTCCAAGATGGGTTCAGACTTCTTTCAAGACCCATCTGAGCCTTAGTACTGAAGTACAAAACAGGCCAGGGTGCAAGATTGGAGAAGATAGGCTCAAGAGCCCAACAGGGGATGTCAGATGCCAGTGAAAAGGCTTCTTCTATAGGAATTGGGAGTGGCAGTGGGGTGACCTAAAACAGCCATCAGCACAGGTGTGAAGAGGGCCCAGGGAAGCATGGTGGGAATGTGGAGGCAACAGGATACTGTTCTCATACAAGGTGCAGTAAATAACTATATCCAAGAATAATGGATCCTCACCTGTCCAAGAAAGGAATTACAGATGTGGAAAGAGATTAATAAGAAATGAGTTTGGAGTATCAGCATGAACTAACAGACAGACATGAATCCACTCAAATGTGCAAGACCTCTTCTTTTCTCTTGTTCAGTCCACTAAACATGGCTGTGAACAGCAACAACTTAAATCAGTGAACATGCCTTAGTTTCTATGTTTTCCACTGTCCAAAATGAGGGTCTCAAGCTGTAGGACTAGGGCATGAAAAATGTAAGTTTGGAACAGGTTATTACAGCAGAAAGCAAGAAAGTGGTCAAAGGATAAAGGCCTATCTGAAAGACAACACTGCAAACCTGGCAAGATTTCAACAGGAAGACAGACCAAAGGAAGAAAGTGTAACACATTGAACAAGACAGAAATGCAAGAATCTACAGGTACAAACACAGGAGAACAAACAAGAACAGGAACATCCTTTGCTTTCAACTAGTAACAGCAGAAGGAATGATTATTTATTCAGCTGGGACGCACTGGTGAGTGCTAAGGCCAACGGGTATGGTGCAAAGTGAACAGGGTACTTAGAGAGACTCTGAGGAGCTCCCCACAAAGATGCTTATCACTTTTACACTAATTTTATTACAGAAGGGTAACTCTACAATGATGAACCTGACCAACACCCCCAATGGAGCAAATCAAAACCACACACTGAGATCACAAGGCAGTATAGTTCTTGCATCCCAAATACACAATGAGAACCAACTCACAGGAAATCAATCCAAACTGACTAATCTACTAGCTTGTGCTCTCTAAGAGTGTCAGTCATAAAAACATCAATCCAATGACCTGTTTCAGATTGAATATGGCATAAGAGACCTAACACTCAAGGCATTTAAAACTCCATTTTAATAAAATGAAGGCTTATACACGGATTTAAAAAGATAGTAAAAAAGGAAGGAAAGAAAAAGGGTTAAATATTGATGGTTATGAGACTGGAAATTACATAAATTTAATGTAACATAGGGAAAAAATACTGAACTAAAACAATCAATACAAGGCGAGCAGTAAGACAAGTTCGTGTCAAGTTAAGTGAGTAGGGTAAAGAGTGGTGAAAGAATCTGCACTTCCTGTGCTGAATTTCTAGTGTAGGTCATAGCCCTATCTGAGACTGCTTCAACAGCTCATACCAACTGCAGAACACACACAGTAGTACTCCTTAGTTAATGTGCAGGGTGGGGTGGGGTGGAGGTGGGGTGGGAGAACAGCACCAACCTCAAAAACCAACAGAGGGGTGGGGTGGAAGCTCAAAAATTAACATGGGCTTTAACCTTGATTCTCGAGATCTCACTACTTAGTTAAAAAAACTAGTCTGAGCTCAGCCAGCACCTTCTATTGGTGAGGGTTTTTTTTTTGTTGTTTTTTTTTTTGTTTTTTTGTTTTTTAACTACTTGGACCTGGAAGTTAGGGAGGCATTATCACACTCATGGTTTTACATATAAAGCAAAGCTGCAACAGAAAAGGAAACTAAGAATCCTGATACACCTTGAGTATCAGTCTCTTTAAGACTGCATCTATCTGTCTATGAATAGAAAACCCACCCTAATGTAAGAACAGTGAAAATCTAAAAATGCACCACCCTAATGTAAGAACAGTGAAAATCTAAAAATGCAGCAGTACCTAGGTGGACAGGAATATGATTACATTCAATCTCAAGTCCCATTTTCTTCAGTTTTAGAACTAAATTTTGTGTCTCAACAAAAATTATAGCCCACGTTGTAATAAAAACAAAACATAAAACCTAGTGTTAAAGGGTGAGGGTGTAACTGCATGGTAGAGTATATGCTTATTAAATTTGAGGAAATGCATACAGACAACTGAAGAGAATGGAAAGCTATATTTTCAGAGCAGAAGTAAACTAGAAACAGTAATCTTAGAACAATGAAGCAGCTCTGAACCAGCTATATCTCCATGTGAAGTGTGTAACGTGTCACACAATAAGTGTCTTTTGGAAGCATAATTACAACCTCACTTGGGGACAATACCCATACCCCACACTTGCCAATTTTACACATCTGCTATTTGTCAGGAGTTCTTAAACATATCAATTGTCAAACTGTGGGCAAATTAGACAGAAATAACTTGCAGGAGGAATTACTTACTTTATGGCTCCATGGCACATGGTTTCTTAGGCAGAATATGGCAATGGGAGCCCAAGGAAGAGGGTAAGTGCACGACCATGCAGGAAGCAGAGAAAAGGAATGTGGGCATAGCTACTTTCCAGATCTGCAGTTTATGGGATGGCACTGCACACATTCAGAGCAGGCCTTTCCTCCAGGTTACTGCCCCACGTATACGTTTTCTCCTTGTGAACAAAGGTGTACTTTACTGGTCCTAGGCATGTCCCAAACCAGTCAGTCCAACAAGCACTTAACTACCACAAAGACCAAGCATGGAAAAGTGAGATGAGGTGAAGACATGAGATCAACATTTATCAGATACAAACTTTGAAAAGATGTAACGGATGTTTTAAAAAAGGATGATATAATGGACAACTTCAGTGGGCAACTAAAAATATCACCAGTAAACACAAATCATGAAATACACTAAACTGGGTGTGATGATACATGTCTGTAGTCCCAGAACTTGGGAGATAAAGGCAGGAAGCTGAGAGATGAGACCAGCCTGGACTGCCCTGTCTCAAAGACCAAAACCAGAGCCGGCAAGATTTCTCAGCAAGGAAAGATACCCACTGTCAAGTCCGGCACACCTGAGTTTGATCCCCTGGATCCATATGGCACATGGAGATAACTGACTCCCACAAGCTCTTTAGTTTCCACAAACATGCTATGGAGCAGACACACGCACACCCCACAAAAACATTAAGTATGTGGTGACTGGAAACAGAAATGCTATTAAGAACATGAGGCAAACTGACCCGAATTCTTCATACAGTGTGGCTGAGAGTTAATATGGCACAACTACCCTTAGAGAAAAACATGCCCATTTCTTATAAAATACACCTACCTTCTAAACCAGTAACTCTACTTCTGGGTATTTATTCAAAAAATAAAAGCAATGTCCATACAAAATTCATATACAAGTTTGTTCATTCATAACAGTAAAATTAAACCCTCTTCAACAGTTCAACAAAACTACAAAATACATAACCATAGGGATGAGTCTCAAAAACATTTTGCAACAGTGAAACAAGTTTCACACAGAGAGCACATACATGACTCAACAAAATCAAGTTCTACAAGAGACAAACAACATCTCAACAATAGCTGCCTTGGAAAACATGGGGTGATAGTAACAGCAGAGCAGGTTGTTAAGTATACACACTTGTCAAGAGGGGACTATGTATATAAGATTTGTTCATTTTGTTACATGTAAATAATTTAACAAACTACCCATCCGTATTTAAAAAAAAAAAAAAAAAAAAAAAAAACCCCAGCTAATGTGGACTGGGGAGGTGGCTCGGGCAGAAAAGAGTGGAGCAAGCACTACTGTTGGAGCCATCTCCGGAGTGTGGACCCCCGTTCACATAAAACCCTGGCAACATGCTTCATATATCCTAGCACCGAGGAAATGATGACACAAGGATCCCTGAAGCTCAAAAGACAGCTAGAATTGCTGCACTCTAGGTTCAACGACAAACTGACCCTTTCTCAAAAGATAATACGGAGTAACAGAAGAAGACTCCCAACATCAATCCCTGGCCTTTGACAAATGTGCACATACAACATGTGCCCACACAGGGTGACCATGTTCAAACACAAAACAGCAGCAAAATCTAGGTAATTATAGCATTCTGAAATCAGAAGACAGTATGCCATTGTAATTTACTTTGAAATGTATCAAAAAATAAGATGGATAGATGTATGGATCGTGGACAAATAAACACCAGATAAATAAAAATGTTACTGGTAGACTCTTCTGTTTCAAATTTTTCATAATAAAGTGTTGCAGAAATATACAAAAGTAATATTCATTTTTTTCTAGCAAACAAAAAAAACTTATAACAGAAGGCAGGCATTAAAGAAAATCTGAAGGAATTAAATTTTTCTGAAAGTAAGAATTGATTTCAGATGAGAGAACAGAGATGAAGGAAATACAAAGAATAAAAGAAGAGGTAACTTTGAATGTAAACTGAAATGTATATTCATGGTATGGAACAGTTATAAACCACATCTTACAGGATATAGAGACAGGTGGCAACAGACCAAACAGCAAGAGTAAAATGGAATTATATTCTAAAACCCATGCACTACTGGGAAATGAGATTAACTTATAGTCATTTACTAAGACAAAACTGCAAGATACATTCTCTACTAGAGTTAACTACTACTATAGGAAAGAAGGAAACAGAATTAAACATGACCTTGAAAAGTAGGAGAAACACCAGTCCCAAGAGAAACACCAATTTTAAAAAGTAGCAAGAATGTAGTCTCTAGATCCAAGTATCAATTATTATTTAAAAACAAAGTAGACAAATGGAATACAATTAAGACTCCCTTTGTTGTTTGGTATAGGGTCTCACCCAAGGGCAATCTAGCCACTGTTTCTCCAGTGAAAACAGACTTTTGATCCAACATAGGGAGTCCAGAAATAGTAATCCATTTTTGTGTGTGTGTGCCAGCCCATGTGACCAGGATCCATTACCTGCCATGTAGGCATTAAAAAAGCCAGCACTGAAATGTGCTAGGCACAGTCATCAGGGTGCATCACCCTTCTGCCTCCCATCTGCCAACCTCAGCCTCAGCACACATCTGTTCAAGATGCATCAACCTCACATCTCTGGGCACAGCCCATCTCATCAATCTGCCAGCCCTGCCTGATATACACTGACCACCTGCAAACCAGGACCTGTGCAAAACAAAATGCAGTGATACTTATTTTACTACAGTTTCTATCACAATTCACCTGTATGTCCTTTTCCTGGGAGATAATGATTAAGATGTGTGTTAATCTCACTTAAAGCCTTCACATGTTTTGTCTGCCATCTTAAAGAAAACAAGAACTTATTTGTCAATTGAGTACATTCTCTGCAACTGACCGAAGTATTTTAATACCCTGGAATACCAGCTAAGACTAAGTCACAGAGCTTAAAATTTTATAAAGTTTTCTATCTAGTATACTATCAATATGAGCTTACAAAGAAGAACCCACTTAAGTTTGAAATGGTCTACAAAATGAGTTTCAGGGGGGGCTATACAGAGAAACCCTGTCTCAAACAAACAAACAAACAAACAAACAAACAAAAAAGGGGAGGAACCAAAGGGTTAAGCATACAGAATCTGACAGGTATTAAGTAATCCTTTCACTCAGCTGCGATGCACAGTATTTCCTTCTCCTTTAATCCTAAATCTAAAGAACAAATCCTTTCCAAAATTAATTATTTTATAAATTTTAAATTCACATACTCAAAATTAATTTTCAAATATGGATTTATAGCATCCTTATTACTTCCAACTTAATGCCATTTGATTTTTAATTACATTTATGTTGTATGTGTGCAGCATGTGTGTTTGTGTGAACATATGACAATATGCCCCTGTAAGTCAGAGAGGAACTTTTGGGAATCAGTTCTGTCCTTCCACCATTAACCTTCCACCATTAAGTTCCCAAGATTAAACTCAGACCATGGAGTTTGGCAGCAAGAGCTTTCACCCTCCCAGCCATTTTGCTGGTCCGTTTTATGATATAGAGTCTCATATAGCCCAGGCTGGCCTCAAACTCACTGTGTTGGCAAGGATGGACTTGAATTCCCACCACTCCTGCCTCCATGTCCAGAATGCTGGGACTATAGAAATGCACTACTGTATCTGGTTTATATGTTGCTGGGGATGGAGACCAAGACTGTCTACGCTAGCCAGGCCCTCTAATTGAACTACAGTCCTAGCCCCTTTTCAATCTTGAAATCTTTTCCTTTCCCTTGCATGTGAACTCAAACATGGTCACATTATATATGGTTATCACAGCATGCACACATGGCCTCCGTCAATGCCTCATACCCTTTCCACAAGTTCTGAATTACAGTCACCGTATACATTGATTTGTCCCATCCATCCTATTCTGGTTTCCTATAACCATTTGTTCTTAGCCCCTTTTGTGCTTCTGAGATATGCTGCTGTGTACATCCTCTCCTCTAAAGTCTTTAAAAGTAATGCAGTATTTTTCAGGATTTACTTGTTGTTTTGCTCAGGAAATAAATGCCAGACATCAAAGAAGTAAATCTGCACAGATTTCTTTACCTCCACAGTGGCAGAGGCCTGCAAGGTTAACACCCCCCACACCCCACCCTGTGATGTCAGCAGGGGATTAGAATTGAATTGCTATGTAAATGCTGAAAGAATTTTGCTACCCAGGAAAAGGGTTGGCTGTAACGGTCCCATTACACATTTTTTACAGTCATGACATGGCACATTATAAGCTTGCTCAATGATAAGCTCTTTATGAGAGCTACAAGTCTGCAGCCTTCCAGAACAAAGACCTCTTCTGTCTTCAATTTCCTAGAAGTCAGTAAGCTACAAATCACATCCTGTACAATATCCACTCAGAGGATCCAGTCTTGTGTTGGTTTGCCCAGTTTCCCAGAACACAGCAGTTCACAGGACACGGCAACCACAACAAAATCCCTTCATTTTCAATTAGATGCATGGCTCTTCGTTCTAACTGCCCCCACCCTACTTTTGGAGTCAGACTCATATAGCAGTCTAGGCTGTCCTCAAGCTTACTACGTAGCTGAGGTTGACCTTACACTTCTAATCTTCCTCTATCTTGTAAGTGATGGAAACATCCTCCATCACTCCTAGCTCTAACTTTTTAAATTTTGAAATAATTTTAGAGTGGCTGGTGAGATGTCTGGTTAAGGCACTTGCCACTGAGTCTGATGGCCTGAGCTTGGTGTCTGGGACACACATGGTAAAAGGGGAGATCCAACTCCATGGGATATCCTCTGACCTCTCTCTACACATACTCCATGGCTGTCTCTGTGTCTCTCTCTGTCAAATGTAACAAAGAGTAGTGAAACCATTTCCAATTTACAGAGTTGTAAACAGAGGGGTGCACCTCTCATCCTGTTTCACATCCTATGTATCTATAACACATACATCAAAATGAGGAAATTAACATTCACACCCCACTCGTCACTAAGCCTGTTCACAATCCACCAGCTTTCCCGTCCATGCCCCTTTCTCTTCCACTCCGGAGCCCCACAATGAAAGGAGTCTTCAAGTCTCCCATAGTCTCCACTCTGTTTCTTCATTTTTCTTTGCTTTTCATGACCCTGACACTGGAAGAAACACTGATCAGGTGTCTTGGAGGAACTTCTATACTTCGAGTTTCTACATTAGTCTTGATTGGTCTGGGGTTACAGATTTAACATTAAGGAAGTGAGCTGTCTTCACACCCCATCTCATTGGAGAGAATATAATATGGACAAATCATCCCACTGTGACTCTCTGTTGTGGATGCTGGTCTCACAGTAAGTCACACTTTGTAACTACTTAAACATGTAACTAGTAGCATAAATAAACTTTAAGTTACTTAAGTAGCTAGTCTAAAAAGCTGAGTTTTCAGAGGGATTGACAACTATACCATGTAAATAAATATTTAGTTTTAAGTGTGTGGTGGTACATGCCTATTAATACCAGACCTCAGAAAGTAGAGGTAGGAGAACTGGGAATTTAAGGCCAGCCTAGGCTACATGGTGAGAACAAGTATCAACAAAGAAAAGAAATCTTGTCAAAACTTTATGTTTGTCATCTGCTATGACTGATGTGTTCTCATGCTGTCACTCAGGGATTACTAATGTCCTTCATTCTCACCCATTTTTTTTATTTGGTCACACAATGGTTATCATGGCTCAGAGAGAAGAAGGAACATAAACAGTGTTGACCTTATAAAGCACAGCCCGAGGAGAACATCTGGTGGTCCATCTGGCTTCCTCCAACCCAATTATAGGCAATACTTCCTGGAAAACTGGAGTCCAACCCTTTCTGCTACAAAGGACAAAGGTTAAATCAGAATGCCAATGAAATATTAAATTCTACACAGTTCCAAAACACCATTAACTCCTAAAAAAAAAAAAAAAAAAAAAAAAGTCCTGTGAGTATAAATGAATTGACGACTCCTGAACATCTAGTGGGTCTAAGAATCATCAGAGATAGACAGGGAAATTCCACCCAAGATGCCAGGGCTAGGTTCGGCAGTGGAGACTATTCCTCCCAAGTGATTAAAGCAAATCTCCTGTAAAGTCACCTTTGATAAACTCCAACCTGGTATAAGATCTACAGATAATCCCAGTACTTGAAATATACACAAATATACAACATCCTCATTAAACAAAGTCCCTCTGTTGCACAAGATTGAGACACATCAACTTACAACACTCTTCTAAACCTTAAGCAATTTTACACAATTCCCCTAATCCAGGCAACACCGCCTTTACCACCAATACTGCACTGTCAAATTCATTCTCACCTTTGTCTCCTCACTTCCTATGCTAAATACACCAGATTAACTTACCAATCAGGATGATTAAATATCAGAATTAGAAACTTAAACTTGCTGTTGCCATTTGGCCTCTTAAAAGTATCATGGTTACTTTGTTTGAAGCAATCTAAAGATGTACTTGCTTTATCAATACATATATTAAATTGGAACATTCTGGGTGTCCAATCATCTTTGGAGACACTGAGACCCAGTCTGCCAAAGCCCTTTTACAGTGCACTCCTAATTCATAGTGCTCCTCTCCACTGCTGCACAGCTCTACTTGCTTTCCTGTGTAGACTGCAGGGTTCTGCCCTGGGTACTGCCCATTTGTCAAGCAGATACTGAAGCACTTTCATTTTCATGTTGATAAGAAATTCTTGGAACTCAGGAATTACTATATTCCTATTATCTCAAAATGACTTTGAATACATATATATTAAAAGACAGGCAGGCTATACATTCTGCTGGAAGAATGAGAGTAATAACACCTGTGATCTCAACTTTTCAACTATACAGGAAGCACCATTGGGCTATATTTTAAGGCTTAAAAAAAAAAAGAAGAATGTCACTATTCTACCTCCTGTTAATGTGCTAAAGAGCCTTCTTGTCAACTACACAAAAAAGTTTAACAGGCAAAATGATACCTTCCAATAATAAAAGTGATTAAGAAATACAGCCTAGAACACCTTTAACACATGTCAACCAGACTCAAGAATTATAAAGACATGCGCTAGTCGTCCTTTCTCTCAAGCACAATCAATCCACCTGTACACCATTGCAGAGATGCTACTGAAGATTTAACAGTTCTAAGTCCAAATCCAAGAAGAGAGATTCCAATACAATGCTCTTTACAAACTAGTCAAAACCCTGTTAATACATGTCAAAATCTTTATAGACCGAACTCTATAGGAATGAGTTCTGAATGACTGCTTTCCAAAACCCAAGGATACCAGCTCTCTCAACTCACAGGATTAACTCTTATCCTGCTCCAGTTACGATAACACGCATCATCGTGATCCTTGACTACCCTCCTTTGGGGGCAATTTCTACCCTGTGCCATTCTGAAGGAAATTCAGGTTTGGAGAAGTTAGGTAATTTGTTTCACAAGACCACACAGCTAAATGAGAAGCACTGAGATTCAAGCCCAGGACTATCTGTGACCAGTGTTCTCCCCAGCCCTTGCCATGTCTCAATTGCTGTGCTATTCTGGCCTCTCCATCCAGTACTTCTCATGCTAGTCATTTTGCTGTCTTAAGACCACACGCATGCTGTAGTTTGTTTCTTTGTGCTCCAGTCTATCCCTTCTAGAGTTTAAGAGGGTAGGGTTGTCTGTTACTTTTCTATTGCTGTGATAAACACCACAACGAAAGCAACTTCTAAGGAAAGCATCTCATATGGGGCTATGGTTTCAGAGGGTTAGAGACCATGATCACACAGCAAAGGCATGGCAGCAGAACAGCAGGGCACTTATATCTTGATCCTCAAGCTGGAGGCGAGAAAGAGAATCCTTTGAAATCTCAAAGCCCTCCCCAAGTGACACACCTCTTCCAATAAGGCTACATTTCCCAATCCTTTCCAAAGAGTTCCACCAACTGGGGACAGTATTCAAACATATGAGGCTGTGAAGGCCATTCAAATTCAAATCACTACAATGGTTTACGTTTTGTGCACCAGTGTCCCCAGAACAGAAGTGGTCCGAATTTTATTTTTTAAATGAACATGTTGTAACTCAGTGCTCAGAAGTCTTCCAAATTTTTAGGGCACAACTATTTGACTTCTTAAAAGTACAAAGAGATATTAAGAATAATGTACTAGGCCAGGCGGTGGTGGCACACACCTTTAATCCCAGCACTTCGGAGATAGAGACAGGTAGATCTCTGTTGAGTTTGAGGCCAGCCTGTTGTACAGAGCATGTTCCAGGACAGGCTCCAAAGCTACACTAAGAAACACTGTATCAAAAAAACCAGAAAAGAATAATGTGTCTATGTGAAAAGACACTTTAAGCTGTGAGCCTAGCATCCAATAAAAGTATATGAAAAGAGAAGAGTAAACAATCAAAAACTTTTGTCCTCTGTAAAAGTATACAGAGCACTGGTGAGAATCCCCAGTAGCCTTTTCAGGACTCTGAATTCTACCTGGATAACTCAGGGAACATTTACACAAGAGAAGCAGCAAACCTGTGTAAACAGTGAGCTCTGTGGTCTTGAAACTTACTCTGTATCTAACTCATTTTCCAGATCTATGCTAGTCTTGACAATGACTGCAGTCCCTGGAGGGGTCAGTGTGTGTCATGAATTTCCTTCAAAACCCAACTCCAGAACTAGAAAGCCATCTCAGTGGTTAAGAGCATCTGCTTCTCTTATAAGGGACCCCACTTCAGTTCCTTGTACCCACATTGGGTGCCTCATAATTGCCTGTAACCTCTGCTCTTGGAGTATCCAATTTCCTTTCTGCTGGCTTCCATGGGCACTTGCATGCACATACCCATATACACACACACATGCATACACATAATTAAAAACACCATTTCCAAAGAACTCTAATTATTTGTCTGGTAGGTTTCCTGAAAGACCCCACTTTACAAAGCTGTTTTTATTTAACAAGGCTGTGAGCTTTCTGATTGCAAATAGCATCTTTGGCTTTCAATAAGGGTGAAGGAATAGTATTTGGTCCATATGACTATTACACTGCCCAAAGGATAGTTAATAGTCAAGGCAACAGACAAATGAGAAAACTTTTGTAAAATGAGGGCAGTTGGTGGGCATGGTGGCATATGCTTTTAATGCCAACACTTGGGAGGCAGAGGTAGGCAGATATCCAATTTCAAGGCCAGCCTGATCCATAGAGCAAGTTCCAGAACAGCCAGGGCTACAGAGGGAAACCCTGTCCTGAAAACAAAACAAAACAAAAAACAAAAACAAAAACAAAGGAAGGAAGGGAGGGAGGGAGGGAGGGAGGGAGGAGGGAGGAGGGAGGGAGGGAGGATAGTCGTCAAGGTTCTGGAAAAATGGGTTAGCAGTTAAGAGAGCCTGCCGCTCAATCATAAGGACCTAAGTTCAGATCTCAGGACCCATGCAATAATATTCACACACATAAATAAAATAACCTTAAAAAAACAAGCAACCAAACAAAAAAATGAGGCAAGGTGGCACATGCCTTTAATCGAAGCACTCAGGAAACAGGTTAGAGGAGTTTGCGCATAGCCTGGCATAGTGATTTCCAGGACAGAGATACATAATAAGAGAGCCTGTCTCAAAAAAGAAAGGGGGAAGCAGGCAAGATGGCTCAGTGGCTAATGATTCTTAGTAGCTGACAATGCAAGCCTGACAATCTGAGATGCATCCCCATAACCCACATAAAGATGGATCCATAAAATCATCCTGTGGCCATCACTCACATGCCTTGGCATGTGCCCTTTCATAATAATAAAGAGCTCCAAAAGAGACTCTGAGAAGTTCCCACGAATATACTGGAAGAATATACTAGAAGACCATAACAATGCAGGGGTTGTGCACGTCCTCAGGTTAGTTCTCATTTCTGGCTGGCCATAATGCTCTGTCCGCAATTTTCAGCTGACTGATAGGTTTGGAGCAAGCATGGACTCATGGGTGCATGTGCAATCTCCTTAGCAGAGTACAAGACTTATTGGTTCTAGGCATCTAAGTAGCTCCAGCTGAGGACTGAACAGACTAGGTGGTGGCCTGTCTAACACAGCAACTGTTACAAGACTTCTCTGAAAAGTCACCAAACAGTGCTGGCATTCTGGGTGAGGGACAGACTCTGATTTCCACAATTATCACACTTAAGAATAAATATCTAATTGCTACCAACATGCAAATAAATAAGAATGAACACACGAATGTTTGTGAGGAGACATTATTAGAGATAAGAAACTACTGCTTTTTTAAAGAGGCAAACAAATTCTGGAGTTGAAAAGTACAATACCTGAAACGAAAACTAACAGATTTGAACAGGCAGAAGAGACATCATCAGTGAACCTGAAGACAGGTCAGATTATCCTGTGTGAGGAAAGGAGAACAGAATGAACAAAAATGAACATAACCTAAGTACATGCATGTGGAAGTTAAAGAAGGAAAAGATGCAGAAAAGAGCTGGGGAGTGACAGCAGGAACAATTAGAAAAACACAGCTGAGAAATTCCCCAAACTGAGGAAAAACAGGCCATTCAAACAAGGATCTCAACAAACTCAAGGATGAACACAGACTCCACACATTGGAGAGCCAGAAATTCTCAAAAGAGCAGCATGGTAAAGAGACACATCACACACAAGGGATGTTCATGAAGCAGAACAGAGAAGGACAAAAACTGTAACACAGGCAAAGATGGACTTTACCATGGTAAAAGCATCCATCTGCCAGGAAAATGGTAATTATAAAAAATATGCATCTTAAAACAAGCTCCAAAATAAAGAAAACACTGACAAGGAATGAAAGAAACAACTAATTCAGCAATAGTAGACTTCAATGTTCTACATTCATAATGGATAGAATACTAGACCAAGAAAAAAATCAACTAAAACCCAGAAAATTTGGGTATGTGTGTGCTTCATTTTCAATAATGGATAGGATTATACAGCAACAAACAAACAACAACATCCAGAAAATTTGGTCAATACTTTTTGTGTGTGCTCATGTGTACACAAGCATGTTGTGTGTAGGTGCACTTGTGTACATAAGTATATTGGGTATAGGTGCACATGTGTACATAAGCATGTTAGGTGTAGGTGCTCATGTGTACTACATAAGCATGTTGGGTGTAGGTGCACTTGTGTACATAAGTATATTGGGCATAGGTGCACATGTGTACATAAACATGTTGGGTGTAGGTGCACATATTTGGTGTCTTCTTTAATTGCTCTCCACCTATATTTTTTGTAGCCTTTTTCTTTCTTGTTTTGTTTGTTTTTTGAAGCAGGGTTTCTCTGTGGCCTTGGCTGTCTTGGAACTCACTCTGTAGACCAGGCTGACCCTAAACTCAAGAAATCCACCTGACCTCTGCCTCCCAAGTGCTAGGATTAAAGGCATACACTGCCCAGCTAGTATTTCTTTTATTTCATGCTGGTGATCTGTACTCAGGTTCTTATGCTCGCACAGACAGCTGTTTACAGACTGAATCATCTTTCCAGCCCCTGAAAACATTTAAATTAATCCTAACAGATCTATAGAAACATTCACCAACAGTACAAGACATATTACTCAAGTACATATGGAACATTCTCCAATAGAGACCAACCATATGCTGAATCATAAAGTCTCAATACATTTAAAATACTAAACCTACACAAAGTGCATTCTTTAACCATAGTGGAATGGAATTAACAGTCCATAGAGCAATGGCTGGTCTTCCTTTCTCCAATTTTCCTCTTTCTCTTATGCTACTCCTAATCACTGCTGATTGGTTTTCTTACAGTAGCCTCTGTGTGTGCATGTGCATACATGTCTGTGTTTTGAGACAGGGTCTTTTACTGAACCTGGCTGATCCAACTAGATTAGTTGGCCAGGAACTCTCCTGTCTGTCACCCCTGCTCTGGAATTAGGAAAGTATTGGGTACTGGGGGTCCTAAGTCAGCCCTTCATGCTTGCATAACAATGTCCTCAGCCCCTAAAACTTGCTATTTGAATCCATCAGAGGCTAAGAAACTGAATCAACAAATTTACAGAACAACAAAAAAACCTTTCTTCTTGTTCTCTCTTTTAAAACAATAATATAATAATAGTCTATACGTATGTCTAAACAAAACAAATCACTTTTCCCAACTCTTCAACACTGCATCTCAGAAACTCTTATTAGTAACTTGAGGTAATAGTGTCCACCCCATGTGAAGGGTACCAGACTTAACCATCAAATTTAAGCTTCTAGACCAGTTCTTACTTTGCTTTAACTTCTCTGTGAAACAAACAAACAAAAAAAAACATTTAAAAATCAAGTGCTTAAAAGGCAGTTTAATACCAGCAATAATAATAAAAAGTTTAGAAATAAATCTGAGTTTTGGCTTTTGACAACTGTTCCTCATGAGTCATTTTAATTACACAGCTATTACTGGAGGAATTATTTCTACTTCAAGGCAATTAAAAAAATTATTCCTTTGTCTAGGCTTACAATAGAGAAAAATAAGTACCTTCCAAGATTCAAAGCTTAATGTAATTCTCTTACAGGAAGTTTAAGGAAGGATTAATCTTGCCTGAATGTTGAACATGGAATCTCTTAGTGATAGGGGAAGGGTACAGGTACCAGGCAGGATGATCAAATGGTAAATGTTCCAAGTAATGTATTTCTTAAGATGAGAATGAAGAACTATATGTAAAAGGGTAAAATTTTAAATACAGAAAAACACAGGATAAAATCTTTGTGACTCAAAGAAGAAACAATTTCTTAATAGACTAAAAAGATGGGCTGGAGAGATGGCTTAATGATTAAGAGCATTGGTTGCTTGCTACCGAGAGGACCCAGGTTCAGCTGCCAGCTTCAGTTCGGGGGGAATCCAACCCTCTCCTGGCCTCTGTAAGCAATGTACATGTATGTTGCACAGACACACAAGAAGGCAAACACACACACATAATACTAAAAAAATTAAAAACATTAAAAAGCACAAGCCATCTAAGAAAGGTAATGTTAAATTAGATTTAGACTCACAACTAGCCAATTTTTAAAATTCTACAATTCAGTTAAGACAAAAAGACAAAGCACATAATCTAGAAGATACTGTGTTGAGAACAAAGCACTTGAACAAAATCCCAAAACAGACAGCATTCCATGCAAAACATGGGCCAAAACTGTGAGTAGGCAGGCAACTCACAGAAAACAAAACTCTCAGCACAGCTGAAGGGAGGAGCCTCTGGCACAAGCCCAGGGGAGAGACAGCCAATATAATCTAGGAATATCAATGTCATCATAATGCATTTAAAGAACTGCAAAGCAGCAGGGACATTCCTGCCTGCTGCCTGCCTGCCCACATTCCTGGGGAGAGACCCTATGGCTGCTCTTACTGAAGCAGGTCCTTCCTAGACCAAGAGGGAAATAACAAGAGAGGTAGGGGCTTACCTATCAGATCCTCTGAGCCAGTAAGGTTATTTACAAGGTGCAAAGTCCCAGTGTCTGTGATATCATGACATTGATGGTTACAGGTATTCCTTGCCATGTTGCTTGCAGCTTTCATGTCAGATTACCTCAGAATGAATGACAACTTACCCCTCAGCCTTTTAAGTCCTGGAGCTCTAGACCTCACTTTACTCCAACAATTTGGCACTGACGTTAAATCAAAGTTCTTGCTCTATCTGGTTCTGCTCTACTGGCTTCATCTAGTAGTATCTATAAGGTATTAATGACTATATCAAGACACAATTATTTTCTAATTCTAAAAAACAGCCTGGGCTGTGTGGGAGGGCTGAGTTCCAGGCCAGGCTGCACTCCAGAGTGAGACCCTGTCCTCCACCCCCACACACATGGTGACTTATACCTGTAATCCCTGCACTGTGGGGGCAGAAGGCAGCAATTCAAGGTGTCTTAGCTACAGAGCAGGCTCACCATCAATCAACCTGGGCTACCAAGGAGACCCTGTCTCAAAACAACAAAAAGCAAGCTTGCCCTCTAAAATGTCATCAAGACAAAGCATTCCAAAACATACAAAGTATCATATATTTTAGCCATAAAGTATGTTATGGCATAACTATTTAATTATGGATGGAGAATATGCAGAAACACTACCAACTGTAATTACTTAACACAGCATGAAATACTTAAATGGCTTTTGTGATGGTTTAATTGAGAATGGTCCCCATAGGCTCCTATGTTTGAATGCTTAGTTGTCAGTTAGTGGAACTGTTTGGGAAGGATCAGAAAGTATGGCCTTGTTGAAGGAGCTATGTCACTGGGGTCAGCAATGAGGTTTCAAAAGCCCACAACAGGCCCAGTTTTTCTCTCCATCTCTCTGCTGCCTGTGGATCAGGAGGTTAAGAAAGCTCTCAGCTACGGCTCCAGAGCTATGCCTGCCTGCTCTACCATCTTGCTCACCCTCTGAAACTGTAAGCAAGCCCCCAGTTAAATGCTCTCTGTTGTAAGCTGCCTTGGTCATGGTGTCTCGTCACAGAAATAAACAATAGACAGCTTTCCTCACTGCAAATGTTCATGACAAAAGAGATCTTCCAGGCCTGGTGTGCAACCACCAGGTAATGGACACACACAGAGAGAGGGTAAGGCACATAAGAGATTAAAGGGTTTATTCAGAGCATATATAGTATTTAAAATACCCCTTTGTTACTGTGTAATTAAAAATTATATGAAGACCATTCCTATACATTTTAAAATGTCTAATTCCCTAAAAATTTAGGCACAAGTAGCAAAATAATTGGAGAACATTTAATAGCAAGTTGGGGGTTAGGGGAGGCAAGCACAGGCAATGTCCCTTCTTTCAAGTGCTTCAGAAAGAGCTGGGAGCTCACATAGGAGGGCATGTTCTTGCTTTGGGAAAAGGCCTAGCAGTTCCTTCTGTTCTTCACAACCACCAATAGTTGACCAAACTATTTGTTGACTAAATACAACAAATCCATTTCATGCTGCTTATCTTAGTTAGGGATTCTATTGCTGTGAAGAGACACCATGACAGTAACTCCCATAAAGGAAAACAATTAAATGTGGTAGCTTGCTTATAGTTCAGAGGTTTAGTCTGTTATCATCATCCTGGGAAGGAAGGCAGCATGCAGGCAGACACAGTACCAGAGAAGGAGCTGAGAGTTCTTACATCTTGACTTATAGGCAACAGGAAGTGGTCTGAGACACTGGGCATGGTTAAGCATTTATGAGACCTTAAAGGCAGCATCCACAGTGACACACTTCTTCCAACAATGCCATACCTATTCTGACAAAGACACACCTCTCAATAGTGCCATTCCCTATGAGCTTATGGGGGCCAATTACATTCAAACTACCATACTGCTGTTATTAGATCTTGAAACTACGGGCAAAAAAGCACACATGTGCAATAAAACAGAAAAGCCCAAAATTAACACATGTCCCCTTAGTAAAGAGAAAATACCTCCAAGCAGATTCCCATAAGGGTTTCATAAAATAACTCAGAATCGCCTGCCACCTAATGTGAAAGGAATGACTATATCATAAGCTTACAGACAAAAGGTCAAGGCTTATAACAGTCATTTATTTCTTTTTGGTATTGGCAATGTCCTCAGGGATGCTAAGCACATGCCAGATCACTGTGCTGCAACCCCAGCTCCCAAATGCCAAGCCAAAAGCTCCTGACCATTTTTCATCACTAACTATTTTATAAGTTGAAAACATGTAAGTTTCTGATTTGTGTATGTCATCTTGACCATATGAAAGTAGAGACCTTTGGGAAACAGGAAAGAAGGAAGTATCCTATGCTCTTACAAAAATCAGATATTCTGCATGTCATGGAAAACTGTCACTAGTACCGTCAGTAAACCCTAGGTTTCTTCAAACTATGAGTACCGTTTTTTTATTTAAAAAGACATCAGGAAGTACAGAAGGCATGTTCTAAAGGCCAGGGGAAATCAGGGTAGTAAGAACTTAAAAAATTAAAAACTAATTAAAAATTAAAACATGTACTAATAATTTATACCAACTTTTAACCTTAAAGGCAAAACTGATGGTTTTCCCATGTAAAATATTCTGCTCTTACCTCATATGACCAGACACACTGCACACCTGCGAACCTCCGGACACATCTTCCCACCTCGACATCCTCATGGGTGGTGTACATTTCCCGAAGACACTTGCCAATATGCGGTGCCATTCTCCGAAGCACCTCCCGGCTCAGAATCACACCAGGCCCTCCCATGCAGAAGTTCTCTCCAGGCTCAAGAGCCAGTTTCCCCATTTCTTCTGTGGTGCCCAGTCCTGTCTGCCCGAGAAAGAGGGGCTCGCTGCTATTCAGACTCCTCAGGAAACTCTCCAGACGATCTCCTTTGATGTAAACATCATCATCTGCTCTCATAAACCATTCATACTTGTCCAAGTAGTGGTCATGCATGTACTTGAGCATCATGAAAGACTTCTTCTGGGGTGGATAGGAGTCATCTACACCCCGAAGTGGCACTATCGGAATGGGTATAGATGTATCTGAACCTTCACTAGAGAAGAACTCAACTTTCCCGGGAATTGTCTTGGACCATGTTCTGGAATTAAAATAAGTAATAATTAGAGGACAGTTGTTTTCAGAAATGAATTTATCTGCTTATTTGAATCACTGTGTGACTGCTTCAAATATCTGGTCTACCTGCTTCTTCTAACGGAAGCCCACTGAGTACTACAAAGCCCAGGTTCATTTTCAAAAGAACCCCAACTAAAGGAAGGGTGAGGTCTTAAAGAATCATTAAATTCTAGTTATAGCTAAAAACCAAACTGTCACAGCATGATCCAGGTTGTCAGGTCAACTTTTGAATTTCATCAACTCCTCAGCTCTGAAGGATGGCTAAGCCATAAAGGCACAAGCTACCAAGTCCCACCACCAACCTGAGTTTGGAAAGAGGAAACCAATTCCTACAAGTTGTCCTTTGACCTCTACATGTGGCATGCACAGGCCCACATACTCCTACAAAGTAAACAAAATGTAAAAAATAAATAAGTGACCAAAAAAATAAAATTTTCCAGTCAACATATCTTACTGCAAAGCTCCTCAAGTGCCAATTAAGATAGATGCAAAGGTGAACTAAAGCACAGTTGGGAGTCATGGAGCAGTCACCAAGACAGACACTATCAGGATGGTCATACATGTGTAGGTTATCAGCATCACATGTTCTGAAGGCAAGCAGCATACAAACAAAGAAGAGCCAAAACAGAGAATGCTTCCTTGAGGCAGGGAAACGCCAGGATGCTAAGGCTCTGTTGTGCAGAGCACAACAGAGTTTGCTATGTGGGAAGATGGAGGAAAACTCAACAGAACTAGAGGTGGGGTCTACCAGGAAGTGGTCCTCTATGGCATGAAAGCCCTGGAAAACACCAAAGGGAACACTGCAGAAGAAAAGGAAAGTGCACTCTGAAAACCCCAGGTGCGAATTAGAACTGAAAGAAGCCAGAGGTGTTTTAAAGGGGTTGCTTCAGGCCAGACAGAGGAAGATCTGTAATCAATAAAATGGAAACAATGTACCCTGTTAGGAAGAACTAATTTAAGGTCATCATAATGTCCTTTCCCTTGCTCAGGCTACTGCTAAGAACTTAAGTAATTTAGCTGTCTGTAATCATTCATTTATATGGACTACTTTCAAGAAAAACATGATAGAGAACAAATAAGGCTGAATATCCTTTATCTGGAGTTTTTCCCATTGTAAAATATGTGTATAGATTTCACCAGTCATGTGCCCCCTAATCCAAATATCCAAGTGCCCTGAAACATTGAGCACTGCACTCAAAGTCTCATAGTTTAGAGCATTCTGAATTTCCACATTAGAGATGCTCAATTTGTAGTAAATTTAATATTAAGAAAATCAAGGCCCAGCATGGTGGTGCACACCTTTAATCTCAGCACCCACACAGAGCAGCTTACAACTGCAACTCCAGTTCCAAGGGATCCTCTCCTAGCCTCTAAGAGCACCAGCACACATGACACAGACAGACAGACAGACAGACAGACAGACAGACACACACACACACACACACACACACACACACACACACACACACACACACACATACGGAGAGAGCGCAAGAGAGAGTCAAATATACACAAAATAAAAATAAATCTTTAAAAAGCATATATTCATGGTAGCACATGGCAACAATCCCTACTCAGGAATCAGGAGTAGGACAGGACCACTTCAGATCATGAGTTTGAGATCAGTCTGGGCAACATGGTT
Organism: Cricetulus griseus; assembly: GCF_003668045.3. Taxonomy (NCBI): domain Eukaryota; kingdom Metazoa; phylum Chordata; class Mammalia; order Rodentia; family Cricetidae; genus Cricetulus; species Cricetulus griseus. The sequence continues at coordinate 131,160,398 of NC_048596.1, forward strand.
AGACCCTGTTTCAAAAAGCAAAATAAAGCAAAAAAAAAAAAAAAAAAGGCAAAAATAAATACAGGATAGATGAACAGTTAACCATAAGGAGAAGCCAACTCTACCTTTAAAAGGGACAAGTCCTTTGGCACATGCCTACGACATACAGAATATATGACAATCTACAGGTATTCTTGTGATGTGATCCCATCTGTAGGGGAGCCACCTCCCAAACCTCTTCTACCACAGGAAGCCAGTGTACCAGGTCCTTTTAAGCCAAGGAGCCCTGTTCTGCTCTGCTTACATACTAATGTTTTGCCTCCCGTGTTTTCTTTTGGTCACAATAATTCTTTGAAAATGTAAATAATCGCAATGCTTGGCACATAACAAAGGTCAGTGAACACATGGACTGAAAACCGTCCCTCCTATACAGCAAGTGGCTTTACAGATGCTGTGTTTTGTTGTTTGCCAAAAGATAAAAATCACTTCCAGATGAGCTTCATAACTGTCCATCAGCCCAGCTATACTTCCTACAATTCATACATGAAGAAAATCAATTTACTCAAAGCACAAACAAGAAAACAATTATTCAGAGGGAAAAGTCAGAGGCTCCATGTGTTGAAACCCAGTACAACTGTGGTGCTTATGAAATGTGCATCATCTTATGACGGAATGAAAAAGGACAATGATGAAAGCACCTTAACTTCTTCTGCCTATCAGTGTTAGTATGCCATGGGCTTCTACACTAAAATGTGATCACTAAAACAGACCGAGTTCAAAGTAATACTATAGCAACCAACCCCAGAAGCCATGAAATGTGGGAGCAAGAGGGTATTAACTGGGGAGAAGCAGCAGCTTAGGTGATTCCTGTCTTCAAAGAAGCTACCTATTAAAGAAACTGGCAGTCTATAGTGCTTGGGCTTCAGTGTACTGCTGGAATGAGTCCTGATTCCACTGTCAGCACTGCCTCAGCGTGACATACTAGAGAAGGCAGAAGCTTGCAAATAAAATAAGGTAAAGAAAGAAGTAAGAAAGACAGGGCAATGTGGGCTAAACATGGAACAGTCATATTTAAGACTGCACTGTAGTGATGGCAGTATAGAAAGTGCATCTCATATTTTTGGCTAAAAACCTAAACCCTCAAGCCATCTACTGTGTTTAGAATTGTGTTTAACTTTCAATTTCAGACATTGTTTTAGGGTAGAATTCTAATAATGTAAATTTTAAGTGTTTTTACTTAAAACACTAGGCTCTTTCATATTAGACTAAAGATCAAAATTCATTTCTGCCTGGCACTATTTCCCAGTGCCCCAGGCAGAATGCATGCAGAACATACTGGTAACACAGCCATCACGGATGCAATTAATGTCCCAACTGTGACTTGAAATGGTGTAATTTGTCCAAGAAGAGAAAGCAATTAATTTTAAAAACAGACAATCCAACCTCAAACCCTCCTTAAAAGCTCCTCTGCAGCCCCACCCAATTATTATCCAGTCCTTTTTTAGGTAACCCAGGGCAAGCCTCATGTTGTCTTTTCTATTCTAATTGAAGGGTGGTTTGAGGAAAATCTTTTCATGAATTCTTTGCAAACCCTCCAATCCTAAGAAATTATGATCTTTTCAATTAGGGTTCCACAGAGTGAATGTACTCTGGAATATAACTCCATTCACTATCCTGAGGGAGGAGGAAAGGAACACATTTATAATTTCAAAGTGAAGGCAATGCTGCTGAACAAGCAAGCCTGCCCTCCTGTGATTAAAGCAGGTCAAGTTCCGTGACTCTCATAAGCAAATGTCTACTTGGCCATCGACACATGTGCTGCCTGGAGCTCCCTATGGAAATGGCAGAACATTTGCAAAAGTCCTTGCCAGAAAGCTCAATTTTCAATGGATGGATACCCAACTCTTTCTACAGCTCAGATAAGACAGCTGAAATGCGACAGTGCCAGGAAATCTTCTATTTCCCCAAGTTTCTAAATGCTCTCCCCTGTACTAAATTAAACCGCAACTAAGCAATGCAGCTGGACAGCTGGCAGCTTGGCCAAGGAATGCCTGTGTTGAGTTAGGGCTTTGTATCCTTCTCCACTTCTAGTCAATTATCATTGTAAGAAAAACTACATCTACAATATAGACATTGTCCTGGATAAGCATCCATAACATATGCCTCAGTTTACAAAGAGGCCACCAAGGGCTCAGAATGTAGCAAGTGATAGAGTGCATACTTACAAGTGCACGGGCCTGGACTCTATCCCCCTACACCCACAAATTAAGAGGGCAGGAAAGAGTATACATATATATCCTAGCTTACTAAAAACACAAAAATAATGTACAACTAGACCCTAAAGTATTCGCTGTGATTGTTTCTAAATGGAGAATTAGAAAGTATTTAATTTGGGACTAGAGAGATAGCTTAGCAGTAAAGAACACTGGCCTTGCTTCTGGCTTCCTTGACATTAGGCATGCACGTGGTACATAGACATACATTCAGGCAAAACACCCACACACATAAAATAAAGTCTTACAACATTGCAGCTTAAACATGACCCAAACAAAGACAACAACAATAGCCATGCTAACATGGACTGAGGGTAGAGGTAGGGGGGTTGTTCAACCCTACACAAAGAACTACAGGCAACTGAGCAATGTTGAGAGCAGGATTAGTTGTCTTCCATAGGAAGAGCAAACCAACTAGTTACTCAATACCAAACGGTCAGCCCTAAAAACATATACATACAAGTAATAGTATGCAAACTGGGCAGGTTGTAGTTATATATTTAGGAACACACACACACACACACACACACACACACACACACACACACACACACACACACACACACACGCGTTAACAAAACAGACTACCAATTTGAAAAAGAAATGGGTACATGAGAAGGTTTGGAAGGAGAAGGGGAAATGATGTAGTTATAATCTCAAAAAATGTTTAAATAGATAAAAAATAAAATTCTGAAAAGAAAAAATTTCATTTTCTTTTTATTTCCTATACCTTCTACAATAGATATGTATATTTAGAACCAAGAAAAAAAATTCCCCAGAGGACATGCTGTGCTAACAAGAAAAAAAGAAAAACATAACAGTTTATTTTGTAATGACCTTATCCAACAGGCAAATCAAAGAAAAGTGGCATAAGACTGAGTTCCTCCTTTTACAGTTTCTAAAGTTTAATAGTTATGCTAATTTTTACAGTTAAAAAAGTGGGGAGATTTTCTACTCCAATAAAACACTCTTATACATGTTGCCTGGTGGTTACAGAGTGCTGAGTTTGAAAGGCTAAAATTACCTCAGATACTGCTTCTCAGTCTTGTTGCTGAGTGGCTGGGGTCCAAGGAAGAAAGACAGAATATCTCACAGAGTTGATGGACACTAGAAATAAATGTATATAATCCTTTTTGCTACAGAAAGGATTGACAGTCGAGTAACCAGAATGCATGCTATGAGGAGAAAAATGAGCAAGAGAACATGAACAAGGGAAGAGGAGGTAACCCAAAGCAAAGCAAGAAGGGCAAAATCTTGGTGAATGAAGAGGGCTCTGCCCTGTTCTGTGCCAGGGCAAACTGGGACAGCAAGAACACTCCCAGGAGGTGCCCCTCAAACTGGAGCAAACTTCTGTGCTCAGACCTGAGACCACAGCATTACCCATGTGTGCTAACAGTGGCCCACCTTCAGATACATGCTGCCTAAGAGGCAGAAAGGAGAAGTCACCAAACTGCACTATTGCTCAGAGCTAAGTGTAAAAGTATGCCTAACACTAAGTGCTACGAGAAAAGCCTCCTCCAGGCCCATCTTTGTGAGAAGCACAGTCTGATGGGGCAACAGTCTAAATCCGTCCTCTCAGAGAATGTTCAGAAGGAAGATGCTGTTCTCCACTGTCAGTCAGAGCAGCACAGGGACCTATGAAAATTCAGCTGCCTCCCAGAGCAGAGGACAACCAATAACTGACGAGAGCTATTTCTCCCTCAATACCAGGAACTCCACTTTTAAAGTCCTTAGCATCTTTGGAAGTACATGGTTTCCAGGCATATGATTTCCTCTTTTTAAGTCAACCAACCTACTGTCCTTAAGACATGAGTAATCTCAAACTGTTATGGGAGTAAGTGAAAAATATAATAGAGAATGGTGGGGAAATTATTTTTAAAGGCTAAATTATAGTCTTCACTGCTGATCCTTAAACATAGACTTACTGGGAGAACAAGTATAAAAGAACATTTTTTGCTGGGTGAAGTGATGCATACCTTACAATCCAAGCACTTAGGAGGTTGAGGCAGGAAGATAACTAGTTTGGCTGTATATATAGCAATATCATGTCCTAAAGGGATGGGGAGGTTCTTCTCAGTTGAGTTGCTGCCAGGGTGGATTACAACTTCCTACCTCAACAATGGTCTGGATAGTAGTCCAGAGGCATTTCCAACTATTAGGCACTAAGAGGAGCCAGCCCTGAGTCCAGGATCACAAGCAACAATGAAGACACTCACCAAGAGACCACACACACCATTTTTGGAACCTGTGAATTAAAATGCAACCTGTAAATGACAGAAGGTGCATTGAAGGCCTCCAAAGGCTCTAGACGAGCACCACAGCCCTCCGAACAACTTCTGTACTGCTGCTACATACTTAAAGTTCATGTACTTTCCCGAGCTACAGTTCTTATTATGTTTATGCTGGGGGTGGGGGAGTATATATAAACAAAATACAAGTTTTCAAATCTTAGGAAAAAATTTGATCAGAGAAATAAAGCTATCCTGAGCTTCCTCTTGTAAATCAGTGTCCTGGTGCTGTGAGGTGCTACCTGGACTCAGCCTGTTTATCAACTGCCACCAGTTACCCTGGACTCAACAATCACAGACTGCTTTGCAGCCACTCGCTCTTAGCAGGTGGAGGACTCTGAAGTATCATTACCCACAGGAAACTCAGGGCTGGTAAGGACAGACAGCTAATGAGTATGTGCCAAGCAGAACAAACAGGTGCCACTCCACAGCCTCTAAGGGCCAGCTTATCTCTTCACCCACTCCTGTTTCCTGGTTATCTCCAGTTCTTTCACAGTGGGGACAGGAGCACTGATAATAGCAAGGAAACAGTCCTCTTAGATAAGGAGAGCAGCCTTGCACACACTTCTCCCACTTCCACCTGCCCTGCATCTACCTGGCTTGGCAACATAAAAACTCTTTCAGGTTGTGACTAGGTTTAACTCTTAAGGCAAAAAGCGTAATTCAAACCCTCTTGTATGGACCTGTTTACTGTTCCAGATCCTGCACACTCACCTGTGGCTATTACCATCAGAAACAAACTCAATAAAGCCTCCAGATGGCAAGACCATCAGGTGAACTTCCAAACACAGATCCTTTCAAGCTACTCTCATGCTGAAATATCATATCACTGTTGGTTCTACATAACAAGTTCCTGAGTCTGGTATATGTCAGGTCCAGAAGACTCCAATTTCCCAAACTCCAAAAGGTAGTCCAAATATTCAGAAATGGGCCGTGACTGTACTATAGGAGGATTTCTGGTGGCTAGATAAAGGCCAGCATTCCCCAGGAGATCCCCTCTACCAGAAGGAATCATTTCCCTTGCTCTGGTGACTACCGGCATATCAAACTCAGGCTGGCCTCCAGTCTCCTTCAGGATCACAAGTCCTGCTACAAATTTTAAAGTCCACGCCCTTCTCACCTCCTTCCCTATCCTCAACTTTTCCAGCTCCTGGGCTTCCCTCCCCAGCTACTTATTCTCCTTATAACCCTGCCAGTTTCACAGGCCTCCCCAATCCTCTGCTACTGCCTCTCTCAGTGTTTTCTCTATTCTCTGTCTCCTGCTATTCTCCCCTCTCTTGCAAATAGCCCTGGCCTTCTTGCTGGCCATATTTGGTCTACTTTCTCACTCTGCTCTAGACTCTTCCAGATGCCTCTGGCTCTCATGTCTACGAAAAAAGCTGTCCCCTTACCTATAGCATTATACAGAACACAGGTGCCTTCTTTCAACCTGGCCCTTGGTGTCCGTGCCATCACTTTCCTGCCCAGAACTCACAGCCCCCTCCACAGAACTATCCTTTCTCATTACCCACCATTACCATTTCCTGCTACTACTTGACTTAGAAAACCTGCTATTGTCTCTGGCTCAAAAGGAAAGAAAGGGTTGGAGTATGGGTGAGAATGACCTTAACCCTTCCTTTGGCACAAAGTGCGAGTGAGCCCTTCTTCACATTTTCCTACAGGTACCTTCTGAGCCCTTGTCAATCAACACTGTCTTCATTTTTTTCATCTAGACGAGGCTCAATAGGAGTTGAAGCCCAGTATTAGTAATCTTTCAATAACTAACAACTTAATTAATGGACAGCAAAAAAAAAAAAAAAATCAGACTGCCAGTGGAACAAGAACATATGTATAATTTTCTACTGAAAATTATAGCAATCCTTAAGAGTATTTTATTGACAACACAAAACCCTCAAACCATAATAGATAAAACTACACTCATTTCAGGACCACATCTTTCAGCAGCCTTTTTCTACAGGTAATTCATAATCTGAAATTAGTTGTGCTGGCTGCAAAGTACACTTAAAAGTTGATTATTTGAATTTTACAGGTAAACTTTCCATATTAATATTTGCCAAACTGAACTGCGTGGAAGAGTAAGGTAAACATAGTTTACTTAGTTCAAGAAATAAGGAAATTACTGATACATTAGGGAAAGAAGCTCATTAAGGCTGGCAAGAGGAACAGTTTGCCTAGATTCAAAGTATTAGGAAGGGCCATTAACTGATAAAGTCTGGAGTAAAAGTCCTGTATCTAAAGCTAGTGGTCTTACCTTTTCTACCCACAGCTGTCTGCACACAAATGCTAATCACTCCTAGACAAGCAATCACATCTTCAGAGGAAAGAAAAAAAAAAAGAAGAAAGAAACAACTGTTTCCAACTTTAGGTCAGGTACAGTAAGATCCAAATAACTGTAATAGGTTAACTCAGTGGGTTTTTTTTCCCACTTTGCCTGTGTGTGTGTGTGTTTGAGAGAGAGGCAGAGAGACAGAGAGAGAGAGAGATGCATGCCACTGGGAAACAGGCATCATCTTCAAGAATACTGTATGCTTCTAAAACCTCTCAGTAGCCTGGGATTTAGCAGTTAGGCTAAGGTGCTATCCAGTAAGCCCCAGAAATCCTACTCAGTCCTCTGTCCTGCTTTTTTTGTACCTGGGTCTCAAGCTAGAACTCAATTGCTTGTACCCTCCAAGCAATTTTTTGATTAGGCTAAAGTAGAAGTTTAGTGTTCTGAGCATTAAGCACAGATGGGATTTTAATCCCAGCACTTGGGAGGCAGAGGCAGGCATGTATCTCTTAGTTCGAGGCCTGGTATACAGAGCAAGTACCAGGATACGCCACGAAGCTACACAGAAAAATCCTGTCTCAAAAGACAAAAAAAGATCCTCAGGGGATTGGCCTGGTGACAAAGGCTGTAATCCTAGCTAACTGGAAGCTAAAGCAAGCTCAAGGCCACCCTGGACAGGGTGAGACTCTCTCTCATTTGAAAATCAAAGGGGCTGAAGGTGACTTTTTGAACTTAAAGAGGGAAATCTAAAATCAGGAGCAGGGAATAGTGACTTTTACTTGCAATACTAACACTCAGGAGGTTGAGGGCAGAAGGATCATTAACAATTCAAGGCCAGCCTGAACCACAAAGTGAGTCTCAAAAACAAAACAAAAACAAAAAACAAACAAACAAACAAACAAAACAAAATGGGGCTAGAGAGACAAGACAGCTCAGTGGGTAAGAGCACTGGCTGTTCTTCCAGAGGACCCAGGTTTGGTTCCTCGAACCCACATAATAGCTCACAACCATCTATAACTCCAGTCACAGAAGATCTGAGGCCCTCTTCTGGAACCAGGTACATACATGGCACGCAGACATACATGCAGGCAAAACACCCATACATACTCAAAATAATAATGACAATAAAGTAAGACAGGTTGAATTATTTGACCCTTTGGCTTCTATATGTTAAAAAAAAAAACCCTAAGAAAAAAATACAAAAATTAAAGAAAATATGAACTACTGTTAGTAAATCCAGACACCCTATCAACCTGTTAATTATTGGCACAACAAATTATTACATGTGAATCATATTTTAAAGTAAAAATACATAACAAATAACTTTGCTGGTGCATCTACGTGAATTATTTTCTGTATTTATTTGTAGACTCTCAGCCACCCATCTCCCTTTCTGCTCACAGCCTCAAGTGGTTTTTCCATTCACTTGGAATACAATTCCATGAGTCTGAACAGTCAGACCCAGTTCCTTCTTTTATGGCCTTCTGGCTTCTGCCTCTCAGCATCTAGCTTTCCCTTTGCCAATATGTTTATCAGTAATAGTCACACAACCAGTCTTTCACTATCCAACCCAAGTGGCATAAATGCCCTTTTCTCTAAAGCCTTCACAACCACCTACTACAGACAGGACATCACCCTGCCCAGCCTGTTCTATTTTCTCATCACTAGCTGAAACCCCTTTTAGAGCCCTTTTTAATAGAACTAGCAGAACAAAGATCTGTCTTGCTGTGCCCTCAAGACTCAGGTTTTGGATACACAAGGGCCACACAGGATGTGGCCATACACAGGGGTCACCTGCTTTACAAAGGGCTGAACTGTAGCTAAGTGCACCTAAATGTTGTAATGAGTCAGGATTGCTCCTGTGAGCACAGCAGTTAATCATGGGATCAACACAAGTTGGCTCCAGCTGGTCTCTATCTGCTTATACTTTGAGTTTCATTCTGCCTACTTTCAAAACTGTTTTGTGTCTGGTATTAGCTATCATTGCCCATCTGTCTCTCAGTGGGGCCTAGCCTCACTCTAAGTGTACAGCAGGTCTACAAAGTAAGAGTATATACAAATGGGGCTGTTCTTCCGTCAAAGCATTACATTGAAGTAACTATAGTCCAGGCAAGCATGCCTTCCTGGAGTTTTCAAGATCTTCTTAGCTCCTTCCTGGATCTCAGTCCTCGGAAGGAAAAAGTTGCTAGTTACTAGTCCCAAAGCATAAATTCTGACATTTTTAGTATCTTATATCACAGTATTAGCATCTCCATCTATAAGTCAAACAATAGTTTTGTTAAATCAGAGGATGAGGGGAGCGATGAAGGCAACAATCTAATCTTTTTGTTTGGTTTTAAAAGACAAAGTCTCATGTAGCCAGGCCGGCCTTGAACTTCTAATCTGCCTGCCTCCACTTCTTGAATGATGGGGTTTTCATATAATGAAGAATAAGCCAAGTGTGGTGGTATATGCCCAAAATTCCTAGCAGTACGGATGGAAGGTTCAGTTTAAGCTAGTCTAGTCTACACAAAAAACAAACGAAATTTACTTTTTAGGAGAAACAACACTGAGCACACCCACTTCCAAACTCAGGCTCCACCTTGTGCTCTATGATTCAAGAATCAAGCTATTTTCACACAGTACTGTACATGGATGTTCCAACTTAGGAACACAGTGTGGACTTCTAGCCCAGGCTGCAAAGAACAGTAAAACTGTAGTAATAACTTACAACCCACTAACCTCTCTCCCAATTTAGGCCTTCCCTGAAAGTTCCCTAAGGCTGTCCAATCTAACTGCAGGCTGACAGGCAGGGAAGGGACCCTGACCAGCAAGAGAAGACCTTCCTGTGCTTTCTTCAGATCACAGACAGAGTAAGTCAAAACAGGGAAGAAATGACTGGTGGATGCAGCGTTTCCTTCTTTGTTAGAGGAAGAAACCAAACAGAAAGCATTTTCTACTTCCCCACTGCGTAAAAGAAAATGGACAATGAGAAAGTCTTAACATTAAAGAAAAGAGGCCAAAAAGACTACATACACTGCATTTTGTGATGGGCTTTGGGTGACCATGGGCCAATCACAAAACTGCAGAACTGGTGTACACTACATCCTGGGTACCACTGGCATGATGATCGATATCGATTTGTGTTTGCTGACTTCATAAGCATGAAATGTACAGGGGAGGGGCTAGGAGTCATATAATCCATTCCAACAAACTCCAGAGTTTTGATTTCATGTGACCTGTCACTAAATTGCAGTTTCATGGATTTATTTTCAAAACCAGAAACAATTTAGTGGGTTTGTCCTCAATTTAATTTTATTACTGAAAAGGACAAGTATTTGTCTATTGTGTGTATGTTGTGTGGGAGGGTAAACGCACCTGACCGAACAGGTGTGAAAGTCAAGAAGACAATTTTGGGGAGTCAACTCTCTCCTCCTACCATGTGGTATCTTTCTGGAGATCAAACTCAGGTTGTGAGGTTTAGCAACAATCACCTTTACCTACTGAGCCATGGGAGGGAGGGGGACCTTTTCATTTTTTTGTTTGACTTCTTTTTTTATTTTTGAGACGGGTCTCATTGTTCGTCAGATCTGGCCTGGACCGATTTGTGAAGACCAGGCTATCCTGAAGCTCACAGAGATCCTGCTGAAATTAAAGACCTGTGTCACCACATCTGCCCTCAATTTCTGATAAAGATACTAAATCATAGAACATCTGGGAGACAATTTTGACCTAATGGTTCTTAAACTACTCTGTTAGTCCACACAAGCAGCCAGCCACCTGCACTCTAAGCATCCCTGGCCACTCAGAACTTTTCTTGGCAAAATGCAACCTCTTGACTTGAGCAGCAGGAATGGTGGTCAAGCCATTCTGAGGCAGCCTCTGGTCACTCTCCAGGGCTTTTCACCTTTTCCCTCAATCCCTCACATGGCTTAAAGAACGGAGAGATCCGGCTATGCTTGTTCCCTTACAACATCTGCTGCTGCCTGAAAACTTAGACCAGGAATGGAACTTAAAAGCTAAAGTTATAAAAGTACTGGTTATAAATTTAAAACAAACAGCAACCAGTGCAGCCTTGCTCAAAAATGATCAGAGCCCCAGAACATTCGTGCCCTGAAACCACTCCTGTCACTGATTCGTGCCTGGAGGAATTCCAGACTTCAGCCATACAGTAAAGGTTTCTGTACTACACACACACACACACACACACACACACACACACACACACACACACACACACACAGGCACGAAGTTTCCACCAAATCCCTTCGCTTGAGTCTACACCCCTCTTGTATTTCAGATTCGCTGCAATGCAAATGCATTTCTAACCAAGTCCTCCATTCCCAAACCATCTCCTATCTAAAGGCTACTTTGGCTAATCCCTTTGTTAATCCTGAACATGATCGCAGCTACTTCTATGACTCATTTAGCTCACTAGGGCCCAGTTCCTTCCGAACATGCATACACCTCTGTAACTGAGTGAGGAAACACCAGAATGTAGTCTTGCATTGACTGAATCTATCACATTAGCTGTTTTTTCCTCAAGATTCTTTCTCCCTACTTAACAAACCCGAGTGAGCACTCTCACTAAAAGGAGTGACTCTGTGGAAATCTTAAAAGTGTGGCACGGAAGAGTCCTAGTCAGGTTAATTTAGGCGGGCTTTCCCTTTGCAAGGACAAAGTGCCTATTTTAGGGACTCAAATTATAACCTCTGCCTCCACTATTCCAGGTACAACGCTCTGAATTTCCCCACCACCTTATGGGAGAGACTCATCCTTTTAACAAAGACTCCAGGACCTAGAAAGCTTATGCGTCTTGCAGGAGATCAGGGTGAGAGGCACACCCTGAGAAGCCAGGCTACTCCATCTAATCCCAAAGCCTTGCCCTTGAGCGTTCGCTCTCCTCTAAACCCTGCTGCCTATGCCTGCAGTCGCGGGCACTTCCACGGAAGCCTCTTGAGAACCCGCCCGGCCGCCCGCCGGGATGCTGGATGCAGGAGATGGTGTCCACGCAAAGGGGGCTCACCTGTAGGCGGCCACGGCGCGGGTCTGCAGGTATTTCTGAGCGGTCATGACTCCCACGAAGAGAAAGTTCCTGTCACGCGGGACGCCCTCGGCGGCCGAGCTGTGCGGCCAGAGCTGCGCCCCGCGCGCATCGCCTCGCGCACCGCCGGGCTGCGACGCCGACTGCCCTGGCCGGCATCCCTCGGGACTGGGGCGCCGCCGCGGGCCCACACGCTTCAGCTCCGAGGCGCGGGGCAGGACGAGCCGCGAGGCCAGCACGAAGCCCAGCACGAGCCCGAGCAGCATGCTGAGCCAGGCGCGCCGGCCGCGCGCGGCCATGCCCGCGCCCCTCCGCCCGCCGGGCCGCTGTCCCCGCCGCAGGCTCCGCGCGCCCTCAGTCCGCCGCCCCCGCCCGCGGAGGCCAGCCCGCCCTAACGCCACCAGGCCCGGCCCGGGCAGCGCCGCGGCCGCCGGGCCCGCCGCGCCCATCGCGGCTCCCGAGCCGCCCGCAGGCCCCGCGCCGGCGCTTTGTTCCGCGCGCCCGCCCGCACCACCGCGGCCTGCGCCTTTAAGAGGGGACCATGCCCCGCGCGCGTAGCCGGCGACTCCGGCGCGAGGCGACAGCGGCTCCTCCGGCTCGCGTCCCCCGGCTGGCTCGGCTCGGCTCGCGCTGCGCCCGCCCTCTCGGTGCCCTACGCCGCCGCCACTGCAGCTGCACATCCTCCGGCTTAGCGCGCCATTGCAAAGGAGCCCCTCACGTCACGCACCGCGCGTTAAGAAGCGGCCCGCCGGCGGCGTACCGTGGCCCCTCTCGGGATCCGTCCGCGCATCGTGATTGGCGCAAAAGTGAATGGGGGGCAGTTCACGTGGCTAAAGTTTAACCAAAAAAAAAAAAAAAAAAAAAAAAAAAGGCGTCCGCCCCGCAGTCTGCGGCCGGCCGAAGGGGCGTGGGTTAGCATCCTCAAGAGCCGTGCGGGCGGGACTCCAGCCACCGCTGCCCGTTACCCGCGGCCACGCCCCCGTCACCCCCGGCCGGGCTCCGCACGTGGACAGAGTTGACCGGCTGGCTCCCCAGACGCGCCCGGTCGCCACGCCCTTCCCGCCCCAGGCCCAACTCCCGGCTCCGTGGCCAGCGCAGCCGTGTCCACACTGCAGCTTTGTACTCGCCATGCTGCGGGCGGAGCCGGAGCGAATACAGCCACAGTTCACCTGGGAACGCTTGGGGCACGCGGTTCTGGCAGCGAAGCGTGAATTTTATGGCCGGCCTCGAACTGGGAGACTCGCCTGCCTCTGCTGGCTTAAAGGATATGGAAGAGCCGTGGGTGAATTAACGTTAGATGATAAAAACACCCGTATTGAGTCCCAGTGGGCAGGGAGCTGGATAGTACCTCTCACCTGAATCCCTCATTATTCATAAAGAGTCGATTTATAAAACATATGGATTGTGTGGGGGGGGGGGTTCGCGTGCGCTCACGTGCGTTTGGTTCCTCAGGAAGCACCCACCTTGTTTTTTGAAACAGTATTTCTCAGTCTTGGAGGTCACCAAGTAGGCTAGGCTCGCAGAATGGATTTTTAAGTTGGGTACCAGTTTCCCCTGTACTTGGTCAGTCTTAACTTTTAGACATTTTGTTCAAACAAAACAACAACAAGCAAACAAAAACCGCAGAGAGGGTACCCGAGTGATGAATGTTTGTAAATACCAATTTTATATCGTAGTCACCAATGTGTTAGGGTTATAATAGCCAAGTAGCTACCTGGGCCTGAGTGATTTTTTGAGACAGAGTCTTCTATAGGCCAGATGCGCCAGGAGCTAGCTGAAGGTGAATATTATATTATCTTGAACTTCTTATCGTCTTGATTATGCAGCTGGAGTGGCCTGAATTCCAGGCCAGGGTGCCACCACCCTTGTTTAGTGGGTGCCACTAACCCCTGAATCTCTGATGTACTAGGACAGGATTCTACCCTCTGAATACGGCCCCAGAGCCTGAGAAATTCTCATTTAATCAAACAAATAGAAGACAGAAAACAAGCGTTTGTGGGGTGGGGGGCTATTCTTGGATCTCTTTTCCATGATTAATAGATCAAAAGGCTGAAATATTCCAACTGAAACGGCAAAGCTGTGCAAGGTACAGATTCCTCTCTGCCACTGAATGGTGGTTACTGGTCCTTTGGATCGTGCCACTTTTTTTGACACTTGTGATTTATTTCAGAAATAGTTCATTACCTGCCTCCCCAGACTCCCTCTGTAGGAGATGGTCCACATCTAAGAATAAAATATTCATTATGCAGTGAAGACAGAATTCCAACAGTGATCTTTGGGGGGAAATACAGAACACACAGCCATGAATTACAGTCTGGGAAACCAGAGAGAAAGGTTCCAGTAAGACCATAAACCACAAACGCCAAGAAGTCACCAGAGTCCCCAAATTCAGCAGCCACCCCATAATTCACACTGATTTACATAAAGTACAAATCTGGCAAGACACAGATGTTCAACTCTGTGACATAGTCAATGCCTTCAGTATCTTCTAGACTGCTTTAGACATGTCTACATTTTCTAAACAAGTCCAAATGAAAAGACAGAACTGTGTGATGGGAATATGCTGAGAATGTTGAACATCTTGTTCCCTGTTCCCTGCTTCCTAGAAGTCCCTCAGTTCCCAAGTCAACACCCTCACCCACCTCACCTCCTGATGAACAGAGAAGCTATGTGCTGAAGTTGCTCCTTGTAGACTTAAGGTTATTACATTTATTTAGCATGTGTCTCTGTGTGTGTTTATGTTCATGGTATGGAACACATGTGGAGGCCAGAGGACAACTTTCAGGAGTCAGTTCTCTCTTCCCACCACGTGGGGCCTGACAATGGGACTTTAAGTCATCAGGCTTGGTGGCAAGCACCTTTCCCTGCTAAGCCACCTCGCTAGCCCCTTCTTGTAGACTGTTGGTGGCTCACATCCCATTGGAGCAGGGGCTCATGTTGGACACACGTTTATCCTGGAATGGGATATGAGTTCTACACTGAGTCCCTACTTGGCCAAGCTCAGAGTCTCAGAATATGACAGTCCCTTGTTTCTATGTTGGTCTTTCACTGGCTGGAGCGCATGAAGGGTTCTAGACTAATGGTTCAAAATTTACTCAGAAGTGACAGCTCACTGACTTTAATATTTGCCTGAGTGCAATTCCTTATGACATCATTAAAACTGATCTCTGCCTACATTACATTTTCTTGTTAATTGCAGCTTTGTTCTCTCACATATTACATTTTTTTCTGCTGCTAATACATTGATTGCCTGTTTAAAACAGGTATAACATTTCATATGATTTGCCGCAATTTCTTGGAAACCTTCAGTAAATATCTCAATTGTTTGTTGGCAGCATGCCTCTAACAACTGACAGGGTTCCCTGTGTGGGTTTCTTTAAAGACACAGCAAGGCCCAAGCCTCAAACAGGAGTCTCTGGAAAAAAGTAGTCATCTTATCCAAAAAAATGTTCAGAAATGCCTCTTTTGTCCTGTCAGCAGGGTCTGTTTGCTTCGGGCAATCCACTAATATGGCCATTTAACCTCAATTAATCCAGTGGAGCTTTGCTTCATTACCAATACTACTATTAAACTGACAAGCAAGATCCCCATTAGCATATTGATTTTTCTAGCCAGGAGTGACAGCACACACTTGCAATCCCAGCACTTCCTTGAGAGGCTGAGGCAGGAGGATTGTCAGCTCAAGGCCTGGGGAAGTTGGTGAAATCCTGTTTTAAACTTAAATAAGAAAAGGAAGAAAAAGGGTTGTGGGTGTAGCTGAATGGTAGAGTGTTTGCCTATCACAAGGCCTTTGGGTTCAATTCCCAATACTCCTCCACTTTTTTCTCATTATTTTCCTCTATTTGGGGCATTTCCAGTCTGAGAAAGGAGATGACAATTGATTGTGTATTATGTTGCAGCTTCCAGATCCAACATTTGTTGTCTAGAATGTCCTTAGTGCTGTATCAGTCAGGGTTCTACAGGAACAAAATGGATAGAATCTGTATCTGTTAAAAGATTTATTAAAGTGGTTTACAGGCTGTGGTCCAGCTAGTTCAACAATGACTGACTTCCAATGGAAGGTCCAAGAATCTGGTAGTTGTTCCTTCCATGAGGCTGCATGTCTTAGCTGGTCTTTGGTCAGTGGTGGAGTCTCAAAGAAGTAGGTTCTGATACCAGGAGAGGAATGCCTTAACAGCAGGGTAGATGAACTTGGTATCAAGAGTGAGGGCAGCCAGGCAAACAGCAAAAGCTTTATTCTTTTATCTGGGCTGTGGCCCAGATTTGGGATGGGTCTTTCTGACTCAAACAATCCAATCAAGAAAAATCCTGCACAGCACTGGAAGTGTCCAGCTTCTTGGTTTTAGTTGGTTTCAGATGTAGTCAAGTCGACCACCAAGATTAGCCATCACAAGTGCCTCGTGTACTTGGCCTATTTATGAGTTCTGTATCCGGTTTTGTGATGCACACTTTTCCACCAAAAAAAGTGGTAGTGTAGTGGAGTGGAGGCCTAACAAGCCGTAGGAGAGAAGGCTTATGCTATTCATTAAGGCAGCATTCTGAATCCAGGAACATCTAAAGTATAATTCTTAAGATAAGAAAACATTTGTAGTGTACCTTTTGATCCACCCATGTGACACACACCTTGTTAATCTCCCATCACAACAATGCTAGGTCATCTTGTCTTATCACTCATCTGGTGGGTGTTGACTGCTGTTATCCAAGAAATGAAGGTCTCTCTGAGAAGCCAGAGTAGTAGAGTAAGACACATTTTGCTAGGGAAAAGCAAATCATATAACTCATTTGGAGGCCAAGTTTGTCAACATCACATGTTTACAAATGGCAACTGCGTTTTTTGTTTTTTCTTTTTTTTCCCCCGAGACAGGGTTTCTCTGTGTAGCTCTGGCTGTCCTGGAACTCATTTTGTAGACCAGGCTGGCCTCAAACTCACAGAGATCCGCCTGCCTCTGTTTCCCAGTTTTTGTTTTTTTTGTTTTTTTTTTTTTTTTTTGTGTGTGTGTGTGTGTGTGTGTATTTGGGTGTGGTGGTGTTTGGGTTTGGTTTTTACCTGTGGAGTGAGTGTGTGTTTGCCTGTGTGTGGGTGCATGTATGGGCATTAGTATGGAGGCCTAAAGCTGATGCTGGGCATTTCTCCTTTCTTTCTTTCTTTCTTTCTTTCTTTCTTTCTTTCTTTCTTTCTTTTTCTTTCTTTCTCTTTCTTTCTTTCTTTCTTTCTCTTTCTAAAGCTTTATTTTTACTTTATGTGCATTGGCGATTTTTATGTGTGTCTGTGTGAGAGAGTCAGATCCCCCTGGAACTGGAGTTACAGACAGGTGTGAACTGCCATGTGGGTACTGGGAATAGAACCTTGGTCCTCTGGGAAAACAGCCAGTGCTTTTTAGGGCTGAGCCATCTCTCCATCCCCAGTGTTGGGCATTTTCTTCAATTACACTCCACTCTATTTACTGAGGCAGAGTCTCTCAATAAAAGCAGAGTGCTCAAACGCAGCTAGTCCAGCTAGCCAGCTTGCCCCAAGGACCTCCTTTGGTTTTTTTCTGGGATTGCAGACAGCTGCCAAGTCTGCTCTATGTGGTTTCTAGGGATCCTAACGCCCTCACATATGTACGGCAAGAAGTTTATCTAACACCTCGTTGGCCTCTGCATTAACTTTCGACCTAGCAATCTCACTTCTAAGAATTTGCCCTCATCCAAACCAGTACAAAGTGCCTCTTGGACAGATTGTTGTTTGCTCCATTGTGTGTGAGGGTTAACGAGGCAGCACAAGTGTCCATTTATAGGACTACGAATGAAATAGAGTGGCTGCTCTGTTTGTGATGGGGTTACATTCTGGTATCCCATTATAAATTGGGACTGCTGTAAGTGAGAAAAGCACAGAATACACAGAATGTACCCAAACACCCCAGTGTAGCTACCCCATTAATAGCAGGTTGCCGCCCCTGTGTGGCTGGTGGGGTGGGGGTGCAGTCCAGAATCATAAAAGGGGATTGGATCACAGATCACCAGTCTAGGCAAAGAACAAAATTCAAAGTACAATTTCTATTGAATGCTCTTTTTGTTTGTTTGGGTTTGTTGTTGTTTGAGTCAGGATTTCTCTGTGTAGCTCTGGCTATCCTGGAACTTGATCTGTAGACGAGGCTGACCTTGAACTAACGGAGATCCTCCTGCCTCTGCCTCCTGAGTGCTGGGATTAAAGGCTGTGCCACCATGCCTGGTTTACTGAAAGCATTTTCCTCTTGCCCTTTAGTAAAGTCAAAAAGCCCAAAGTCAAACCTTCTTCAGTTGAGACCATTTGTGTCCTATGAAGTGTTAGGACTCTCTCCCAGAGTTGGATAGAATTCCATATGATTAGAGACACAAAACAGTAACAAAAAGCATTTCCTTGGTGTCTTTATTACAAATTACAAGACCTGAAAGTGATGGCCCAGGGGGACCTGGGGAAGAGAGGGGGCTGAAAAGAAAGATGTGAGATTTCCCACCCAGTGCTCTTAATATTGGTCTGGTTTTTTATGGAGTAAGGATTTTACAACAACAAAATGATACTGTACATATAACAAAAAGTTTAATTCTCTGAAATACTGATCGTGTAGCTCAGGAAGACAATGGATTCTACCTCACAATTCATATACTCCAAGCCTTTATCTTGATGTGAGTGGAAATTGAGGCCTGGAGAGAGGAAGTCGTTGAGTGCCTTCCCTGGCCACAGCCCAGGGAGCTCGCTCAGGCTGGAAGCAAGAATCACCCAAAACTCATTTGCATGTTTTGCTTCCTGCCTCTCAACAATTAACTAAAGTAGAAACTGCAAAGAATAAATTGCGGTTTTTTTTGCTTTGTATTTCTTTAATAAACCAGCTGGGAGACACCACTGACAATCTTCTTAGATTATTAAAGTGAGCATTCCTAATCTGAAAAATCACAAGCCCAAATGTTCCAAAATCTGCAACATTTTAACTACTGACATGAGGCCACAAGTGAAAAACTACATGACATGAAATTTTGTTTCATACACAAAATTATTTAAAATACTGCCTAGAATTGCCTTCAGACTAAGTACATGAAACATATATGAAACATGAGTGTGATCTCATATCGAATATGCTTCATTATATATGTGAAAAAGTTAAAAAACAACAGCAGAAACACTTTGAAATCAATCCCTTGCCTGTGAGCATTTTGGTGAGGGCTGCTCCACCTTCATTAGAATCTGTCTACTTGTTTTACACTTAACACCTTCCTTCACTTTATTCTCGAACCGTCCATATTACTAGAGATTTATCTTTTTACTCTTAACAGGTAGAAGAAAAAGTCTTCCAACACGTTCTTAGTATATATAGTGTTAGTTAAAAAAAAAAAAAAAAGTTAGGGCACCGACAGTGCTGGAACTTGGGGCAACAGCGCCCTCTTCTGTTATACTTATTCTTGTCATGACAGGGGTTCTTCAAAAAAAATTTTTTTTTTTTTTTAATGTGTGTTTATGAAGGTCAGAGGATAACTAACAGGAAGGAGTAGGTCCCAGCTCCATCATGTGGGTTCTGGGGATCAAACTCGGGTTGCCCAGCTTTCAAGGTAAGAACATTAACCCGCTGAGCCGTCTGGTCCAGCCAGGGTTTCTTTAGTCTTCAGTCTCAAAAAGATCAACAATGATCTGGGCCTTGTGGTAAATCCCAGGATTCAGGAGGCAGAGGCAGGAGGAGTTCTATGAGTTCAAGGCCAATCTGGTCTACATATTGAGCTCTGGGACAGTTAGGACTGCATAGAGATATGGAAGGAGGGAGGGAGGGACAAAGGGAAGGAAATAAAAAGAAAGGGGAGAGACAGAGACAGAATAATGGTCACATACTTCATGGTTCATTTTAGTCGAATTATTACCTAATCCAATATTTTCAAAGCTGATATCCTGGTTCTGGATTTGTAATGACACTGTAAACTGAGAGACGTTTAACTTTAGAAAGCTATGAGACATAGTGTATCCTCTGCATCCTGAATTGAGAGTGTTGGAGAGGTGGAGTTGGCTTCTGCACATTTATTCCAGCTGATCCTGATGTCCATATTGGTACGGAGCCATGACTGGCCTCTTTAATGAGCCTCTCATCCTCCACCAATGAATGCAAAATATCAACCAACCTAAGTATCACATATGGGTATAGACACTAATGAGAAGTCTGTGTTCCTGGGAGCATAAGGTGCAGTGCACATGGGAGAGGGCATCAGGAGTCTCTTGCTATAGAACCTCAAATCTCTGATACTATATGGCTGCAAAGACTGTGAAGGAAGGTTGTATGTATGTATGTATGTATGTATGCATATTCCAAAGATCCAAAAGCAATGAAGCCAAATGGCCTGGAAGGAAAAAAATCTCACAAAAGGATAGCATATCTTTATTACTATAAGCTGGGTGTGGCCTTGGTATGTAAGTGGCCCTGAATCTCAGCTACCACTGCTGACAGCACAACACATTTCACTAATATTGAAATGAGTTCAGTGCAGTGGTGCACACCTATAGTCCTAAGAATTCTACTGCACTAAGTGTAATTTGTTTTCTTCTTATTCTTCTGAATCTCTCTCTCTCTCTCTCTCTCTCTCTCTCTCTCTCTCTCTCTCTGTTGCATGTATGAGTATGCTTGCCCCTACATATGTGTGTGGTGGTCAGAAATTAGTGTATTTTCCTCAGTCACCTTATATTTTGTGAACTCCTGTTTCAGCTAGACTGGCTGCCTAGCAACCCTGTGGGATCTTCTGGTTTTGGTCCAGCAAGCATATGGAGCTGCAAGCATATGCCACCAAGCTGGCTTTTATATGAGCACCAGTGATCAGAACTCAGGTCCCCATGCTTGTGCAGCAAGCATGTTACACACTGATCTGTCTTCTCCATGCCCTAGTGATATTTCTCAGTCAGTGGAAATAGTTTTTATTGTTTTGTTTTGTTTTTTTGTTTTGGTTTTTTTTTTTTTTTAAAGAACTTTGACGGGTGAGATGACTCAGTGAGTAAAAGCGCTTGCAACCAAGTGGTCTGGGTTCACACTCCAGTTCTGCATGGTGGAAGAAAAGAACTGACTTCTCCAAATTTTCCTCTGACTTACACACACACACACAATTAAAAATTGTAAATAAACCCTTTTGCCACTTTTTAATATTAGAAACAAATATTTATACCATTGCAATGTCTTTAATTTTAAAATATCTGGTCATAATAAACTCACCACCTGTGGTGGCACACGCCTTTACTCCCAGCAGTCAGGAGGCAGGGGTAGGTGGATGAGTTCAAGGCCAGCTTGGTCTACAGAGTGAGTTCCAGGACAGCCAGAGTTGTTATACAGAGAAACCCTGTCTTGGAAAAACAAATAACAAACAAACCTAATTAATTAATTAATTAACTACTTGAGCAGAGTGAGAAGCTGCATAGCACAGGCTTGGATGCAGGAGCTTCCCATGCATTTGCCTAGAACACATTCCAGCCCATTCACCTCTGCTGTGCTCCTGTGTCAACTTTCACGGTGCCAAGGGAACAAAAGTGGCCCCAGATCCAAAACCAGCTGCCAGCAGCAGAACCATTCATGTCATCTGGGCCCAATCAAGGGACACAAACATCAATTATTTTATTAGAGAGAATTTTAAGGCAACTTGAGTGCAGTATGTATTAGCTGCTTTTGCTGTCAAGTTACAATGACCAAGGCAAGTTACTGAAGAAAGTTTATTGGGGGCTTACAGTTTCAGAGGATGTGAGTCCATGACCATCATGGCTGGCAGGGGAGGGGTGGGGAATGGTAGCAGGTAGGGAAGAATGGCACTGGAGCAGTAGCTGCGAGCTTACATCTGACCCATAAGTATGAGTCAGAGAGCTTACTGGCAGTGGTGTGAACTTTTGAAATCTCAAAACCCCAGAGACATACCTCCTCCAACAAGGTCACACTTTAATCCTTTTCAAACAGTTCCACCAACTAGAGATCAAACATTAAATTAAATGAGCCTATGGGACCATCCTCATTCAAATCACACATGGTATAATCGATATGCAGTAACTTGTATATGTTTAAAACATATAATTTGTTTGGTTTTTCGAGACAGGGTTTCCTTGTGTAGCCCTGACTCTCCTGTAACTACCTGTAGACCAGGCTAGCCTGGGATTAAAGGCATGTGCCTCCAC
Organism: Cricetulus griseus; assembly: GCF_003668045.3. Taxonomy (NCBI): domain Eukaryota; kingdom Metazoa; phylum Chordata; class Mammalia; order Rodentia; family Cricetidae; genus Cricetulus; species Cricetulus griseus. The sequence goes on from NC_048596.1 coordinate 131,182,368, forward strand.
TACCACCCAGCTACAGTGTATAATTTAAAAGGTGTGGCTTTGGGGACAGAGTGCATGCCCTGCATGCCTGAGGCCCTAGGTTTGATCTCCAGTACTACAAAAAAAAAAAAATAGATTTTGACATCTGTATGTGACTGTATTAATTAGTTTTTGAATGCTGTAATGAATCATAATGAGAAGCAACTAGTAGAAGGAAGAGTTTATTTGGACTTACAGTTCAAGAAGGATAAGGGTTCATCTTGGCTGGAGATGGGGCTGCATGGGGCAGCAGGTAGGCATGAGAGCTGGAGCAGCAAGCGGAGAGCCCACAATGCATGAGATTGGAAACTTCAGATTACTTCCTGCAACACTGCCATTATCTCCTAGGCCTACCAAAACAGCATGACCAACTGAGAACCAGTTGTTCAAACATCTGAGCCTATGGGGGAACATTCTCATTTAAACCACCATAGTGCCTGTGACACCAAAGCCACAGTCAGTTGAGACAGGGAACTTATTCATCACCCCAAATGTTTCCTTCCACAACCCCCTTTTTGGTGGGTGGATAGAGTCTCACACTATAGCCCAGTCAGGCCTTCAACTTCTGGCAAACCTATCTCAGGTTCAGTTTCCAGAGTGGTGGGATCATGGGTGTGAACATCTAGTGTTTTGTTTTGATGATTTAAACATCTTGTTATGTAGCTCAGACTGGCCTAGAGATCATTATCTTCCTGCCTTAGGTTTCTCAATGCTTTACCAGGCTCAATTCTTGTTCCTCCTTATAATCCCAACCTACTTCTGCTCACCTCTCCCAATCTGATGTGTGCTTTATCAGCATGGTTTAGTGGGCCTGCACTGAGGTTTTATATAAATGGAATTGTGTATACTTCTTTTGCCCAGCTTCTTTCCAACAGCATAAGTATTTTGAAATCCATCATGCTGTGGCATGTGTTTTATTCAATCATTCCATTGTATTGCTAAGTGGCATTTTCACCCCATGAATGAACCTGTCTGTCCATTCATCTGTTCTTGGATGTCTGCATTGATTTCAACTTAGGCTGTGATACATACAGTTGCTGTGAACATTTGTTATGTGCATGCTTTTCCAGGGGCTTGAGCATCCATGTCCCTAAGTGAATACTTATGAGTAGAATAGCTAGGTGGTATTGGGTATAGAAGGTATAAATTTATTTTTAAAAAGGATTTGTTTTGGTCAGGTGTGGTGGCACATACCCTTAATCTCAGCTCTGAGAAAACAGAGGCAGTCAATCTCTAAGTTTGAGCCCTAGCCTGGTCTTCTGGGCAAGTTCCAGTTCAGCCAGATCTACAGAGATATAAACCCTGTCTCAATATATATATATATATATATATATATATATATATATATATATTTTTTTTTTTTTTTTTTTTTTTAAATTTTTGTTTATGTGTGTCTTCCACGTGTGAAAGTGCCTGAGGATATCAGAGGAGGGGTTGTTGAATCCCAGGGAGCTGGAATTACAGTGAATAAGAAGCCACTGGACATAGGGCTACAAAATGAACTGTTCTTTGGAATGAGCAGCAAGGACCTGATGGGCACGACAGACCAGTTTCTCTTCCCTCCTTGTACCCTCCAGTGTGGTGCTGGGGATGGACCCCAGGGCCTTGCACATGCTAGGAAATGATCTATCAGTGAACCACACCCACTGCTATCTTCCATTTCCTGCTTCTGACAGAGATGCATGAATGTGCCAATTCATTTGAGTACTCACTGACACTTGAAAGAATAAGTCTTCTTAATTTCAGTCTTGGTGGTATTTCACTATGGCCTTCCTTCCTTCCATCTTGTGTGTGGCATGTGTGCACACATATACAGGTGCCTACAGAGGCCAGAAGAGGGCCTCTGATCCTTTGCAGTTAAAGTTACATATGAGCTGCCTGACATGGACACTGGGATAACATTACAAGCTCTTGGCCACAGCATGGAGTCATCTTTCCCTCCAACCCACTCTCTCACTGTGGTTTTTAAATAGCAGCCTCCTGACCACTAATGTTATGGACCTGGAAAACACAAAATGGGAATAGAGAAATAGCAGTATCCTCAGAAGCAGTCAGAGGGTCCCTGGAAATGGTCTGTGAATGTAGGCATAGCTAAGCTGGGCAACAGGAATCAGAGGGCTGCAGTTATGTGGCAACCAAAGGGATTGCAGAGGCTGTGGGGTCAACTTGCTGCTTCTGATGGCCTTTGCATGTACAGAGAAAAAAAAGAAGCTAAAGATAGCTATGGCCCAGTGTAGAACATGAGGGCAAAAACAGAAACCCCTGCTAGTCCCCCATTCTAAGCCTGATTACACAAAGAGCTGCAAAGAATTCTTGACTCTTGGTCTCAGCAGTCTACCACCACTTCCATGGGCACTCGTTGGTGCATGCACCAGGAGCAATATCCCTCACCTGGTGAGGTTCACACTCAGGCCTCAATCCACAGCTCATCATGGGATTTCCCAACATTCTTTGGAGAAGTATAGGACTGCTCTGAGTAGCCATAGCTATTCGCTGAGTGTGGGGCAAGACCCTATCTATATGCACAGGCAAGCAGTGGGCATGATGAGTGGAATCGCTAAGGCTGTCAAGGGAATGAGGAATGAATAGGCTTATGGAAATAGAGTTCAGATTCACAGTTTGGGGGGAGGGCCCAGGAGTGATAATCCCATCTGCTGGGTTAGCCTACTTAAGTCTGTACTTAAGGAGCTGGCCCACAGATCCATGACTGAGAGCAATCAAACTTGGAGCAGCCAAGCTTCATAGACCCTTGGAGATAAAAGCTCATTTTAATAACAGTGGCTTATGATTCAGGGAATGCTAATGGGCACACCTTCTGAATCAGGCTTCACTGGTGAGCTCCTTGCCTTTGTACTTTATTCCACGCCCTCTGTTCCAGGGTCTTCAGGATGCTGTGACGATGCCAAGGTGGGTATGAAATGACCTTTGAAGTTTGAATCACATATTTCAAAATAAGGAGGATTGTATCCACATCTGCAGAAAGTAGTTTTGGTCTCAGGGTGGTAAAAAAAAGGCAGTAAATGGCTAGTGAGTTTCCCAAGTACCAAAAAGGCCCATTTTCACAGTACCATTTGTGCCCCAAGAAGGATGCAGATATTGAGCAATAAGCATGTCTACAACTGCTCAACACCAGAGTCTTCTCTTCATCTGGGAATGTTGTGATCCCTCCAAATTACTAGTTATTTTTTATACTTCCGTGTATGTGTTGGTGACAGGGGAAAGCACACATGTTGAGGTCAGAGTGCAACTTGTAAGAATCAGAATGTGTGCATACAAAAAAGAAAAAGGAAGAAGGAAAACAGATAATGTCCAGAGAGTAAGCTTTGGACACCCCAGTGGTTAGAAGTCAGCAGGAGAATGGTGGACTGTGGTGACAGTACCCTAGCAACTGCCTTTCTGCAGGAGGGTAAGGCAGAACACACAGCCTGGGTTTCAAACAGGGTTTTTTTTTTTTTTTTTTTTTTTTTTTTTTTTTCTCTCTTTTTTTTTTTCTTTCTGGTTTTCTGATAGAGTGAAGCTCTGGACCGCTCTGTAGACCAGGCTGGCCTCAAACTCAAAAGCTTTCTTGGAATTTGCACTGTATGGGCTGGAGAGATGACTCAGATGTTAAGAGCACTGGCTGCTCTTCCAGAAGTCCTGAGTTCAATTCCCAGCAACCACATGATGGCTCACAACAATCCGTAACGAGATCTGGTGCCCTCTTCTGGCCTGCAGGGAATTTGCGCTGTAGACCAGGCAGGTCTCAAAACTCAGAGATCTGCCTCCCTCTGCCTCCTGAGTGAAGTTGTTGTTGTTTTTCCTTACTCTTTGGGTGCCTACCACCCAGCTTCCAAATAAATACAGAGAAACTTATTATTTCTTAGGAAAGCCAGTCTTAGCTTGGCTTGTTTCAAGACAGTTTTTCTTAAATTATCTCATTTACCTTCTGCCTCTGGACTTTTATCTTTCTCTGTTCTATATACCCTTCTTTACATCTTTCTCTGTAGCTGGCCATGTGGCTGGGTAGCTGACCCTGACGCCCTCCTCTCTCCTTTTCTTGCTCCTCCATCTCTCTTCCCAGATTTCTCATATTTATTCTCTCCGCCTGACTGCCCCACCCATTTCTCTCTCCTACCTCCCTATTGGCCATTCAGTTTCTTTGTATACCAATCAGGTGTTTTGGGTAGGCATAGTAACATAGCATCACAGAGTTAAACACATGCAAAATAAAAGAATGCTACACAAGCCGTGGTAGCACACGCCCTTAGTCCCAGTACTTGGGAGGCAGAGGCAGACAGATCTCTGGGAGTTCAAGGCCAGCTTGGTCTACTGAGCTAACTCTAAGACAGCCTCCAAAGCTACAGAGAAACACCGTCTTAGAGAAAAAAAATGCATCACAAAACAAATATTCTACAGCATAAACAAATGTAACAAACACATCTTCAACTAATATTTCACAACACCTAAGTACTGGGATTAAAGGTGTGTATCACTACCACCCAGCTTCAAAGAGGTTTTATGACTGGCTCAGTCCATTCTTCCACTCGAGGCGTGGGTTTTGACCTTTATACTCCTGCCCTCAATTCCTTCTTTCTAAAGCAGGCAGGTCTTGAGTGATGCCACGATACCCATCTGGGTGCTTACTGCCCTCAATTTGTCACACATAATTTCCACAGAGTAGTTGTTTCTTTAGCTGAATTAAGCTACCCACACCTTGATTAGCTCAGGTTTTGGGTGACAGGAACCCAAGGATGAAACAGACTACACTGATTAGCACTGAGCAAATTATTTAACTCCTCTAAGCTTCAGTTCCTAGAAATCAAACTACATGCTTCACAGGCACAGTATTAACCAGGTCTGCAGATACCACATGGTAAATGCTTTTCCAAACTATTACACTAAAACTCATTATTTATATACCAGTAACACTCAGGAGGCAGAGGCTGGCAGATCTCTGAGTTCAAGGTCAGCTTGGTCTACAAAGTGAGCCACAGAACAGCCAAGTCTACGTATGAAGAACCTGTCTTAAAACAAAACAAACAAAACAAAAACAAACAAAAAAATCAAACTGTGACACACACATACATAACCAGCAGTCTTGCAGAAAATCCCCAGCAGGTCCTCTCAAGGACAAATGAGCCATATGCATAAAGGAAGTCTTGGCAGCTCAAGAAAGGCTTTGTTGTTAGGTTTGAGATAGGGTTTTGCTACCTAAGCCAGTCTGGCAACCCTCTGGTGTCTGAAATATTTACAGGCAAGTACCACCATGTCTATCTGTTTTCCTTTTAGCAGTTTATTACAGTGTACTTGGGTTTCCTTAGGCAGTCTCACTATATAGCTTTGATGAGCCTGGCCTCAAATTTGCAGTTATCCTCAGGCTCCAGTGTGGTGATATAGGCACATACCACCATAGCACGCTGTGCTATTTCTTTATCCTACTAATGTAGCAACTAAACCCCAAGGAGTCCGTCTTAAAGTCACTGAGACTATCTGTTACTGCCATGGCTACAGCTGTAGCCATGAAAAAAAAATCAGTAAAATAATTGGAAACTGAATGACAAAAAGCTGTTTAATGCCTGATAGACAAAGTCAAGCTCACAAAGAAATTTCCTTGAGTTTAATAAAGATGCTAAAAATGTTACTTTTCAAGTATTTTTTCCTTTTTTTACAAAGTTCTGTACATAAAAATAAATATACAGAAGCAAACCCCATCAACTGTTTACATCAGTAATCCTCACTGGTGGGCTCACCATTTATAAGGAAGACATCATTCAACGCATCCTGTCACAGAGACTGTCCTATCAGCAAGGACTTCTACCCCAAAAGATCATCACTAGGCCTCCTTTAGAAAGTCTGCTGAACAGCAAGAGGCCTTCACCTACCAACTAGCAAGAAGCCATGAAATTAATGGCTGTTTCATCTCTAAATAGAGTGTGGACCTAATGGCAATGTCTATATCTCATACTAACCAAAGCCCTTAAAATACAGATAGTTAAGAATGTAAATAAGCCCACCTCTCCCTTGGCTAGTCACTGTGAAAGTGTGCGTAAGGCAATTGAGTTGAGGGTTAAGGGTTCATCTTGCTAATGTCAAGTGACACTAACAAGAGTCTTAGCTTCATCCACCAGATGATGGGCCCCTGCGTCCAGGTCTCCAGGAGCAGGTTCCACCCCCTTCACCAGTCAGAGGGTTATAACCTGGAATTGAAAAGGAAACAAAACCATTTTGATGGCTGGAGATAAGGAAACATTTTATATTAAAACTATAGCTACAAATCTAGCATGTAAATCCCTGCAAAGATATAGATTCCATCTTCATGGCCATTTCCAAGGGACTTTAGCCATTATATAAAAAAAGTAAGGTGGAGATAGCTATGGTGCAGCCTTTAATCCCCGTACTTGAGAGGCATGCAAAACAGTCAGAAATTACCCAAGATAGCCTGATCTAATTATACGAAGCCTTCAATTCTAAGTGGAACAGCTCTGAGGGGAAAGGCTTCCCCAGTGGAAGTGTTTCAGCTCTGAGATGAAAGGTTTCCTGTGTAGAAATGCTGTGTCTCTAAGGGGAAAGGCATCTTTGGCAGTCGGAAGCCAAGGAACAGTACAAAGTCACACCACACAACAAACCTCACACAAGAGATTTATTGGGAGAGACACAGAATGTGGCTGCCTCTGCTCAGATAAAAAAAAGCAGTACAGAACTGAGCATGAGGCAAGTTTATACAGGATTTCTTGGGGAGGAGTTTTTCAGGGTAGGGACTGGTGAGATTTCAAGCCCTGAGCTTGGCTTGAGCCCAGGGATTGGTGGATTTCATGCTCAGGGACTGGAGGGTTTGGGTAGGTTTTCAAACATGTAAATGGGTTTGAACCTTTTACCCTATACTAATCATAGTGCTTAAAAGAAAGCACACATTTAAATACAGGCTTTTGAAGCTGCAGAAAATGGACTTTTAAAAACAATTAAATGGCCAGATGTGGGGGTTTACACTTTTAGTTCAACTCAGGAGGTTGAAGACCTTGCATAAGGCCAGCTTTGGCTACACTGTGGTTTCTAAAACAGCCTAGGCTAGAATTTGAGACCTTGTCTCAAAAACAAAACAAAAGCAAAGCAGAACATTTTAAAAGGGTGTGATGGTCTAGTCCTGTGATCTCAGTCCTTGGGAAGAGGCAGCAAGAGTATCAAGGGGTCAAGGTCACCCTTGGCAACATACTCAGATGGAGGCCAGCCGCCTAGGCCTTAAGACTTTGTCTCAAAAATGAACAAAAACCAAACCAAACAACTAGAATGGAAATTTCCACTTCTAGTAGTCAGAACTGGGTCACCTACATCCTTTTTCCATGTCTCCCTCCCACACCAGATCCTCACAGCCAATATGGATAACTGGGTCTTTGCCGAATGCTCCAGGCTCGAGTCAGCCTTATATGGGTCGGTTCTGCTCTTTGCTCACCATGAAATCTCACCCTGAGTCAGTTTCCTCATTTGCAAAGCCAGGCTGTTTAGGCTGGCTCTAGCTCAGGACTACTGGACAGCACAACAAACCATGTACAAACTGAAGTGTGCCAGGTGAGCCCTGATGAGAGTAATTAGCTCTGGAGGGGAACAGATGAAATACATAACACTAATGTTCCATTGCCTCAGACTCAGCCTGAATCACAAAAGATTGCGAACTTCACTGTTCATGCGTCCCATCTTCTCAAGATATGTGAAATCCCTCAGGGACAAAATGACGACATGCTGCTATGGTGTCACCCAGAGTGTCTAGTCATGTTAACACAGAAAAAGGCTGAGTGAACATCTGTCTATATCTTGAGGAAGTTAATCATAGGAAATAGGGCAGCACTGTTAACCAGACAGACACAGAATGTCTCTAGACACTGCTCTGTCAGACAGACTGCTCTCATCCTGGTTCTCCTTTCCTGTCACAGTGCTATCTCAGGAACAGGAAAGAACACCGCATCCAAGCACAATCATCCTAATTGCTCAGTGAACAGCCACAGAGAACTCTCAATCTGCCTGCCTTATCTCTACAGTCCTCAACTTGGGGACATAGAAACAGAGAGACTTTTTTTTCACTATGCAGACTAGGCTGGTCTCCTCCTGGACAATCTTGCTTCAGCTGCCCAAGTACGAGGATTACAAGTATACGTTCCATGCTCAGTGGGGAAAAAGGACCTGAGCAAGAACAAGGACAAGAGCGCAAACCTCCGTGCATAAAGCCAGGCATAGTGACACTCACACTTGTAAGCTCAGTGTTTGTTTGTTTGTTTGTTTAGGTTAGAGATAGGACTGCTGAGGCTTCCCAGCTGCCAAAATAGCTCCAGGACAAGGGAGAGACCTTGTCTCAGGGAATAAGGTGGAAATTATAGAACAAGACACCTAACACCCTCTGGCCTCTATGTACGAGCATGGACGCATGCACTGGCATAGTGAAGCTCGCACACACCACATATACACACAAAGTACAGATAAAAAGACAATAGATCTTGTAAGTGTTAACATTTCTAAATGTTTCACATTGCCAGGTTCTTACCACCTCCCCGCAAAGGCTTTTTATCAGATTTTCTTTTGGGGGTGACAGATGAAGTAGAAGGCCCGGGACCATCTTCTTCCTGTTTGAACATACACAAGTTTAAGAAATCAATATATTCTACTCAGGGCTAGGGATATAGCTCAATATGCCATGCTTGGGTTCAATTTACAAAACCACAAAACCAGTCCAAGCCCCATCATTCTACACTGCTAATTGCCATCAATTCCAGTTACCTGTGGCCTTCCTGTGTTTCTTCTGTAACTTCTGCCTTCCTGCATGCTGTCCCACATCTCAATCTTCTGCCTCCTTTTCTCTTCTTCAAGCTAAGAAAGAATCACACACACAAGGAAACACAGATAGGAAACACTCATAAGCTCCTACTGTTCTCAAAGAAAATGCTCATTGAGAATTTTTAATTCAAACATCTTTAAAAACACTTCTTCACTTTTATTTATTCCTTGAATAATAATAATAATAATAATAATAATAATAATAATAATAATAATAATAATAAAGTGGCTGTGTAAGGCTGGGCATTATGGTACACACCTGTAACCCTGGCACTCAGGAAGATGAGAGAAGACTAAATTTGAAGCCAGCCCGGCCTACACAGTGAGACCCTATCTCATAAAACCTTTATTAAAAAGTATGGAAGGGGCTGGAGAGATGACTCAGCAGTTAAGAGCACTGACTTCTCGTCCAGAGGACCTGATTTCAATCCCCAGTACCCACATGACAACCCATAACTGCAACTCCAGTTCCAGGGGATCTGGCATCCCCACCCATACCTGCAGCAAAACACCAATGCATATAAAATAAAAACAAAGTTTTAAAAAAGTATGAAAAAAGAAACAATGGTTCCATTATTTCAACCCACCCTTATCAGTCCATTCTGGCAATGCAGAAGAAATGACCTGGAATGGGTGTGTGTGGCTGGCAGCCCTGTTTTATCACCTGACTGTGCCACTTAGTCCTTCTGCCTCGGGCACTGGATCATAGGACAACAGGCTGCCAAGTGCATTAGAAAGTTAAGCACTATGGGAACATAAGGGAAATGAATCACCTCAGAAAAAAATCACACTTAGCAATGAGTGCCTGAGAAACCTGTGGTAGGTGTGGACCCAACACATGTGGTAGGTATGGACCCAACACATGTGGACCTAACACAAGCAGAAGGTATTTGCTTCTGCTTCCTATTCCATCAACAGTAGCCTTTTTTTTTTTTTTTTTTTTTCAAGCAGCCAAGCATTGTAGTGAGCATGCATATTAGGAGCATGCAATCTCTCTATTTCCAAAGGAATTCAAACCCAATGCAGTCCATTCTGATCCTACTAAATAGTGATATCATAGGGACGTGTGATGAGATGCATTAAAAGCACATATTCTGCAAATTTCTCCATGGTATGCACATCTCTTGTCAAACCTGTCCCTTCAAGCTTCCAGCGCTTGTAAGTACAGGAAATTCAGAAAGAACCACTTAACATAAAGGTTGCTTTATACTTTTAGTTACATCAAGAACATCTAACTGAGCTGGGCATGGTGGTGCATACCTGTAATCCCACAATCCCCAGCTTTAGGGAGGCAGAGGTAGACTACTAGGCTAGCCAGGGCTTCATGAGAACCTATGCCTCAAAAAAACCAACAAAAGAATGTCTGATCCATCATAGCAAAATCAAAAACAAAGTGGGGTGGAGAGTGGGGTTTAGTGAGATGGCTCAGCAGGCAAAATGCTTGCTGAACAAGCAAACAAGCTTAATGACCTATTTGAGCCCCAGAACTCGGAGTGGAAGAAGAGAGTGACTACTATATGTTGTCCTCTAATATCCAACTGCACACCATGGCATGGACATGCCTGCACTCACACACAAATAATAATTTAAAAAATCCAAAATGAATATATATATAGCAGATATATTCAAGCATTACCTTTAAGAGATCTAAGCTAACCATAAGCCAGAAAGATATGAGGGGCATTTGAAAAAACATGCACATACTAATGCCATTTCTATTCAAAGAGAACCATTCAATATGCTCATAAAATATTGGATAAAATCTATCTGCAAAAATACCTAAAAAAAAATTTAACATTACATGGGATATTTAGGCAGTAGGTAAGGAGTAGGGACAGTGGAGACTTAATTTCCATAGAACAAACTTCTATACCACAGGTTTTTAATTATTAACTTTAAAATCAGGCTGGTGAAGATGGGCAACTAACTTACATAAATATTGAAGGCTGCTATTGGAACAAGTGCCTTAGGAGGCAGGATGTATGTTTATGTCTTATTATGTCCTTTCCTTCTGGGTCCCAGCCAAGCTGGGATGACCAGACCCAAAGGGATGGCCAGGCAAAAATATGAGAAGCTGCCAACTGTGGCAGAAAGGCATGTGCCTCAGTGGCACAACGGAGACTAAAAACTCTTTGAGACCAAATTCTCTGGTGCCTCAAAGCTGGTAGAGGGTTCTTTTTGTGGAGATGAGACAGGCTCTGAAAACTTCTGGACTGAAACTGGAAAGCAGTTGTTTCGATGACAGATCAGCTGAATGCTGGTGTGCAAATACGATCTGAATGAACTTGGTCTCCAGCTGATGGCAATGTTTGCGAATGCAGTGGAATCTTTAGGAGGGGCAGCCTTGCTGGAGGAAGTATGCTCTTGGAGGTGGATTCTGAGGTTTTATAGCCTGGCTCCGTTTCCTGTCCTCTCTGCTTATGTGAGGATGAAATGTCATCAGTCTGCTTTCTGACTGCCAGGCTGGCCTCATGCTCCTGCTGTCATGACAGACTGTATCCTCCCCCAGGGACTGTACACCAAAATAAACCCTTTCTCCCCAGTTGCTTTTGTCATTCCATCATAGCAACAGAAGTAACTAATACAGCAGTCTTACTCCCACTAGGACCAGTCCAACCCACCTGACTGCTCAAAGAAATCCTTGGTTCTTCCTTCACCTTCCTTCCTACCTTCCCTCCCATGAAAACCCATGACTTAAAAAAATAAAAAAATAAATAAAAAATTCCCATCTTCTAGTTCACACCTCCAATACAATCATCGTCTAAGCCTTATGCTGTGTTTTCTTGCTTTCCTGAAACCCACTGCAGTGTGCTTCATCATCCCTAAACCAGGTCACATGCAATACACAGCTTCAAACAAAGCTAAATGTGGAACTTGTGATCCCAGCACTTGGGAGGTAGGCAGGCTGGTATCTATGCTGGCTCCAATGGCATGTGACCCGGGCACACAATTTTGGTGAGTAATACTGTTATAAGGAAACACTTGCAGGCAAGACAGAAAGAAAAGATATTTCTTTCTTCAAGAGTATTTATCCCTTGACAGTTCAAAACCGTGCAAATACTGACCTACAGTAAACTAAAGGAAATTAATTCTTGATATCCACCCAAAGACATGCATTCACTCACCCACAAACACCATCCTCATGTTCTGTCTTTCACTGTAGCGATGTATTCACACATCTGTTCCTAACTAGCATATTTTGTTCTATACCACCAATGTTGACATGGTAGACTCCAAAATGCATTTTGAATTGAATGAGACACAACCCTGCTCTATATAAGCTTGCAAATAACAGTAAATATATTTTATGGACTGTTATCACTAAGCCTTGAACAATTTAAAATGAACTTCTTCTAGGTAAAAGCAGTACCTAGAGAAAATCAGGGGTAGAGGTGTAGATTGGTGACAGAGACCTTGCCTAGCATGCTCAAGGCCCTGAAAAAACAGAAAAGAAAAAACCCAACCCACATTTATTAAGTCAACCCACTTCATACCTGTCTTAGCTTTTCCTTATGTTTTTCAACTTGGGCATTTAGATCTTCCTGCATTCTCAAACGAGCAGCTGCTAGAGCCTCTTGTCGCTTAACAACAACATCAGGTTCTAAAACAGCAGGGAAAAAATTAGGTATGGCTCCATATGAACTAGCCTATAAATATAGAGGTTCAAAGGTCAGAAAATCACCACAAAATATATCCTTGCATACTCATAGTAGAGCAATAAGTGCTCCGAAGACCACCAGAACAAGATTCTACTATGCAATGTGGCCATCTCTTTTGCACCTGATCTCTAGGTTGACCAGCAGTCCACAAAGCAAAGCTGAAGGCTTTTGCATCTTATCTATCACTTGATTAGCCCAGGTCTACAAAAAGAGGTGTAAGATCCTGTTCCAACAAAGAAAAGTCCTTCACTAGCATTATGAACATGAATGCCCCAGTTTAACTTACTTTTGGTTGAGATGGGGGTCTCATGTGACCTCAATTAGCCTCAAACTCACTATGTAGCACAAAATGACTTAAAACTCCCGATCCTCCTGCCTCTACCACCCAGTGTGGGAGAACAAAAGTTTGCCACTATACCTACTTTTATTTGGTACTGGAGACTAAACCCCAGGCCTTGTGTATACTAGTCAAGCACTCTACCAACTGGAGTCACAGCTCCAGCCCCAGCTTACTTTAAAAAGAAAACAAGATTTTTTTTTTTTTTTTTTTTTTTTTGAGATAGGGTCTCACTATGCAGCCCTGGCTGGTCTAGAACTCTCTTTGTAGACTGGGCTCAAATTCATACAGACCAGCCTACCTCTGCCTCTTGAGTGCTGGGACTAACAGTGTGTGCCCCATAACTGTTATTCAACATTGGCGCCTAGGACATGGAAAGGCTCTCTCCCTGTCCTTTTTCCCCTCCGAGGCCCTCTGGCGGGCTCGTGGCAAGACAAGGGGACCCTGACATGCTGGTCAACAACCCACACTCCAGCTCACCGGTTTGCTGGGACTCTACATCCAACACCGGACCCTATTCGGTAAGGCTACACCCTTCCAGTAGGCGTAACCATGTCTCCCTGAACCCGGAAGATGTTCTTCTGGTGTTCTTGGAGGTGGGGGAGCACCTAGCCATGATCTTCACAGTCACACTGACCCCCTTTGCTGACAATTGCTCCTGGCTTATTTCTCATGGGTGGCCCCATCAGCAGCTCTTTGCTCCCTTGGTGGCTAGCCACTGTGGGACTGTTGGGTTCTTCTGTTTTCTTTTCGTTCTTCGGGATAGCTGAATCCCTATTCAAACCCAGGGTCTATCGGGCTGAGAGCCCCCTCAGCACCCCCACGAGCTGATGAGCATTCGGGAGAGGGGCTTTTGCCAGTTTTTGACTTTTTCACCCATGGGAAATAAACCAATGAAGGAGATAAACCCATCCACTCCACTGGGATGTCTTCTAGAAAACTTAAAACCCTTACACCTCATGCCATTTGTTAAGGCATCCAGACTCACTTATCTCAGTATCAAAAAATGGCCTAGGTATTCCTTAGAGAACCAGTTTCACTGGCCCTGAAACGGGACTCTAGACCCCGAAGTTTTGCGGGATTTATCTAACTTCTGTCAGCAAACCGGAAGATGGAAGGAGTTACCCTATGTACAGGCCTTTTTCTATCTATCTGCTAAACACTCTCTCTCTCTCTGTCTCCTCTTCGGTTGGCTGACAATCCAACCCCATCATCCCCCCCTCTTCCTGTCAATAAGCTACACATGGGTTGTTCATCCATAGTTTCCTTTCTTTACATCCACAGCTGCAGCGAAAAAGAATAACAATACCTGTAACAGGAAAAATAAAAGGACCCAGAGACTGATATTGGGGTTCAAACTTCAACCTGAAGATCAGAAAAGCAAAGCAGCCAGGCACTAGCTTTTACTATACTGAAAGGTGATCCTGGATCCACCAAATCTCAGATTGTAACCTCTCCTCTCCTCAGTGTGCCTGAAGAATCATGAGACTTCAATGTCTCTCCATCCTCAGTTTGGCTGGAGAACGAATGCCTGATATTGACCCTATTCCTGTCTTATATAACTCCCTAATGCTGGGATCATCTTTGTGTGAGCTGTTTCTCTTTAGGACTGACTGGATCAATCTTGTGTAGATCTGAGTAGCCTTGGACTCACAGAGATCCGTCTACCTCTTAATCCTGAGTCCTGGGATTAAAAGTGTGTACTACCATCTCCTTCTGGCTGCTGGGATTAAAGGTGTGTATCAGCACTGCCTGACCTCTATAGCTTGTAGCTCACTTTGCTTTCTGAATCCTCAGGGAAGCTTTAATAAGTCATAAATAATATATCACCACACATACCCAACCCTAGTTTACATTTGTTTTTGTTTTTCGAGACAGGGTTTCTCTGTGTAGCTTTGGAGCCTATCCTGGCACTCGCTCTGGAGACCAGGCTGGCCTCAAACTCACAGAGATCCGCCTGCCTCTACCTCCCTAGTGCAGGGATTAAAGGCGTATGCCACCAATGCCCGGCCCCTAGCTTATATTTTTATCTAGCTGTAAATCAAGGCTTTCTTCCCTAATCTCAGTACTATAGTAATTCAAGATGAATGGTGATCTGTATTTTAGTTATATTGCAACATAAAATACAACACTTCTTTTGGACACACCCACAGAAGTAGCTTCTAGCTAAATTGGCCGCCCTTTGAGGTTTTTTTGTTTGTTTGTTTGTTTTAAACAACCAAATGAAAGGTTTCAGTGAAAAATCAAAATGAAGTGAATGCAAAATCCTAATGCCGAGTTTCTGGTCACTCACAATAATTCCAGAGGTTCCTTAATGGATGTAGCTAGAGCACAAAGAAACAGTTAGGTTTTCATTTTAATCCTCTCTAAAATTAAGAGTCACTAAACAGGATGTGCACTGAGTGTGCTACACATTACCGGGAAATCTTTATCTCAATAAATCTTTCAAACTCAAAGCCATAAACTGTTGCCACACACATAAGTAAGCTACAGGTGCCTTCATTTCTATCACATGACACTAACCCAGAACAGCCTCAGCTTGGTCCAGCTGCCTCTGCCTCAACGCCCTCAGTCGGACTGCAAGTTTCTGGATGACAATGTAGAGAAAGATGCAGCTGAAGAGGATGTACCAGCCGTAGCTGGCCAGCAGGGAGCCCACTGGGAAAAAAAGAAACAAACCAGTTTCAAAAACGGAAAATGGCATTTTTCAATAATACTCAACAATGATAAATCATAGCTCCTGCCTCCATAACCTGCACAACTAGCTGAGGAAATGGACTCCTAAGTAGTTACTATCTGGGCGAGGAATGGAAAGATTTCGGAATCGCTGGGCACACAAACTTCTCATCCACCAGGGCACTCGGGAGTAGCCTGGAAGGTGCAGGGCAGGGCAGCTGGGTTCGGAAGGACTAGGGGGACAGGTCTATCAGATTCAGGAAATCAAAGACCATCCAGACTCCGGGAGCTACACTCTGTAAAGGAGACAGCAGTGGTTAGGGTTGTGCGGAGCGAAACGCCGGCCGGAGGACTCCAGTCACTGCAAAAGGAAGGTGTTAAAGGCTCTAGCTAACGAAGTCCGCGAGCGCCCGCCCAGCCAGGGCGACTTCGAGGAAGCAGCGCTCCGGCCTAGCCCGCTGTCCCCGCCTGCCCACGGCGATAACGCCAAGCCTCCTGGAGGCCGACCCACCGAGCATGGCGGCTCCCGCCGCACGCCCCGCCGCCCCTCACCTGTGACGTGTAGGAATCTTAGGCCCTCGGTCTCCAGCGCAGGGCGCGCGGACAGAGGTTCCTCGGCGTGCTCCATGGCTGCGGGCTGCCAGCTGCCAACGACTCGCCCGCCGCGCTTCTCAGCTCGCAGCTTCCGGTTCGGCCCTATGTACACGTGGCGCTCACGGCCGCCGCGATCCTGGCCTATCGTGGCTCGACCTGTCTCGACGCTCGACCAATCACTGGGTGGGTGTGACTGGAGGGGCGGGGCTAGAGGACGCCCAGGCGGAAGCACGTCTGACTTTTAGGGGAGGAGCTCCAAACTCAGCTCAGCGCGGATAACCGATCTTGCGCTGATTGCCTACCAACCTTGTGCTTGATGCTGATTGGATACCAAGGACCAAGAGATTTAGAGCCTCTTGGGGATGAGATTTGCATCCCGCCCTTGTCACGGGGCCACTGAGGGTTGCAGCAAAGGTCCCCTCC
Source organism: Cricetulus griseus (assembly GCF_003668045.3). NCBI lineage: Eukaryota > Metazoa > Chordata > Mammalia > Rodentia > Cricetidae > Cricetulus > Cricetulus griseus. Next base: position 131,198,874 of record NC_048596.1, read on the forward strand.
ACAAACTTGAAGAAAGCGACCTTAATACTCCAACTGACCCCAAATTATTTCTGAGGAACCACAATCCCACAAGGGATTAATGTAGTAGTGATTCCAACATGCTTAGACTCTAACTATGTGTCACATTACCAGTTTTTGTAATGCTGCCCAGCAACATATTAGGAAAGCAATAAAGGAGATTGCTAGAAGTTGAAATGGAACTGATGGAATCGAATTTCCAAAGTCTTAGGTTAATAGGATTAATAAGGCAACAACTGACAGGAGGTGGTGGCACATGCCTTTAATCCCAGCACTCAGGAGGCAGAGCAGGCAGATCTCTGTGAGTCAGAGGCGGGCCAGGTCTACAGTGCTAGTTCCAGGACAATCAAAGCTACACAGAGAAACCCTGTCTCAAGAAAGGAAGGAAGGAAGGGAGGGAGGGAGGGAGGAAGGAAGGGAGAGAGTAATAACTTTATCTAAGGTGTTTAAAAGCTGGACCTTTGGGAAATTATATGAGGTCAGTATGGAGTTCTCCAGGAAAAAGGAGACCAGGTTTATATGCACTCTCCTATGACATGACACAGCCAAAGGGCCCTGGCAGAATTTATATCATATTTTGAGGACTTTGAATCTCCAAAATGTCATTGCTTCATAAAATTAATCTGTCAAGTACCTTACTACAGTAATAAACTAATGCAGTGATTCCTATGGAAGGACTAGTGTTCATGGGACAGAGAGAAAAGCCTGAAATTGCTTTGCATTATCAGCCACTTTGAAAATGGACTTTACAAATCAGAAAATTGATGACTGGATATTATCAGTTAAGATATGAAGCTAGTCATCAATTTGTTGAATTAGTTTTATATTCTCAATAGTTTCCTCTTAGTGGTAAAAAAAATGACCACTGTGTGTAAAAATTTGGGGTGTTGATCATTGAGCCCCCTATGATCTACTTCTGAGCTAAACCCCAGTTTGAACCATCACTCTTTGCTTAAGGTGATTTTTCACTTGCTTAGGCTTTGTCATACAAATGCAAGGGAAACATCTGGTTAAGAGTGAGGAGGTTGCTTAATTTGCCTGTTTACCCAGTCCATTAATATCTGTAGTCATGATGATGAAATAAGTAGTAACATTTAGTTTCATTAGGGGAGGTAGAAAAAAATAAAAAAAAAAAAAAAACCCACCACCAACAAAATGCCAGGCATTGGTGATGCATGCCTTTAATCTCAGCACTCCGGAGGCAGAGGCAGGTGGATCTCTAAGTTCAAAGCCAGCCTGATCTATGGAGTGAGTTCCAGGAGAACCAGGGCAATACGGAGAAACCCTGTCTCAAAAAACAAACAGATGGTGGGGTGGATATGATCAAAGTACATGATACACATATATGAAACTGTCATAGTGAAATCTTTTCCACTTGGGATTTTGTAATATAAAATAGAAACTAGCAACAATTCATAAAGATAATGAATTAAAAATATACAAATTAGGAATGTATCTCAGTTTGGTTAAGTGCTTCCTTGCCTAGCATGTACAAAGTCTTGGGTTTAAAGCCCTGAACTGCACAAACTGAGTATAGTGGCAAATGCTTCTAATCCCAGCATTTGTGAGGCAGAGGTAAAAGAATCAGGAGTAAGGTCATCTTTGGTGTCATAGGAAGCCCACACTGGGCAATGTAAGACTGCTTCAAAAATCAAAACCATGGGAAATAGAGGCAGGTGGATCTCCATGAGTTCCAGTCAAGCCAGGGCTATATAGTTAGCCCTTCTCAAAAACCACAAAGCCAAATAAACAAACAACCCCCCCCCCCAATATAGCTTTGTTACTCTTGGGAACCACAGTGTGCATTTTGAATTGAGTGCATTGATTCTAAGCTTTTATTCCAGTTCCCTTACATCTCAGGTGTGTTGCTTTTGTCCCTTTCATCAAATGGTAGCTGTCTAGAACCCCACTTAATCCAGCACTTATATAGCTCAGGTGTTACTCGAAAAAATAGCACAACGGTGGATAGTAACAACTCCCACTACTGGTTATGTAGACTAAATACCTAGCTTTTTAACTTCTCAGTCCTGGTACTTCTTATAGTCAATTCCTTTAGGGTTAGGTAAATTTCCCCATCCACTGCATTTAGCCAGGTAGATTGCTTTGGTTAATGGCAACTAAGCAGAAGTGTTATCAGTTCTGAGTAGTTTAGCTAGTTGTCCAAGGAGAATTAGGCATAGAAAGCTAGCTACTCTAGTTGATCACAATGTCGCAAGATCTGCACAAGACTGGGCTCCTCAACATCCTACCACTGAGAGGGAGAGATGCTAATAGGGGCCTACCTGACCCCCTAGGGCTTCACTAATTAATGGCGGAGTAAGAAACATTTTCTTCAGTGGTGTAGCTATTGGTTAGGTGCCTATGTTCCCATAACCAACTCTAACTCACTAAGTCCAACACACAAAAAAGAAGTGGCTAACTTGGAAGAGGGAAATAATCCTAAGGACAAAGGAAGGTAACAGGTGTGTGTGTGTGTATGATTAAAATACATTATATACATGTATCGAAACCCATTGTTATATACAATTAATATAAGGCAATAAAAAACATTAAAAATAAAGAGCAGAGTCAAATATGCAAACCTGTAGATCATGTGGCAGTAGTGCTGGCATACTGCCAAAACTTGCTATTTTACAAGATAAGAAGCAACTACATAGGACTAAGGGTATGAGAAGCTTAAGAGCTCAGAGAAGGCAATAAAATGGCAGTTCTGTTCAAACATAAATCAGGCTCAGCCTCTTTCTGTGGACACTCTTTAAAAGAAGTGTCTTGCCTGCATATGCCTATACCATACACCTGCAGTGCTCATGGAGGCCAGAAGAGGGTGTTGGATCCCTGGAATTGTTCCAGAAGATTGTGAACTGCAGTGCTGGTGCTGAGAATCAAACCCAAGTCATTTTGAGAGCATCAAGTCTTCTAAAACACCACACACACACACACACACACACACACACACACACACACACACACACACACACTATGGAGATCAGTTCTATCATGTGGATCCAGTGATCAAGCTTCAGGTTAATCATTAATCAAGACTTATAATCATATCCATTAATTCAATTAGGTCAAGCCTCAAGACCAGGTCATTTACCAATTATATAGAAATGCTAGAGGAATAAATAATATTCAAGATCAGGTGTGGTGACACACCTGTAGTCTTAGCTGCTGGGAGGTGGTGGTGGTAGGATTAGGAGTTCCAGGCCAGTTTCAGCTCTGTGGCTAGTTGAAAGCCAGCCTGGGCTACGTGAGACATCATCTCAAATCAGTATCTTAACATAGTTCCACAGACCCATTCTTGCAGGTGTGGCATGACTATCAGTTGCTATACATTTCTGCTGTAACATGGACACTAGTAGCCTGAATGAAACTCATGGTCTATGAAACTATTCACTGAAAACCGTTAGGTTCTAGGGAAAATAGCATGTATTGAGGTGAACCTCATCAATGATTTGGGTCTTGAGACACACATATGGAAGAGGAAGCCTCACTTGCCTCTAGCCAGCTTAGTCCTTGATCAGGACAACGGCACATGATGCAATGGTGTGCTGGTTTTGCTTGTTTTCTTCCCACAACCTCAAATACTAAACACAGTTCTGTTCAGTCCAGATACACAGCAGCCTCCATCATTTTCAAATGCTGAAGTGCTGCCCAGGCCTGGGTTCCAAACTTAAGCTACATTTAATTAAAAAATTTGCAATTACAAGTTACCCCAGGCTGCTGGTGGTGCATGCCTTTATTCCCAGCGCTCAGAGGCAGAGATAGGCAGATCTCTATGAGTTCGAGGTCAGCCTAGTCTGTTTTACAGGACAGGCTCCAAAGCTATAGGGAAACCATGCCTTAAAAAACCGGAGGGGGAAAAAAAAAGAAAGAAAAAGAAAAAGGTACCCCAGGACACCAGCTTGTCATCACTGGGACTGTTGACCAAGTCTCATCCATAAAAAGGACTCAATGAAGCTATGGAAAATAGGAATTTGGCTTTTTATTTGGTGCTAGGGGTCTTGCAGTCTTAGCACGACTGCCATCAAGCCACAGACCCAGCCAAAAGAGGGAAGCACCTGTCTTAGCAGCAACAGGAGCTGGTACATGAACAGAAGGACTATGGGAGCAGTACAGCCAGCCTCACTGAGGATACTGCAAACCAGACTCCAATCCAACATGGGAGGAAACTAAATTTAAGTCTGGGGCTCAGCAGAAGCCACTGTTTGGCCAGTCACCCCAGCAAGACCATTGGGAGCAGTTCCACTGTATCTCAGGTATCTGGTATATGCCTCACAAGATCAGTTATCAGTCATCAATGAAAAGCATCTAGAGACTATTTAATATGCTTGTCATATTCAGAATTACCAAAGGAGCTTGGAAAACTGTAACCAGGGGCTGGGAAGATAGTTCAGTGGGCAAGAATGCTTGCTATGCAAGCTTGAGTACTTGTGTTCAAATCCCCACCACCCAGGTAAAAAGTGGTCTGTCCAAATGCATGCCCACAAGCCTTGTTGGGTGGAGACAAGGACTGTTGGAACTGGCTGGCAGACAGCCTCGTTCCAGGCTCAGAGAGAGACATTGCTCTCAAGGGAACAAGGCAGAATAGGAAATCAAGGCACTAATATTTAACCATAAAAGAAAACTCTTTCCTAGATGAGGAATATAATTAAGATAGCTAGATGCTAAGAGAAGTGTGCCCCACAGAGAAGCCACAACCCCAAGCCTCTGTCCCCACAGGCTGGAAGACTATTTTGCTTATGTTGTAGCATCAATTCCTACTTAGGATTTTTCAAATCATTTAAAATTTGTTAGATACTCCTGTGTGTTTAATTAAAAAGGTCAAAGGATATACCTATTTGTCTAGTCTTAAGCCTCCTTGTCTTTATAAAGAATCTGTAACACTTCATAGTCAGAAGTAATGTTTATTCAGAAACACCATCCTCCCTGTACTGGCTAGTTTTATGAGTCAACTTGACACAAGCTAGAGTCATCAGATAGGATACAGCCATGAGTTCCAGCTGTAAGGCATTTTCTCAGTAAGTGATCAATGGGGGAGGGCCCAGCCCAAGATGGGTGGTGCCATCCCTGGGCTGCTGGTCCTCCTGGGAAGCCAGTAAACAGCACCATGGCCTCTGCATCAGCTCCTGCCTCCAGATTCCTGCCCTGTTTGAATTCCTGTCCTGACTTCCTTCAATGATGGACAGTGATATGGAAGTGTAAGACAAACCCTTTTCTCCCCAACTTGCTTTATGGTCGTGGTGTTTCTTTGCAGCAATAGAAACCCTAACTAAGACACTCGCCAACGTCCATCTTAAATATATCCTTATACTTCACAGCTAACATAACAACAGATAATTTGGCAGCAAGAAAGTGGCCTTTATTTTACCATTTGTAGAAAACTGGCATTTAGATTCCAAGGTACATATTAAAAAAATTACCAGCAGTAGTTCTGAACATTCAGCAATGCTGACAAATTCCATGTTGCTGATACAAGCAAGGCTGTTACTCCATGCTCAAAAAGCAAGACTTGTCCCTAGACAGCCTATTAGACCATCTGCCACAGAGCTCAGGACCCATTTGTGACTGTGTCTTCTTCCAGCTCTTCTTCACCATCATCACTTGGCCCTGAAAAAAACCCACAAAACCAGAAGTCGTGTCAATTTTGTCCACTCATCAGACACATACACATTAATTTTTTAAAAAGGTGAACGAACACACCAACTGTTTTTAACTGTGTTCCACAATCTGTGGTAGCTTTTCTTTTCTTTCTTTCTTTCTTTCTTTCTTTCTTTCTTTCTTTCTTTCTTTTTTTTAAGATTTTTGGTTGCTGGGTGGTAGTAGCACACCTTCAATCCCACAACTCAGGAGGCAGAGTTGAGGCCAGCCTGGTCTACAGAGTGAGTCCCAAGACAGCCAGGGCTACATAGAGAAACCCTGCCTCAAAAAAACAAAACTATTTTTTTTTTTTTTTTGGCCAATGTATTCTTAAAAACAGAAACAAAACAAAAATGCCAGGTGTGGTAGCACACACCTTATACTCATTTCCCCGGAAATGTTCGTAAGTACTAGGAAGATGTCAACATTTTACCAGTGGACCTACATTGTCTTTCTAGTAATGGTGAAGCTTGAAGCCATGGTCTCATGTGTGTTAGGCAGTGTTCTACCAGACTTACATCCCCAGCCTAAATTTTCTAAACCTTAATTTTTGCTTAAAATCTGCAATTTTATCATTGGTAATAAACACTGTCAGCTGCGGGGGATTGCTCAGGCACTTAAATTTAGTTCTAAAGAAAACCATTTCTATTTCTTCATCAAGGACAGTGAGTGGATTTGATATGAATTTTACTGGAGAACACAGCAAGTACCATCACTGGACCTCCTTGCTGGAAAATAAAACCCGCTCTTGGCCTCCCAGTGCATCTTGGGAGTTATTACAGAAATAATTTACCTTGCATGTCCCCAGGGGCCCAAGGACCACATAACAGCACTGATCTTAAAAATACCTTATATCCTCTTCCTGAGGAGCTACTGGCAGTGAACAGCTGCTGAGGTAGGAAGTCACTTTCTTCAGTAGTGTAGTCACTGTAAGTTGCCCTTGCTCCAGTAAACACCCCTGCCCCATGTTAACGAAAGCAACCATGGCTAAACAAATGGGCCACAAAACTAACAAACAAAACAGCTCAAAGACAATGATCCTTGAAAAGCTGTCGTGGTAGTGATTCCCAGGGATACTCATACCAAAATTTGTACTATGTATTTACTTTATTTGAATAATGTACCTCTAATGCTCAAATTGCTGACAAACTTGGCATTCAAACATTACACTAGTTAACACCTACCCAAAACTTGCCCTGTGCTAAGTGTAATTATCACAATCCTCCCCCAAACCTTTTGATGTCAGTACTTATCTTAATATTAAAGATGCAAATACTCACCTAAGACAAAGAAACTTGCCCAAGGACAGTACTGCTTAGACTCAGTGTAGCCAGTTCCATTAACCACTAAATTACCACTAATTTACAGGGATCTCTGCTCCAGGAATTTTATCACTGGAGACTTCATTTGTGTGTGTGTGTGTGTGAAGATGAACATGAGAGCATACTTACACAAACTAGACGGTAAAAGCTATTAAACTACCTATCTGGTAAGACATTATAAACCTAGACAACGTGTCACTGTTCTCAATGTAGACAACTGTAAAACAAAGGTAAGTAGCTGTGCATCTACACATAGACAACATATAGTAAAAACACCAGGCAGAGCAATTTTTAAGCTGTTACTTTATGGGATGACTGTATATGGAATATCAGTTCACCAAGATGCCCATTATATAGGATGTGACTTAGAAGTTCACAATCATCTCTAGAACTTTGTTCTTTCCATGTTGTAGAATGTTTTGCTACAACTTGTAAAGACCTCATAAATATCCCAATGGCCTAACTTTATTGGCCCCCACTCCCTACTTCTTTCCTTCCTATTTTTCCTTTCCTCTTTTTTTTTTTTTTTTGAGAAAAGGGTTGCCTGTAGCCCAAGCTGGTCTCAACCTTATTTTGTAGCCAAGTATGACCTTCAACTCCTGATCCTCCTGCCTCATCCTCCCAAATATAGGGATTCCAGGCCTGTGTGATCATGCCAGACAGGTATTCCTCTGTAGTCATTCCAAGTGTGATGTTTTGGAAGTGCACACAGAATAGTTTTCTGACCTGATCTGCGCTCTCTGCCAGGTATCTGGCCGGACTGCAGCAAGCCCTTCAGCCTCTCAACCTCAGCCAGCGTTGATGCGTTTGCTATAGCATTCTGGAAAGCACAGGAAAAGGGAGATGGATGATTACAACCACCGAAAAGACACTACAGAAATTCCTAGCAACTTTCCCCTAGAAAATCAACCACACAACTGTCTGGGAGAAGAACTTCACTGGCGCAAGAAAAATCAACTTAGAAAACACGCCAACATTTAGGAAGGGATTCGGGCTCTTACAAAGGAGAAGAACCAATCATTCCAAGGGCCCTAAAATTCAAGTTAAGTATCTATTTGGAATTCTGTTACTGGAGACTTTTGGATTTTCTACAGATACTTCAACAGGATTTGTCAGCCAGCAAATCTTGGGAAGCAGAGAAACTAAGACTGAACAACAAAGTAACTAACTGCTCCAAGAAGTAAATGTATCCTGGGTGAAAGAGATAAACATAGATGCCTTCAATTAGTTCATGCAATTAGTTCAAGTCAAAATTTGGTCAAATAGTATCTTTAAGGTAGCCTTTCTGGGCCTAGAAATAGCAGAGTCCTCACAACTATGAGATAATGGGATCTACGATGTTTAGCACTAGGACACACCACTGCCCTGGCCCCACCTCTCTGCTCTCTCCAGTCTGATAACCCAAACATACATATCCTTACCTTGATTGCTTCTACATCCCCTGCAGATGGCCCACCTTTCTTTTTGTCAGTTGGCAAACCAGCACCTGGATTAAAACTTGGGAGGGAGAATATAATTGTTACACTCTGACTAGTGCAGGCTGCTTCTCTTACTTTCAAAAGATTTGAAAGTAATTCAACCAGTGTAGTATCTTATCTTTGTTAACAAACTGATACAAGCACTCTCTCCTTCAGAAACACCACCCAATCCATCTTCCAATAGAGAAAGCAGGATGAACACCACATTAAGATGGTAAACCGAAATATATGCTCTGCTAACCTGGTAGAAATTTCCCAAGATGTACACCATCATTCAAATGTAATACCACACTAACCAGTTTTGGGTTTAATTTTGTAGGAGGCAAACTGCCAGACAGATAGTGTTTCTGAAGGTGAAGTAGAGTTAAGTTGGATATCCGTATCTTACGTTTTGCTTCTCCTGGCAATATCCTTTGCAAGCTGTGCACCCCGTTTGCCCTTGAACATTTTCTCTGCTTCCTGACGCTCCTACAGCGACACCACACACAGAGTTAATCAAAAAAGGAATACCACATGCATTTAGATGCATTCCTTAGAAAACATGGGAGAGAATTCTCCTGAAGTATTCTGGGTTGGTAAAAACAAAAGCCAACTTTAAATTAGGAGACACAGTGGTCCAACCTTCTCGGGGAAAGCTCTCAAAAAGTACCCCTTCCTAATTTCTAAGAGGGACTAGCAAGGAACTACAGAGAATTAGCACTTCCAACAAAGGAACAGCTATTCTAAAAAGCAGAGCTGCTCAAATCTGGGTTATATATGCTCTTGTTGGGAACACATCTAAGTAGACAATGCACTGTGTAGTTCTAACATTAGGGCAACTTTTTTTTTGTTTTTGTTTTTTTGAGACAGGGTTTCTCTGTAGGTTTGGAGACTGTCCTGGTACTAGCTCTTGTAGACCAGGCTGGTCTTGAACTCACAGAGATCCTCCTGATGGGATTAAAGGTGTGCGCCACCAATGCCTGGTCACATTTGGCCAACTTTGAAATGGTCAACATCACCCTACCATAAACTGCTATGAGATGAAAACAAAACAAAAAAACCCACAAGAAAAAAAATAAACAATGGTGACTTAATGCTTTCTTTCCCACACATTAATGGTAAAATGTACTAATTAAGCAACTTGTAAAGACCAGTCATGAAAGGCTAAGGGAAAGGACTACTGTAATGACTCACAGCCAGTATGCAATACTCACTTTGAGTTTCACTTTTTGGAAGTCCAGAACTCTGACTTGTGGAACTTTGTAGATCACATAAAGTCGGTAATGCTTCTTATTTGTTACAGGATTTCTTAGGATGCTATAGAAAAGGGACAGTGCCAATCTTACTCACAGCATTCCACTTGAGAGGGTCATTTGAAAAGTGCAAAGACTATAAACCAAGAGAAAGCACACCATTCTTCCTACTTTACTGTTTAGTAGCAGCCTGATGCTGTTACTTCAGAACTTCATTAGTCGAGTTATCACAACAAGCGGATTTCCATACCTTAGATATGTTAGTGATTTGAGAGATGCCAAAGGATCCAGATCACCCTATAAAATAAGGGTCAGAGTAAAAACAAAGCTGATACACACACTACTATTCTGATATTCTGAAATAACAAGTATCTTTGAAACAGTATCCACACTATCATTTACTTATTTTTTTTCTGCCCTGGCACCTAGTCCAATACTAATACAACACAACTGCCTAAATATCTTCCACCTAATAAAACTGCTGAATATGTTAAGTATTGGCAGTAACAGCACCTGTTTCAATAGAAGAAAAAAAAATTGATTTCCCATAACAACCTCAAAATGGCTACTACTAAGCAATGATTTAAAAGGAAATTAATGCCAACATCGGTAACTTACTTGTATCAAGCTATTTACACAGGAACCTCAAGCCAAGACCTTGGTCTATATGTGGGTTTCTTGTTGTTTGAGACAGAATTTCCTATAGCTTAGGCTGGCCCTGAACTTGCTATGCAGCCTAGGATGATCTTCAATCCCGATCCTCCCAAATGTTGATATTATGGGTATATGCCGCCAAACCTGGTGCAAAATGTCCTTTCTTGTTAGTATATCCCAAATGGCCCCGGGAAACATTATCTTTGAGAGGGAGCACTGTTATCTTAGTCCACCCCCACCCCTTCAAATATTTTCAAAGTCAAGGTGAATAATATAGTTCAAAAAATTGTAACAACAGAGAACAGAGGGAGAACTAGAGCTTGAAAAGTGGCTTACTACCACAAAGAAAATCCAAAAGGAGGTTGAAGAGATGGCTCAGAGGTTAAGAACACTGGCTGCTCTTCCAGAGGTCTTGAGTTCAATTCCCAGCAACCACATGGTGGCTCACAACCATCTATAATGAGATCTGGTGCCCTCTCTGGCACAGATGCACACATGAAGACAGAACATAATAAATATGCATAATAAATAAAACTCTTTAAAAAAAGGATCCAAAAGGAATAAAAAAGTGTGTTATACATCCATAGTACAGAACACAATGACAGCATGCTGACTGGTGTGGAAAAATACTATTTTAAGGTATGTCTTTTGTTTATGCTGCATTTGTTTAACTTGGTGAAGCTGTTGTTCTTTGCCTATCTAAAACACCTGATAGGCTAATAAAGTGCTGAAAGGCCAATAGCAAGGCAGGGGCAAGGATAGGTGGGGCTGGCAGACAGAGTATAAATAGAAGGAGAAACAAAGAAGGGAGAGGGAGGAGCAAGAGAACAACGATAGGAGGATGTCAGGGACCAGCCACCTAGCCAGTCACGGAGTAAGAAAGAAAGAAAGACATACAGAAGTAAGAAAGATAAAAGCGCTAAAGGAAAAGGGAGACAATTTAAGATAAGAAAACCTGGTTAGAAACAAGCCAAGCTAAGGCTGGGCATTCATAACTAATAAGCCTCCGCATATTTATTTGGGTACTGGGCCCCTCAAAAAGAGTAAAAGAGCAAAAACATAACACAACAGATTGGTTTAAGAAAAAGAATAGCTAGGCCTGTAGTTGAATAGTAGGGGGCTAAACTGGCATCCACAAGGTTCTAGATTCAATATTTGATTCCACAATGTATCACCAAGGTACTAACTCCAGAAAGAGCCCCTGCTGGGACCTTCTACACCCCAGCTGTATGCTGACAGAGCATTGGCTTTAAAGCTGGGTGTAGTGGCTCATGTCTGTTATCCCTGCATTGGGGATGCTAAGGCAAGAAGACTGTAGTGATTCAAGGCCAGTCTAGGCTACATATGGAGTTACCAGTCAGCCTGGGTGACATGTTAAGGGACTGTCTCAAAATACAATATAGGCTAATAGCTGATGTAGGCTGCCTACCACAAACTTGATGGTAAAACCCTATTGGTGAAGGCAGAACATTTTCATCACAGGACATGAGAAATCAAGTTGGTACTGACCAGGAAGCTTCCTACTAGCCAGCTAGTTTTCAAAGTTCCAGAAGTTCTATGCAGGCTGCTGAGGAAAGATGTCATCAACCGTCGTCACGCCCAGGTGTAAATACTGTCAGCTCAGTAACGACCTTGTGGCAGTGACCCATGGGTGCAGTGGTGGCACAAATGTTATGATACAAACAACCATTTTCTGGTTTGATCTTAGACCTATTCCCACAGGAGGAAATGCATGCCTGGGACAATAAATCTGGCTAAGAACTCATGGCTGGGCAGCTCACAGGCCCTAGAGCTCACCCTACTCTTATTATAGCATCAAACTACCCTCTAATATCTACCTCCTGGACCTCATCAGAGAGGTTTCTTTGTGGAATGGAGAGTACTTTATGAAGAAGCTTATGACTGGCCAAAGTGCAGAGAATGCATGTTTCTGGAGGGCTGAGCCATAATGGGACATGTTTATCATACCTCTTCTCTGCAAGGCTCAGACTATTGAGGAGGAAGGGCAAGGGGAAAGACTGCAAGAGCCCCAGGTGCAAAGACCAGGCAAAATAGTGTCTTCTGAATATGGCGAACCACCACTCTCATGAACTCACAGCTCATCTGCACAGGATCAAGCCAATCAATATTCTTGCATTGAAGGGGGCTGGCTGGTGGGGAGGACAGATATGGGGGGGTGCTCACAAGTGCCCACCTCTACTGAAAGAACTTTTCACAGTTGGGGCAACTGGGGGGAGGGAGAGACAGTATCCTTAAGGGTGTGGCTCCTGATAGGTCAACCCTTCTCCTGTAGATGGCCTGCCCCCATACCCTAGAGTATATGGCCAGGACAAATAGGACATGATGGTTTTAAAGGAGGTGGGGGAGCATGGTGGCATATGCCTTTAGTCCCAGCACTCAGCAGGCAAGAGCTCTGTGAGTTCCAGGACCACTGACAGATCCTGTTTCACCAAAAAGAGGAGGAAATTAAGTTGTGAGAAGGTGGGAGGCAGGTATGGAAGGAATTGAGATTGAATATGACCAAAACTCATTGTACACACGTATTAAATTCTCAAAAGAATGAAAATACTGTATTAAAAAATAATTGTTGAGAAGGGTAAAGTTATTGGTTGCCTTTAAACTGTTGAAATTGCTAGCTATGAATAGAAATAAACACAGCAAATAATTTGTTATGAGATCTGGTGCCCTCTTCTGCTGTGCAGATATACACAGAAGCAGAATGTTGTATATATAATGAATAAATAAAATCTTTTAAAAAAAAGATATCTAAAACTGATAAAACTCCAGATAAGTGATTGAATCTATCATCATGACATGAAATCTTAATATACCACTTTCTCTCTCTCTCTCTGTGTGTGTGTGTGTGTGTGTGTGTGTGTGTGTGTGTGTGTGTGTGTGTGTACGTACAGTTAGGCTGGTTGGCCAGAGAGTCTCAAGTATTAAACTCTGGCCCCTCCCTAGTGCTGGAATTGCAAACTAGACCCTCTATGCCCAGTTTTAAAACATGGATTCTGGAGTTAGAACCCAGTCCTCATGCTTATGTGGTAAGAGATTTACTGACTGACTACCTCATGAAACTCAGATAGGCATTTTAAAACTTGCCAGTAGCATGTTTACATAGAAAAGCAGGTAAAACCAAATTTAAACTCTCGTCTAAAATATCAATGCATTATGTATACAAAAAGCCACTAAGAAAGTTTACACCTTCATTTTTAATACTAAGCCTGAAATCTGGCATATATTCTATAGTTCTGCCCATCTCACTTAAGAACTAAGGTTAGGGTACCACACCACGGAGTCTGTTTACACATGGGAGGGAAAGGCAAGTTTCGACAAAACATCAGAAGCACTAATGATAGTGACCAATAAACAAGATTGCATGGGAACGTTTCTACCCAAGACACCCAACAGAGTCAGAAACCAAAAGGCACACCTGAGGGAGCAAAGAGATCTTCAACATACATTATCCAAATGCCATGCCAATTCTCAGCATAAAAACCAAACCAACACAATCAAAGAACAACAAAACAAACAAACAAACAAACAAAAAAAAGAGAGAGAGAGAGAGAGAGGGAGAGAGAGGGAGAGAGAGAGAGAGAGAGAGAGAGAGAGAGAGAGAGAGAGAGAGAGAGAACAACCAAAAGGCTTGGAATAGTAAAATAATTAAAAGAAAAACTAGGAAATAACATTTTGAAGCAGGAAGTACCCTACTTTTTCCTTAAATACAGTTTCGTCCATTCAACTTACCAGTTCCACTAGACTGTTGTTGGTGAGGATGAGCTCTGTCAGACAGGGAAGAGCCTGATCAAGTCCTTCTCCTATACGGCTACAATAAAAACAGAAAGGCTCTAAGTGACATCGATAAACAAGCCAACATTTATCTCCATCCTTGCAAGTATCTGACACCTCAATGTTAGAATATCCCTCTCCCATATCCCATCTCAAGGACAGCAGCAGAGGAAGCCTTGTGTGAGGCGCAGGGTCAGCGACAGGGATGGGATGACCTCAGAAACCTATGCTTCCTGGGCTTTTTTCCATGGCCAAGTAGTCTGGTTCAACCCAAAGAAAGGTGGGATTCCAGGGCAGAAAAAAATTTACAACTTTTTGTTCAGAAAACTCAAAAACCAATGACTCTGCATTCACACAGCTGGTGTAACACATTCATCCTAAGAAAATATTAATCATGAAAATGGCTTCTATCTAAAAACACCACTCAGTGCTTTGATGTGTATAGGTGTTTTGCCTGCACTTATGTCTGCATACTGATTGTGTGCTTGGTGCCTGTAGAAGCCAGAAAAGGGCCTTGAATTCCCTGGAACTAGAATTGTGAACTGCCACACTGGTCTGGGAAGGAGAAGAACCCACTTCATCTGAACTGGAAAAGGAGCCGCCAGTAGGCTTAACCACTGAGCCATGACTCCAGCCCCTAGAAACTTTCCTTAATAAAAGCTATGTCTTCAGCAATTCCGGTCCCCTGACAATAATTCCCACAAGAGGCACTGACCCTAACAGAAACACCAGTACCAGGTACGAGAAACCTTCCTTAATAACTATATTAATTCAATTTTTATATGAAGCTGATAAACAGCCAGGTGGTAGTGCACATATTCAATTCCAGCACTTGGCAAGGAGAGGGAGGAGGATCTCTGTGAGTTCAAGGCCAGCCTGGTCTACCAAGTGAGTTCCAAGACAGGCTCCAAAGTTACACAGAGAAAAACCTGTCTTGAAAAACAAACAAACAAAAAGGATGTTATTGAGACAGGGTCTCACTCTGTAGCATCAGTTGTAACTTGCTGTGGAGACAAGGCTGGACTGCCTCAGCCTTCCAACTGTTAGGATTAAAGGTGGGCACCACTACACCTGACTTTTATAAATCATTTTTATTATGATGCTGTTGGTAATTGCTCTAGAATCTGAAATGTATACAGAGCAACATGTTTTAAATTTAAATTCAAAGTTTAGTATCAACTACGAATACTAAAGATCTCTGAAGATAGCAAGTAAGGTCAGACCAATGCCCACGTTAGTCTCCCAATCTCTTAGAAAAAGTGCTCGATTCATTCCTCCCTTTAAGAAGAGACATGGAGAGGCTGGAGCACTGGCTGCTCTTCCGGAGGACCCAGATTCTATTCCTAGTACCCACATGAGAGCTCACAACTGTCTGTAATTCCAGCTCCAGGGAACTCACACCCTCTTCTGGCCTCCAAAGGCACCACAATGGTATACAGATAGTGCAGACACACTTGCAGGCCAAACACTAATATACATAAAATGAAAACTAAAAACAAATCATGTCTTTCTTCAGGGTACATTGTAACATCTTTTCAAGGTAGAAAAGTATTCTCACTAGCAGACACTCACCAAATTCTGTTGTTGTTCACTAATAATGTTTTCAGTCTTCTCAATAAAGGAAAACCATCCAGTTTCCTGATCTCATTATCAGAAAAATCAATAGCATCAAACTGGTCTAAGGTAGCACCTAAATTTTCAATGACAGGGATTTTATATCCTGTAGAGGGGAAAAATACATACAGCAAATATTAATATAAATGAAAGGTCCTGAAAACAGTAGGAGCATCTGATTGTAATTAGACTCAAAGTACTCATTCAAGAAGTATTAAACCGGCACGGGTGCCATGTCACACTCTGTACAAAAATACTGAAGATAAGTGACAAATGAGTTACAGGGTCCTTACTGCCTCGAAGCGTGTGGTCATGCAGTAAACTTGAAGAGGAGGTTGAAGGCAAGAACAAGAACACAGGCGTATACTTAGTAATATTGGTGTCCACTGTTTATGAGAACATCTACAAGGTATTTACACTGTTCAAAGTTCTTAAGAGTGTCAGGCTCTATGTCAAGTTAACACTGCTTACTGTTAATGCTCAAGTCTTGCTGGGACACTGGTGACCAGCCTTCTAAACCATTCACATAACTCAGCAGTATATCCTCATGCTATCCTGACTCACTCTCTTCTCCACCAGCTCCAATTCAGAGCTGAAAATGGTGTCTATACAACCACAAACCACACTGTGAACATCCCCTTGATTGTCTAATGGGCATAACCATCGAGCTAGGTGCCAAAGGAAGAAGAGAAACTTAGTACACAACTTTCACTCAGTTGTGAAAGAGCGCAATAAAATAAGCTTTATCAAGACTGCATGGTCTTCAGAGATGCAGCAGAGACCAAAACTGTGTGCCAAGACAGTAAAAGGGTTCAGATACCTCTGAAATGGACTTTTGTCTGAGAAAGCTAATGTCTAACAAAAGCACTAGGATTTTCTATAGGTCAGCAAGGCATTTTAGCAAATGGCAGAGTATAGTCCCCGAGACTGTGGTTGCCTCATGACACAGTTATATAATCCTAACCCCTTTCAAAGCCATCTCCTGAAAAGTAGATAACTGCACTTTCAATGCTATATTTTGTTATTATTGTCATTTTCTTGTTTTATTCGACACAGGAGACTAGGCTGGCCTCGAACTCAGAGATCCGCCTGCCACTGCCTTCCGAGTGCCGGGCGTGTGCCACCGCTGCCCAGCTAATGCTGTGTTTTGTTTTTGTTTTTTTAAACCAAGCTCTACTCAACAGGTTAGTGTTCACCACCCCTCACATGGGAGTGATGACTATAAGCCTTGGTCAAACAGATCAAGCTAGAAAACACCTTCTTATAAAAGTGAATTATCAGGGGCTGGGGACCTGGTTCTGTGGGGCGAGTGCTTGTTTATCAAGAACAAAATCCTGGGTTCATCCGCAGCACCATATAAACATGGGGCACACGTTTAAACCCAGCGCCGGGAAGTGGAGGCAAGAGGGCCGGAAGTTCGAGAACGTCCCTAACTACACAGCGGTTTGAAGCCAGCTCTGAGTACAGGAGACCCTGTCTCAAAAAACAAATGAGCAGACCCAAAATGGAATTATTGTATAATTAAGATAACTTTGACTTATATCTAATCTACCCTCACGTGTCATATTAACGCATTTGCTAAAAACCAGCCGGTCGCGGTCCGGAAGATACCATTTTCTATTTTCCTGGCCCTCAAACAGTTCAGGCTGCTGAGCATGCCGGGCAAAGCCTAACGAATACGGACCCGGGAAGGAACGGAGAAGCCGTGTCTGTTAGCGGGAGCGGGTAACAGACGGCTCCAAAGGGTCCTGAGGGACCGGCGATCGGAGGAGGTACCCTAAACCCGGGCGGGAGGCCCCCGGGCCAGGCTCCGGCCTCCGCGCACGCGGCGGGGCCCGCTCCTCCCGGCCTCGCGCCGAGCCCGGACACAGCCCGCGATCCCCCTAACTCACCGCGAAGATCCAGCTCGCGGTCCCGCACAGCATTGGTGTACTGCGCCGCCTGCTCGATCAGCTCCGCCGTCAGCTTCACCATCCTGCCGCCGCCGAGTCCCCTCACCTCGGCCACCGGCCTGCGCCTCCCGCCAGTGCCGTGTCCCAGGGTGCACCGCGCCGCGCTGCCAGACAAAACCAATCGGAGCGGCGCTCACCTCGACCACCAGGCTAAAGCAATCGATCGAAGGCACCGCCGGGCGTTGCGATCGTCGTCTTTGCTTCTTGGTTCTTCTTGGCTGGTGCGTTCCTGGAGTGTGGCGAGCCCAGATTCCAGATATTTGTGTCCAAAAGATAAGAACACGAGAGAGGCACTCTCACTTCAGTGAACCTCGAGGCTGGGGTATTTGGGATTGTCCAACAGGGGGCGGACACTCCGCCAAAGCTTCAGGGATTCAGGTTTCTAAGATTTGCGGTCCAGCAGAGACAAGGCTGGGCCATTCGGCTGGACTGCCTTAAGATGGGCAACATCCGAGCTAGTATGGTCACCTTAAAGCCTCAGGGTGGACTTGCGGCGTCTAGACATTTAAGTATTGATGTCGAGGGGCTAGCCAGAGAGATGGCATAGAGGTTAGGGGCACTTGCTGCTTTTGCAAAAGACTTTTGCAAAAGGAGTCTCATTTCAGTACCCAGTTGTGCACCTCACAACTGCTTGTAACTACAGCCCCAGGGATTCGTCGCCCATTTCTAACCTCCTCGGACACCGGCAATCGCAAACATAAAAATAAAATAAAGCTTAAATGATATTCATATTGTAAACTGGGCGTGGCGGGGAACGCCTTTAATCCCAGCATTTGGGAGGCCAGATCTGTGAGATGAGACCAGGTCATTCTGATCTACAGAGCGAGTTCCAGGGCTATGCAGAGAAAACCCGGCTTGAAAAAAACCAACAACAGCAACAAAATTCATATGAAGAGCAGGGGCGTACACACATCAGAAACCTGACATTTGATGAATGCCAACAGAGTGAACACACACACCTGCAGAGCCTTGGCCTCTGTCCCCAAAGACGGCCAGGAACCCAATTCTACGAATTAGTGCGCTTATTTTTTATCTTAGCTTATTAATTAGTGTATATGCCACTTGTTTGTGGGTGCCAGGGGAGGCTTATGGCCTGAGATTCCCTGGAACTAGCTGTTGTAATCCTGTGGACATGTGTATTACAGGCTGAACTCCAGTCCTCTGCAAAAGCAGAAAAGCATTCTTTAAATCTTTTTTTAAAATTACCTGTGTGGTTTTGTGCACATGGGTGAAGATACCCACAGACTTCAGAGATGCTAAATTCTCTGAGATTGGAGTTACAGGTGGTTGCTGGAAATGAACTCAGGTCCTCTGAAAGAGCTGTAATGGCTAAGTCAGGGGATGACTTTGAACATCTCACCTCCCTGCCTCCACCTCCAAGTGCTGGGATGATTGGATTGAGCTCATGTAGTGGTGGGAGTGGACTCTGAGTTTCTGTGCATGCTGAGGCAGGTACTCTACTGAGCCACATCCCCAGCCCTGATTTTGGTTATTCTAAGACAGGGTTTCACACTGAAGCTCAGGCTGGCCTGTAAATCACTGCAATCCTCCCAACTCAGTCTCCCAAGTGCTGTGGTTACAGATAGGCACCACTGAAATGGCTAAGGTAATGCCATCATGTCCTGACTCTGTTTTGTGCCTAGACATTCCACAGCTTCCTCTCCCTCTCCAAGGGCCACATATCTTGGCAATGCTTTTGGGACTGTCCATGTCACCGATCATGGTCCAGATGTATGAAGCAGAATAACTGATGTTTGTGCAGGCTAAAATATAAAATTCAAATAACTAAGACAAAGTGCAAATCAGAAGTAATTGTCATGTGGTGTCTAGAAAATACTACTAAGCTCTGCAAAATGACAAATGTTGTGTTGATCCCCCTCAATGTGAATGTGAATGTGGTTTTAGTCTTTTAAAATGCTGTACTCCTGAGCTTCAACACCAAGAGACTCTGAGGTCACTCTTGGTTGCTGGCTAATAATGGGACTTAGATACTCCTGCTTGGCTTAGTAATTGTGATTGTCAATAACTATCTCACATGGATCATTTCACCACCATACCCAGCAGATCATTGCACATTTTTGTTTGTTTGTTTGTTTGTTTTTCAAGACAGGGTTTCTCTGTGTTGCCCTGGCTGTCCTGGAACTGGATTTTTAGACCAGGCTTGACCAGAACTCCAAGATGCATCTGCCTCTGCCTTTGAGTGCTGGGATTAAAGGCAAGTGCCACCACCACCCACCTATGATCATTGCATTTGTGTGTGTGTGTGTGTGTGTGTGTGTGTGTGTGTGTGTGTGTGTGTGTGTTTAGTAAATGTGAGTGCATCTACTTGTGGGCATCTGGGGGGGGTAGAGAAGGGAGTAGGTGTCTGACTCTAGTACTCTCTGTCTTATTCCCTTGAGACAAGGTTTCTCACTGAACCTAGAGGTAGGCTGGTAGCTGGGCGTTGGTAGTGCACGCCTTTAATCCCAGCACTCAGAAGGCAGAGGCAGGCAGATCTCTGTGAGTTCCAGGCCAGCCTGGTCTCCAGAGGGAGTGCCAGGATAGGCTCCAAAGCTACACAGAGAAACCCTGTCTCAAAAGAACAAACAAAAAAAGTGTCTACAGGTAGGCTGGTGGTAAACAAGTCCCAGTCCCTCAGTGATCCTTGTGTGTCAATGTCCACTTTATCCCCCAGAATTGGGGTTATAGGCCCACAACTACCACACTTGGTTTTTTATGTGGGTCTTGGGGACTTGAACTCAGTTCTCACGTTGGTGCAGCAAGCACTCTTCATTGCTGATCCCTTTCCCTACCTCTTGGTCTTTCGTTTTGATATGCCATGCATCATTCACCAAGAGACTCTGAGGTAGTATGCCTCAGAGAAACTTAATGACAGAAAGGTTTATTTTAGCTTACAACTAGGTATTACATCTCCCATCATTGTGGGCATGATGCAAAAGTCATGGCTGTAGTCATTTGAGGCAGCTGCTCACATTGCTTCTGCAGTCAGGAAGTAGAGAGAGGTGAATATTGTAATCGGCTCACTTTCTCTTTTATTTTTTTTTAATATGGCTGTGAACCCAGTTCATGGGATAGTATTATCTTTATTCATAGTGGATCTTTTTCAATTAAACTTATGGGGAAATACCTTCCTACCAGACATACCTCACTAATGCAGTCTGCTGGGAATCAATCTGGAATCAATATAGGAGGGAATCGACCAAGATATACTTGTTTCCCCCATCTAAAAATTAAGTTGACTCAACACCATATTCAAAGGCCATCCTTTCCACACTGCTCTCCAAAGCCACTCTTGTCAAAACCAAGTTTCCAAACTTGTGGCAGTGTGCTTTTGGACTAGCTTTTCTGTTCCATGGGTTTACTTGCATAATAACATAGTGTTTTAATAATACATGCTTTATAAAAGAACATTCAAGATTTACTTTTTATCATTACCTCAGTTATGCTTGTCTTTTAAAGCTTTTAAATGCAAAACTCTGTTCCATGGGTTTACTTGCATAATAACATAGTGTTTTAATAATACATGCTTTATAAAAGAACATTCAAGATTCACTTTTTATCATTACCTCAGTTATGCTTGTCTTTTAAAGCTTTTAAATGCAAAACTTAGCTACATCTTATATCTGAAAAGAATCTTTGTTCTGGGCAGCAGTGTCGAACATCTTTAATCCCAGCACTCAGGAGGCAGAGGCAGGTGGATTTATGTGAGTTCAAGGCCAGCCTGGTCTAACAGAGTGAGTTCCAGGATAGTCAGAGCTACACAGAGAAACCTGTCTTGAAAAACAACAACAAAAAACAGCCCCAAACAACAGATTCCTTAGTTTGTACTATATTGAAACTGTAGGTAAATGGGAAAAATATTATTACAATGCTGAGTATGCTAGTTTCTGAACATGGTATAACTTTACATTTATTAAATTTTTTAAGCTTCAGGAGTGTTTGAAATTTCTGATAGAGACCCTTCATAAAGTTTAGTCTAGTGTAATCATTTGTAAAAGTGTCTTTTATTGATGAATCCATGTTCTAATTTTTAAAGTTTATTTACTTATTTAAGATTTGGATATGTGTGCTATAATCTGAATTACCACTAGGTAAGGGGTCAGGAAGAGGAGAGGATCTTTCAAGGAGGGGGAAATAGAATATAGAGTTATGGAGAGACAAAGAGGAAACTAGGATGGGGGATTAAATGTGAGGGGACTGGGAGAGCAGGGTAAAGAGGGAATATGGGAAGGACAACCAACACTAAAGGGCATTTTGAAAAATCATAAAGAAACCTACGACTATAGAAGCTTCCTAAAATACATACATATATGAATGGGATCTAAATGGAGTCACCATGTAATGGGAGAAACAATGCCCTAGCTAGACATCTTATGCTACCAAGTAAAACCTCCAGTGCTCAGGGTTACATGTAGTTGACCTTGGTCAAAGTGGCACCATGTTATAATATAAATCCTACAGGTGTAACCCACCATTTTTGGTTGGATTTAAGACCCATTCCATGAGATGGAACCTCTACCTGACACTGCTGAAGTAACCAAGAATCTGAGACTAGAAAGGTAGTCTTACATTGTTCAGAAAAACATTTTTATTATTTATTTGTTTGTTTACTTGTATTGGTATTTTGACTGTATATATGTTTGTGTGAAGGTGTTGGACCCCTTGGAATAGGAGTTATAGGAAGTCGTATGCTGCCATGTGAGTGCTGGGAATTGAACTAGGTCCTCTGGAAGAACAGCCAGGTGCTCTTAATCACTGAGCCATCTCTCTAGCCCCTAGGAAAACATTTTTGTGTCTTGTAACTTTTCTATAATTATGTTTAGATTGTTTAAAATTAAAAAAACAAAACCAATTCAGACTTTACTTATTTCCAGAATGAACCACCAGGTGGAGTCCTTGGACTAAAGAGCTGATTTTTTACAACTGAGAAAGATCTTGAAGTAGATATGGGGAGTCTCTGAGAGGCAGTCAGGTACAGGAAAGAATATGATTTTAAAAAATACTGTATGAAATAAAAAGGGAACTGTGGCAAGCCCTTTGGAGGAGCCTAGAAGATCAGGACATTGTACACTGAGTTATTTATACTATTAGAACTTGGCTTTGCTTTGATTGTTACTCTGCCCTTGTTCTTTTCTTTTGGAATAAGAAAGTAATTTATTTTTGATTTAAAGGAACCCACAGTTGAGAGTGTTGAACTAAATTTGTAAAGACTGTGGTACTTTTAAAGTTTGCAACATGTTTTATAATGTAATATTAATGGTATCTTGGTGATAACAAGAAAGGAAAGGTTATACTTAATAAGCTATCAACATGCTTGTGTGTCACACTGATAAGGGGTCAATTGTGCCAGCTAGTTTTTATGCCATCTGAGAGGAGGAAATTCTTTCATAAGATCAGGCTGTAGACAAGCCTATTGGACATTTTCTTAACTAATGATTAATGTAGGAGGGCCCAGCCCAATGTGGGTGGGAATACCTCTGGGCTGGTAGTCTTGTATTCTATTTAAAAAAAAAAGCAGGTTAATCCAGGCATGGTGGCACATGCCTTTAATCCTAGCACTTGAAAGACAGAGGTAGGCAGAACCCTGTGAGTTCAAGGCCAGTCTGGGCTACAGAGTGAGTTCCAGGACAGCCAGAACTGTTACACAGAGAAAACTTGTCTTAAAACAAAACAAAGCAAAACGAAAGTAAGTTGAAAAAACCACAAGGAGCAAGCTGGTAAACAGCAATTCTCCATGGTCTCTGAATCAGATGCTGCCTGCAGATTCATCCTATTTGAGTTCCTGTCCTGACATCCTTGGATGTGAACAGTGATGTAAAGTGTAAGCTCCCCAAGTTGCTTTTGGTTATAGTGTTTTACCACAGCATTCATCACCCTAACTAAAACAGAAACTGTTACCAGGAGTGGGGCATCTTACTTTAGCAAACAAATAAGTGAAGTCAAACTACAGGTGGTTTCTGATATTCTTATGACTTTTCAAACGTTTTTTCTTTTTAATTACATTTCCTGTTGCTAAGCTTTCTCACCCTGAGCATTCCTGGTTTCTACCTGATAGATGGGAATGAATCCTTGTAGTTGTCAAAAATGTTTGCAGACATTGCTGGAGAGCCGCTGACCCAGTAGAGAACTTTTGTTTTAGGTAGTAAGACATTCTCAGCTTCTGTCATTTGGTTCTTACAGGAATAGGAATTCCTATAATAATAGGCTTCATAGGAATGCCAAGAGATGTTTGTTCACCCTTAGTGTGGATAGTCTATGTGGTGGTTTGAATGAGAATGGCTTCCTTAGGCTCCTATGTTTGAATGCTTGGTCCCCAGTTAGAACTGTCTGAGAAGGATTAGGAGATGTGGCTTTGTTGGAGGAGGTGTGTCACTGATGTGGGCTTTGAGGTTTTAAAAGCCCATGCTAGACCCAATATTTTCTCTCTCTCTCTCTCTTTCTCTCTCTCTCTCTCTCTCTCTCTCTCACTCTCTCTCTCTCTCTCTCTCTCTCTCTCTCTCTCTCTCACACACACACACACACACACACACATACACACACACACACAAACTCTTGCTTACAGATCAGGATGCAAGTTCCCAGCTACTGCTCCAGCACTATGCTTGCCTGCCTACTGCCAGGCTTCTGCCATGATCATGAACTAACTCTCTGAAATTGTAAGCAAGCCCCTAATTAAATACTTTATTCCATAATTTGCCCTCATAACAATAAAACAATAACTAAGCCAACCCATGATCCTGTATTTAAAATAAAATCCATAAACATACTCTGCTTAATAGTGTTTGATAATCTTTACCTTGAGTGTGGGTATTTGTGAACAGGTACTGGATGTGGTCAGCTCTTTGCTATGTGTAGTGATAGTGGTGTCAGGGATAAAGGGAGCCATGGCTTCATAATGCTAAGCAGGTGTTCTAATACTGAGCTAGATCTAGCCCCAGTAAGTCTAGTTTTAAAAGGTGCTATTAGAACTTTGCCATTAGAACTTTGTCAATAGCTTCTCAACTTCCTAGGCCCTGGATGAGTCAGTCTAGGCACTGTGATATGTGTAGGTGCTTGTAAGCCTGTCTGGTTGGCTGCTTGTACTTGGTGTTCTCTGGGACATATAAGCTACACAGGTGCACACTCTGTCTGTATGTATGTCTGTCCATCTATCTGTCTGTATTGGGGATTAAACCTAGAGCCTCATGCACTGCATGCTAGATAACCACTCTTCTACTTAAGACATAGCCTAGTCTGACTTTCTTTTTTCCCTTCCTTCCTTTCTTCTTTCCCTCCTTTCTTTCCTTCTCTCTACCTCTCCCTCTCCCCCTCTCTCTTGATTTTTCAATACAGGGTTTCTCTGTGTAGCTTTGTAGGCTGGCCTCAAACTCACATAGATCCACCTGCTTCAGCCTCCTAAGTGCTGGGATTAAAGGTGTGCGCCACTACTACTCAGCTTTTCCTTCTCTTTGATGTAAGGTTTTGTCATACAGTCCAGAATGGCTTCAAATTTGAGATTGTCCTGTCTATATTTCAGTAGTGGGATTATAACATCTGTCACAATTATTCAGCTCTCCATACATCTAGAACCTACACTCTTAGTGAACAAAGAGCTGGTATTTTTTGATATTTGAGTTCTAGTGCAGTGGTTCTCAACCTGTGTGTCACGCCCCTTTGTGGGGGCCAAATGACCCTTTCACAGGGGTTGCCTAAGACCATAGGAAAACATAGATATTTACATTGATTCATAATAGGTAGCAACAGTCATGGGTAGCAACAAAAATAGTTTTATGGTTGGGAGTCACAACATGAGGAACTGTATTAAAGGGTCCCAGTATTAGGAGGGTTGAGAACCACTGGTCTAGAGGCTGACAGCACACTCCGTAAGTTCCTGGTTTTATTTCAGATGTGATGCAGGTATAGGGAATGGATTCACATTAGCATTCTAGAGTTCCGCTTGGATTAGCTATACCCTAATGTGGGAAATTACCAATACAGAGCCAGGTGAAAATACAAGGGAATTTAATAGGGAAAAGCCTTACTTACAGAGCCACCTAGCCAGCCAGCAGGGCAGCTGTAAGTACAGCAAGCCGAAGATGAAAGCAAAAGCAGGGCCACCACATAAGCATCCCTCCTTCTTCAACTTTCCCTACCTCACCCTGACCATGCCCTCACAGGCATGGCTACATCCATGGTAGCATCCCCTACAATACCCACACCTACCTTCTAACAATGCACTTGTGGTGGGGGAAGTGCTTCTGTGTATGTGTTTGTCTTACTGGATGATAAACAAAATACTGTTTGGCCAATGAGGCAGCAAGTTAGACAGGACTAGGAGTCAAAGAGGATTCTAGGAAATGTAGTAGAGAAGTAGTGTTTCAGGCAGGAAGTGACATAGCAAGGAGACTCATATTTAAGCAAGGAGAAACAGGAAGTGTCCCCTTTCCCCTTTGCCTGCTCCAACGGCGCCATGTGAGCCATCGGCAAGAGAGGGTGCCAGATAAGTCTTATAAAATATATAGATGTATGATAATTAAGACTGAGCTAACAGATGAGAAATCCTAGTCATTGGCCAAACAGCATTGTACCTAATACAAGTCTCTGTGCATTAATTTGGGCCCTAACTCGGGTGGGCGGCTGGCATAAAGCGTACACGTGGTGGTGGGGCTCTGCGGCTTTTGGTGGAAAGATTTATCATAACACATTTGCTAACATAGGACCCTTACCTGCATGGGCTATGTATGATATATCCTTTTCTAAACAATGCACCTAGCCACCTATGACCTCCACCTACATTGGGCTGCATGCACACTCCTCTCTGAACAGTGAAATAGGTTCCTTTTCTCCCAAACAATTACCAAAGTTATACAAATCCCATTCATCCATGTTCCAGTTTGTGTCCAAGTACAGAAGGTAGAAGGCAGATAAGACTTGAACTGATTTTGAATATATGCACAGTAAGGCAAACCGAGTCCTCTCAGTGAACTTTCAGGAAGAATTCCCCATTGCCACTTTATTCCTATGTATAATTGTGTATGCATATGATTAAAATCAGATGCATTATAGGAAGGACCATATGCAGTGAGCCTATGCAATCCAAATCTGTCCATCGAAACAGAACTACTCCCACTAGACTTCTTAGCAACCAAACTCCTCTTGGATTCAATAAAAGGAAGACCCAAGCAATAATGGGGGCCCTTAAGTTCCTTCTCAACTCATGTAGCCTTTTGTCAGCATTGGCAGATTATCTGACCTATTCTATTGCTTTGCTTTGAGTAAAGTTTTGGTACTTTTCCAAATCACTGTGAGTCCTTATTTCAACTCTCTGAAGAGGCCAAGAACCTGGAAACAACCAGTCCAGAACTTGACAACTGGTAACAATTTCAGGGAGGAACTGTTTTCCTTAAAGATATTTGTCCACTCTGGATACAGCATTCCAGACACACCTACTCACTCCTTCACCTATGTCTGTGGTGGACCACATTGGGTAGGTAGTCTGTCCCCTTTTTGAGAGCTATACATCACTCTTTCCTTTGTCACAGAGCCCCCTGTGTGTGCTGTTGTGCAATCAGTCCTTGTGGCCATTGTTGGGCAAGACAGGCTCAGTAGAGTCCTGTCCCAGGCAAGCAGAGCCAAAAAACAGCCAGAAAGTTAGTTCTGGGGCTGGGCTAACACCAGCTGCACTTGGGAGATGGTGGTGGTATTTTCATTTGTCCTACCACGTGACAAGCAGGACATAGGGGGAAAAGGGTATGACTTTAGTGAAAATAGGATCCAGGTGATAGTGCTCTCATAGGGGTTGCCAGGCCCTGGCCCACTCATCCCCAAAGTTTTGAACCAATCTTGGATCTTGAAAGCATCCCTGACTGCTTGTGTTTCTTCCTCAGTCCATCCTAGCTGGTGCCCTTTCTTTATCCACAACTAAAGGAGTCTACATACAAGCTTTAGGCCTCACAGGCCAACGTGAAGATCCTGAGAGCCATGTGTCTATCCCATGAGTGCAGGAATTTCAGTAGCTGTGGAGGAGGCAAGTTGTCACCCAGTTAAATGACATTTGGCAGATTTGGATGAAGGGCCTAAGGGTCTGTCCAGTGACTTGCTAGCTGGGGAAGCTCTAGTCCCTTCACCCTACTTGGTTTTGGTGGTACAAAGAGGGTCTCTTATTTTTACGTTTAACAACTGTGTATTCGTTGTGTGTGCATATGGGTGTCGTGTACCACAATGAGTATGTGGAGGTCAGTGGATACCCTATGGGGGTTGAGTTTTCCACCATGAGGGTTCCAGGTATCAAACTCAGGTACTCAGTTGACAAATGATGCCCTTGAGTTATAACTCATTCTTTATTCCATTATGTCAACATTTGCTAAAGCCCTTTTTGAGTGTAGTGGTTAACACTGTCAATTTGATGGAGTCTCAGATCACCTAAGAGACAGGCCTCTGAGTGTGTTTATTTGGGATTATCTAGACTAAATTAGTCTCTGGATGTCTGTAAAGGATTATATAGATTGAATTGAGGTGGAAAATCCATCCTGAATGCTCCAAATATCATCTCATGGGTTGGAGTCCCAGACTGTGTATAAAGGCTAAAGTGAGCTAGTGCAAGCATTCATCTTCCTGACTGTGGATACAACATACCCAGTTGTTTCAAGATTCTGCCACATAGCTTCCCTGTAATGATAGGCTATTCTTTGGAACTGGGAACCAAAACAAATCTCCCTTCTTAAATTGCTGTTTAAACATTTATTTTATTCTATGAGTGTGCTTTGCCTCAATGTGTGCATGTGCATCCCACACATTCAGAAGACATTGGATTCCTTGGAACTGCAGCTACATACAGTTGTGAGCTTCTATGGGGAGAGGAGATGCTGGGAATTGAACCTGGGTCTTCTGCAAGAACAACAAGTGCTCTTAACCACTGAGCCACCTCTCCAGCCCTGTAAATTGCTTCTTGTCAGATATTTCATTAAAGTAATGAGAAAAGTAATGAATACAGACATCAAACAGATCAAGAAACCACAAAGTAATCTCCATTTCATCCACTGGCCAGGACCAAGGCTCAAAGTTTTATCTTGTAAAGAAATCCAGGCTCCTTTGCAATGGGATGTTAACTCTTTTTATTAACTCAGGGTTAACATTAGATTTGCTTCACTGATTTCTTATTTGAAGTTGTGGATTCAACAGACAACAGCTGGGTCCTTGCCACTCACAGGTGGCAAAACACATTATAGTCAGAGAGGAGAGCAGGACAATATGGAGAGAGACAAGGTTGGAAAAATTTAAGGCAAATGTTATTCCCATAGTAAAGGGAACTGATCAAGCAGATCTGCGCATTTCAATGAAAATATATGAAATATTTGTCAAAATAATTAACATCGGTAAAAATTAGAACACATAGCTTATAAAATGCCTACATAGGCTTGGCAGAAATCAATCCAGCTATATCATGTAGGCTGGTACTCTACTGGACCACAGCAGCATCCACCCGAGAACAGAGTCCTGAGCAGAGGCCAAATGCACTTGAAAAGCAGTTGTGTAATGTGGAGGGCTGGCGATTAGTGATTGGGGGGCTGGCTTTGCATGTTTAAGGAGGAAATGCTTGGCCATCAGGTGTCTTTTGGCTAGCCCTAAATACCTTCCTTAGACCTCCTCCACAGGCTCTACATCTGTAGATGGCTAGTGGCTCAGGTCCAGGAGGTCCCAGGGACACAAGAAGAACAGTCATGAGGATAGCTCGGCTCACTCAGGAGAATGGTGATCTGTTTCGGTTTGGTGCTGGACCTTCGAGGCAGTGGCTGCAGTTCTGGAAGGAGATGACTACATAGACATAGATTCTATCCCCAGTGGTCATACATCTTATGCCCTGAAACCTGTTTTATTTACAGTCTGACCAAACTGTCTCTCAGGTAGTTTGGTGGCCAGTGACACATGGGTAGGAGGCTAGGCCCTTTATCATAGGTAAGGACAGCAGAGGGTCCTGCCAGCCAACTCGGCGAGATTTGCCATGGTCACACAAATGTGTGGGAGGAGGACTTGATGTGGTGCCAGGCATCTCTCTTTTTCCACTTTGGTCTTGAAATTTCAGTAAACTAGGGTCCCAGAAGCCACTCCGAAGCTGCAGTTTTGAGTCTCATAATTCATTTTGTTCCCATTTTGAGTTCAACTTTAGACTGCAGCCAGCAAGCAGAGTTTGAGGGGGTGTTGCAATTTTAGCCACATATCCTTAAGGGCCACCTCCATCTGGTTCAGGTGCTGAGATGCTGCAGTAGGACCCAGCTCTGGGGGAGATCCAGCTGTCAGATGCAGGGCCATCCCAGGATCAGGCTATGGCTGACCGTCTGGAGGAAGGTGGATGGGCAAATGGGCAGACAGGAGGACCCTGCCCTCTGCAGGCAGCTGGCGCCCCTACCCAGCCAAGAGGCAGGTACGGCAGCAGAACTGGATGAAGAGCTTCCGTTCACAGAGCCGGTTGGACTTCACCATTTCACAGAAGGTTTCATCAGCTGGCACCAGGAAAGGAAAAGGAGGGATCAGATCAGATTTTTGGTCCTGTGAAGATTCAGTTGTTCTCCATTTGCCAGGCACTGATGGTGCACCAGGCAGGGCACACAGTCACTTATGAGCCATTTCAGTGCAAACGTCTGGTAAGGCCCAGGTGATACTGGGGTATGGAACTTCCGCTAAGTTTAAGTGACAAGGGGAAGGGGGTTTCTGAAGGGGCTGTAGGAATGAGATGGGGTGTGCTATGGGAGGGTCCTTTGTGCTCATGTGAGACTCTTTCAGGTCACTGCTGGTGGCTGCTTAGGAAGAAGAATGGGGCGGGGGTGGAGGGCTGGGGGGGCAGCAGTGTAGACAGAGGTGCAGGGCTAGAGCAGGAGAGAAAGCAGGCTTCAGGAATATAATCTAGGGGACATTTCCCAGGAGAAGACAGGCAGGCAGGACTCAGTGATGGCAAGGTGGGGAGAGCAATGGAGGCTGGTAGTCTCCCTCTGCATTGTCACTAGGGAGCAGACTGTCCTATGGCAGCCTCACTTTCTGGGGCTGGGCACATAACCTGAGCAGGGACTTCCTAAACAGGAAGCCCCCTGGACTTTGGAAGGACAGAATTTGCAAATTTAAAAAGTAAACAAGGCAGGTTGGGCAGTGGTGGCACATGCCTTTAATCCCAGCACTCGTGGGGGGGGGGCTGGAGGATCTCTGTGAGTTCGAGACCAGCCTGGTCTACAAGAGCTCCAAAGCCACAGAGAAACCCTGTCTTGAAAAACAAAAAAAAAAACAAAAAACAAGCAAACAAAAACAAGTAAACAAGGCACAAGTAGGTGACCTGGGAAGTCAGGACAACTTCAGGGTGCTGTATGGGCATTCTGACTGTGAAGGGCCATGCCAGCATTATAACCAGGGATTACCTGTCCACCCTTGGGCACTTGGAGTGGGTGGATCCCTTCTCCTGCATATCAGGATATGGTATCTAGCATTGGCTTCCTGCAGTGTCTCCCTGCTGCTTGCTTAGTATGAGTTCCCCTTCTAAGATTCAGCAACTTGCTCCTGAATGAGGCCTCCAGGACAGAGGCCTCTGCTGCTCCTGCCTGGCATCCCCACTGTCGATTACTTCTGAGTTGAGTTCCTATTATAATTTGTCCTCCTGCCCTCACCATCTATCTACAGAGCCAAGGACTCCCCATAGCACAGCTATAGACTGCTGGATTCCTATTATTGAGCATGGGGCTCAACTCTGTCCTTCTAGTCCCAAGGATGAGGTCTTTCAGGCCTCCTGGTGTTGATGTCTGCTAGAGGAAAGTTGCTGTATTCAAGCTGCCCATTGCCTAGCTCAGGAGAATGGGAATGGTGTACAGACTGAATTACTTTTTAGTTATGTAGCCAACTAGATGGTCAGACAAGTCAGAGACAAGCACCCCTACTCTGGGCAGCCATGCCTGTGCTTTCTCTTCGCTCTTTACTGCTTCACGGGCAGCTCCAAGGGTCACCCTGTTGGCACTCACCATTGCTGCAGGTGTGGTTGGTGATGCAGGAGGTCCCCAGCTGTGTGAAGCCAGCCTTACATCTGCTGCAGTTCCTACTGGAGCCCTCACAGCTCAAGCAGTTTTCATCACATCTGTGGGGAGACATCAGCTCCTCCTGAGGTTTGGGGAAAAGGCCCTACTACGTGGGGTTCCCATCCCGGAACCTCCCAGCATACACTCCCAAACCCTCAGCTTTGGTTTCAATGGAGTAATGCCTTGACACACATTGAGTTTTGGCACATCATTCTTATTCAACCTCTCTGTTGCTATGGGAAGACAAAAGCTATCATAGTCAGTTGGTAGCATTTCCAGGAGAGGAGGCCAGGACTTGTTCCTGGAGACTCTCTTGTGGCACACTTGGACATCCCAGTAGACACTAGTCCACTCCCCACATGTGCCTCCCAGAGCTTCCAGCTGTCCAGCTGTGATGGCTGTAGGCTTGGGGTAGAGGGCACACTCTACCTAGGGCCATGGCAAACCTGTTTTTGGAACTGGCCCTAGAGCTTCTGCTGTCTACCAGGCTGAGCATGCTTGACTGATATATTTGCCTAACCTGGGAAGGGGGCAGTCATATTCCTATTCCTGCTTCCACAGACAGTCCTGGCCCAGCCTGGCCTCATGGTCCTGCTAATACAGAGTGCTATGACCTCAGGTCACAAAAGTGGATCACACCTGAAGCCCACAGTCAGCAGTCTCATGGGAACATGGGCTCATTTATACCTGATCTGTGGGTGCTCTGTGCCTCAGTGGCAAAGCTAAGTATCTCAGATAGGCAGGCCCCTGCAAGCCTGAATTATGTACTGTATGGCCCTTGACTGAAACAACTTAGCTTGACTCTGCATGATTCCCACCCAGGGCTGTGTGTGCACCCACACTTTGCTGCAATTTCTAGCTCCAGGCAACCAGGACTCCAGGCAACAGTGGCTCCTATTTGCTTCCCACTTCCTTTGCTACTGTCAATAAAGTGCAGGACAGGCCTGTGGGAGGGGAAGAAGCCTAACCATGCTTTGGCCTGCCCTAGGGGTCCCATGTTTAAGACAGATGACTGCTGCCACCTATGTGAGGCCTTCAGTGATGAAATGCCCCTGATGGGGTTTAATCTGAGTTACAAGAAGCCATCATACAGAATCTCCTCAGCCTGGATGAGGTAGGTGTTTATTCCGAATGCAATGGAGGATGGCAGATTTCTAGAGCTCAGAGCCCTGGTTTCAGATCAGTGTGTAGCCGCCCAA
The DNA here is from genome assembly GCF_003668045.3 of Cricetulus griseus. Taxonomy (NCBI): domain Eukaryota; kingdom Metazoa; phylum Chordata; class Mammalia; order Rodentia; family Cricetidae; genus Cricetulus; species Cricetulus griseus. The sequence goes on from NC_048596.1 coordinate 131,231,802, forward strand.
CGAACCACTGCTAGATGTTGCTCCCAGACTACAGGAACATTCTACTTCTGGCAAAGTCCCTGGTGTCTGGTTCTAGCCACACTGTCTCCCAGTAGTACCCACTGGGTCCTGATGACACAGGTCCGCTGGAGATCTTCCTGGCCTGTCTCTCATGAGCTCACATGCCAGGCCAGCCATTTCAAAGGACGTCGGTTGTCTGGGAGGCTCAGAGGCCCATGGACTCCCAGGTACTGGCTGAGCGCTGTTTCAACCATGAACAGCTACAGTATGAGGTAGGCTGCAGTGAGAACCAAGCCAGGCACAGCTCGGCTCTTCACATACTGCTCACGGAGTGCAGCAGGATAGCAGGTGCTTCTGCTTTCTATTTCTGCAGTGCTAATTTCCAGTAAAACATCACATCTGAGCAAGCCTGTCTGCAGCCAGAAGCCCAGGCAAGCTCAGTGGGGGTATTTGCACAGGTCTCTGGGGGTCCAGATGTGGTGCTAGCCACCCCAAGTGCTCGTTTAGAGTTGGGGGGGGGAGACTGTACATAATGCTTCCTGAGAAAGAGGTGATATCTCCCATACTCCACTCCCCAAATGCCTCCTGTCTCCTGCTTCTGGCTGTACCGGCACAATACTGTCTGGCAGTGGTCTCTAGGGCAGGTGGGCTTTCAGGATACCTATGGTTCTTCTGTAGTACTGAATTTGCCTCTAAAACACTATGGCAACTTTACCATGCCAAATTCTGGAGAGGGAGCTATGTTCACACAGACCTCTCTCTGTGCCACAGCAGGAGGTACTCCCTCTCAAGAAAGAGTGAGACAGAAGCCACCTGCTTCAAGAGCTCTAGTCAGCCTTCAGTCTGGTACAAATTAGGCAGGGAGCATAGCCTGAGGACTTCTGTACCCACTGAGGAGTCTGGAGATTGTCAAGGGCTGGGTTAATGAGTGGTAAGTCTACCCCTGGAGCAAAACCCCCAGGGTTGCTCTCATTTTCTTTCAAGAGGTCCTTGTTTAAGAGCAAGAGATCCCCTTACTGAGTCTTGAGTCTGGCTGGCAGTTCTGAGTCACTGTCATGAACTGCTTCCAGCTTCAGGCTTCAGCGTCCACCTGTCTTCTTTGTATTCGAGTTAGCAATCAAGCAGGCCTGTGCCACTCTGGCTTCCACATCTAGTCCTCAGACAGTTATGTGTTCCTTGGGGCTTCCCTGGCTCTTCTGCAGGAGAACCTGCAGGTATCAGGGAGTATTTTGGGGCCTACAGGTCGCCTGTGGCTCACTGACAGCTGCGGCTGCCTGAACTGGGAGAAGCATCCAGACCCATGTGTGTTCTCCCTTAAGGGAAGGTTCACACGCATAAAGGCTCCTCAGGACCAGAGTCTCCATGAGGTGGAATCATGTGAAGTACTGACACTTATCATTTGGGGTCTGTGCAAGGCTCCCGGGGTTGTGCCTCCAGGATCAGGTGTATCAGCTCCAAGCAGAGGCTGAACTCCCCTCTGGGGCTATTAGCATCCCCTCAGATAAAAACTAGTACCCAGGAACTTCTGTCCAAGGGGCATTTTCGGGCTGGCCTCCCTCCTGTCTCCTAGAAGCTGGAATGCCATGACTTCTGGATGCCACAGTCAGCATCCCCTGGAGTCTGGGGCACTTGACAAATGAAAGTGATTATCATCATTAACTTCCATGCTGTGTCTGTGCTGCTGTCCTTGCTTTAATTATCAGTAAACCAGCTGGCTTGTGAAATGAACGGTTTACTGCACACAGCTGTGTCCACGGCCCTGCACACAGGACTCAGCATAGCAGGAGGAGGTGGTTAAGTTCCCGGTTTAAACCAAGTCATCAGGGTGCTGACCCTTGTACACACATAAGACTCCCCACTGATTCCTCTTTTTCAGTGCAAAGACTTGAACTCAACAGTGACAACCCACTGTCATCTCAAAATAGCCAGGAGGCAGACCCCACTGTGGGCTTTGCCACTGGGGGTGGGAGCTGGGCATGGGCTCTCACCTGTGTCCTGACACAAGTGTCCCAGAGTGGCTTTGCTTTGAGTCTTTTGCAGACAGAAGTCCCCTACTTCCTCTCCCCTCCAGGACCACCCCTCCATTGCATCAGCCCTGTCACCTTCAAATGGCCTCCTGTTGCTATCACACCATATTCTGCATTTCCAGTTCCTGGTCTGTTTATGATGTCCTGACCAGCCAGCCAAACATAGACTAAAGCACACATCTGCTCCTTAAACAGCCTGTGTCCCACAGCACCAGGGAGCACTCACATAGTGTGGCCACGAGCAGATATATCTCATTGTCATAAACAAAACAAAACAAAACAAAACAAAAACCTTATGTTATTAAAACATCCTAAATGTCACATTCTGCACATCTCTGAAGTGTTTGAAGACCACCTGTCTGTCTAAAATATATCTCTGTTTGGCCTTGAAAACATACCTAACATGACTACAAGTTGGGACTCCTAACAACGGGAGCAGGGGTTGTTCTCAATGCTTTGGCTGGCTTTTGGTAACCTATTCCTTGCCTAGCCTTAATACATGGAAAATGCTGAGTCTTGCCTCACCAAGTGTGTGCACTCATGGGGTAATGGAAAGAGAGCAAAAAGGTAAAAACATGTGTGTACTATCTAAGCCAGGGCTGGCTTTGCCATGAGGACATGACCAGGCTTGTTTTACTTTGTCTAAAATATCTAACTTAGAGAAAGTGTTGACTCCCCTACATGTGCCGTGAGCACCTACAGTGTGAAAGCATCCTGCATCATAGCTTGAGCAGGACTGCCCTGTACCATCTGCTACTGGAGAGGGCCATGTGGCAGCACCTTGTTAATACTGTCTCCTGTCCTGGCCCACTGCAACCCAGTGCCTGCATATGGTAAATGCTTCACAAATAATTAGGCATGAAGAGGCGTTTGAAGGCTGCCAGCTGGCTTGAGACTCTGGCAATCACTAACTGTAGACATCCCTTCCTCAGCAAATGGTTTCCTATTTGCCCTCTGCACCTACACCAGCAGGTGACAAAGCATGTCGATTCCCTAGGCTCCAGGGAAAGTGACATCACACCTGGCCATCAGCTGCTCTTTCTGTAGGACCCAGATGACCACTGCTCCCCGCTAATCTGGGCCACAGCCGTGAAGACCATACCTTCGACACACTTTGTGGGGTAAACCAGGCATCTCCTCTGGATAGAAGCCCTCACCACACGCTGGCACGCATTTCCAGTCTTGGAAGTGGAAGCTTTTTGCACAGTGAATACATTCTTCTCTGCTGGGCCCTGACAGGTGCAGGGAAAAAAACAGATGTCAAGGACATGTCTTGTGTTCTAGAACATCTGTGGGGGTCTTCAGATGTCCCCAGGCCACCCACACAGCTGACACTTTCCAGGAGCTCAGTAAGAGTTGGCTATGTGACTGGAGGTAGACCAACCCCTCTTCACAGATGGGAACATCAGAGGCCTAAGTTGAGCTCAGTGGGGAGCTCTACCTGGGCCATCATGACTGACTTTGGTTTCGTGTACCTCCTTTTCCGTCAGCTTTAGGCCAGAATCAGTATTATAGTACATTAGGTGCAGTGGCTAAATTGAGCTGTAATGGGTGGGTAAAACACAAACATGCCGTATTTTCATTGTATCACACTGAAGTGATGGTGTCTGAGGTTCACTGGGCTAAACTGGGCACGGTACCCAAGCTATTTCCACACGGTTCCTACTTTTTGTCATGAGAATGACATATTCAGATTTTGTCATGAGAATGAAGGTATACATACTTGTGTGTGCATGTGTGCATTTGTTGTGCGTGAGTGTGGTTTGGAATACAATCTTGGATGTTCTCCTTGGGAATACTGTCTACCTCTTTTGAGATGAGATCTCTTTTTGGCCTGGAGCTCACTAATTAGGCTAGACTGAGTGGCCATTGTGCTCCAGGACTCCTCCTACCTTTGGGCTTCTGTAATGGATAAGAACATCCATAGGGAGTCTCTCTCTCTCTCTCTCTCTCTCTCTCTCTCTCTCTCTCTCTCTCTCTCTCTCTCTATAGTGTGGAACCCTCAGCCCCCCAAATTGGAATTCTCTCAGGTTTCTCTTGCTTTTGATTAAAGCTTAGTCTCATGCTTGGGCCAATCTCCACCCTGCCCACACCCATGTTTGTCTCTAGAGAGCATCTCAGGTCAAGATGGCAGACTGGTGCACTTGGAGGGGGTTACTCTATTGTGGGCCTCAGGGACTATTAATGCCTGACACTGTCCTACTCCTGTGCCTCACCTTTCATCTGCTCCACTGCCAGTCCTACTGTCCTTCCTCCAACCTAGGTCCCACTGCTTTTTTGGTGGTGATATTGGGGTTCACATATAGAAGGTGTGCATACTACCACTAGGCAATACCCCTAGGTAATGCTCAGTCTATTAAACTTAACAGTGATTGTGAGGTGGATGTGGCTGTGCACACTTATAACCCCAGGACTCAGGATGTGGAGACAGGAGGATTAAAAATTTAGGGACAACCTACTGAGTGAGCCCCTATCTTCATTTTTAAAAGTTGATTATGGATTGAAGGTGTATTACATCATTGCCTAGCATGAATGAGGGCCTGGGTTTTATTGTTGTTGTTTTTTGTTTGTTTGCTTTTGATTGTTTGTTTGTTTGTTTTGTTTGTTTGTTTGTTTGTTTTGAGACAAAGTTTTTCTGTGTAGCCCTGACTGTCCTGGAACTCACTCTGTAGACCAGGCTGGCCTTGAACTCACAGAGATCTGCCTGCTTCTGCCTCCTGATTGCTGGTATCCAATACCACTCAGCTGTGAGGCTTAATACTCACCACCAGAAAATAAGAAATTAGGAAGAATGTTGGTCTCAGGTTCAGTACCCAGAAGATGACGGCAGTGTTTGTCACATAACAATGTGAATGTGCTTAATGCCACTGAACTGTACATATGAAAATGGCCAGACTGGGATGGCAAACGCAGTGAGAGTGGGAATAATAGGTATCAAAACAATTGCAGAGGAGAAGCTCTTCTAGTGATGTCTTGAGGGTCAACTCGATTGCATTTAGAATCGTCTAGGCAACACCTCTGGCTTGTCTGAGGGTATTTCCAGAGAAGTTTAACTTCCTTCAATGTGGGTGGCACCATCGCATGGGCTGGGGTGCTGGACTGAATGAAAAGGGGGGGGGTGGAGTGGAGGAGACAGGCAGTTGAGTACCAGCATTCATCTCTCGATCCTAGCTGGGCATGCAGCGTGGCCAGCTGACACACTCCTGCTACCACTGTTAGAGCCTTTCATGCTACCCTGCCTTCTCCACTCCCATAGATGACATCCTCAAACGGAGAGCTAAAATAAACCTTTCTCTAAGTTGCTTTTGCCAAGCATTTTTGCTACAGTATTTTGCTAGTGAAAAAAGTAATGGAAACAATTCTTTAGCAATAGGGCAACTAGCCAGCCGATGATGACACATGCCTTTAATCTCAGCACTCAGGAGGCAGAGGCAGGTAGATCTCTGTGAGTTCAAGGCCAGCCTGGCCTACAGAGCAAGTTACAGGACAGCCAGGGATGATACACAGAGAGACTCTGTCTTAAGAAAACAAATAAAGTAAAATAAAATAATAAATAATTGCAAATGGCTAAGATGGTAAATTTTGTTATATGTAGCCTGTTATAATAAAAATGCTAATGAGCACATTTTCTATGAAACTTTCACAACTACTAATTATGATGTTATACTCAAAACCTCTCAGGGATTCCACGAAGTCTCTCTAGGCTCCAGGCACTTTAGGAGCCCCACAATGCTAACGATAACAGCTCAATGGGCTATGCTAACCCATCACATTAAAACACTGAGCCTTGTTCAGAAGGCAAGAAGAGCATGCTGTGAGAAGTGCTAAGGTAGAAAGTATTCCTTTCCCTTGAAACCTCTCTGGACCTGTCGTGGTATTCTTTTACTCGCTGTTTCTTACTGCACCTTCCTAGGCACAGGCCAGGGTAAACCATCCCAAGGGCTTAGGGCACTGCTTCTCATTCTAGCAAGCATGCAGGCATGTCTACTTGTCCTGGGTGGGTAAGTGAAAGCAGGTACTTCCCTCTCCCATGGGCTGAGGATCAACCCTGAGCCAAGGATCACAGACTCAATGCCAGGATGCTCTGGCCACCAGCAATTGAGATGGTCAAGAGTCTCACTCCCACAAAGCTCAGTGTACTTGGAACTCTGTAGGGTAGGTCACCATGCTGTACCAAAGATGTCATCAGGCACAGGTGCTTCTATGGAGACCACATCATATGGAGATGACTCTGAGTGGGGAAGAGAAGTTCTCTGGCCCCAGTCGCTGACTCCGGTTACATATGTTTTAGAGAGGTTAAAAAGAGCCTAGGCAGAGGGCATGGGGAGACATGGAGAATTCCTCTCTTCCTACCGTTGAACTGAATTCTTCGAATGATGGAGGAGATACAGGACCGAGACAAGAAAATCTACAAGTGACTCAATACAGCCATTGGCTGCCAGATAGTCTGGGGACTCCGAAAAAGATAGGAGAATTGAATTATTGAAATCAAAAGAGTTATAGACCACAAGCTTGACTGCTTTGGATTCAAGTGACTCTGAAATTTAAATAGGTAGCACTGGAGATGAATCTTAAACAACTTGGATTAAACCAGAACTGAAAACAGGAAATAAAAAGGCAGCAGGGCAACCAGGTAGGAAAAGCTGCCAGCCACCCATGGAAAAGATTATTCTTAAGGTTAAGCCTGGATCCTTCTGGATTGACTGAGGATGGAGTGGAGGAGGGCATGTCTCCCACAGGAGGCCTAGGGTCAGCCCCAGCCATTGCTTGTGGACACTGGATCTCTGGAGTGTCCACTTGGATAGCATGATTGATAGTTTCATGAGGCTCACACAGGACCATACGGAGGATGACAGCGCCTGCCTCCTGGCATTTCTAATAAATGGTTTTGTGGCAAATGAGATTTAGCTGAAACCTAATTCTTATATTGTCACTGCAGCAAACACTCTGTCTAATGTGAGTTTCTTAGAAGGCAGCAAAGTGCTTGGGGCAGGAAGGGAATCAAGGAGAAAGCTTCACCTGGAACGTATCTGTGCACATAACTCACGATGCATGTGGATGACTGCAAAACGAAACCCAATAAAATGAATGAAATCTCTTCTATATTCTGCATAAAATCTGTGCCTGGAGACATCTGTGCTATAATCTCGGTGGGGAACTATAATGCATGTAAAATTGTTTATGGCAGTCTTTTCCTCTTTGAATAAAACGTTCAAAATAAGTGGAGATGGGTACAGAGGACTGAAGTTCTGTTTTATCGCATCCTGCTTGGATCTGTCCCCACCCCTCTCTGAGGCCTCTCAATCTTTATGGTGCTGCATTTTAGTTTATTTCTGCAGGAAGTGTAGAGTTTTAAGGCCAGTCAGCTCCCAAGCAGCTAAACATCCTTTATTTCTCGCCTAAAAGCATTCATGGCATGGCTGTTTTTAAGTCTGGGAAACCCAGGCAGCTTGCTAAGAGTGGGTCTTTGCACTTTTGGTTGTTTGTTTTTTAATTTAGAAAACTGTTGGCTTCAGGTATATCACAAACTTTATCATCTCAAACATCCTAAAGTGTAGAGTTGGGTGGCATTACTGAATTCACACCAGTGGGCAGCCATCAGGACCCTCCATCTGTGGAAGGTTTTTCATTTCCCCTAACTTGCAATTCTGTTCTTATTAAACAGTAACTCCTCATTCTCCCTCTCCAGCCCTGGGAGACTGGGAGGACCTTTGTGTTTTTATAGTCTATTTGCCCCATACATCCTACATAGAAGGCAAATGCTCTACCCCGAGCAAAACTTTAAGCCCCTTGCCTTTGAGTTTTATTCTGTAATAAATGCAGAAACCCACAGAGTCACAGAACTTCCTGAATTTCAAGATAGCTGGACTATTCACCTTGGCGACCGTGCATGCAAATGTCCAACAAGACAAAAGCCTTGGCAGCTTACCCACGCAGGTTCTGCAGGTGTGATGGCACTCCCCACATTTGATCAGCTCAGAATCGAAGTAGGTGCCTGGTTCACAGTCTGGAATGCAGCTGCCCCGTGCCAGGCTGATAAAAAGCAAATAAGGTCCGTTTCCATGTGTGTTCCAAAATTCTAATTAAATTATGATCTGTCCTCAAATGCTTTTCACAGGAGGAAATGAAAGTTATCAAAGCTCTGTGCTTTGTGTCTCTGGAGGTTCCCAGCTAATGAAAGCTGGAGGTCCTGGGGCCTCCATCCTAGTGCAGGAGGCCAAAGCTTCCAGCCTTCTCCTACTCTGCGGTGGCTTCTCTCTATAGCTTTTCCTGACACCTGAATTAGAAACACCCCTCTCCCTGGAGAACTGGAGCATCCAGCAGTTGCCACTGTGGCAACCAAAGGGTTTACGTTTGTATGTGAGGAGGGTAACGGACACGAGGCTACCTTCAGTCCTAGATCTGCTCTGGATTCTTCCTTACTTAAAACTCACCTGTTTAACATGAACTTGAAACAAGAGGCTCTCCTGGCAGCTGATGCCTGCTATGTGTGGCTTCTGCCTTTCTTTCTCACTCCACCAGTGGCTACACATCTTTCCCTTAGCCAGGAAGCCCAGCAGGCAAGGCATCAGGACACAAACTGAGCTATACCATGCATGCAGGACCTGGCTCCACCACTTCCCAGCTGTGCAACCCCAGGCAAGCCAGCAGACCCCACTTCCTCCTGGTAATTTGTTCCTACAGCATAACACTGCTTGGAAGACTCACTGAGCAAATGCATATAACTGTTTGGTGTCTGGCGCACAGCAGTGTAAATAAATGTCACCTACTATGATTTCTTTGGTTCCTGGGATTGTACTGTGTCTGATGCACATGTTTTAAATGGGTTTGCCGATAAACAGATTGAGCAAGGGCTCTGGGGTGCGTCTGTCAGATCCAGAAAGTCCTGCTGTGATGTGATTTATAATTAGAAATATATATTTAGGCTTCATCCTGGCACATAGCTCCCAAACTCTCTAGAATCAATAGTGATAAGTGTCACTTTGTGTGCTAATGAGATGACTGGTAACTGAGGCTCTTCAGCAACTTCATGGTGGGGGACTGGCTGCCAGGTTAACAGACCATTGATCAGAGAACAGGACTTTGCAGCCCCACCACCCCAACCTCAGAGGAGGCGAAAGAGACTGAAGGTAGAACCAGTCACCACTGGCCAATAATGTTAACATTAACTCAGGCCTCCATAATGGAGTCTCCATGACAACACCAAAGGAGATGATTTGGAATTTCCAGGTTGCTGAACAAGAACATATACCCAACTCAGGAGGCTGAGGGGGGGGGTGCTGCCATGAGTTTGAGGCCCATTTTGGCTACAAAGAACACATCCATCCATCCACTGAAAGGGTGTTGCATCCAACTCCACAGGAATGTAAGATCCTATGCTCTTGATCCTGCCAGTGTTGCTATGTATAATACCACTTCAACCCACTTTCTCTGTAACACCTGTATAATACATGGCTAGAGTAAGGAAAATGCCTCCCTGTTCTAGAAGCAGGTGTAGCAAAGCAATCAAACACAAGGAGAGGCTGAGGGAACCCCAACAGCCAGCTGGAAGCAAGGATGGTTTACAACCTGAGGTCTGGGAGTAGCCGCGCATGGGACCAGCATTGGGAACTGAGTTCCCAACTTGTGGGATATTCATTTAGGCTCATGGGATATCCTGTGGGTGCCCAACCATCCATGTTTTGATGACCAGAAGATAAATGTGCTGGGCTGCATATGTAGACCACCCCCACACCCCGCACCGGCGGCGTTTTGCACCTCCATCCAGTGCGGTGATGCTCACGGGGTGGCAAGCTCCTCCCTACAGATGGCAGGTGCTCCCCTGGGACTCTTTCTCACTGTGGTGCCAGGGCCACCAAGCAGAGAGTTAAATCATGTTTGTAATAACCAACACTTCCCTGTGAACCCCTCCAATGTTTATCCCCCTAAAGAGATGGATGGCCAGGAGGCAGAAGTGCGGCTGTTCTCTCACAGCTGTGACGTGACAACAATGATTTGAAGTCACAGCTGAAGAGGATATGGGGCAATAAAAGGAAGCTTTCTGTGGATTATGGCTGGCGATGTTTCCCTTGCTTTGTTTGTGCTCCTCTATGAAAGCTTATTAGTACAGCAAACCTCACACCTGCCCAGTGATTTCTGTGAGGCTTTGTAGTGCCTCCCTGTCTGGACCGCAGCATCCCCTCATCTGGGCATCTGCTGGAAACACAGGGGCTCAGGCTTCACCTTGCCTCACTGTCATTTGGATACAGGTACTGATGATGCTGACTCTTTCCCTTTCTTCCTTTCCATGGAGACCATGGTGCTAGTCCCTCTATATGGGCGTGTCCACAGCTTACTTTGAATACTTGATTTCTACAATTTTAGACAATAACTGGTAATGGGCACCTGATGTCACTAAATGTAATGAGGGTGCATTGAATGAGGGTGAATGAATCAAGCAAAAGTATTAAAAATTATTTGAAGAAGATTCCCTAGCCTAGCAAAGAGGTTTGTTTTATTTATTTATTTATTTATTTATTTATTTATTTAATGCTGAACTTTTATAGGGCAGAGGTCTGTGCAACTTGGAGGATCAAGAATCCCTGAGACATCCTCAGGGAGCCAAGTTCATTCTCTGGCTGAAGATGGAAAACACTGAGGTGACAATGGGGAGAGAAGACCTAGGATGGCCAGGAGGGAGTGTGGGTCAGCCCCTACACCTGTGGCCTTGGCTAAGAGGGGCACTGGAATGGAGGGGTTTACTACTGAAAAAAAAAAGAAGTGACCTGAGATTCCTAGGAAGTCCACCTGACCTCCCAACAACAACCACCTCTATTGTACCTGACGTGTTCAACTCTCACTCTAACCAGCTCTCCAAACCCGGCCTAAAATGTAGCAATTTTGACCATCCTCCAACTTCACTTCTTCAACAGTCCCTTGACTTGACAGCCAGGACTCTTTGGGCTCCAGGCCTTTGACATCTTGGCTTTCAGGAAAGGATGCAAACTCTTGAGAAAGCAAGCACAGCGTAGATGCTGTCTTTTTTTTTTTTTTTTTTTTTTTTCCCCAGTTCAGGGCAGTCTCACCTGAATCCTTCCTTACACACAGTGCACTTCTCAGGCTCATCCACGCACTTTTGACAGCTCGGGTGGCACTTGAGGCAGTGTCTCTCACCTGGAGAAAGGCAGGAAGATGGGAGGCAGAGGATGGCATGGGGGTGGGTGGGGCTCAGAGTGGAGAATGAGCTCCAGCATGCTAGGTGGTCGTGGCAAGACAGTTCCCCCTAGGCCCTCCCCAGAGCAGGTCAGGAAATTAACCACAGACTTGGGAGTTAGACCCCAGCTCTTCCACATCCCTTGTCTGGTGTACATCAATCAATCAGGCTTCAAAGGTGGTCACTTCTTAGAGGAGACACTCTCATTCTGCTTAAGGCCACAGAGACTGGAGCCAATTCCTGGCTAGCTGAGTACACTTGAATCAGGTGCAAGTCTTTATAGCCCTTTGGGGTACCCTGGAGGCCACCAGCCCCTCTCCCGGGTGAGTCTTTCATGGGAGTCTTCACTGAGGACTTCGTACCTCTATAGTGAGGCAGGACTATCCCTCCTCTCAGGAGCTTCTGGGTCATTCCAAGTGCCACTTGCACTTCCCTGCTTCATTATCTAGCTCATTTGTGTTGGTGCCTCATCAAACCCCAGCTGGTGCCACTACTACACACCAGGCACATGAGCTGAGGGTCCTTGCTGTACCTCTGTGTAGCCTCCCTGGGGTCCAGGAGTGCCATCACATGCTCTTATTTGGTGCTCAGCAAGGACAGTGGTGAAGGTTGGCTGACCCAACCTGGGAAGGTGAGGAAGCTGCACGTGTGGCTGAAAATGAGCCTGGATGGCAGCCGAGGCACGTGTCTGCAAAGCTGGGAAATGTGTCTACGGGACTTGCCATTTCCCCTCTAAAGGAGGTCTTTCCTTGATAATGTCTTTAAAGACTTCCTGGCTCCTTCTCCCCAGGGCTAACAGGAATGGTGTGACTGGTGACAGGCTGGATCAGTGCAGGGGTGCAAATGGGAAGACAAGGGTCAGGGGTGCTGCCAGCAAAACCTCTGAAGTCTTCTTCACCTGAGAGCCATCACTCATCCGTTTAACACAAGCTCTCTCTTCACTTCTTGCAGAGTATGAGACCAGTTGCTAAAACATACATTGGAGTTCCTGCCCACCCATCCCTCACATCTACCTGGGACAGCTTCCCTGCTGAGTTTGAGTCCCATTTCTGTCATTACTAGTTAAGGGCTTCTTACTTCCTTTCAACTTCAAGATAAGGAAAATAGTGCTCTCCTCTTAGGGCTATGGTCACTACTGTAAAGAGCCACACAGACACTGCCCAGACCCCCTGGAATCTGACTCCCACCTGTCAGCAGGGACTTGCATCTAAATCCCAAGTTGCACTCCTAGCACTTCCTCGGAGCTTCAATGTCCCAATTATGTAAACCTGTATTGACACCCACATCGCCATCTTTCCTGGATGAGAAATGACAAGATAGGTGGCAGGGCATCCTCTTCTGGTGTCTCAAGTGAGGCTGAGCTATGGACCTGTGGACCAGCTACTTTTTCTGCATCCTGAATTCCAGTGTGCAGGGCTCATTTCAACCGTGCTTTGCCTGAGTGACAGCACAGCTGCTGAGAGCTGCGGTTTCACACTCCCAGCCCCCAGCCTGGTGAAAAGTCCCAGATAAGACTAATAGAGTACAGGAAGCCAATGGCCCAGGATATCCTCCAAGAATGGAAGAGCACAGCCCTGTGGTGTGCACGGGTGTGTGTGGGGACAATTCATCCATTCTTGTGTCTGTGGACAGTCCACTTACTCTCATCAGCATAGAGTCCGGCAGGACAGAGGGTCACACAGGTGTTGGTCTCCTGGTAGTGATAGAACCCGCGTCGACAGGACAGGCACTGTGTTGGGCTTCTGCCCGTGCAGGTCTCACATCCCTTATGGCATCGACGGCAGCGTCGGGCTGCTGTGTCCCCAAAGTAGCCCAAGGGGCACTCGCTCACACACTTCCTGTGGGACCAAGTGCAGATGAGGGTCTGTCTCTTTCAGTCCCACTCTGTGCCCACCCTGTGTGGCTCTTACATGGGCTGAGGGCTGCATAGCTAGCTGAGGACACAGGATCCCTGGATGGTGGGGGTTAAGCCATAAGTAAGTTCCCTTATGTTTGCTGACTGCAGCTGGTAGGGGGTATCCGGAGGTACAAACAGGCAGGTCTGAAGAATAGGAATCCAATTCCAGACACTGGGTCTGGTGGCCCACAAGTATAATCCCAACACTTGGCTGAGGCAGGAGGATTCTTAGTATAAAATCAGTTTGGGCTACATATATGGCATAAATGAGACAAAACAGAACAGGAGTCCTTTCCCATTCTCAAGATCCACTTGGTTTTCTGTAGGCACTAAGACTTCCGTGTTGACTTGGGATTTCATTTGTTGATTTGTTTTTTGTTTGGGGGGGGTTCTTTTCTTCTTTGGGGACAGGGTTTCTCTGAGTAGCTATAGCCTGTCTTGGAATTCAGTCTGCCAACCAAGCTGCCCTTGAACTCAGAGACCCTCCTGCCTCTGCCTCTCAAGTGCTAGAATTAAAGGCATGCACCACTACTGCCTGGCTTGCTCCGAATTTCTGACTGGGTCAAATCCTACATGGGTGCCCACACAGAACAAGCTTGGTGGTCAGTGAATGAAGTTGCAGATGATTGCCCTTGGACAGAGCCAGGGTGTGCCCTGGGCCTGGGGTAGGGACTCCAGATACAGCAAGAGCTGCATCTTAGCACCACTGTGCACAGCACACCTGTGACTGGTCTGCCTGGCCCTCATGGACAGGCATCAGTAGTGTCAAGGTACATTTGCCATCCAGACCTTTAGGGTGTCTAGCCCTGTCTTGCTATCACCTTGGCTTTCTCTGCTAGGCACATGCAACACATGGTAGATGCTCAGGAAGATTTGTGCACTGACTAAATAAAAAAGGGCAGCTTCCAGCCTGTTAGGGCATGACACAGGGTCTGCAGCTTACATACTTCCCATAGAAGGGACAGTTATAGGCTGGGCATCCCAGGTCAGGTCTGTCAGAGGTCTCCTTCAGGGAACAGGAAGTTGAACAGATTTTCTAGGAAGCCCTGGCTGCAGCCTGTCCAAGAGCCATGTCACCCTGCTGGTCCTCTGAGGCCTACAGTACAGGGTCTTGGCCTCGATCCTCTGTGAGCAGGTAGGTGTACTCAGTATGATCCAGTATGGGTACAGAATGATATCTAGGCACCACCAGCAAACTGTCCAACTCCTCACCTTTTCATAATGGACTTGTATCATTTCATAATGGACTTGTATCATTTCATAATGGACTTGAATCATTTCATAATGGACTTGAATCATTTCATAATGGACTTGTATCACTTGTGTGATTAGAACTGAGACACTAAACTTTTTAAAAAGAATGCAAAGCTGTTAACTTGGATTCAGTTTCTTTGTCTAGGGTTATACAGTTCAACATGGTTAGTGCTATAACGTGGGGATCCAGGGCATGCAGACAGCAGCTCCAGCCACATGTTACCTGCTTATCTTGGCGTTCCCCAGGCTGAAGTGGACACAGTTCAAGCACTGGTCTGCATTGGGGCCATCGCAGCCTTTGTCACCACACTCAGGATGGCATGCACCTTAAAGACACAAGCACTTCTTTTCATCCAGAGAGATGCTTTCTCCATCCAATCTAGCCCTTTTTCAGGTTACCACAGCCCCCAGGTCCTGGAACTTCCTTCAAGAGTGATGTCTTATAGGGCTTACCACACCAGGGACCTACTTATGGGATGTGGTCGCAGCCTGGGGCTGAATCTAGCTGTCCTGACCCTCTATGGAGGAAAGACATGAGAGCACGTGATATAGCCATTGGTGCAGTGAGGGACCAAGGCCAGTGAAGAGGGAACTGAGACCCTAGAAAAAGCAGCATTACAGCCATCATGATGGGACCAGTCACCTTGTTATATACACTGTGAAAAACAAAGCAATACAGTTGGGTGTTTTGGGGTTGTGACAGTGCAGCAATGAAATGCCAGTGGAGGGTGAAGGAGTCTCTCCATTTCCACACCTGGTGATCCTGCTGTTACACAGAATGGACAGGGACAGGGGCAGTGGGAACACAGCACTGGATGACATGAGCTCATGGTGACTGTGGGTTGAGCTTCTTCCTGCCGAACTTTTTTTTCCGGTTTCCTTCACTCTAGTTGTCAGCAGTAAACCGCCAATGTCTTCCCTCAAGTCTCCTTTGGTGACCTGAATTCTTACTGTGGGCTCCATGCTGTTGAAAAAGTCATCTAAAAGTGCAGGGAGCTCTATGAATTCCAGAAAACTGTGATTTTGTAGGTCTTCCCCCAGGGTCCCACAGGGATGGGGCAGGTTTAAATGTCTGCCTCCTCAGCTGCAGTTGGCATGGCTGCAGGTTCTCTGCTGCTGAAGCCAGCCTGAGGGACTCCTGTCTTTCTCACCTATGCACACAGAGGGGACACATTCCTGGAGGCTGGAGTGATGCAGGGAGGGGCTGGAGGAGGCACTGGGGGGTTTCTGAGACTTCTGAAGGAACAAGCCTAAGATTGTGTTGGAAGAGGATGGGGAGTGAGTCCAGAAGCAAGGAGTTGAGATCCTGGCCACCTCACCTCGTGGGGGGAACATGAAGACAGCCGCCCTCATTTTCCCAGCCCACAATGGGCTTTGCTGAAGAGCACAAAGGCCTCTTCATTCACCCTCCATGTCTGGAGGCCCTCCCAGCCTTAGAGATTGCTTTCTTCACCTTTGTTGATCCCGCCCAGTTCTCCTGATGGGTGTCCACCTGCCTCTGTTCCCACCATGAACCCCTGCAGAGCTGAGGTCTCCTGGATGTTCTAGATGGTCTTTCCAAGGGGCTGCTGGCCTATTCTGTATCCTAGATAGACATGCCTGTCACTTACAAAATCCAGCGCCTGAGCCACACCCTCACCCTGCCTCCCAAAACTGTTTATTATTTTGGAGTTTCTTGTTGGCCTCACCCTACGTCAGTTCCTGGGAAAACTCTACTTCTCCCTCTATCACACTATTGTTTAGCTACCTTCCCATCCACCAGGCATGGTGGCATTCTACTGTGGCCTTGCTGATCAGTCCCTTAAAGGGTTTGCCTTTCAACTTCTGCAAAACTTTCTCTATAAGACCCAGAAGGCAGTAGGTAACAATGCAACCAGCCAGGTAGAAAGGAAGATACTAAGAGACTAAGATACTAAGAGACGTCTCTCAGTATGACCGTGAGACCATTGTAATGACGGACTCCAAAGGAATGACACATCCCCTGGAATTGAATGCCAGGAGAAGGAAAAAGCATTAGCCAGAGGGGGAGTTTGTTCACTGGAAAGAGATGTACAACTTGTCAGACCACCTTACAGGATGAGACCGAAGCCCAGACAAGACGGGTCAGTGGTGTGTAGAACCACAACTTGACCAGGACACCTGACCTAGATATCTATCTAAACTTTAATCTCACTTAAGGACCTGGAACATTGACCTGGAGGATGGGGTCAGAGGATTTCTTTGTCTCTTTTCCGAATGTGGTCACACTGAATAAATCTCCTTTTCCTGCTTTTTACTATTTATTTGGTTGTTTTAATTGGCTTCTTAAGAATGATTAGCCAAACTTGGCTTCTTGAAGTACAAACTATTTCCCCAAGTTCAGTAACAATTTTCCATTTTAGGAATAGGGACATGAGCCCTATTTCCTCACAGACAGAATGGGTTCTGACAGGGTGGGGTCTAGCTTGTTCAATGGGAGCTCCTAGGATGTATCTGTGTGGAACAGCTGCTAGGTAAACATTTGTTGGTGGCTGAAATGTGACAGAATGGGCTAAGGGAGAGTGGGGCAGGGGTAGATGTCCTCACCATCGGTCGGCAGAAGGTTCTCACAAGTCCCTAAACTTAAACAGCCTTGGGGAGGGGCCTGGACTGGGCCTTCCCCAGCACTGGCTCACAGGATGCTGATGCCACCTGCCCCTCCCTCCCAGACCTTCCATCTCTACAGAGAAGCCCCAGCACTGGTCCACATGATAGCCAGGGCAGCAGAATTCTGGTATAGCATCAAGGTCATGGGCAGCAGCCAGCCCTCAGTTGGAGAGGTTGGGATATGACAGTGTCCATCCAAGAGCAGCTATCAAATTCATAAACCAACCAATCAACCAGCATGTGGCTTTCTGGATGGTTTTAAAAGCCAAGTATCAAGCTTCATGTCACCCATGAAACACGCTGAATCAGATCCACCTGGCTGGCTGTCACCCCAACCACTGCTTCCCTCCCAGGAATGCTGGGGTCCAGCTGTAACTCATTCTCTCCGTGAGCATCTGTTTTTGTTGTCACAATCTGTAATTCTGTCTGCTTTGCATCTCTCCTCAATTAGCTGGAAGTGACTCCAAGGCCTGGCTTCCCCAGTCAGTGTGATTGAGAATCACTCAGAGCAGAGGCTCCCAGCAGAAGGAGCGCCTGAATGTTCTGAACAGTTTGGCTAACATAGATCACAACCTCATGGGGCTAACCAACACAGGCTAATTTGAAAAGCCAATGTTCAGTCCTTTGTGGGGCAAATCCAGAAAAACTAAAACAAAACAAATCAACGAATCAGGAAAGCAACTTGGGATCCTGCTCTCTCCCTCTCCTCTTCATTCCCTTTCTATCTCTCTCTCCTTTCTTTCCAGGGCTAGGGACTGAATCTGGGGCTACACATAAAACAGGTAAGTGTTCTGTCATTGAGCTATATTGCTGCACTTACGTTTTTGAGACAGAAACTGCAAGTTGACCAAGCTGGTTTTGAACTCACTCTGCAGCCCAGGTAAGCCTTGAAGTTATGATCACATACCTCAGAAAAATCCCACTACTCCAAGTTCCTGGCATTACAGGCCTGCACCATGAGGCCCAATTCATTTTCCATGCTCAATGGCTGCTTCTTTCCTCAAGCCAGGACCCCTTCATTCCAATAATAGTTGGGTCACATGCTTGTAAGAAAACCACCCCATGTCCTGCCTCCATTCTTTCTGGGCTCAGGTCTACTAGCTGCCTAGGTACAGCTCTTCCTGAATCTTATTTACCTGCTATGGGTATAGACTTCAGAGCACCCCAGATCTGCTGAACCTGGTCTCTTAGGTGGGGCCAGCCTAGGGTCTGCTCTTTATTAAAGTGTCCCTATCAGTTCTGATGGTGACGGTGGTGATGTACCTGTACTGCCACCACCAGATGGCTCTGTCACTGTAGGGTGGCCCTCACTCCAAGCTGTTCATTCTTAGTACCCTACACAAGTCTTCCCTGTGCCTGCTGAGGCTGCTACCCTTGCTTCCAGGGGGCCTTCTTCTAGTCCCCAGTGCCCTTGTTCTCTAGTCCACCACTCCACTTGCTAATGTCATTGCTCATCCTCCACTTGACCCCAGGGTACCACTCATCCCACATAGAGACTACTCCTGCTGCCTGGCTCTGACTGGGGCCCGGTCTAGTATGGGGATGGCCCTAACAGTTCATGAGCTGGAATCTTGGTCCTCAGCTGAGGTGGTGGAACATCCTAGTGTGATGACTAGCTCTGATGGCCAAATGACTGGCCTGAGGGATACCTAGGAGATAACTGCAGCACACCTCCATGTGTATCTGTGTGGATGCTTCCAGAGAGAACTGGATCAATTATGCCTCTGACCTAGTCAACGATTTTAGCCATTGATGGATTCAAAATGTTGACTGATTTGGGGAGGTGGTAAAACCATGGAAGGTAGGGCATTGCCAGAGTGTCACTGGGGTACTGGCTTCTTCCTGCCTGATTTCTCTTTCCTCTCTGTCATGCAGTGAACATCCCTGCCCTACCTACCTTCTCCATTAAGATGTTCTGCACCACCACTCAGAGCAATAGGGCTAAGCAACTGTGGACTGGAGCCTCTGAATCTATGAACCAAAATCTATTATTCCTCCTTTTAACTATTTCTCTTAGGTTTTTGTCCCAGTGATGAAAACCCTATGGGCACACATTGCAATGTAGTTAGAACATTTTGGATGTTGCCCTCAGAAAGGGTTAACGTGAACTTGTGGCACTGACTGAGTTCTGGCAAGGGCTGGTTGTTATAAAGTAAGGCCTTGCTACCCACTTGGCTCTTATATGTCATCATTCCATGTTTCTTTCTGCTTTTCCACTCTCCCATGATGTAGCCAAGGGGATCTCCCTCAGAGATGGACAGGGAGGCTGCATTTCTAGTCCCCTGAATTGTGAGTCAAATAAAGCTTCTTTTCTTTATAAGCACTCAGCTCTGGGGATTTTGTTAAACAACAGAAAACAGACCACTGCAATGCTGAGCATCCTCTGCAGAAGCCCCACTTTCCTGTGGTGGGCTATCTTGCCAGCTGCTGTTTGGTTGGGGCCCTTATTATCCACAAACATTCTCTGATCTTCCCTCTTTCACCTCCTATTTCTTGTCCCAGGGAGAGTTGGCCCTCCACCTCTCACCTCTCCTGTCTGCCTCTAATACCCTGATGCTGGTCCCTGGGACTACTGCTCCAATGGACTCTCTGTCTTTCTTAATATGACAACTATCTTGGCCACAAGGTCCAGGTGGAACCAATGCCAACCTGGGCATTACCACAAATGTACAGTTTGTCAATGGCCAGCTTTCCATGTTCTAAAAGCAAAAGCCAGTGGTGACCCTTGCCCTTTCTTTGGACTCTAAAGTGGCTGTTCCTCACTTCTCCTGCTTGGCCACTTATACCATGGCACCCCCTGTCACTCTGGCTTGTCTCTGTGACTGGGTCACCCTTCCAGTTCCCCACTAGCCTTTAGGAAGCTTTCCTGAGAGCCAGAAACACACCTTATTCCCATAGAAACCTCTTCCTCCATCCGGGCCATGCTAGATAGAGACATGTACCAAATGTGTCAGAGCAGAATAGCATAAGGATGAGATGCCAGTGTGCATGGCTGGAGTTAGTAGCAGATTTTGAGGAGACACACACACACACACACACACACACACACACACACACACACACACACACACACACACACACACACAAATCAGCTCTTTATTAATAATTGCTAAATCTAGCCACGGTTTATAAATCACAGGGGAAAACGTCAGATTAATTCATACATAATTCAATGTTCCATTTTAAAGAAAAGGCAGAAGAAATTAAAAATGGAATCGACCAGGGTTTATGCTTGATTTGTATTGGTGGAATTTTCCATTTAGTTATCCATATTTTGAGAGATCACCCATCATTTGTCAGGTAGCTAGGACATTTAGCTAAGAAAAAAATATGCCCAACCAGAAACATACAATTGCTGTGGAATAGCTCAGAGGAAAATGAACAGCTTTAGACTCTAATAACATCTTCACTCTGCTCAGAGGTTGGAGGTGTCTAAAGACAACTTTGGGTTAGTGTGGCTCCCTGCCACCTTGCAAATGCACCAGCAGTCTAGATACCCTGTGCCAATGGGATGCATAGAGAAGCATCTGCACCAGGGATCTTTACATGCACCCAGTACTGATCATCTCTTGACAGCCTCTCCTGGGTACTAGCCCTGGAGAGTGGGCACTTCTCAACCACAGCTTCTTTTTTGAAACAAATCTGTGGAACCCAGGCTTCCTTCTCATTTCTGGTTGCTCATAGTGGATGGACTTGGGAGAGTCAGGATGTTGACTCCTGCAATGAGGGCCCTTGAAGAAAAGGGGAAGCCCTGGAGCTAGCTAATTAACCCAGGGCAAGCCCCAGTTCTGGTTGGGCATATAGGAGCTCAGTGCCCAGCCTGGAAGGTCAGAGAGTACTTACTGGTTTGAAGCATACTTACTGGTCTGTAAAGTATTAGGAGAGCCTTGGGTGGAAGGAGCTGTGTGAGTGCAAATTACTGTCATTATTACAACTTCCAGGCAAGACAAGACTCATAACCAAAACCCCACCTTTTGCCTGAAAGGGCCCCATCCTCAAGTTACAGTGGAAAACAAAGTTGGGAGGCCAACCATCTCCTCTCATTCAGTCCCATTACCTGTGTACTCTTCCTCATCTTCGGGAGTCTCTGCCTGGGGTGGTGGCCCAACAGCTTTGGGAGGCTCCAGCTCTGGGACTGAGAGCTCCAGCATCCGTGAGCGAGACTGATGGGAACTGAATGTGCGGTACGGGTGCTCCGCTGTGCCATATAAAATGAGGCTCCATTCTTTCAACTTTCCTGGAAGGCACCAAAACCACAGTTATCCCCCAAAAGCTCTGGATGCCTGCTGGCTGCTAAGCATGTACAGCAGCCTCCATTCATCACTCATAAGAGTATTAGATGCGGCCTGGCTTCCACTCCCATAGTAGGCTCTTTGTTGTTACTTCACTTCCAACTCACCTGATGGCCACATGTGATGCCTGTTCCAGATGTTGTCAACTTGGCCACATCTGGAATTATCTAAAACCCATGCAGTTGGGTATACCTGTGGGATCTTTTGAGGTGGGATGATCCACCTTTAATCTGGGCCACACCTTCTGCTGGCAGTCTGTATAAAGGACATGGGAGAAGAAAGCTTCCTCTCCTGCCAGCTTGCTCTCACTCTCACAGGCAAGTCCATGCCTTTACTGGCATTGGAGCTTACATTTTGTGGATTCCAGTGTCTACTGAAGACCAGCTGAGATGTACAGCCTAGTGGATGGAACAACTACTGGATTCTTGGACCTTCTGCTGGTAGACAGCCATTGTTAGACTAGCTGCACCACAGCATGTGAGCTAGCGATTCTCAACCTGTAGGTGGTGACCCTTATGGAAAACCTCTCTCTTCAAAAATATTTACATTACATTTCTTAACAGTAGCAAAATTACAGTTATCAAGTAATGATAGCAATGAAAATAATTTTATGGTTGGAGGGTCACCTCAACATGTGGAATTGTACTAAAGGGTAAGGAACTGTATTAAAAGGTTACAGCATGAAGAAGATTGAGAACCATTTATTAAAATGGTTGTAAGCCATTTTAATAAATCTCCCTTCTGTATGATGTGTATTTATCCATTCTATAAGTTCTGTGCCTCTAAGAGAACTCTGATTAATACAGATTTTGGTACCAGACGTGGTTCAAGAGCAACAGAAGTATGAGGATGAATTTTTTTAAGTATCTGGAACAGGCTTTCCAATTTGCCAAAACCTAAAGCTATTGAAGCCTCTTTTAGAAGCTCAGGAAGTATGGAAAGCCCATGGTGTGAACTACTTTACAAACTTAAGGAGGCAAAGCATTTGATTGATTGCACCCTGAAAATTCCGGGCTAAAATGGGTCTTCCCACTTTAAATTACTTAGTTAAAAAAAAAAAAAACTCTCATAAGTGTACCCAGACACATGGGTTTCAGTTAATTCCAGATGCAGTCAAGTTGACAACCAAGAACAGTCACCACAAGTACACTCCTTACCAACTCAACACACAATCTTATCTCCTTACATCACGATTAATTTCCAAATGAGAACAGTAACCAGGTCATAATTACACTAATATGATATAACTTCCCCTCCAACAACCACGAATGCATTTTATTAGGGACTTAAGAATTTACATTCTTATAGTATCTCAAACTTAAATACGATAGCTACTGATACTCTCTTAGTTGATGTTCTATTACATGATAAAGAAATCAAGGAGAGAAAACACAACTGTATAAATACAATCTCAACAAAACACAGCAGAAACATTTACGCCAACTATAATCCTTGTTTCTATAACTGATCACGTGGCCTTAGCTGGTATTCATGACTGCCTTCCTCTATTACCCGTTCTGTATTTCTTTCACCCTCAGGAATCACCTAAGCAGGACTTGGCTCTTTTCCTGGAGGAGTGACCCGTACCCTCATTCCTGAAGGGTCTGTGTCTTCTGTCATCCTGCCTGGGTTAGGATGTTGTAGTTTCCCACTGACTTTAATCACAGGACATGTTAGCACTAAGAGATGCCCTAAAGCAATGGTCCTCAACCTTCCTAACACTGTGACCCTTTAATACAGTTCCTCATGTTGTGGTGATCCAAATCATAAAATTAATACATTGCTAATTTGTAACTGTAATTTTGCTACTGTTATGAATCCTAATGTAAATATCTGATGTATGACCCCCAAAGGGGTCATGATCCACAAGTTGAAAACCACCGCAAAGGCTCTCCTGCACTTCAGACATTATCTTCTTTACTTCCACTGTGGAGAAACAGTCCAATCACCCCTCCTAACACTGTTACTCCTTTCTTAGCCTTCTGGTTTAAGGGCACCAGAAGCCCAAAGTGGCCAGGGGGAAATCTGAGCTTCCAGTGTCTCCTGGCAGGAGTGTTCCCTGCTCTGGAACTAAAACCTCTAGGCCAGCAGAACTGAAGGTCTTGGGAACAGGAAGCAAAAGTTTCCTTAGTGGGTCACTAAGGGTGATTGTAAATGGAATCATTTCCCTTTCCATGCCTTGATTCCTGGACCTGTGGATTCAGGCTATGAGAGAAAATGTACCTTATATTGGACACTGATCAAAGCACATACTGCCTTCTTGAGAAGCCAGCCCTAGCCTTCCATGCTGCTGCCACCTAATTGGCCCTGTAATTGAGACTTCAAAAGGCCATGCCATCTTTCTATCAGGCCAACTGTTTCAGGATGGTGGGGAACACAGAAAGGCCAGTGAGTTCCACGATTGTGGACCCACTGTTTCACCTATCTGGCTGTGAAGTGAGTTTCTTGGTCAGAAGCAATACTGTGTGGAATACCATGAGAGTAAATACAGCATTTTGTAAGTCCACAATGGTGGTTTTGGCAGAAGCATAACATGCAGGAAAGGTAAATCCATAACCAGAGTAAGTATCTATTCCAGTAAGGACAAAGCGTCATCCTTTCTACAGATGAAGTCATCCAATATAGTCAACCTGCTACCAGATTGCTGGCTGGTTACCCTGGGGAATGGTGCCGTATCTGGGGCCCAGTGTTGGTCTCTACTGTTAGATCTGGCACCCAGTCGCAGCTGTAGCCAGGTCACCCTTGGTGAGTGGCAGCCCATATTGTTGAGCCCATGCCTAACCTCCATCTCTGCCACCATAGGCACTTTGTTCATGTGTCCATTGGGCAATGATGGGGATGGCTGGGGAAAGAGGCTGACTGTCCACAAAATGGGTATCTACTTGATTACTGAACTCCTCCTCTGCTGAAGTTATCTTTTGATGAGTATTTACATGGGACACAAGCTTCTTCACATCCTTTGCCTATTTGGAGAGCTCTGTGTATGGCCAAGTGTACGGCCCAAAGTTCTATACACTGAAGATTTCCCCTTATAGGTATCTTTTAAGGTGGTATCCCAGAAAGGTGTTGTAATGTTGCAGTTGTTCACTTCTAGGAGGTGCCTGAATAACATGCAGAGCCATCAGTAAGCCAGGCCATAGTCTTCTCTTCCCCAGTCAACCAATCATAGGGCACACCCCCATAAGGCTATAGGTGTGTGCTTGGCAGCAGACGGCATTGTAATGGGAGTAGAAACCATAGGCATTTAGGCAACTTCTTCATGTATCTTGCTTGTGCCCTCAGGACCTGCTCATGGTCAATCACATATATACCACTTCCCTTTGATGATGGATTGTTGTTGTGCCTATCCTGCTTTATGACTTTTGGGTCAGATAACACTCAACTCATAGTGGGCAGCCAGGTTACATGATAACTTGGTAGCCCATTATCAAGCATTCAGTTTCTACCAAGGCCCAATAGCAGGCCAAAAGCTGTCTCTCAAAGGGAGAATAGTTGTCTATGGATGATGGTAAAAGCCTTGCTCCAAAATCCCAAAGGTCTCTTCTGTGAGTCACCTAGAGGGGACTGTGAAACAGTATTCCCTATCTGCCACTGATACCTCAAATACCATTGGGTCTTCAGGATCATGTGGTCCAAATGGTAGAGCAGCCCGCACAGCAGCCTGGACCTGTTGAAGAGCCTTCTCCTGTTCCAGGCCCCACACAAAGCTAGAAGCTTTGTGAGTCACTTAGTATATGGGCCAGAGTAACACACCCAAGTGAGTAATGTGCTGTCTCCAGAATCCAAAAAAGGCCCACTAAACTTGTGCTTCTTGATGGTAGGAGGGGCCATGTGCAATAACTTATCCTTTACCTTAGAAGGACTATGTCTGCATGTCCCACACCAGGACTCCTAAGACTTTCACTGAAGTAGAAGGTCCTTGCATTTTGGTGGGATTTATTTCCCATCTTCTGATGTGCACACCTGTTATCAATGAGCTCAAAGTGGCGGCCACCTTCTGTTCACTTGGTCCAATCAACATAATATCATCAACATAGTGAACCGATGTTGATATTTTGTGGAAGACACAGATGATCAAGATCCCTTTGAACTAAGTTATGACACAGGGCTAGGGAGTTAACATATCCTTGAAGTAAAACTGTAAAGGTATACTGCTGGCCTTGCCAACTGAAAGCAAAATGCTTCTGGTGGTCCTTATGGTACCAAGAAAAACACATTTGCTAGATTAATAGCTGCATACCATATACCAGGAGATGTGTTAATCCACTCAAGTAAGGATACCATATTTGGTATAGCAGCTGCTATTGAGTCACTACTTGATTGGGTTTTTGATAGTCAACTGCCATTCTCCATGATCCATCTATCTTTTGTACTGGCTAGATAGAAGAGTTAAAGGGAGATGTGGTGGGAACCACCACCCCTGCATGTTCCAAGTCCTTGATGGTGGCACCAATTTCTGCAATTCCCTCAGGGATGAGACATTGTTTTTGATTCACTATTTTCCCTGGCAGAGGCAACTCTAAGGGCTTCCATTTATCCTGTCCAATGACAGGTCAGAGAACCCATGTGAGAATTTAGCCAACTTCTAATTATGTCTATCCCAATTATACATCTTGGACTGGGGAAATACCATAGGAGGAATTTGGGGACCCACTAGACCCTACTGTGAGTCAGACTTCAGCCAAACTTCCATGAATCACCTGACCTCATTAAACCCCTACTTTAGGTGGAGGGCCACATGTTTCTTGGGGTCTCCCAGAATCAGAGTTAATTCAGAGCCAGTAACAACAGACCCCAGAAAATCTGATTGTTTCCTTTCTACCGGTGTATAGTTACCATTGTAAAAAGCCTTACATCTCTCTGGGAAAGGATTTGGGAAAGGCTAACAGTAAAACTCTTGGCAATTTTATCAAGGTCCTTATGGGAAACTGACTGTCCCTTCATTCAAGGCATTCTAGGTCTGCAAAATAACTCAAATCTGGAAATTATTTCATAGACTGAGATTTCCTTTTGCCATGATCCAATGTAGTCTTTTTTTTTTTTTATTTGTCTGAGAATTTTTCTGCTTACACAGATCAAACAAAAATTCTGTAGGCTTCCTATCTATTTCATGTCTGGAAACACCATGATTGACTAGTCAGTACCAAAGGTCCATATGAGCCATGACAACATAAAAATCCCTCTGTCAGGATGTGGAGAAAGGGGAACACTCCTCCACTACTGGTGGGAGTGCAAACTTGTACAGCCACTTTGGAAATCAGTATGGTGGTTCCTCAGGAAAATGGGAATCAGTCTACCAGCAATTCTACTCTTAGGCATATACCCAAAAGATGCACATTCATACAACAAGGGCATCTGTTCAACTATGTTCATAGCAGCATTATTTGTAATAGCGAGAACCTGGAAGCAACCTAGATGCCCCTCAACTGAAGAATAGATAAAGAAAATGTGGTACATTTACACAACGGAGTACTACTCAGCAGAAAAAAAAAAAAAAAACCACTGGAGTCTTGAAATTCAGAGGCAAATGGATGGAACTAGAAGAAACCATCCTGAGTGAGTTCATCCAGTCACAAAAAGATGAACATGGTATGCACTCACTCATATATGGATTTTAGACATAGAACACAGAATTACTAGCCTACAATCCACACAATCAGAGAAGCTAGGAAATAAGGAGGACCCTGAGAGAGACATACATGCCCCCAAGAGAAGGGGAAAGGGACAAGATCTCCTGAGCTAAGAGGGAGCATGCAGGGAGGGGAGAGGGAGTTAGGAGAAAGAGAAGGGGAGAAGAGGAGGCAATAGGAAGACATGAGGGAGCAGGACGATTGAGTCAG
This sequence comes from Cricetulus griseus, assembly GCF_003668045.3. NCBI lineage: Eukaryota > Metazoa > Chordata > Mammalia > Rodentia > Cricetidae > Cricetulus > Cricetulus griseus. The sequence continues at coordinate 131,258,930 of NC_048596.1, forward strand.
GGGAAGAACAGAGGAGACCAAGAAAAGAGATACCATAATAGAGGGAACCATTATAGGTTTGAAGAGAAATCTGTTACCGGGAAATGTATAGAGATCTACAAGGATGACTCAAACTACAATCTAAGCAATAGTGGAGAGGCTACCTTAAACGCCCTTCTCTGATAATGCGATTGATGACTACCTTATATGCCATCCTAGAGCCTTCATCCAGTAGCTGATGAAAGTAGAAGCAGACACCCACAGCTAAACACTGTGTTGAACTCCTGGAATCCAGTTGCAGAGAGGGAGGAGTGATGAGCAAAGGGGTCAAGACTAGGCTAGAGAAACCCACAGAAACAGCTGACCTAAACAAGGGGTTGCTCATGGACCCCAGGATGATAGCTGGGAAACCAGCATAGGACTGTTCCCGACCCCTGAACATGGATGTCAGTTTGGAGGTCTGGGTAATCTATGGGGCTTCTGGTAGTGGATCAGTATTTATCCCTAGTACATGAATGGACTTTGGGAGCCTACTCCACATATAGAGATACTCTCTCAGCCTAGACACACAGGGGTTGGGTTTAGGCCCTGCTGCAAATGATATGACAGACTTTGAAGATTCCCCCCATTGAAGACCTCACCCTCCCTGTAGAGCAGAAAGAGGATGGGATAGAGGGTTGGTGGCAGGCAGGGGAGGAGGCAAGGGAGAAGGAACTGGGATTGACATGTAAAACAAGCTTGTTTCTAATTTAAATTAAAAAAAGAGAGACAAAACTCTCTGCCTGTGCTGCCCATTATGGGTCAGGCCTTGTAGACATTGGTTTGTCTATGCTGCCCATTACAATAACAAGTATCACCTTGACTCTGGCGATTCAGTGTTTGGGGCTCAATTAATTAATTAATTAATTAATTAATTAATTAATTAATTTGTCCAGTTAAGCAGCAGCATCTCAGACTCTGAGGTCTGGCATGAAGAAATGGGTGACAACAAAGCTCTTCGAATGTGCTTGTAGCCCTCTCACCACTTTTGCTTGTATCAGGATCATGAAGGGCATGCCTTCTGGGCCTTCCCATTGTGGAGGAGTAGGTTTTTACATAGTTACCCACTTAGCATTGTAGTTTCCCTGAGCCTTGAAATCCCTTCATCAACACTAAGCCAAGGGATAGCAGGCATCAACAACTCCTTTTCAGTAGGCCATATTTTGATAAGTGTTTCAGCCAACCATTCAAACAAGCTTTTGACAACTTTTTCTTTAACTATGTGAGCTTCCATATGAAACCTAGAATCTGCACTCAGAGGGCCCATATCAATAAACTCAGCCTGATCCAGTTTTATGTTCCTTCCACCATTTACTCCACACCCTTAAAATCCATTCCCACACATATCCCCAGACTTCTGCTTGAATGAATTAGCAAACTCATTAAGCTCTTTTGTACTTAGCAACCTCCTCATGGACTACACTTTCTATTTAAGGAGCCTGCTTTGCCTCTAGTTTGGTTGTAGGTTTAGGGGCAACGATTGGTGGGCTCTGAGGGACATCAGTATTGTCTTTCCTGGCATCCCTTTCAGGGAAGGTCATTGCTGGTTCAGCGGACAATGAAGATTAATTTCCTCAGTCAGGCAGAAAAGGCAATATTTCAGAGGCTGGGGGTGTGAGTGCATTTCCTTTAGAGGGTGGAGAGACTGCTTCCTCAGGCAAGATAAACCCTGGAGAATCTAAGAGTTCAAAGTCCTCAGCTTCAATAGGGTTCTCTCACACACCCCCTTCCCAAGTTACAGGATCCCATTTTTTTCTTTCCAGCTAACGCCCTTACTTTAACTGCTGACACCCTCTGAGGCTGGAACTTGGATTTCACTGTAATTCAGCCAACCCTATAGCAAGGGCTTTAGTTTGGTTTTACAACTTGAGCTCTGTGGAGAGATTCTGTTCCAGAGCACACTTAGAAACCTCTAGACTATTTCAGTCTCATCACTTTACTCTTCATTTCCCTTCACCGTATTCTGAAATGCTAAAAGTGGATTTTATCAGGAACTCATTCTTTCTCTTTTTCAGTTTATCCAGAGATGGTAGGACCAAATGACCTCCATCACCGGTTTTCCTTATTTTCCGGAATTATCAAGTTTTATATACAGAGTCACCAAATCTGCTGACTCTCACATTTGGTGAGTCTGCTTCTTTGGGATTTATGTGTATATGGAAGACTAGCTGACACACCCAGTCTCATGAACTGAGCAACTCACGGACCTTCTGCTGGTAGAAAGTCATTGTTGGACAAGCAGCTTGTAAGCCATTCTAATAAATTCCCTTTCTCTATGTATGTATGTATGTATGTATGTATGTATGTATGTATGTATGTATGCATGTATTGTAGACTCATTCTATCAGTTCTGTTCATCTAGAGACCCCTGACTAATACACAAATGAGCCTAGTGCCTGGGTCAGAGACTGCTTTCCTCAGCTACCTCCTTCCTAAAAGTCAGCATTTCTCTCTTCCTGAGCTGCCCAGCATTTCCTGAGCTTGATGGGGGGAGCTTGACTGATTTGGACTCTGCAGTCCTAGAGAGGTGCTTTTGGCTCCTTGCCTATTTTCACTGCAGCTGCCTTTGAAGATGCTCTTCCCTGAAACTGGCAATAGCTAGCTCTCTGTCCCTCTGGGGCAGACTAGGTATCAGACTTGATGAGAAGCCTTGTTAGTTGGCATTCTATGGGACACTAGACTGTACTCAAGGAGCCTTCTATTTGGATCCTCCACTCCAAAGCATAGAGGAATTTGGTCTCAGGCCTGTTTACTCTGTAACCAGCCCAGGTAATGGTATGGGGCTGGGAGGTGAGAGAAGTCCCAGAGACAAATCCAAACACATACCAAAGCTGGAGCATGGAAACTATGCTTGTAAACAGGAAGGTGAGTGGTAAGATTGGGCTCCGTGGGAGGGGCATGTAACAGGTATGGGGAGACCAGAGAAGAACAGTAGGGCACCCAGCCTGTGATGGGGGTGGTGGGGACTGTGGAAACAGAAGCCATGTAGCTAGGAATGCTCAGGTGTGAAGAGAAGCTAGAATGCCTAACCTGAGATTACCAGGTACACACACATGTGTAAGGCTGGCCATGGAACCCGGGGCCTTGAACATACTAAGCAAGTGCTCTAGCATTGAGTCTACAACACACCATCAGGTGAACTCCTGAAGTCATGAAAACACACCTTCAAGCTAAGTAATAGACTTCTGTGGGCTAGGTCACTATTTTAGGGCTTCTTTGCTAACAATGGCATCCCTAGCAACTGTGTTTAGGAGGATCAGAGGTGAGGGGTAGCACTGTGCTCATCCTTTGGGGTGTATGCAATTTGGCTGTCCTGATAGCTCTTTGCCACAAGGACAGGCATCTGCCTCTAGAGACCTGTGCAGAGGTGGCTTCACAAGGTGGGCAGCTCAGCCAAGACAACTTTATCTTTTGTTCGAATGGACATCTCTCAGGCTCACTAAATCCCGGAACAGGGGACTCATGCTCATCAGAGTACCACACATCCCTGTGACAACCCCACCACCACCGGGTTCTAGGACAGCAGTAGGCCTGGATGAGTGATAGCACTATGTCACAGTGTAGTGGTCAGTTCCATGTGTGGCTCATTTGTAACAGTGTTTTTGTTTTGGCCACTCCCCAAACTGTCTGCTGTCCTTTAAACATGTCCCCTCCAAAGTTTGGGTGTTGTAAACATAAGACCCCAATTCATAATAATAGCATCTGGAGGTGCATTTGGGAAGAAAAAGTAGGAGTAGATTATGTAAAGTTGGTCTGTAAGGAGAAGGAACGAGAGTGGAGCCAGCACACTAGCTCCGACTCACCATGGGATACCCTCCTCCACAGTATGACGCAGCAAAAAGGTTTCACCAGATGCTGGCATCATACTCTTGGATTTTCTAGCTTCTAGAACCACAAACCAAGCCAACCTTTAATCATTGTAAATGACTCAGCCTCAGGTATTTTATTATAGCCACACAAGACAGAATTAGGCCTTACCCCATGTCAGACCCTGCATTGTCTGAGGCTGGCTTGGCCTGGGCAGCTTAGATGATGCATACAGGCAGGTTCCTTTCACTAGGAGAAGCAGACATTTTCCTAGTTCATGGACTTCCAAAGGATCTAGTTCATTTGGACACGTGGTGGCTTAGCCTCTTTACGCATTTCACAGGTGCGCATTTAACAGTAACACTGAGTGTCTCACACAGCTCCAGGTGTGGAAAGCCCAGCTACACCAATGACTTTATCCATCTCGAACTCCTTAGGCTCAAATTAAAGCTATATTTCAAACCACAAAGGCATCTGGGCTCTTTAACTACTGAGCGACCAACAGTGATTACAGAGTGACTATGGTGACTTGAAGGACAGAGCCCAAGGGCTCTGCAAACTATAATTTAGCCAGGAGTTATTTCAGTCCTATAGGATGTCTCCAAAAACACCCACAAAAAGCCAACTCACTGAAATTAGAGTCCTATTTTGGGAGACAGTTTCAGTCTGACAAACAAAAGGAGTTGTTCCATCCTCAGGATCAATAATGTCCAATGAGGAGGAGGAAACAGGAAAGCCTTTCCAGGAACCACCCTGCAGGAGGCGGCAGCAGGGAGGCTACCACTCAGGAATGGGAGACTTCATTTTTATTACAGGTCCTTGGATTTTCTTAAAACCACAAACACCCACCATATTTCCTGTTCACATATATAAATTCAAAAAAGCATGCTTAAAAAACAAACAAACAAACCCCTACAAACAAAGCAGATACATGTCAGAAAAGAAACAGCAAATAGCAGTAGGTACATATGGGGTCCATGTTTCTAAATAGGATGCATAAATGGATGGCTCAAACCCAGTTAACAAAAGCAAGACAGAGTCTTCCTGCCAGAGGCTGACTACAGAGCCTCATGCTGTGCTCATGTGCTCTTTGAGGAACCATTTATTTGTTTGTTTGCAGCCCTGGGAATCGAACATCCAGGGCTCTACACATTGTAAGAAGCCCTCTACCACTGAGCTATATAGCCCCAGCCCAAGTGTTTAAGTGTGTGTGTGTGTGTGTGTGTGTGTGTGTGTGTGTGTGTGTGTGTGTGTGTGTGTGTGTGCATGTATGCGTGTGGGTGTGGAGCCCTGAGGCCCACACTAGGTGTTTTGTTCAGTTGCTTCCCCACTCCCCTTGTTTCTGAGATAGGGTCTCTCACTGAACTTGGAGCTCACTGATTTGGCATGAGTGGCTAGCAAGCTCCAGGGATTTGCCTACCACTGCCCTCCCCAGGCCTACATTTCAGATGTACCTGCAGCACCTGGCTTTTAGGTGGGTGCTGGTGATCCAAACTCAGGTCCTTACACTTACGAATCAAGAAATTTTCTGACCGGGCCATCTCCTCTGTACCTCCCAATTGTTTTACCCTTATTGGAGCACATATGAACACATATACTGCCTCACCCCCTTTATTGACACATCTTGTAGGCCCCGCTGTACCCTGCTTTTACCACTAGCCATGCACCGTGAAGGTCATTCCCTTGCTGCATTGCAGAGAGCGGGTGTTATTTATTTACATGCCCCCCCCCACCCTGGGGTGGGCACTTAGGTTGTTTCTGAACTGGTGAAACTACACATAGTGCTGTGATCTTGCAACCTGTGGTGTGACTTTGGTCACACAAGGAGGGATGCGGAGAGGCAGACAGTGTGCATCCTGGCTCTGTTTGCTACTAGCTAGGTAACTAGAGCTCCTTCATCTCTGTTCTTTAGTTTCTGCATCTAAAGAAGAGTGATAACAACTCTATGGCTCAGAATACCAGCCAGCACAGAGGAACTGCCACCACAGTACTTGACAAGTAAAATCTGATGAATGTGTCATTTCGCATCTTGTTTTGAGGTAGGATCTCAGTGGATCTTTCTCCTTGGGCCTTCTAGTGTGTTGGGATTACATTTGCACCCCACCATGCTCAGTGCACTTCATGTCTTCCTAAGTGTACTTGTGGGCTACATTCTTGGAAGAGAGACTAAGTACCAAAAGGCGTGTGTCCCCTGACAGCCTGAGACTCGCAGCGCAACAGCTGTGGGAGGTTAGCCTTACATTTCTCTACTGTGAGAAGCTGAGCAGCTTTTCAAGCGATTAAGCGCGCACACTTTTCTCATTGGGCTTGGTAAAAGTTGTGAGCAGTTTATAAGCTCAGAAATGTACTTGAGCTGTTTGTTCAAAACAAATGACGAGTCTTTGAAGACGTGTTGAGTCACACCGAAGCCACACGGGCAGTAAGCCAAGGTGGACAAGAGGTGTTGCTCACACCTGCTCTGTAGTTTTGTTCCTTCTACCTGCAAGATATTTATGAGTGCCTCTGAGAGCCTGGGTGGTATGCTAAGAAATCATGGTTCTGAGAAGCAGGAACTCAGCACAGAAAATGAGATTGCAGGGGAAGGCAGTAGGGCCACAGGAACCCTGCATGTGATCCCAACAGTACAATGCCTCTTTCTAGTAGGTATGATTTCCATAACCTGTCCCAATGTCGCATATCAATTTAGAATCTCTCCCCCTTTTCTTGTACTCCGGTGCTATTTTCACTTTCCTGCCTTCACTTTCCTGAATAGATGGCCTGCTGGCTAAGAGTGCTTGTTGCTCTTGCAGAGGAGCCAAGGTGGCTTCCCAGCACCGTGTCATGTTGCTCATAAATGCCTGTATCTAGAAGATCTGACGCCCTCTTCTGGCCCCCAGAGTACCTGCACTTGTGTGCAGAAACCTGCACACATACCTACATAAAAAATAAAATAAATCTTTAAAAAGGCTATTCCGCATATTTGGCAAAAAGTACAGGACATAAAACACATGGAAGGGACTTGAAGATGACTCTTTTAAAAGGCTATTTTCTGCTACTTATAAAAGAGAGATCGCTAAACATTGATGCACATGGAAAGGGAAATAAGAGTCATTCATAATTGCTCTGGCACGGGCTTTTCTCTGACTTTCTATGCAAGTGTATTCTCATGCAGGGTATTTCTACGCTGTGTGTCATCTCCTTCCCACTCAGTGCTGCATGACATTTGCTGCATCCAAGAGCTACTTACTTACTAGTTCATTGTTTTCAGGGATGTGCCTTCCTTAGTTGGGTGCGTTCTTTAGTATACGGCAAGTGTCTGTCAAACAATTGATGTTCTACATATGTTTACAGAATATATATAAATCAATAGCTAAAAACATTTAAAGGAAAATATTTCACTACATGAATAACATCTCTCTCTCTCTCTCTCTCTCTCTCTCTCTCTCTCTCTCTCTGTGTGTGTGTGTGTGTGTGTGTGTACCATGTAGGGGCAAGAGTTCAATACTAGGTACTATTTCTCAAGAGCCATCAACCTTGATTTTTCGAGACAAGCTCTCACTAGCCCAGAGTTTGTAAAATAGCCTAGTGAGCCCTGGAGATTGCCCCTTTGTCTGTTATCCCTGGACTGGGATTACAAGTATGCACTGCTATGATTGGCTTTTCAGATAGGTACTAGGGGATCAAACACAGGTCCTCATGTGTCTATAGCAAGCACTTCACAGACTGAATTAGCTTCCTAGCCCTGCAATTATTTCTTAACCAATGCCTTAGCATGGATTATAAAAGGACATCTCTCTCTCTCTCTCTCTCTCTCTCTCTCTCTCTCTCTCTCCTCTTTAGAACTAGCACTTGCTATGGTATAGACAACTTTCTCTGGGTGGAGTCCCTCAATCAGAAGCACTGGGTCAGATACTAAGATATCATGGAAGCTTTCATCACCTTATGCCAGAAGCCACACACGGGGTCACCTGGGAAATCCAGGTCCTGTATATGGTCCCTTCTCCAGTCCCCACCATCACTGAGTCAGTCAGGTCAGACACTGGGGACTCAGCAAGGCACATCCCAGGCATGAAGAGCTGTTCCCAGATCCTAGTTTTGGGGATGAAGGAGTGTTTTCCTGATTTCAAGTTTAACATGATCCTCACCTATTGCACCTCTCCCCACGTATGAGGACGCAGCTCCCAGGGGCCACCAGCTCCCTCTACATCCTCTAGAGATCATGCTTTGATTGGAAACTGGGGGCATGAAGATGAAAAAGACTCAAGGAAGAGAAGGCAGGCATGTCCATGGTTCCGCCATGCCAGCCCAACTCCACAGTTGTGGATCTGGCTCTCCTTTGGGCAAATCATCTAACCAGAAGGTATGAATCCTTAAGATCACCAGCAAGCACGCTCAAGTCCACTGTGACAAAGACCCAGCTAGCACCTCACAGCTGTTTTCAGAAGGGGTCTCAAAAGATGCCCCAGTCTTCTTTGGCTGTTTTGACATCAGATTCCTGAGATCACAGAAGAAAGACAGTCAAATACACCTGCTGACACACTGGGGCTGGCACTAGCAACATGCTACTTCCAGGTGGAACCTGGGTGACTGTAGTTGCCAGAGGCCAAGTATAATCCCCAGCTAATGCCATTGGAAGCTGCCAATCACAGCTTTATCTCTATCCATTATCTTCCCAATGCATTTCCCCTGGGCGAATTAAATTCCCAACAAGCAAACAGGATTATTCCTCTTGTTCAAAGGAAAAAAAAAAACCAATATTAACAGAGGACTGGGGTTGAGCTTGCCAGTAGGAAAGTGCCAGCAGTAATGAAGCTTTTTCTTTGTCCATATTTTTGAAGTAATCCTTAAAGATCCCTAAGACAGGAATTTATAACTGGAGACAACATGGGGCATGGTGGGTAGAGGTTCTGTTGGATTGTGACTATGAGCTAAGAGTTTGAATTCCTGGCTTTTCTTGCTTATACAAGAAGTTATTAACAACTAAGACTCTATTAAATCTCCCACACTCCCAGACTTAACCCATGTAGAAGAAATAACTTTAGCTGAAACACAATAAAGGAAGCCAGGGCTAGAAAATCAAGTATGTAGGTTCCAGTTTAATGCTTCAGTGAATGGTTTTCTTTTTCTGAGGTCCAAGGAACTAGTCACCCAAGAGCTACGTTCAAGTCACAAAGTTTAAGCACAAAGATTTGGGTGAAAGGAATGAAGAAGGCTGCCCAAATCTATTTATAAGAATACACAAGAACACCTTACGAAGGTCAGTTTTATGATGTGTGAATTACAACTCAAAAAGTCTGTTATTCAAAATACTGTGTATATATTATATCTACACAGTTGCCACCCATAGCAACATTTACTCAATAAACTTAACACATAATTTGAAATGTGTTTAAAATCCTCGTTATGGAAAGTAAGAGTGAGAAAGATAAAGGGCATCAAGGAAATGGCTTGGAGAGGGCACATATGCCCCTCCCCCCAGAGTTTTGTTCTGGATTTCGTAGTCATAAAATCCCTGAACGATGGTATTTCAAATACCAGGAGGATGCAAGAATTCTAGACACCAGTTGTTTGGGTGCAGGAAGCATCAGTAGGAATATGGCCTAAGAACCCCAGAGGATGCTGGGAAGGGCAGATAGCCCCGTTGTGTGGAGACAATGTTCCCCCTGTGCATTCGCATTCATGTTGAATGTTGTTACCATCTGAACTAAACACCTGCCTTGTACTGTAGCTACAACTTTACAAAGAGCAACAGCGAAACCAGTAAGAGCATCCCCGTTTCACAATTTTGTGGCTGGGAAAGTCTTTCTTACTGTAGCACACAACAACCTTGGTATACCCTTTTCTCATTTAGGTGAAGAACTTTCACCTTCACGCCCAAAGGAAGCACTTGGCGGCTTCTCATGGGTACATCTGAATCAGCAGCCTCACTCTGTTTATGCTTTAGGGCTTTTATTAGACAACAATTCATTGAACACGAACACTGTATTCAATTACTGAGACAGTTAACTTGATAACCTAAACTAAATGGCTAACAAGATGATAGCATGTCCAGGGTGAACACGCTGGGGAAAGGGAAGACTCATACCTTCACCTGGATAGAGCAGAACAGGAGGAGTTCATCACCCTGGCTCAGAACAGCATATGCTTGAAAGTTTATGAACTGCAAATTTGTGGAATTCTTCATTAAATATTTCCAGAGCATGGTTGATTATGAATAACTGAAAGCAACGTGGTTTGAATGAAAAATGTTCCCTACAGGCTCATGCATTTGAACACTTGGTCTCCAATGGATGGCATTGGTTGAGTCAGTTACAGAACCTTGCTGGAGGAAGTGTGTCATTGGTGGTGGGCTTTGACCATTTATAGCCTGGCCCCACTCGTTGGTTTTGCTTTGCTCTCTGTGTGGAGATGCAGTGTGATCAGCCAGCTTCCTGCTCATGCTACCATGCTTTCTTTGCCAGTTGTCACATTTCCCCACCGTGATGGACCACATCCCTACCCTTTCTCTCTTAAGATCCCCATCATAATGGACCACATCCCTACCCTTTCTCCCTAAAGTTGTTGTTGTTGGGGTACTTTATCAGCAATAGAAAAGAAACAGATAAACCAAGGAAAACAAAACTGTAGCTTCGGAGACTACTGTATGTGCAGGGTAACAAACAGTACCCAAGTATACCAGCACACTTGATGCTTTTCTTAGTAACTCCGTCAAGTTTTACAATGGGGTACCTTCTTTTAATTAGTTAATCTAGTCATTAATTTAGTGATGATGCCATGGAACCCAGAGCCTCACACATGCCAGTAGGTAAGTGTCCTACCTGAGTGTTAACACCAAGATCCTTCGATTTCCTGAGGTGTAGGAGTTGAGATAGTGTTCTATGTAGCACAGGGTAGCCTTGACCTTTCTGTCCCCAACTCCTAGTTCTGGGATGGCAGGCATATGTCATCACATCCTGTGGGAATGCCATCTGGGAAAGAGTAAACTAATAGTTTGAAAATCCAGATGACACTCTGAGGTTTATAGCATAGAGCCGGTCCTTCTTTGTTCCCTCCTTCTTGGGATCCCATTGATGGCCCACATACAGCTTCCTTTAATACTCCGGATGGCCTTCCCTGGCATTCACACCAGATTCCAAATGTTCCCCTGCATTGTTCCCCTTCCTTGGCTTCAAATACTGCTGGATGCCATCCCACCTGGGGTGTGAGAACCCAGTTCTCTCACACCACCTCACATGCCCAGCTCCCCACTTGCCTTCCTATTCTTCCCACACAAGTCCTTCAGTTGATATTCAGGATCTCGACTTCACCTTCATCTCATTTTCTGGGAGTAATCCCTCCAGTTTACTGTCTGATTTAACTACCTTTTTTCTTTTTTACTGTTTTGGTTCTTTTTAAACAAAACCTTATTATGTTGCTCTGGTTAGCCTTGAACTCACAGGCTGAAATAGTTCTCCTGCCTCAGCCTACTGAGCAGCAAGGGTCACAGGGGTATGCCACCATACTCAACTGGACTCCAGCTTGGATTTTATTTATTTATTTATTTATTTATTTTTATTTTCACATCATGTTTACATTTTAAAGGCATCTATCTTCTGGTGTTCATATAAAAACCACAGCGGCTGGCTCCTGTTTTACTGTTGACATGCTTGTTTTCTAAAGTTTCCTTTTGCTATCTGAATTGCCCTTTTCCCTTGCCAAGTTTATTCTTTGCTAGAGTTTGTTTCTGCTTTAATATTGGATAACTCCCTCAAATGCCTGGCGGGTTCCTGGGCCTCCTCTCTTATTTACTAGCAAGGCAATAAAAACCTGATTGGGAGTTCTCCTGTGTTCCTAGAATATGGAAATGTACCTTTTGTCTGTTTATTCATTTTGTATACAGCAGACTTGCTAGCTTATATGATGCAGGCAGGGAGGTGTTCAAGCATAGTAGTTGGCTCAGATGTAAACAACATTCACATGGCAAATGCAAATATTTTCCATTAAAAACAATAGAGATCAGATGGAGAAGTAATATCTTCAAAGTGCTGAGATTAAACAAAACATTTTGCCAAGTCAGATTCTATATCTATTCTAAAATGGGTTGAAATAAAGGCATTTATGAATATATCAAGCAAAGCTGAGTGAATTCACCACCAGAAAACCAGCATGCCAAGGGATGGTGGAGGAACACATCTGTGAGTCTGGCTCTTAGGAGGCTGAGACAGGAGAAGCTTAAGTTTCAAGCCAGTTACTGGCTACATAGAAGATATGCCTTTTAAAAGATACAGGGATTCTTCAAGTGCAGGGAAAAATGACACCAGGAAAGAATTTGGATCTAGAGAAGTTACAAAAAAAGCAGCACTGGAAATAGCAGATGTGTGGTACATATTAAGGAACTGGGGATTTCCCTCTTTTAATGTCTACCTTTTTCACTCTGTGCAGGTAGACCAGTAGTCTCTGTCTGGTGTCCTCTTCTGTTGCGCTCTACCTGAGTTTTAAGACAAGGTCTCACTGAACTTAGAACTTAACAACTTGGCTAGACTAGCTCACCACAGTGAATCCCATAGGGATCCTCCTATCTCTGCCCGCCACGATAGGATTAGGCATGTGCCACTGTGTCTAGTTTTTTTTTTTTTTTTTTTTTTTAACACATGGATGTTGGGGGATCTGAACTAAGGTCCCATGCTTGCTTGGGAAGCACTTTACTAACCGAGCCATCTCCCCAGTGCCTCCTCTTTATTTCTTTAGGTCATCTTAAAGGGAAAATCAAAACAAAAGCCAAAAAACAAAACTCCTGCCTTTCCTTCATCACTAGGAGTTGAAGATTGCAATGCACACAGAGATACAAGATGCCCTCCCCCCATCCCCTGCAAATACACACACACACACACACACACACACACACACACACACACACACACACACAGAAAGAGGGGACAGAAGAAGCTTCTGGAAAGCCCTTACATTTGTGGTGATCCAGGTTTTTTTTATGTCAGTTCTAACTGAACTGTAAAACATTTGGTACACTTACAATCCTACAGCAACTGCTCAGAGTGTGGCTAAGAAGCCAACTCGGGAAAGAAAACAATTTTAAAAATATTTTATTAATCCAAAATATGGCAAGAAAAGCAGATCTGAATATATTACTTTAAAAGTGCAATTGGATTTTGTTTTGTTGGAACCTACTTGGAGTTGTTTTGTTTTTGTTGTTGTTTTGTTTTGTTTTTTGTATTTGGTTCTTGAGTGAACTGGCTTAGAAATCTGCACTTTCAGAATGAGTTATTGGGATTTGCTACCATGGTAGTATTGGCTTTATCAAACTAGCTGGATCCAGTTCCCCTCTTTGCTAGTGTCTGGAAGAGTTTATGGAACATTGACACCATTTTTCATTTACATGTTTAGTAGAATTTGCTAGAGACTCCACCTGGCCTTGAGTTTCCTCCCAAATTATAGAACTGATTTCATTAATAGGACAATTTTGAAACTGTACCTAAAAACACAAAAGCACACTGGCTTCTCAAACACAAATGGAACATGTGTTCAAGTCTCCTACAGTCTTCATGGACTGCTGCTGTTTTATCTATCTACTGTATTTGAGTCACTCAACAATCTCCTCTCTTGTAAGAGCTTGTTCTTCCTTCTTATAGTCTTAATACTTTTTGTTATATATATTTTAAAGCTATGTTATAAGTTGCATAAGAGACTAGAAGTTGAATTTCCTAACTGAACCAAGTCCTTTGCTAACAATGACAAAAAGATGATACATAGAGCCACATAATTTGTTGGTCTGATGTTAATATAGCCATATTATCTTTACCTGGTTATTTGCCTTATATATATTTTTCTATCCACTTTATTTTTCATACTTTGGCTTTCTTAGGGTAGGATAATTTTCTTGTGTGTGGTTATAACAGTTCTAGCAGGAAGTAGACAGAACAGTTAACCTAGGAGAATTCAAGGCTTTTATAAAGAGACTATTCTATGAGCAGAGCCTATGGAAGCCAGAGGGAGGATGCTGGTCCCTAGAGCCTGTGGAAGCCAGAGGGAGGATGCTGGTCTGATGGGGGATGTCCTTCTGTATATGTTTCTCCGTCCACAAATGGTGCCCAACATGAGGCAAGAATTTCCACATAAAACCTGACAAAAGCTTAAAAAGGGATTCTAAACACAAAAGAACAGAGGTAATGCTGTTCTTGGTAACAGCATTTTCTCGGGTAGGCTCTGTTTGCTAGAGACAACTAGAGGCTCTAGGCTCCTTTAAGAGAGGCTTCCTGACTCAGCATTAGCAACAAAAAGCAAAGGGCTCTTTTAAGAGGCCCTGCTACCAAACAATTAAGTGTTTACAAGCAGCAGGGTGTATGCTTCTTGGTGGTGACATGGACCTAGAAACTGCATTGAGTTGTGGCAATAATCATGAAGCTAGAAATGGAGTTAGACTCTCAGAAAGCCAAGGAATAGAATGGGGCCAACTGTCACTTTAATTTTAGCTATGCTGTTTAAAGATTCATGTAGTCAGAAAAAGATAGGGATATACAGTAAAGACTGATTTGGTTGAAGAAAAACCTCTAAAGGGTTTACAATATGTTTAAAAATATACATAGGCTTGGGAAAGAGAAGAAAAAAAGGTAAAGTCTTTAAAAAAAGAAATAGAGTACATGGGTACACACCTTTAATCCCAGCACTGGGGAGGCAGAGGCAAGCAGATCTCTGTAATTTCAAGGCCAACCTGGTATACAGAGTGAGTTCAAGGGCAGCCAAAGTTAAACAGAGAAACCCTGTCTCAAAAAATGAAAAAATAAAAATAAAAGTAAAAGAAATATAATTAATAAAAAAAGCCACATACAAATGGAAAATATACAGAGAGTCTGGATACTGTATGTTATTGTGCTGTCTTTGAATTGCTTGACTGCTAAGGAAAGAGCAACAGCTGTTAAAAGACATTTGATTATAAATGCTGCTAGATTAATCCAACATATATATTTTGAAAATGCCTTGACATTAAAATTCAAGTCTAAAGACATGTTACTTTGGAAAAGAGATTCTGTTTTTGTTTCCACAGAAAATGAAAAGCTGTGGATTTCTTCCAGGCTAATATGGTTTGATCAAGCAAGACCCCCTGAAGCAGTGGCCCAGATGATCCAACATCCAAAACAACTGAGATAATGCAGCTTCAGACTATTACAGACAAGATTTGGCCAGGTTTCTGGGTTTTCTCAGGATCCCCATGGTATTGACAATGCCCAAACAGCAGGAAGCGTTTTGGAGATAATGATGCCCAAATTCCCAAATATTGTTTATAAATGTTTGTTTTTATTTAAATGGGGTTGGTTATAAATGGTTAATGTTAACAATAATTCTCTTTCTAAAGAAAAAACGGAATATGAGATAGAAATGAATACTTTGCATTGGTATGGGTTTTGGTTTATTGATACAAATTTAAGGTCAATATTGTTATATGTATATTTCTCCTCTTGTTTAGGTATTGTGTTTATAAAGCTCATTTAAAAATGTAATATATAATTAAAATACAGATTATATATAGTTACCTAAAACTTATGTCAGTTAAGTTTTCTAGATATACAGAGATATATTTGAGATGGATAGATACTCTTCAAACTTTCAAAGACCTACAGAATATGGCATTTAAAATGGTTTAGGGTTTTTCATGACAGTGAAACACAACTGCTCCTGGCAACATCAATCATGACAGAGGAAGATGGGCATTGAGGAAACTCGTTATGGAATTTGCCTTCAACATGGCAAGATTAGCCATTTGGGCAAGAAACTGCTCTTGCCTGGACTGTTTGACTGTATGCTGTATAAACTGGACATGAAGGACCCCACAGGAAAGTGACTGCTGAACTTGCCAAAACAAGATGGGACAGTCCTTCAGGGTTCCTGCTTCATGGAAGAGTCTGCCAGACATTCGGCAGCTCACAGAGAAAAATGACTGACAAACTGCCAATACAGGTGGACAGTTTAAAATTTCCTGCTTCACTGAGAAGTCTTCCAGACAGCCTCTGGCCTATAGGCTCAAGATGGATGCCCTAATGTTATAGAAGAACTTTGGGTGACTGTCCAGGCAGTGAGGTGTCTCTGTCAATTCTAGAGTTTATATATTTTCCTTTTGTGGTCTTTGATAGAGTTGAAGACAGATAGTTATGGTTTTCCTTAGTTATGATAAAAGATAAGTTACACATAAAACTTTAGATTCACAAAGATAGGATAGATGATAAAATATTTTCTTTAAATTTTGCCAAATGTTAATGGACTAAATATTGTTAACTATAGTTCTTGCTTGATAATTGTTTTGTTATATACAATTTTACTATGCTAAATGGAAAAACCTTTTTATTTAGACAGAAAAGAGGAGATGATGGGGGATGTCCATATATATATCTATATATCTACATATCTATATATCTATATCTATATCTATATATTTCTCTTATTGGTTGATGACTAAAACACTGATTGTCCAGTAGCGAGGCAGGAAGCATATGTGGGGCTACCAGATGAGGAGAATTCTGGAGAGATGAAGGTAGAGAGAAGCTGCCACGTAGCTACTGGGAATGTAGGGTGTTCTCTGGTAAGATAAGGCCGTGTAGAAATACATAGATTAGCCAGGCAGTGGTGGCACATGCTTTTAATCCCAGCACTCGGGAGGCAGAGGCAGGAGGATCTCTGTGCGTTCGAGACCAGCCTGGTCTACAAGAGCTAGTTCCAGGACAGCCTCCAAAGCCACAGAGAAACCCTGTCTCAAAAAAAAAAAAAAAAAAAAAAAAAAGAAAGAAAAAAGAAAAAGAAAAGAAAGAAAGAAAAAAAGAAATACATAGATTAGTAGTTATGGGCTAATAATTAAGAGCAAGCTAGTAAGAAGCCTGAGCTGTTGGCCAAACAGTTTGTAATTAATATAAGTCTTGGTGTATTTATTTGCAGCTAATCAGCTGTGGGACCAGGTGGGAAAGAAACTCCATCCACAATGGCCCTTGGGTCTGGTGTTTGATAAGCAAGAGGAAGATGGCCTGTGATCCTGAGGGATGCTGCTTTCTAGAAGACTAAAAGAATGAATAACTCATAAAGAAATGTCTCTCCACTTCCTCTACTTACCCTTTGGAGTCCTATCTCTCTGCTCTCCCCTCTACACTAACTCAATGGGGCAATCTCAGAAGAAGTCCACTTCCCAAAGCCGAGTGATAAACTGTGCATAAATAGTATATCCTAACAACAAAGCAAATATATTTTAAAAAATCAAGTGTGAAAATCTTTGTCCTTTAGATAATTAGTCCAGTTAGCTTTGTTGAAATTTTCACTATTATCACACACACACACACACACACACACACACACACACACACACACACACACCCTAGAGGTTCTGGGGATGGAAGCTAGGCACCTGTGATTATACCCACATTCACCTATTGTTAAAAATTTAGCATCCTGTTTTCTAGGCCTCAGTTCTGCATTTTCTGTTTCTCTTTCTTTCCTTTGGTTCCTCCAAGGTCCCAGTGTGGGAAGGTCAGCTGGGAACTCTCCACCCACAGTGGCATCATATGTCACCAATCACCATAAGGAAAAGCTAGCTTTGCCTCTCCAAGCCTGCCTTTGGATACCAGCTCGCTCTTCAACAGATATTTAATTTTTTTTTTCTATAGAAGGGAGGCCCTCCAGATTCTTGATTCTTCCATTGCATCAAAATGGAAGAATCTACAGCATATTCTAATGTTTTAAGTCTTTGTTTTCAGGTGATTTGTTAGCAATTTCAAGAGAAAGCTAGGTTAACTTATAATAAAAATACAAACCAATTATAAAAAACCCCACAAAGTTAGAAATTTGAAAATAGAAAAATAATTGCCAAAACCCTGTAGGAGACAATTGGGATTTTTTAAAGGTTTGTTTATTCTTACATATTTTTATGCATGTAAGTGCTTGCCTGAATGTATATTAGTTCACCATATGCATACCTGGTGCCTCTGGTGGTCAGAGGACAGCTTCAGATCCCCTGGAACTGAGTTACTGTTGTCATGGGAGTTGGGAGCTGCCATGTGGATGCTGGGAACTGAAACCAAGTCCTCTGCAAGAGCAGCCAGTTCTCCTAATCAGTGACAATCTTTCTAGCCAAGATTATTTTTGAAAAGGGATGTGCAATGACATTAAAAATCACTGGATATGCAAGTAACAAAAAGAAATGCCAAGTTACATGTGCAACATGACTAGAACACTGAACAGTGTTCACAGGGAAAGAAAGGACTGGATGGAAATAGAAATGTATTTTTGAACATGCCATGTTTCCCAAAATAAGTTTTATTACTCCTGTATAAACACCAAAAGCACCCATCAATTCTGGGGAGGGTTTGGTTGTTGCAACACTGACCAGCCAGGCAGCAGGCAGATCTAAGTGAGTCTTCACTCCTAATGCTGGCAGGATGAAACCAAGAAAGTAGCTCTGGGGAGATTTTCCCTCCTTTCTTTCTTTCTTCCTTCCTTTCTTTCTTTCTTTCTTTCTCTCTTTCTTTCTTTTTTCTTTCCTTTTTCTTTCTTTTTTCTTCCTTCCTTCCTTCCTTTCATCCCTCCCCCTCCCTTCCTTCTTTCTTTCCTTCCTTCCTTCCCTTTTGAGACAGGGTGGCTTTTCCTTTTCTGAATATCTAACTTTCTTTCTCTTTTTAAAGATTTATTTCCTTTTTAAGTGTGTGTGAGTGTGTGCTTGTGTGTGTGTGTGTGAGAGTATGGATACCCTCAGAAGCCAGAAAGGGGCAGGCTAGCTCCTGGAGCAGGAACTGTGGGTGGTTATGGGCCACCCCTGAGGCTGCTGGGAAGTTAACTGGAGTCCTCTGGAGGAGCAGCAAGTACTATTAACCACTGAGCTGTCATCTCTGTCTAGGAGGGTCTACTTTCATTTTCATTTCATCCTCCTGAGCACGCCATTTGCAAGTTAAATAAGGGCCAGACAAGCCTTCTCTCTCTACATTTGCCATCAGGAGAAAAAGAACTGGTTAATGACACCTTGCCCCATGAAGGAGCCCAGCAGTGGTGGGGTAGGTGCCTCACCTACTGAGTAAGGTATTTCTTTCGTTTTTGAAGTAGGAGACTTTGAAGGGAATATCACCATATTGATCCCTGGAAAAGTAGAAGCCGGTTGAAGTGGTTGGCTGCAGTATTAATCCAAGTAACGCTAAGAAGGGATTGTAACAACCATGTGTCTGGGGGCTGTTTAGAAACGGTACTGGGCTCTTCAGTGCTGTTTCCAAGGCAGTGGGGGAGACGCTTGATAGTAGCTCTCTGCAGAAATGAGTTGAGTGGAAAACTTTAAAGCCAGCACAGAGGGTAGGCACATTTTAGTCTGTCTCCTTCTGAGCGTAGAGGATAAGATAGATTGAGCCATCAGCCACAGATTGCACGATTCCAACTCTCATTTTGGAAATGACAAGAAGCCCCAAACAGATGTCCATAAAACAGAGGTCAATAAAACCAGCAATGAAACAAGAGCAGTTAGGAAAAAAGACAAATACAAGTGAGCCATGAAGAGGAAATCAAGAACCCATGGAACTTCTTAAGAAGATGAAGGAAAGAACAGCCCCAGGAGACTCATTCTTTCCCCTTTAACTGATTATTGAACGTCCCGCTGAGCATGCATGCTGAAAACAGAGTTGATTAAAACCACAGAAGCTTTTGATTTAAATAAAGCTCACACATGCACGCACACCCGCCATTCAATCACTCAACAACTACTTATTAGCCATGTTCTCAGAGCTGAGCTGGGAGGGGAGAGATGAGACCAGAGTCAACCCTTGACTTCCCAAGGCCATGACACAGTCACACTGGATCAGGTCTACACACAGTGGCTTTGCGAGCTTGCCCTGTGGACTGTTTCACAGAGATCTCGGAAGCTTGTACCCAGTCTGCCACCTGAGCATGGGTTAGCCCATGTTCTCTAGAAGACACAGGTCTCAAATGAAGTTTGTGGACTACCACTGTCATGGATGGTACAACCCCAAAGCAATCGATGGTAGAGAGGATAGGAAGGGGGAACCAGTGCAAGGTGGTGTGGTCAAAACTGAACGATAGAATAAAGTACACAGGAGGTGGCTTGGCCAGGGAAAGGCTTTCAAACTGGTCTCATGGGACTAACACTTAGACTGTCAATCAGGATGGGCTTTGTCCTTACCTCATGTTGCATAACCCTTCTAGGTTGGGTCACCTGCCTCACCAGGGGACTGCATGTTGGGGGAGGGTGGCAAATGCCAAGTCTACCTGGAAGGTAAGAAAAGCGAGAGCCACAGGTTCTCTAGCTTGGATCTGACCTTCTGGAGCTACCAAAGCTCATGAGACCTATGAGGAGACCATGCCAAAGCCTGTCTCTACTTCAAGGGAGCCTTAGAGAAAGGAAGCAAGCTGTAGGTGAGGCCTGAGGGCAGCAGGACTGGACAGTTCTGAGGAGGTCCAATGGGACGTTTAAAAGAGTAAATGTCATCAGTATTGGCACTTTGAGGTATGAGGAATCAAGCCTACAAGAGTCACCTTCCTAGGCTCTCTTTAGCCTTCCATTCCGGAAACAGAGCTCCTTTTTGAGACTATCTATCTGCTGAGTCAGGTAGGAAAGTGGTGTAGTTGACTCCCAGTAAGCTTAAGATCAAGTAGTGTCTTGTGGGCTGGGGAGATGGCTCAGTGAATTAAGTGCTTGCTGAACAAGCAGGAGGACCTGAGTTCAGACCCCCGAACCCATGTGAAAAACAACAACAAAACAGATGCAGCAGTGTGCATCTGTAATCCCAGCCCTGGGGAGCAGTGTGCATCTGTAATCCCAGCCCTGGGGAGTAGTTTGCATCTGTAATCCCAGCCCTGGGGAGCCATAGACTGGTAGATCCCTGGGTCTTGCTGGGTAGCTAGCCTAGCCAAATTGGTAAATCCAGGTGTAGCAAGACCTTGCCAAAAAAAAAAAAAAAAAAAAAAGTGGGAAAATGGCTGCAGAAGACACCTGCCAATGACTGCTGTCTTTCATATACATGAACAAAAGTGTACATGTTATCTCCCCACCCCCATCCCCTTACACAGTATTATATGTCCATGTGTAGACAATGTGTACTTGTGGAGGTCAGAGAACAACCCTGTGGAGTTGATTCTCTCTTTCTCTTTCATGTTGGTTCCGAGGATCAATCTCAGGATGCCACTAGCTGAGCTGTCTCTCCATTTCTCCAATTTATAGCATTTGCTTACTTATTTATTTTGTTTTGAGCAGGGTCTCTCTACACAGTCCTAGCTAGCCTTGAACTTACATAGATCCACCTGCCTCTGCCTCCCAAGTGCTAGAATTAACAGCATGTGCCACTATGCTCAGATAAGATTTATTTTTATGATTTTCAATTATCTGTATGATGAGTGTGTTGGTGGAAGGAATATGTGCACCTGCCTGCAGAGGGCAGAGGCCCCAGATGCCCTGGGACTTACAGGCAGCTGTAAGCTGCCCAACACAGGTGCCTGGAACAGTATGAGCTCTTAACACTGAGCTATCTCTCCAGCCCCAATTTTCAGACTCTTAAAAAGAGAAATCCTTATGGATGATCACAGGCACTATGGACAGAGGCAGACTATATTCTGAAAGTGTTTCCAGTTCCTCATGGAGGAGTTCATTTAAGGCCTGCCTGCATTTGGAAGTCCTATGCAGGTCCCAGTAAAGCACATACAATTATTTTTCCATATGAATGCAGAAGCTGGAACAGACAGAGGGTCCGTGACCAGGCCAGCAAGTGGCTAGTTGGAATTCAGCCTGGGCCTGCCAGATGTGCTGCTGTGCGTGCACACAAACACAATCCAGAGGACAGGATGCTCTGTGGCAAGCACAGTGCCTGTACTGAGCGGTGGGGCTGTCCCGTCCCCACCCTTGTGCTTCTCTCAGGAGGCTGGGTGGACCATGTGTCCGTCTTCCTGGCTTAGCCACGCTTCCAGAACTCACTTTGAATGTTTTAACAAAAGCATTCCCATTCTCACTGGGCCTCTTTGATCCCCCTTCCCAGCCTTAACATTTCACATCTGTGGGAAGGAGGGAACCAAAGATGGGATTCCTCTCCTTGGAAGCATGCAGGTAGAGGTCAGGTGCGCCAGGCTGAATGCCAATGAAAACCAAGATGTGTGGGAACTGCTGTAATGCCTTGACCTTGGGGGAATGCAGCCAAGCACACAGGAAGCCACCAGAAGCCGGTCCCGGCTGATTGTCTGCTCACAGCAGTTCTGAAGCAAAGCCGTTGATGAGCACATTTCTGCTTGTGTTGATTAGAAAACAAAGCAAAAACAGAAACAAAAGCTGCCACTTGAGGAGAAGAAAGGAAGAATAGGTGTGCACCTGTGGGATTTGGAGAGGACTTCCCTGGCGTCAGTTGTCTGAAACCAGCTTGCCTTCAGTGTGGCGGCCTGGATTCTATCTCTAAACTCCCGACTTTTCCAGAAACACAGGCTGTGGAAGTAGGTATCTAAAGGTACCGCTGGGCTTGATAGCCCCAGAAAGCAAATGGGCCAGTTCCTAATGTTTGTGTTAAAACCTACTCCTGTGGTTAGTGTGGGAAGAGGGCAGAAAGAGGACCTCGGTTTCCATGGCAACCAACTTAAGTTGAACTGGAAAAGTTGACTCCTTTTGGGAGGGAGCCTCATAACAGGGAAGCTGTGACCACTCCAAGGTCTCTTAACTGGTATTGTGTCTACACTGGCACCCCTAGTGCAGACAGCCACATCCATCCTGGCATTTTGCAATCCCTTGAACTGTGTTTGAGGGTTTGCCATCAAATCTACCTCTTTTTTTTTTTTTCCCGGAGACAGGGTTTCTCTGTGTAGCTTCGGAGCACTCGCTCTGGAGACCAGGCTGGCCTCGAACTCACAGAGATCCGCCTGTCTCTGCCTCCCGAGTGCTGGGATTAAAGGCGTGCGCCACCAACGCCCGGCCAAATCTACCTCTTGTGTTGTAATTTATATCTTTCAGTGATTAATAAAAAGCTGATTGTCTTTCATTTGTTATTTGTATTTTTCTTTGTAAATTAATTGAAGGCTCTTTCATTTAAAAGTATGTGTGCACGCACACACATGCATATGTATCTACATATCTGTATGTGCAACACGTGTATACAGAGCCTGTAGAAACCAGGAGAGGGTAGTAAAGTGCTCTTAACCACTGAACCATTGGGCTCTTTTTCTACCCTTCTACTTAAGTGTTTTGTGCATACTTAGTGATTTCTAAATGCTCTTTATATGTAAAAGTAAGAACAAAATACGAAGTTCTATGTGTAATCAACTCAACACTGAACTCCTAGATTTTACACATAAAGAAAATATCTACCTCTGTATTTCTGTATTAGAGAGACATTTGGTTTTTTGTTGTTGTTCTGTTTTTGTTGTGGGGTTCTCTCTCTCTCTCTCTCTCTCTCTCTCTCTCTCTCTCTCTTAAGACAGGGTTTCTCTGTGTAGCCCTGGCTGTCCTGGAACTCACTCTGTAGACCAGGCTGGCCTCAAACTCAGAGATCCACCCACCTCTGCCTCCTGAGTACTGGGATTAAAGGTGTGTGCCAACACTGTCCTGTTCTGTATTTGAGGTTTTTATACTGTTGTTTTAATATTTGTCTTTGAAAGCAAATGACTTTTTGGTATATTGAGAATTCAGAGGAGGGTTAATTAGGAAGATTTAGTGAGGTAAATAGCTTGATTTACATAATAGACAGTTAAGCTGGCTTTGGAGAGAAGTGAGCCAAGGAATTTGAGAGCTTGTGGTTGAAGAGACTAAGGTGCTAACTTAACTGGAGGGGCTCTTTCTATTCAGTAAATGAGGACTTGATTGGCAGGTGGCAGAACACTGACAAGAGATCTGAGTCTAAACCACATGCTAAACACCTTCCCCTTACATCAGGGGTTCTCAACCTTCCTCATGCTATGACCCTTTAATACAGTTACTCATGTTGTGCTGACCACCAGCGGTAAACTTATTTTCTTTGCTACTTCATAATTATAATTTTGCTACTGTTATGAATCATAATATCAGTATTTTTGTTTTCTGATGGTCTTAGGCAACCCCTGTGAAAGGGACATTTGGACCCCAAAAGGGTCAGGAATTATAGGTTGAGAACCACTGCCTTACAGGATATTTACCGTCAAGAGAGACAGTCATGTACCTAATTCTTTATATGGAGCACTTTGTTGACTATAAAAACATGGTTTACATTTAAAATTAACATGAGGCCGGAGAGATGGTTAAGCGCACTTATTGCTATTGCAGAGGACCTGAGTTTAGTTCCCAGCACCCGCATGGTGGGTTACAGAAATCCAAGTTATGGCAATCTGATGCTCTCTTCTGATCTCCTTGATTGCCAGGCACACATGTGCACAGACATACATGCAGGCAAGCACTCACAAATGAAGGAAAACTGACACGATCTCTTATATCCTATAGATCAATTTGGAAATCAACAGTAAGATAAATTACAGAACATAAACAAAGTCATGAAGAATGAACAATACACCATGGAATGATGAATGGACCAAAGAAAGTGTAAAAGAAAGTTAAAAATCCTTAGGCAAAGGAAAATAAAGACACAGCATACCAGAACCTGTGGCACACAATAGAAACAGTTCCAAAAGAACTCCACAGCTAAGAGGGCTTCCGTTAAAAAAGACGGTGAGATCTCAAATGAGGTAACGTAAAGATGTACCTCAGGGTTCTAGAAGAACAAGAACAAGAACAAGCCAAACCCCCACTCAGTAGATGTAACAAGATAATGAAGGTCAAGACAGAAATTAATAATGGAAATTTAAAAATACAAAGAATGAATGAAACAAAGAGTTTGTCCTTGGAAAAGATAAACAATATTGAGAAATTCTTAGCTAAATGACACCAGAGAGAAGACCCAAATCAAGGTTAGAGATGAGAAGGCAGACACTGCAACAAAAATACAATCATTAGAATCCACTTTAAGAAAATACATTCCCTTAAACCAGAAAGTCCAAGAGAAATGGGTAAGTTTCTAGGCACAAAGTGTCTACAAAATTACTCCAAGAGTAAACATTTTAGAGACAACTGAAGAAACAAAGGAAAGACAGTCAGCTGAAAAGTCCCCAACCCAGATGCAGTCACTGTTGGACCCCACAGCTCCTTTAAGAAAAACTAACAAAAATGTTTCACAAACTAGTCCATAGAGCAGAAAGGGAGGACCATTGCTAAAGAGTCTTTACAAAGCCAGCAGTACCCTAGCACTCAAACCCAGGCCAAAGCACAATGGAAAAAGAAAATTATAGCCAACCTTTTTGAAAACACACAGATGTAAAATATTCAATGACACAACACATGAAAGATTATTCACTATGAGCAAATTGGCTTCATTCCAGGTATGCAAGGCTAGTTCAACATACAGAACCCAACTGATGTACCCAACAAGTAGACTTAAAGACAGAAGTGACATCAGCAGCAACAGATACTAAAAAGGCCAGGTACTAAGTCTGATATCAGCTCATGACAAAAACTCTGAAGAAACCGGCAATGTGACAACATATCTGAGCATAATGAAGGCCATGTACAACAGACCCACAGGCCACATAACACTAAATGGGGAAAAAGCCAAAGCATTTTCACCAAAGTCAGGGTCGAGATAGGGCAGGGCCCAGCCTTTCTGTTCTTACTCCATGTAGTGCTTGAAATCTTAGCTAAAGCAGTATGAAGATTTAAAAGAATAATAAAAGGTATACACATATGAAAAGTAGAGGCCAAAGCATCGTTCTTTGAAGCTGATATGATCCTAAACACAAGAGACCCCACCAGAACGCTCTCAAAAGTCACGGACACCTCCAGCAATATAGTAGGATGAAGTCAATACATAAGATTAGTCTTCCTATATGCCAACAATGATATAGGATGAAAAAGGAACCAGAAAATACCATTCAGAATAGCCTAAAAAATATGTTGGAATAGACTCAACCAAGGGAAGTGAAAGACTTCTATAATGAAAAAGATATTTAAATGTTACAATTTCTTGAGCTTTTAATACATGACCATTATATTCACATTCGTTTCCTGCCTTTCCATGCTATGCCCTTGATATAATTTTTTAAAAAATATTCCTAGACATAGAAATATTTTACTTATGAATATTTAGGATATGCACTCCAGCAACAAAAATATTTATTCTTCATTTTTGTGGTTCTGGGGACCGAACCTGGTGCCTAGGGCTTTATACATGCTAGGCAAGGTCCTATCACTGAGATGTAGCCTAAGCTTTTTTTTTCTTTGTTTTTTTGACTGGATAGGCTGTGAACTTGTGATCCTCCTATCTCAGACCCCTCAGTGGCCAGGAATATAGGCTTGGGCATCTATGACCACTCTGATTACACATTGATTTTAACAAGGAGGTCAAATGTGCCAGTGCCCAGTGAAAAATATACACATGTGAATTATCATCCTAATCTCCTCTGTTCCTTTGTAGATTGTTGGAAATAATGCTGTTGAGTACATGGAAAACAGCATATAGTGTGTGTGTGTGTGTGTGTGTGTGTGTGTATGTTCGCGCCCATGTACATGTGTGCATGTGTGTGTTGGAGCTCTACTGGAAACAGGAAATAAGAAAGAGAAATGTTAATCAGAAAGAGTGAATTGCCAGCATTCAAGAGAATGACAGAATTTTAAAAACGTCTTCAATTGTTTCTGTCTGTTTATTACTATGTGAATACAAAGCATTGCACTGTGGAATGAGATACATGGGTCCGATTATAGAGTCATTGAGAGGCATGCTTCATCACCTGCTTCTTCTGAACGCTGATACTCACAGCTCCCAGGGCAAGGGAAATAAATACTAGGAGGTGCTCAACTCTGATTGGTTACAAGCAAGGGCTGAAGCGATCAGTATGATGGGAGTTTTGCACAGACAGAACCACAGGCCTTCCAGGCACTGAGCCTTTCCACTGGAGAGAACATGGAAGCAAAGAGTGAGGGTGCATTACTCTGTCCCATATATATCTCTGGAATGCATTAGGTTTGTAGTCAAGGTATGTGTTGAAGACAGGAGAGATACACCAAGCCAAGACCACTCAGGTCTGCCTGAAGCCAAGTCCAGTTTCTCAGTGGAAAATCCCACACTTCACCTTCACCCTCAGGAGTCGCAGGATATATGGAGATGCAGTGTCCTTTCTTAGGCACAGGGTGTTGAATGGGACATGAACCTTGGCAGGCAGTCTGGCTTGACTTTAAGTGGATGCAGGGCTCTACCTTGTGACCTCGGTGTGACTTCACTTGGGTCTGGGAAAGGACAGCACTTCCTCTCTGTGGCAGCCTGAGCCACCACCTCTTGTGTAACACCAGCTTACTGGAGAGGCCCAGTGTTAAGCTGGAGAGCTAGTGAAACTGGAGGCAGGAGGACCCAGCCACAGGAAGATGAAGCATGTATTTCTCAGAGAGCTGAAGCCTTGCTACACATGGTGCCTGACTTGTCACTTTGTGACCATTCTGGATAGAAACATTTGAAAATGAAGCCAGATGCACTGAGAGATGTTTGTACACGAGGAGCAGCTCACCCTGCTCTGGCTGCACTACTACAGCTCCAGGTCTCTGGCCTCTAGGTGGGCTGAGAATGGAAGCAAGGCCTCTACTTGTAGAAGCCCCGCCCTGAGGGGTGTGGTCCTCGAGACAGCTCCAGTACCAAGTCCACTAAAGACATGAAGAATGAAAAATGAGCCAAAGCTGTGGTACACTGGCATGCAACAGGTACCGCCAGGACAGCCTTCCTAGGAGAGGCCACGCCCCTTTCTTGTGGATGGCACATCTCCACTCAGGTTTAGAATATAGTTTTAAAACTTATTACATAAGCCAAGCAAGTTCAATGTGACAGGTGAGTGCTCCAGCTAGTGTGGTTCAGATGATGTAATTACTTAATAAACCCCAGTTCTTATTTGAGGCTTTTCAAGCACTTTTTGCCCAGCAGATCATTAAGACTGAGCTCTTTTTTTTTCACATTTCCCCCTCCCTCCCTCTCTCCCTCCTTCCCTTCCTCTCTCCCTCCCTTCTTTCCTTCTTTCTTCATTATGTTGCAGAGACTAGAGGAAGACTAAAGTGAATAACACAGATGGGAGGTACCTTGCCATCAAAGCAGGCTCTCAGGGTTCCTGTAAAGAACTGTTTTCTTCCTGGATTTGCTGGCTGATGCCCTGAGGTCAGCAGCCAGGAGAGACCTCTCTACTCAAAAGCCACCTCACCAAGTACCAAGTCACACTCCACAAAAGGGCAGCAGACAGGAACAATATCAATAAGGCTTTCGTTCTCCTGGACCCTAAACCCTAGAATGACAGTGTCACCTTTTCAGGATGAGGTCACAGGAGACGCCATCAGAGCAACCTGAATTTTCCAGCCTTGTTTCCTTTCACTGCACACCAGATGTGAGATGTCCCTACTATGTGACAATGATGCAGTTTTGGGAGTATAAGAATGAGCCATCACATGGTGTGCTTGGCAAGCCTTAAAGTGGGCCCTTCCTCGTTCCTTCAGCCAGAAGTTGCTGCTTGTTCTCATAAATTCTGAGGCTTTCTTCTGGCTCCAGGGTGGCCCTTGGGGCCTCACACATTGTATTGCACAAAACCGAACCCTGCCTGATTAATGTGCTCAACGTAGGCAGTGGTGGCATGTCAGGGTCCCTGAACATCTGTGTGGCATCTGACAAGTAAGGGAACTGTCTCAGCCAATCATGGGACGAGGACTAAATAACACACAGAAGGCACAGGACGTCCTGATTTGGCAGCTGAAGAGGACTCATCCTAGACAGACTTCAGCTGTTTGGTATCCATGCCAGCCAAAGAGAGGTCACCTTGCTTTTATTGGAATCCCTCTGTCCCAGTTTTGGCTTCCACCATGTACCCTGGAAAGCTGTAGCACCCAGTTTAGAGCCCATCCTTGAGCAGGTGAGTGAGGCAAGGCAATGGGGCATCAGGGAGGCTCAGCTGCCATTGCACTCATGGGCTCTTTCTATGGAGAGATGAGGAGAGACTAAGGCTGACTACAACTATATGGAGGGCCTTCAGGTGTCAGACATGGCTGAGTGTCCTACCAAGAGAAGGGAACATCCTACCCAGAAGAAGTGCTATGGTCCTCAGCCATAGTACTTGCCAGCCTTTGCCTTCTCTGGTGAAGACCATGTTGAGGAGTAGCTGGGAAAATCTGTGCAGAGTGAGCTCAACCCATAAGCTGCTTATAGGGACATCTAGGCTCTCTGTGACAATCAATGTGTTCCCACCCAAAGTCACAGGAGGTCAGGGTCAGAAGAACTCATGAGTTTCTATTATGCACCCATGCAATCTACATACGAAGGCCTAGATGCTGAACATGCTTAAGCTTTTCAAGACCAACCATTTCAAGACATAACTTGAGGCCATTCTTGGGACTGTTTTGCACCCAATGACCATATGCTCTCTGTAGCTTGCAGGACATCTGGCCATGTGGTGATTGTGGACAGCTATGACAGTACTGATTAATTTCCCAGCATCCATGGGGTACCTATCATGAACCAGCATGAGGGACAGGAGCACAGCAGGCGTCAGTATGCAGGCAGCATTGACAGGAAAGCAAGAGATGGTTGGTCCTGAAGAATCGGGCAGTTGATGAGCAGCACCTGCCTGGGCAGGAACACAGGTGTGCAGGGCATGCTACTGTGACTTGTGTACCACTGACACACTGAAGCCCACTCAGCACACCAGCACAGACAGTTCCAAAGTATGTTAATGGTTGTCGTGCAATAGCAGATCATCCACTACCCATAAACCCTAGAGAGCTGACATCCTTCAGAGGGAATTTGTAACCTCCAGCCTGCCCTGCCCTCCAAGTCTACATCTCTACCTGGACTTATCATAGATGTCTTCAACTTGACCCTCCCCAAAGGAGTTCTTGACCTCTGAAGCACCTCCATGGTGTTCCTGCTTTAGGAAATGACAACTCCATTCTGTGCAGGGCAAAAACTGGAATCATTGGTCCACTTGTCCCCTCTCATAGCCCACTGACCATCAAATTCCTCACCTGTCCATATTTGATGGCTTTGCTGACCTCCATCGTTACTGCTGGGTCTGAGTTACTGGCGTCTTACTTCAGTGACCTCCTAACTGGCTTCCCCATCTTTGTTTCTCCCCCATCCCCATTTCAATCTATTTGAACTTAGCTGACTCTCGGTTTATTAACAGAGAAGTTCAGGTCTGTGCTCTTTTGATTTAAAAATGACTTGTGGCTTCCCACCACAGCCTGTAATGACCTACACAGCAATGCAGACTGGTTCCATGTTCCCTTGGGTGACTGAATGTGTCATATTCTGTGGCTTTGCCACCTCTCTGTTGTGTGAGTGAATGCCCTGACAGATGCCCTAAGACCTTTGCACCTGACAATACCTTTGCCTATCATGTCCTTTCCCTAGATTGTTTGTGCAGCTCACTCCCTCATCTTGTTCAATTTACTCAAACATCTCTTTCATGAAGCTTTCCATAACTACCCTGTCCTGCCCTGAACCTCTCATGCATTGCTGGTGGTGTCTGACATGGTACAGTCAATGTACCATGAACAGTTTGGCTATTCCTTGACATGTTAAATTCAGAGTTACATATGGCTCATCAGTTCCACTGCCATGTTTATAACAAAGAGAAATGCAAACATACTTCCACACAAAAACCTGTCCCTGAATGCTCATGCAAGCACTATTTGCAATGGCTAAACCCCATCTATTTGTCTTCTCTCTGCTTCTTACTATCAAATGGACAGCAGCCTCCTGCTTGCGGATATCACTTAATGGCTTGTTGTCCCCAGGAAACCAGCCCAGGCCTGTTCTGATCACCATTCTCTCTTAGTCCATATGCAGTGAGTGTGTGATGAACAAAAAGCTGTGTTCTTGAAGGAAGTGTGGGTTCTTTACAGAAATTGATGAATTTCACTCAGTAATGCTTTGAGATATTTGTATACCTATCCAAATCAGCCTATATTTTTTGTTTCCTACATTGATCGATTTCCTATCACTCTGGTTTTCTTCTAGTAATTTGGAAGGGCAACATCAGCTTTTGAAATTTGGGCAATCTGTTTACTATATGAAGATATTTGATTCTGTATGTGTCTGTCAGTGCTAACAATCAAATGTGACCTATTGGCTGGTGTGTGTAGGAATCTGAGCAATTTTATTTCTCTTTATTTTTGTTCTCAACATGTTTTTCTAGAAGGAACACTGATGGGACCATGATGAGAAGTCTGCAGGAGGTCATGTCTGAGCTACAGCAATGGGTAGCTCTTCAGAGCACATAACAGCAGATGTAAAAGCCCTGTGGTGGGATGGACCAACAATGTTCAGGGGACAGGAAAGAGGTCAGAGGAAACACAAAGGGCTGAGAAGGACCGCCAGGTTTTCCTGGCTAGTTAAGAGACTGGGTATTGCTCTGAGGGCTATGGAAGACCAAAAAGTGGTCAGTAGGAGTGTGGTCATCTCCAAGGGCTCAGGGCTTCTGTGTAAGCGGCTGTCACTGCTCTATGTAAGGCAAGAAGTCCAAAGGAAGTGAGCGTGCAGAAGCTGGGTGGGATGAGGTAGACTGATGCTTATAGAACCGTGGCTTTCAACCTTCCAAATGCTGCGATGCTTAAATACAGTCCCTTATGTTGTGGTGACCAACCATAAAATTATTTTTTGTTGCTTCCTAACTGTAATTTTGCTACTGTTATGAATTGTAATATAACTCTGTTTTCTGATGGTCTTAGGCAACCCCTCTGAAAGGGCCATTTGACCCCCAATGGGATGGTGACTCACAGGTTGAGAACCACTGTTGTTGCAGGGTCAGATGAGGGAGGAGGATGGAGAAAACCCAAATGTTAACCTGGGTTTGGGCAGAATAAGCATGCTGACAGAGAAGTTACTTATGCTATGGGGGATACAAGGAACAGCTACTTAGGAGATCTGTGTGAGATGCTTGGAGCACAGAACCTGGTAGAGTCCAGGTGCACAGCTCAGGAGGCTACTGGAGGGCCTGGGATGGAAAGGGGGAGGGATTTTCAGGCTTGGATACCATCATCTGGTACTGAGCTGAGTGGCAGTGGATAAAGTCCCTGGGCAGAAGATACCATCAGGGAACCTGGTAGTATGTTGGGAGATGTTAAGGAGAGGGAGCATCGAGAGATGCTCCTAGGGGTTAGTCTGAGCCTGTGAGGTGAGGCTTGCCCTGCTCTTAGCATTCTGCTTATATTGACAGACGTCATCCTGTAGCTTGACCTGGTGGACATCATCATTCCATTTCCTTTTTCTGTGTGTGTGGGAGGTGTACATGTTCACACAAGTGCATGTGTGTGTGTTTGAAAGCCAGAGGTTGATGGTGGGTGTTTTTCTTTATCATTCTCCACTTTATATTTTGAGATAGGGCCTCTCACTGAACCTAGAGCTCACCAATTCATCGAGGATGGCTGGCCAGCAGGGATCTTCCTGTCACAGAGCTCCCTTCACTGTGATTACAGACATGTGTCACAGTGCTTGGCTTTGATGTGGGTGCTAGGCTTCCTCATGCTTGCACAGCTGGAGCTTTGCTGACTGAGCTATCTCCTCAGTCTATGTCATCCTATTTTCTAAGTGAGGAGACTGAAGCCCAGGAAAGCTAGTGCTTTGCCCAAGGTGGCAGGCATCTGCAGGAGTTTGGCTCCCAAGACCAGAATTTTAATCACTGTACCATGTGACCTCAGCAGAGTGTGACTGTGTTGGGTAGTTTTTATGTTCACCTGACACAAACCAAGACATATCCGGGAAGAGAAACCTCAGTTAAGAAAATGCCTCCATCAGAACACCTGTAGGTATGTCTTTAGCAAATTTTCTTGATTAATGATTGATGTGGGAGGGACCAGCTCACTGTGGGTAGTGCTACCCCTGGGCAGGTGGTCCTGGGGCGTAAAAGAAAGCAGGCTGAGCAAGCCATGAGTAACAAGTCAGTAAGTGGCATTCTGCCATGGCCTCTGCTTCAGTTCCTGGCTTGACTTTTCTCAGCGATGGAGCATGATCCGAAAGTGTAATATGAAATAAACCCTTCCCTCATCATGCTTTCGATAGTTTTTAATCACAGCAATAGAAACCCAACTAAGACAGGGGTCAGTCATACTATTGAAAGAGGCTTGGACTCAGTTTGAAAAGCTAACAAGAGTCAGGAACACTAGCTTAGGAAGCAGTGCCACAGCCATAAGCCTGACCTAGATAGGGCAGGAATCACTGTATTCTGCTCATGACACAGAGCAATGACTGTGGCCCAGAGAGGTGAAGACATGCTGCCAGCCTCCATGTGCTTCTGCCCATAGAGCCAGCCTCATGGGCAAGCAGGTCGGCAGGCTGGTACAGGCACAGGAATTCTGAGGTACCCAGAATGGTGTGTGCTTGACCCGGTGGCTGGCACGAAAAAGCAACCTCAGATTTTAATGCTAGGCTCCTAAGCTTTGGGGATTCTAAAAGAAACAATTTAAGAGCCTCTGCTATGAAAATGGGAAAAGTCATTAAAATTTTATGCTTTCATATTTTTAGACTATATCGATATTTTCTTATAATAGTTACTTTAAAGTCAGAAAGTGAATTTGAAAGAATCCTTACAGATGACTTGCTCATTTAAAGTAAACCCTTTGGATACAGCACACCACTGCTCCCACCCCCTGTAAAACAACAATACGACACACTTGAAGCTCTACTTTATAAGAATTGGAAGTGAATTGAGGTAAGAGGATTAGACATTCATATGTTGACTGAGGGAAGGTGGGTGTCTTAATAGAAAAAGGGGCAGGAACAAAGCAAACCTCAGAGAAATGTTCCACACAACACTAAGACTCCAGCCCAGTATTTAACTATGAACCCACAGAGAACTATGGGGGAACTGGCCTCTGTGGGTGACTACAGGATGGGATGGTTACCCAGCTTTTTTTCTTGATCCAATTCCATCACCCAGATCAGTGCCTGGCCCTCAGTAGTTACTCTATAAATATTTGTTAAATAGATATTAACTAGGAGGAATTACAGAAAGACGTAAAAATTATCAGATACAAAATTCTAGGGGCTGGAAAGATGGCTCAGTAGTTAAAAGCATTTGTTGCTTTTTCAACGAGCTGGAGCTCAGCTCCCCGCACCTATGTCTGGTGTTTATAGCTGCCTGTAACTCCAGCTCCAGAGGATCTGACGCCCTCTTCTGGTCTCCCTGAGTACCTGAACACACATGACATACACTCACATAGACATGTACACACACACACACACACACACACACACACACACACACACACACACACACAAATAAAATAAATCTTAACCAAAAAAGAAGCAAGCTAGGTAGGTCTGAAGAGGAGAGAGAGAGAGAGAGAGAGAGAGAGAGAGAGAGAGAGAGAGAGAGAGACAGAGAGAGAGAGAGAGAGAGAGAGAGAGAGAGAGAGAGAAAGAATAAGTTCAGTGGTTAAGATCACCGGCTGCTCTTCCAAAGGTCCTATATTCAATTCCTATCATCTACACAGTGGCTCACAACCATCTGTAACTCCAGTTCCAGGGATCTAATGCCTTCTTCTGGCTTCCACTCCCACCAGGCATGCAAGTATGACACAGATGACACAGACAGACATGCAGGTAAAACACCCGTGCACATAAAATAAAAATTATAAGTAACAAACAAACAAACAAACAAAAAACAAATGCTTCATTAAGAATAGCACCCAAAAGATAAAATACTTAACAATTAGTTTGGGCAAGGCAGTACAAGGCCTGTATACTGAAAACTAAAAACAAAATATTGCTGACTGATGAAATAATGAATAAATAAAGTGAATAAAAGGGAAATTACCCATGTTGATGGGCTAGGAGAGTTACTAGTTCTCATCCATCCATCCATTCATTCATTCATTCATGTATTTATCTATCTTCTATCTACCTATGTATTTATTTATCTATTTATTTTGTTTTTTCGAGTAAGGGTTTTTCTGTGTAGCTCTGGCTGTCCTGGAACTCGCTCTGGAGACCAGGCTGGCCTCAAACTGGTAGAGATCCACCTGCCTCTGCCTACTGACTGCTGAGATTAAAAGCCTGTGCCATTATCACCTGGCAAGAGTGACTATTAGGATGTATTTAACTGCTACAAAAGCTAACAAAAAAGAAAAAAAAAGAGAAAAGAATGAAAGGAAAAAAATCCACAGGGTCATCCTAAAAGTCATATAAATTTATAAGAGATTCAAAACAGCCAAAACAATTTTGAAAAATAACGAAGTTGGAAGACCTTGAATTTATGAAGCCATGCAATGGAACAGAGTTGAATGTCCAGAATAAACTGCTGTACTCATCACCAGTGGATTCTGATAGCAGTGCCTGGACTGTAGGATGGAGAAAGAAGACTCTTTCATAAACGGTGCTTAGAAAAATGGATTGCCTTGTGCAAGAGGGTGATCTGGCTCCTCTCCTCAAAACACAGGCATTGGTGTCTTATTTTTTATTGCTGTTATCAGATACCACGGCCAAAGCAACTTATAAAAGAATGTGTTTAGCTTGGGGGCCTATAGTTTTAGAAGGTTAGATCATCACCGTGGGGAACATGGCAGCAGATGGCAGGCATGACACTGCAGCAGCAGCTGAGAGCTCACATCTAGATCTACAAGCACGAGGCAGAGTGAAAGCTCATTGGGAATGGCAAAGCCCACCCTCAGTGACACACCTGCCCCAATAAGGCCACACCTCCTAATCCTCACCAAACAGTTCCACCAACTGGGGCCCAAGAATTTAAACATATGAGCTAGCTAATAGGGGACATTCTCATTCAAACTATCACAATTAGCTAAGTTGGACCCAAAACCTAAATTTTAAGAGCCCAAACTACAAAATCCTTAAGGGGAACACAGGAAAAAAATGTCTGTGCCATTGGGTTAGTGTGCTGGTTTCAACTTGACACAAAGTAGAGCTGCCCAGGAAGAGGGAACCTCAACTGAGTAATAGCTTCCCATCAGACTGGCCTGTAGGAATGATGTGGAGAACTTTTGTGATTAGTCCCACTCTTGGGCAAGTGGGCCTGGGTTACATAAGAAAAGTAGACAAGGAAGCCAG
Organism: Cricetulus griseus; assembly: GCF_003668045.3. Lineage (NCBI taxonomy): Eukaryota > Metazoa > Chordata > Mammalia > Rodentia > Cricetidae > Cricetulus > Cricetulus griseus. The sequence goes on from NC_048596.1 coordinate 131,294,773, forward strand.
GGGAACAAGCCAGTAAGCAGCACTCCTCCATGGCTTCTGCTTCAGTTTCTGCCTCCAGGTTATCGTCTTGAGTTCCTGACCTGGCTTCTCTGGACTCTGGCCAAATAAGCTTGTTCCTTCTCCAAGCTGCTTTTGATCATGCATTGTGTTTATCACAGCAACAGAGAGCAAACTATGACAGCCAATTTATATGTATTGATACCAAAGAACAAACAAGAGAAACAAGATAACTGGGTCTCGTTACAAAGTTCTGTACATGAACACAACCTACATGTACAGAGAAAAATATTTTTAAATCATATACATGATAAGAATTCCTACAACTCAACGACACAAATTCAAGGAACCCAATTTTAAAAATAGGCAAAGGACTTGAACAAACATCTCCCCAAAGAATATACACAAATGAACAACAAGACTTGAAGAGATATTTAACTTCCTTCATCATCAGGGAATTGCAAATCAAAACCGCAGATACCGCTTGACACCCACAAGGATGGTTATCAGCACAGAGAAAAGTAAATAGCAGCACTAGGGAGGAGGTGGGTCCCACTTCCTTGACACTGGTGAATGCATAACAGTGCCAAGAGTCAGATCCAGCAATTCCACACCTAGGTTTAAAGTTGGGAGAAATGAAAACCCATGTCCATGCACAAGAATGTTCCTACAAGCCCAATTCGGAATGGCTAGATGGTGAAACTAACCCGCGTTTCCATCAACCAGTGACCAACAAGGAACGGTATGCTGCCCAGTGGAGTATTATTTGGTCAAGAAAGCAATGAATTCTGATATATACTATGCCATAGATCGATCTTGAAAATAATGCTGAATGAAAGAACCCACACATTGTATGCTTTCATTTATAGGAGATGTCCAAATGGAAAAATTCAGAGACAAGAAGTAAACTGGAGGTAGGCAGGGGTACAGGGTGGGAAGTAACGGGAGCAACTACTGTAGGTACAGCCTTTGCTGAGGGGTGAGGTGTTGTGGCATTAAATGGGACCATTGTACAAGACACGTCATGAATGTACAGAAGTTACTAAACTTGAAATGATTATGATAGGAATTGTATTCCCACAAGACAAAGAAAGACTTACCAGCAACACTGCTGTTAAGGTTGAAACATAAAAGAGGTTGTGAAATCCTGAGAGCCACTGACCTTGTTTCTCTGGGTTTCGGACCTGAGATGGTATATCCTGAATTTCCAGAGTCCATTCCCCTTCAGCCTTTTCTCCCCAGCAGTGGACGGTCATGAATTCCCAGTTCGTGAACCCTTCATTGGAAAAGTCCAGCAATCTGCAATAGGAAATGCCACGTTAGAAAGTGAAGGCTCTGTCTGGGGAGCCTTCTGGGGACAGAAGGGGCAGCTCCAGGAGGACTCTGACCCACCCACCTGAGGGCAGAGGTCAGCTCTCTCCTTCTACCATGCAGGTTCCAGGGAACCGAGTTCAGGTGGGCCTGTAGGCAGGTGCCCTTATCCACTGACCCATCTAGCTAGCCCTGTTTTCAAAGTCTTACAGCTGAAGTCCACCTCCATCACCTCACAGGACAGGACCTTCCTATATTTGGTGAGGCATGGTGCCTCAAGTGCCCAACAACAACCGAGGACTGGTCCGTGTGTCCCCCTGGGAGTGGTCTGGGGAGGAGGAAGAGAAGGCTTTCTGTACACACTCCAGATGGAGCTCCCCCACTCTTTGGAGGTTTGATGTCTCCACTAGCCCCTGGACCTTAAGCCTCTCCCATTTTTCATACTTAGTTCAGACAGAAACAGAAGAAACTGTTAACACTAATTTCCTCTTCTTGCAATGCTGTGGGATTGAACCAAGACCCTGTGCATGCCAGGAAAGCAGCCTACCACTGAGCTACATCCCCAGCCCTTTTAACTTATGCATTTCTGTTTGGGGATAAGAATTTGCATGCAGGACTGGACTCTTCTACTGTTCATCAGAAGTTAATATGGATGATCTGTTCCACTCTGCCTCGGAGGCTCCTTGAACACTGGAAACAGCATGATGCCGTGCAAAGGAACAGTCTTTACAGTAGGAACAGTGCTAAGAAACTGCCAAGGTCAAGGTTGACTTTCACACAAAGCCAGGAGGAACCTGACACATTGGGGCTAAAACAAGGACAAACTGTTTTGTCGATGCTGAGGCCCTTAGGAATGCCAACTTTCAATGTTAAAAAAAAAAAATACCCCCCCCCCACAAAAACCTGGCAAGCTGAAATGCCTGCAGAGCCCAGTAAGATGTGAAGTAAGGTAGAAGTAACGGATCCCCAAACCACAATCTTGATATCATGCACAGACTCTTGGCAAAACACCAAATCCCCAAGACTGCCAGGTGGCCTCAGGGCGGTGCTTTCAAGTGCTTACAGGCACTCCTAGCAACTGGGGAGTTCCAAACAAACCCACAGGACCTGCTCTGGGTTGCAGGGAGTTCAGACACCTGGGCTGATAGAAGAAGATGAGTGACAGGTTGGAGGAGAAGGAAAGCAAGGTTGGCAGCGGGCCTGTTGGATGCTGGAAGGATTTTACAGGTCAGAGGGCTCGATTGATTTCAGGGGGACATGAACAGTAGCCAAGAGTTTTCCTCTAATATCATATTTGGTTCTTATAATATTCTTAATGTTCATGGGTAAGTGGAATGGCATATCCAGATGAGGAATGAGGAGAGGCCAGCTGCCCTGCTCCCAGAAGGAACCGGGTGGGCTGTGCAGAGGCTGGAGCATAAACTTACCTCTCCAGGCTCCAAAGCACGAGCTGTGTATCCACTGTATCTCCCCAGCCTACCACCTGCTCCCAGTCCCTGGTCCCTGTGCTTCCCTGTGGCCTCAAATACCCACACCAGAATCTCTCAGGCAAGCTTCACCTCGGTGGAGTTCACAAAGGGGTCACAAACTCTGATGCTTCCAGGTGTAAGCACAGCTGGGAGTAGATGGAAGCTGGCTCTAACACAGGGCAGGGGGCAGCATGGGTTACCTTGAGGAAGACTTGCCCCCCACTAGGCTCTAGCATGGAGCAGGCATCATGGGGTACCCTGAGCAGACCTGTCCCCACTAGGCTGTAGCCAGGCTGTGCTACTACAGTGGGTTCAGAGATCACAAACTTCCAAGTTTTCAGTAAATGCTAGAATTGTAGATCTTTAGACAAAATTTTTAAAATGGGGAAGCAAAATGCCTTCAAGCTTCAGCTTGCTGGCTGGCACCTTCAAACCACATGTGCTCCATATGGTCTCCTGCATGCAGAGGCTGAGCAAGGCTGAGTGTGGCTGAATGTGGCTGAGGTGGCCTTCAGGAGAGGAGATACCTCCTTCTGCTAGGAAAGTGGGAGCTGGTAGGGGCTCCTGGAACCCATCCATTACAGTTGTTCTAGGGTTGACTCAACTGTCCTGAGGACAAAGCTGATGCCAGCCCATGGCCTGCTGCTTGCTGCCCATCTGTGGGCTGCAGATAATGGAAGTCACATAAAGGGGTGGAGGCACAGAACAGACTCCCTCTTCTTGGGACAGTGGTCCTGGCAACCTTTCATTGCTCTTTGATAGCTGTCTTATGCAAGAGGAGTGGTCAGAGGGTCAAGAAAAATGAATCCTGCCTGGCTTGTGTATGAGCATTTCCCATATACCTTGCTTCCCAATCTCCCAGGCTCCCTATATTCCAGGTAAGGGCTACAACAGGCAGGGCACACCTAGTCGTAGGTGCTTCCTCAAGGGCTGAAGAACACATGCACGTTCTAGAAATACTGGTTTGTCTGTGACCTCTGAAAGGGACAATATGTGCCCTAGCAATCCCCAAGTTCCCTCAGGTTCCTAAAAATGCCTCTGCTCTATTTACCTGAAAGCTATTAAAGTTCACCCAAGCACTAGCCTTCATGCTGTAACTGCACTCAAGCCATAACCGCACAGCACAACCTTCCACAAACCCTGCAGGAACCTGAGGAAGCTCCAGCAGCCCCAAATTGGAGCTCAAGCCTTTGCAGGGGGGAGGCTGTGGAGAAGAGCCTGGGAACCCTCCCTGTACATCACCAGCCACTCATGGAACTGGGTGGGGATGCTCCCAGAGAAAAACAAACCTTGGGGGTACTTAAGTGCCGACTGAACAGGATGGTCACGACCTTTAATGCACTTCCAGGAGCAATGGGGACATAACATGAATGCTACCCTCACAGCACCCCCAGTGACAGGCTACAACTCCTATCACTTTTTCTTGAAGATTAAGGTTTCACAGGTCTGTTTCAAAGACCCTGGTCTGCTCTTCAGGGTTATGTGGGTCCTGCCTGTATAGACCCAGAGAGAACTCCCACTTCCCTGTGCAGGGTACTTTGCAGAATGGATAGGGCCTTCATGAGGGGCATATCCTAGAGAGAGTGGCCTTACCTCTTTGCCAAAAGTTGAGACTTGGTTCCAGAGGGAGAAATCAGGTGGATCTGGAGGTCTCCCCGGCGTGGGTGTGAGATAGAGATGCGAGCTACCACATGCTCCAGGTAGACCACTCGCTGGTCTGAGTGGTCGGCACAGGCATTGGTCAGGGCCGTAGTCCGTAGCACCTGCACTATGGGGATACTCCTGGAGAGGAAAAACAAGCACAGTGCTGTGTATCCAAGTCTTAGTCTCCCACAAGGAGGGCCATGGATTCCAGAACCCCAGTCTGTTCCTCCCCTACTATGGCTTCTAGGTTCTGGGAGTCTTCAGTGGGTCACAGTGGTCTGACTTGGGTGCTCCATTTTGACTACTGCTCAGGAAACTTTGTAGTTCTAGAATTTGTTTATGGGTCTTCATGCACACTTGGGGCCAATGTATCTGGAGACCTTCCTTTTGGTACCCCGAAGGTACCTCTCTTTAAATAGCATGTGGCCGGCTCCCTCTTTCAAGAGCTTGAAGATTACAAGGCTTTATCCTTGGAGATAGCATCATGAATGCTGATCACCTAGCACAAGGCACTGTCCGGAAAGCTTACAAAGATTAAGGCATCCATTCAGGGTGAAGGAAGGACTGCCCTCAATGTCATGCAGCTCCCGAGAGGCAGAGCTTCCCTCTCTGTGCCATGTCTCCTTGGGTAGACCCACAGTCAAGAGCTCGAATTTGCTGCAGCCGATCTGTTTCCAGTCATCCTGCTGGAAGACTGCCAAGCCATTGCCCCATGAAGGAAATGAATGATGGCACTTTCACAACCCAATGGCCCTTCTGTCACATGAGATGGAAGATGAGGGCAAGCACATCTCAGGTCACTCAAAAATCATTCCCACCAGATTTTGGAGGTGCCAAACCTGGTGCCCCACAGCCTGCTTTCAGGGCTCACATCTCTAAAAGCTTGGCCCCCTCCCTACCAATTTGTAAACAGAATAAAGATGGCATCCTTTGGTAGAATCCTGATTGCCACCCAATAGCACGTTAGTAATTCCCTGCTACATGGCCTGGGCTGGGTTTATTATAGGAAGGCTTTTCCCTCTGTGCAGGGTTTCACTCCAATGTGTGCTTGGAGTCTCTTAGGAATGGTATCTCTGGGCTCTACAGAACCAGAGTCACAAGAAAGCATTCAAAACAGCTAGAAGGAGTGATGTAATGCCCCTGGGACTCTGTAAAAATTTGAAAACCACACTTGGCATGTACCATAAATTGACTTAGAGGCTGGCTTCTTTCATCACTTTCTTCAGGTTTTACTGTCTGGGTTTACTGGTCAGGGGCCCCACCAATGTGGCAGATCCAGGATAGAGCAGAAAGTTCCAAAGAGGCCCAGGCCTTGCAGGGCTCACATAGAGGGCCCACATACCCTACCAGGTAGTGTTCACCTATAGCACCCAGCCTATGTACTCAAAATGCAAATGTGTTGTGACAAGGGGCTCCTTAGCAAAGGTGGGCAAACAGGGTCGACAGTGCCCCTCCAGGACTTCAAAATGTGATGTCACAAGACCCAGGACTGACCTCACTCTTGACCTGCTAACACTTCCCCAAGTAGAATAGCAACATCAAGGCAAACAAAGTCCAGATCACTATTAAAGCACTGTTCTCTCCTTCAGCCTTTTGCTAACTGTTGGAGACAGCAATCCCCATACTCTAGAAATAGACTTGGAACCCTACGGAAACCTGGATCCCAAGGATAAGGACACAAGATTTAAGTGAATAGGAGTATGATGAAGAAAACACAGCTAAACATCAGTCACCTGGCAAATGCCTCACAGCTATAGCTCGGGGCTCAATGCACCCAAATCTAGAGGAAAAACTCATTTCACTCAGCCTCACTAGTCTTAGCGTGACGGCTGAGGGAGAGGAATCTGGGCTGGTCTCCCCCACAGGGAGCCACCCTGCTGCTGTGACAGGAGGGTGGGTTGGTGGGCAGTGCAGCCCCTGAAGGAATTAATGGCGTCTCCTGTCTAGGTTTTCACAGCCAAGATATTAAACTCCACTGGGGTTGGGAACCAGCCTGCCTGGGGCACAAAGCTAACTGTAACAATTAGTTTTTATGTGAAATCTCTTAACTGTGAAATCACTCAGTTAGCCACCAGGACTCCTCATTCCTGCAAGTTCCAGGGGAGGCTGGTAGCTGGGATGCTCCTCCATGCACGGGCAAGGTGTTTGTTGTCCTCCTCCCTGGGCTTTACAGCTGCTGCTGCAGCAGCAAATAACCTAACACTCCAAACAAAGGACTCTTGCATTTCTTAATGAAAAGCAAAAAGAATGAGGCTTTGAAATGGTCAAAACATCCAAGCTGCAACTGTCCTGGCTTTGGATAAAAACTCCAAGTCACAGAGCCAAGTGCTAAAAGCCATTACTTGTAAGATTCGCTTAACTCTGAGACAGAAACTAAAAGAGCTCATGAAAAGGATAGAGCTTAAAAAAAAAAAAAAAGGGAATTATTCCCTACCCTGCAATCACTGCAAAGACAATACAGAACATTTAAGTTAACTGTAAATTTAATTTTTACCTTGGTTTAAAGATTCACAGGGTCTATACTTGTCACATGTATCCTGTTCTTTAATCATGAAAATTGATTTAAAGTCTCAGACTGCAAAGGCTTTTCTGCAATTAAATTTTGAAGTTGTTGTCTTGTATGGAGTCATCTTCCCTGAGTGTTAGAGGAACTCAATGAATTAAAGGACCAGCCTTTGCTTAACTGAGGGACACTGGGGACTTGGATGAGAGCCCTAATGACACAGACATGCCACTTCCCATCAACTGATTACGCTTCTCCAGATGTCCTCCTTGCAGCCTTAAGTATCTGGACCCACTCCATTCCAAGGAGGCAGAGGGCTCCCAGATGCTAGCCATCATAACGAGCCACTACCTAACCACCCACACCACTAATATGGTGGCTTCCTAGTTTTTCCCAGCGTATAAAAACTTCTAGTTTTCTGACACTTGTGACAGAATAATATTCAAAGTCAAAGATAAATATCTTCAAGTAACTATGTAGCAGGGACAATCAGAGGAAGGCACACCCCTGTCAGAAATCCTCTCTCTCTGGGGCCTCCTGACTCTCCATTTACATTTTGCTCCAGTCAAGAAGCTACTACAAGCCATGATTTTCAGTTTCACCCTTAACACTTCACTCCAGTCCCTGTACCCTTTCGTTGGCAGGTCAGTTCTCACTCCAGCTCCTGCATCCTTGCATTAGCAGGTCAGTCCTCACTCCAGCTCCTCACTCTGGCTCCTGCACCCTTGCATTGGCAGACCAGTCCTCACTCTGGCTCCTGCACCCTTGCATTGGCAGACCAGTCCTCACTCTGGCTCCTGCGCCCTTGCATTGGCAGGCCAGTCCTCACTGGCTCCTGCACCCTTGCATTGGCAGGCCAGTGCTACCTTTCTACTTGGCAGAGCTAGGGGCAAGAACTGGCTAGCTCCTGTTTCTTATCAGCCAATTCTGAAATCATTTTTGGGATACTCATGGGAATGAAGAGATAACAGAGTCCTTCCCTCTGGTATATTTGGCATCTGGATGGGGAAGAAGGTGCAGCTGACCCACTGGGACCATAGAGAAGAAGCTGGTCTAGGGAATGTTTTCGATCACCTTCTAAAGAGTACTAAGTGGGTAGGTGAGAGCATTCACTGGAGTCCACATTCTAAATCCAAGTATGGGAAAACGGTTCAGTGGGTCACCTCCTAGATCTATGTTCTAGAGTTAATGCCATCAGCTGAATCATCTCCAGTAAAGATCATTTTGCTAATGACATATGATATATCACATGAGTGAGTATATATTTTGGGCTGGGGGAAGGTTGAGACAGGGTCATATGTAACTGAGGCTGACCTTGAACCAACAATTTACAGGAGGATGACCTTAAACTCCTGATCTTCCTCCACCTCCTGAATGCTGGGATTATATCCCCAGCTAGATGAAATTACTTTTGATTATTAAACCACAGCATTACGTTTAGGCTATAAATAAAATTTAGCAACAAAAATGAAGCTATTCTAACTAACTTAGATCTAAATAACTTAATCCATAATTAATTGTTCTGTAAGCACACAATGTATATTTGTAGCACACCTTTCTTTTCTATGTCCGGTGCTAACAACAGTCTGAGATTCAGTCTGATAGGAAGTTAAAACAGAGATTAAAGCCCACTGTTCTTATTATGAGTTTATCTTTTTGCCTGCTCGCTAGGAGTTACTTGTATGCTCAAGTTCAGGACTCAGGGCACCTTTGTGGCCATTTGTGAGCATTCGCAGAGCAGCAAGGTTTGAGTCACCCAAGGCGCCTCCCAGCTGAGGTCAGGCCAGGCCATGCTTGGCTTCTTGTTTCCGCTCTCATGCTGTAAGGAGGCTCCATTTCACACTTTCTGTCATGGTGTGCTTTCCACGTGTAGGCTTTTTTGTTGGGGCTTTGCTTTTTTCAAGCCCCAACCCCGAACACCTCAAACTCAGGCTGAGGCATTGTCTAATGCTCCTGGACCCCCAAGGGGGGCGATGTGTTTTTTAGGAAAATAGAGGCACTGTATTCAGTTCAGGCACAAGTGAAGGTGCCAGAGGCTCCGAGTTAGATATCAATGAGTCAACAACAGTCAGTAAGAAAAGGCATCTTTAACCAGCAATCCATACAGTGAAACTGTCACCCATTATCTGTCATCCACAGACATCCAGAGAGTGTCATAAGCCGTGTGGCTTAGTGGAATCCCAGAAATAACAAAATACAGAAAAGGGAGGATGCAATTAACCTAGAGGCAGTTCTAGACAGATATCTATGAATTGATCATCTACTGTATAGATCACCCTCAATGTTCATCAAAGGAGGGAGGGAGGGAGGAGAGAGAGAATAAGAAGCTTGAAATAAAAAGACAGGTCAATGGGAATGAAATTCTGAATGGGAATCTTCAAAAGAGGCAAAACTTTGAGACCCACAGGTACTGCTCTCATGCTCTCTGCTGCCTTAGCTGACTCTTTTGTTCCTGTCGCCTCTACACCATCAAGTTGGGAGCCGTGAATGCTACAGACCTCTCAGCAGAAGTCTGGATATTTTAAAATGCATGGAAGTACTGGCCAGAAAAACCCAGTGGGTCAACTGTGATTTTAATGATTCAAAGGAATTATACTAAGCTTGGTTTTCTTTTTCACTTGAGTAGAAGCTATGAATGGATTCATTTTACCCACTTCTCCATGGAAATCCAAAAGCCACTCTGCACAGGTAGGAGTCACTGCTTATGATGCTACTTACCATCCCTTCATGGAAGAAAGGCTCCAAATAAATTAAAATTACTTATCTCCAGAGCAGGGAAGGATGCCTTTCAACCTACACTGTGCTTGGTTATCACAGGAGCAGTGATCCAGGCCACACCTAGGTTTTCATCCAGTAACACCCACAGGATGCTGAAGCAGCCTCTACTTGTCCTCGAGGTTCAAGTGATTGTCCCTCGTTCTTACATTTAGAGTTAGCATCTGTAGAATATTGTCCATGACAGCCTTGCACTGTGGCTCCTGCAGAGGAAGCCTTGGTTCTAGTCCTGGCTATTGTAGTTCTTGGGGGACAGTGGGCTATAGTGCCTGCTCAGCAAGGTCTAGTAAGACCAGAGGTCCTGCTTCTTTGGCTGTCACTGAAGACACTCTTCCTGTCATCCTCTCTCCTGATGGGTTCCCCGGCCTTAACCTGTGGAACTTCTATGTAAAGCCAAGTGTCCCTAAACATTCAGGGTCTAGATTAGTAGACTAGATACTTTGGCCAGTCCTTTTCTATACCAGACTTCTCTTCAGATTACGGATAACCAAGGATAGCTTTCTCCTGGAAAGGGAGGTGAAGTCCTGCATCTGTTGTGACTGTCATCATAGGTGGAGCCACATACTCCAGCCCTTCCCACTCCTAGCTGTTGGCCTCTTGGCTCCTTTCAGCCTGGACTAACCATTCAGGAGCTGTGGCACACCAGCTAGGTGGCATGGGAGAAAACCGTGCAATACAGGGATGCCAGGGGCTACTGAGTGCCAGTGCCAGGTGGTTATTTGGGGCATAGTGACATGATGCCAGTTTCTAAGCAAGGCTGGGCATGCAGGAAGGCTCAGTAGCAAGGAGAGCCCTTGTCAGTCACTGTCCTTGTCAGTGAGACTGTCATAGGACCTACCATGTTGTGGAGAGGAATGTGTCCCATTCAGGGCTGTGACAGGGGTTGCTGTCCTACATGACCAGAGTGATGGATGCCCCATTGTCACCCTAGTCACCCTAACTCAGGACCCCATACAGCATCACCCTAGACACAGCAGGTACAGTCATAATGTCTTCCAGACCCTGTACTTAAAGGCTAGGAAACAGACTTTGGTCACAGCAGGGCAAGGGAAAGGCAGGTAAACATGCCCCACACAATATGCACTGTTATACACACAGATATACCCATCTCCTCCCCCACCTGTCCCCTCCCTCTCCAGTTCTCTCTCCCCCCTCTTGCTCTCTGGCTCTCACTGTTTGTCTAGCCACAGGAAGCAGCTGAGGCCAGATTTCAGACATAAAGACCTAGGAGTCCACCAGGAGAAGAAGAACTCAGAAGGAGGCAGAGAGCAGTCCATGGGTCTGAAAGGCTAGGAGAGGATAAAGCAGACATATGGGAAACTTCCTGTCCCTTTAAAGCCAGGTGACCTCAACAGAGCAAAGCCCGGTGTGGGCAGCATGCAGCCGAGAGATGGGGGTCAGAAGTCCAGGTGAACCCCCCCCTTCTGTAGCCTGGTTGCTGCAGAGCTGCAGCTCCACAGGAGTCGAAGACACACTGGTAGTGAGGAGAGATCTGCCCCTGCCCCAGGTGACACTGCTTCCTCTGAAGGCCCTTATGTCCTTGGAACAATGAAGCATAGGAGCTGGGCAAGCGGTCTGAGACAGAAGGTTAGCTGGAAATTCCAGACAGAGTCAGAAACAGCAAAGGGGGAAGAGGAGTTTCCTTTGGAAACAGAAGTCCGATTCTTGCCCCCTTTTGGAGTTTGTAGGGGGCCTTACTTTCCTCAAAGGATAGGAACAATGTCATACTGTATGTTAGTGTGAGTTCCTTCAACCTATGCTGTCTAGACTCTGTGTGCTTTCACTCAGAAAACAAAATAAAACAAAAATAAAAACAACCACTCGCCACCTAGGCACCACTCGATCATCTTAAACAGATTTCTGGCAGGAAAAGAATGCTTCATTCAGGAGTTGCCCTCCCTGGGAAGCTGGGTGGGAGGGAAGTGGGTAACACCACAGGTCAGGGACCAGAGCAAGAGACAGGCTCGCCTAACCTGTGTAGCAGGCAGCTCCCAGCAGAGGAAGTCAGCACAGGCAAAGGCCCTTTATCCCAGAGTAGCCCCCTCCTTCTGAGGGTTAGCACAAAAGCTTTCTAAAGGAAATGAGGCCTTAGGAAACCAACAGTCAGACCTGCTCCCTGGCTGGTAGGCCTGTCTGGTTGTAGAGTGATGGCTCCAGGACTCAGTGGGTACAATTAGCCACATGGTGGAAACTTGTTTCAAAAGGTCCTTCAATGACTATTCATCCTGCAAATATTCTCTGAACTCCCACAGTTTTCAAGGCATGCTCAAGAAACACAACTCTCAATCTTTTGTGGCAAAAGAACTTAATATAAGAGGTGTACATGTTCATGGAAGTAGTGAGCTCAAAGATGTGGGTCTACATTTGTAGTTAAAACAATGTAGCCTACTTTCTCTTCGTGTGTGTGTGTGTGTGTGTATGTGTGTGTGTGTGTGTGTGTGTGTGTGTGTGTGTGTAAGCCAGAGGCTGACTTAAATGTCTTCCACTATTGCTATCCACTTTATCTTTTGAGACAGGGTCCCTCTCATTAAACCCAGAGCTCACCGATCACCTGGACTAGCTGGCCAGCCATTTCTGGATAGCCTTTTGTCTCCACTTCCCAGTGCTAAGGCTACAGACATGTGCTGCCATGACCAGCTCATGTGGCTCTGGTTGTCCAAACTCAGTTCTGCAGGCTCGTGCATCAGATGCTTCACTGACAGAGCCATCCCTGGCCCCTGTTTTAGCCCCCTGCTCAGGGCCTGTTTAAGCATTCCAGCCTTAAGAAGGTGTATAGGCCTGGACAAAAACAATGCAGAGATGCTGTGTAGTCCATGAGCCCACACACCCCAGCCTGCAACAGAGAAGAGGCAGACCCCATTTCTCTTGTACAATACAAGCTCTAGGGCAGTGGAGCTGGGCTATGGTGCTAACCTCTAGCAGGTGGAACAGAAAAGACCCTGTGGCTGCTGCTCTTACATCCTGTGGGCAAAGTAGATCCCTAGTCTGGTTGGCTATGATAAACCAATGGATGAGAATTTCCAATACCAGGCCAAGAGATTCAGACTGAGAAACAGACCCCCTACACTGGCATCATCTGCTACAAAAGGACAGGAGGCCTCTAAACAGTAGCACATCTAGAGGGGCATCTTCTCCTAGCTGCACAATATGTAAGAGAAAATTCAGGCATATTACAGATGGGCACCACCCATATAATCCTTCCTGTCTGTGTGCATAGAGACTTAGGACTGAACACCTTCCCTTCCATCCTTGCTGCAGAACCAGGTCTCGGGTACCTTAGAAGTGATCAGAGAAAGAGCAGAGCCTTACCTGGGCCTTTTGTCTGCAGTGGCCACACACATGTGTTGGGATGGCACTGCTGTCCACTTCCTGGCCTCCAGGACAAGAGCTTCGGCATCCACCAAGCCGAATCCGTAGAGATGGCTAACTGAAAAAACAGGGCCTTCAGAGCCAGCTCTTCCTGCTCTACCCCCACCCCCACCCCCAGGAAGAGAGCTGTCCCCAATTCTGTGATCTCAGGAGTACACAGCAGCTGGTGTCACCTCAAGGTCACCCTAAGGTGCTGATAGGTTCCCATGGTAGCTGGCCAGGGGTCCAGCTTCATTATCCTCTGAATTCTTTCAGCTCAGGAGGGATGGCTGGGACATATGTCCCACTCTGGGACAGAGTCTAGAACTTTCTTTTGAGAGGACAAGGTCGGGTCTCTTTTTGTTAGGAGGACCTGCAACATGTGTGTCCCTGAAATTCAGACTAGACAAGAGAAACAAGCCCAAAAGCCTCAGAACCCAGGGTGTTGGTATTGGGAACCTGCCTAGCCTGTACCAAGCCTTGGCTATGAGCTCCAGTACACACCTCCTAAAATCCAAGCACATGACTGTGCTGTGCAACAAATACAATAAAGACAAGGGCAACTGTTGTTTCAAAAATAATTTTCTGTTGGTACTGAGTCTCAGGACTTTCAGGACAACAGTATACTGTCAGGAGTGCTGGTGGAGCTGGCTGGATCCAGGATTTGACTTGGCCCAGAGAGAAGGTTTCAAAGCTTAATTCCAGGGCAAAGTCAAGACCTGATACAATCTATTTTCCTTTTTAATTAGACCAAGATGGAAATGGAGGGCAATGTTATGGGACACCACTAACAACTACAAACAAAGATCTATGAGGCCTAGTCAGTGACCTCTTTATTCAGAGGGGTGCCCCTTGTCATTCACAGTCACAAGGCCTGACCTATATGAACAGAAAGTGATATCAGGCTTGGAGTCATGGTAGTTGGATCTGAACTTCAAAAAAGGAGACAAGTTTTCTCTAATACATCATTGCCAACAGGAATGTTTTTCAAGCACTTCTTGTCAACTTCCTTCTCCGAGACCCCTGACTATGTCCTGACCATGGAGCCATGTTACCATACTGGTGTCTGGGACGAGGACCCAAATTCCATTAGTTATTCCTATAACATAGGGGCTGGCTGGCAGCAGGTTTAGAGATCAGAAGTAAATTACATAGCTATCTCAATGTCTTTTTTGCAGAGGTAGGAAAAGTGAAGGTGAGAACCAAAATGAAGAGAGCCTGGCTGTGGATTCATGGTCCTCCCACTGCAATCTCCCGAGTATTTGGATAGTAGGCAAATGTCTTCATGGCTTGCCCTAAAGTTGCCTTATAAGTCACAGTTCTTTGTGAAAAACAAAAAAAATTAAGGAGCAAATTGAAAAAGACTATTAAAAAAACCCTTGACATGGCAAAAGTTGTAGCATTTAGGGAACTGGACTCTGGGACACTGAGGTTGTCCCTTCATGCCAGTATGTGCTCTGGGAAACTATCCTTAAATCACTACAAGGTAGTTTAAATTCTTACAACCCATAGTCAATGGTAACAGTAAATGCTATCTGGGCCACCAGTGCCTCTCCCAACCCACCAGGAGCATTCGCACCTTTATGCCCGGCACCGTTGACTTTCCAGTCACTCGCCTTCAGATGAGCTGGCCGTGATGTCTTCACTAGCAGGTGCTGCACATCCCTCCAGGTTAGCTGGTTGCTGCAATGACATAGCAGAGGCCACCAAAGTCAGTGGTGTTGGCCAGGCAGGCCATTCCAAGGAGATACCAGCAGTCAGCCCAAGGCTCAGCTTGCATACCTCCACAGGGGTTCACTTTGCAGCAATGGTTCCCAGCAACTGAACCCTAGGCTTAAAGAGTTCAAAGGTTCTAAAATCTACAGGCATGAGAGACCTAGCCTGGCTGCCAAAGCCACTTAAGTTTGAATGTGGAGCTGGGCTCTGTCACCATGCGTAAGGGCATGCGAGCTGGGCTCTGTTCTAAGAGAAAGCACTGGCTGCAGACTGTAGGAATTCTAAATTTACACTTCCTTTCACTGTACATAGAAACATGTCATCCAAGAACACATGTACCCCCAGTGTCTATTCTAATCGCTCTGTTCCCAGCAATGAGCCCATGTTATACGGTCTGGGAGTGCTGAGCGTGGTGCCGGCTATTCTTATTATCACTTCCAAGTTCAAATACCTTTTAGGATAAAAGAACACTATCCTAATTGTACAACATCTAAGCAATATAAAAACATTAGCATTAGCAGCACTTGTGGTCTTTCTGGGAGCATTTTACATTTTGCAGTCCTGGGTTTGATGAAAAGAGTGCTTTTCATACTATCACCAAGTAGAGAAAAGCAGGAAATGAAACCCCTATTCCTGTCTTCTCTTATGCGTTAGTTATCATAGAATCTGGATATCTGAATGCATAAGCTTTAAATATAGTTCATGTAACAGCTACGTCAGACTCATCCAAAGTGTAGGAATAATTTTGCAATGTGAAGCTAACAGCTGAGTGAAAAGCTCGAAGTATACATTCATGGTTCTACCCATGGTCCCACCAAGAAATAATTATAATGTTTTATTAAATGGATCTGTATTTCAATTACCTCTCAATCAGAATGCCAGCCAAAGACAAATGAGCATCCTTCTTATTCCCTTCAAAGAAATAATTCCTTTCCAATCTATCTTTTCAGGACTTATTGAAATGAGAGTGATGAGGATAGTCCTCAGGTCTGTCCCAGGAGTTTGTTGGCTACATGATGTAAAATATTTGGGCATGGCAGTGAGGCCAGTACAAGGATGCTGAAGCCAGTCTTCCTGAAAGTTTATCACCAAGGTCCCAGAGAGCCATGAGCCTCAGATTTGGGAAAAGACTATGTCCAGAATGGGAGACATTATTTCCTTTATTTGCATTTATTTTATGCTGGCTTTCCATGTCATGAGATATCTTCCTCCTCTGTACCTTCCTCTTCAAGCTTAGGCACTGTTCCTTATATTGAGAATCATCTTCATGTGGCAGGGAAGCCCTGGGAGGGGCTGATGCAACCCTGAGCTCTGTGAGTGGGGTCTGCAGAGCATCACAGGCACTTTGCTCACCTGGAGGGTCTGCATCTGAAGCTCGTAGTTCAGCATGCTAGTTGCATGTTAGTTCAGCTCTAAGTTGCATGCATTATTACTCACGTGTGGCAAAACCTCAGCATGCCTTTTGGGGCCACCAATCTTGTGACCAGCCCAGTCCTACCAACTCCACTATCAACAGCATGAGGACATACACTGCTTCTGTGAAGTGACAGCTTTCAAATATACAGGGGCTTTTTAAAGATGACTATCCTTAAATGCCTGGGCACTTTGTTTTTCTCAGGTGAATCCCTCAACTTGCATGATTCTCTGGGGTCTTCTGGGTCACATGAGTTGCAAACCATTTCCACAGGTCATGCAGGCTGCTGCCAGGAAGAAGAGGCTAGGAACCATCTCATCAGGAGGAAAGAAACATTTTTTTTTTCCTTCTAGGGGATGTCTGAGAAATGGTGAGGAGCATTTAGTTTCTCCACCCTCCTTTCTTGTGCAAGGACTGAACTTGGAGCCTCACTCACTCTACCTCTAAACTACAGCCCTAGTCCCCAAAACACTTTTCAATGAAAACAGAGGTGGACAGCACCTTTGGAGTCTGCACCAAACTAGAGGGAATTGCTAGGTTGTCTGCCTGTGCCATTCTTATCACTTGCTATCCACAGGTCCTTGCATCCTCATTGGGAGTGTCTTCCTCTATCACAGTGATTCTCAACCTTCCAAATGCTGAGATCCTTTAATACTGTCCCTCATGCTGCGGTGACTCCCGACCAAAAAACTATTTTGCTACTACTTCATAAGTATAATTTTGCTATTGTTATGAATTGCAATTTAAATATCTGACATGTGACCCCTGTGGGAGTCACAACCCACACGTTGAGCACCACTGCTCTAGGACTTTCATTTATGACACTGAGAGATGGAAGAAGGCAATGCTGAGGTCCTGCTGCATGGGCCTGCCGGACACTGTGGTCTCCTAAATTCAGCTGAGTCCCTAGACGCCGCATGGTCCCTCCTGAACTAATCCTAACTCTAGAAAGTTCAAAGCAAATTCTCCCATACGTGAGGCTTGTTTGAATTGCACCTGCAAATCTCCAGGCTGTCACTAGTTTCTTCAGGTCCACAGGCATTCTTACTGGGACAACTGGTCATGAAGCATGGCATGTTTTCTATTTAGGTCTGACTAACAAAATTCCTTGCATGTTTCCAATAAGGAATGGAGGAAAATAGAGAGTGATGAATTGCTAAGTACGAGAATGGAACTTTTCCACACAAGTAACTAATTATTGCAGAGCCCCAGGACACAGAAGCTAACATTATTTTTTGGCCTGAAAATTGAAAATATTTAGCTGTTTTTGTTAAATTGGTAGCATTTGAGTGTTTTGGTCTTTAGCTCTGTGGAAATCAGCAGGCAAGCATGCATAATTTCAAGGATTTACACATCTCAAATATTCTCTCTGAATTATTTAAAAACTCGTCTAGAACAAAGAATTACTGCAAATGTCGGGCTGTTCTGTGACAGTTGATGTCTAAACTGTTTCTGCCTCTACAACTGCACATGAAGTGTTTTTGTTTGTATCCAATGGGGGAATGGCCCCATGGTTCCCAAATTTGAATACTTTGTCTCTGGCTGATGACATTGAGTTTTTTGGGGGGAAGGCTGTAGAACCTCTCATAGGGTGTGCCTATGAACAAGAAAGGAGGTTGTGGGGTGGACCTTGAAACTTAGGCCTGGTCTAAAAGTGTTCCTTGATCTGCTAAGGATGTCTTAGTTAGGGTTTTCTATTGCTGTGAAGACACACCATGAGCATGGCAACTCCTACAAAGGAAAACATTTAATCGTGGTGGCTGGCTTACAGTTCAGAGTTTCAGTCCATTATCACCATGGTGGGACATGGCAGTGTGCAGGAAGACATGGTGCTGGAGAGGTAGCTGAGTGTCCTATGTCTTACAGGTAACAGGAAGTGGTCTGTCTCACTGGGAGTAGCTTGAGCAAAGGAAACTTTCAAGCTCACCCCTACAATGACACACTTCCTCCAACAAGGCCATACCTACTCCAACAAAGCCACACCTCCTAATAGTGCCACTCCTTTTGGGGGCTATTTTCTTTCAAACTGCCACAACCAAGAAGTAACAAGCTGGGCCGTTGGCTGTTGTCACCACAGACAGAGCCCAAATTGCTATACCTTCCCCACCGTGATGAACTGTATCTCTTCAAACTATGAGCCAAAAATGAATTTCTTATTACATTAACAAAGAAGTGGTTCATGCACGAAGTTAACCCTTGTCTGTCTGACCCATTTTATAACTCTAGGTTATGTGGGACTCAGATATGCAAAGTGGTACTTAGTCATTGTCGGTTTCTGAACCAAGATTCAAGGAAAGAAGCTGTGAGAGCCTAGCACACAGTTTGGGTGCATGGTTATGAATGGAGAGCTCCGGCCCATGTAGCTCCTGGGAGAAGACAGGCAGTAGGCTTTATGAAGAGAAGAAACCACTTGGAGAATGGCCTAAAAAGGAAGGGAATTCTGACACAGACCACAACATAGATAACCACCCATGGCATCATGTTGAATGAAATACACCAACCACAAAGGGCAGAACAGGCAAAGGAGGTATCCTTAACCAAAATGCAAAAGAAAAAAAAAAGCTATTACAGGTTTTAAACAGAGTATCTGCACAGACTTCATGAGTTGAACATCTTTAATCTGAAAATCCAAGATTCTTCCAGACCTGAAACTTTCTGAGCATGATATCAGCACGAAAAACCTTTCAGATTTTGGAGCATTTGGATCCAGGGTTTTAGGATTGAAGATGCTTGGTGTGAACTGTATGGTTTTGTAACATAAATAAGGTTCTTATGGCCATCAAGTTCAAAGACAGGAGGCAGCATGGTGGCTGTCAGGGGCTGAAGGAGAGGGAGTGTCATGACCTGAACCGTGGCATGAGTTGAAGTCCTAGGCCTTGCCCTGCTCCTCAGAATGTGACTGTATTTCAAAATAGGACTTACCAAAAAGAAAAAAAAAGATAATTCAGGTAAATAAGGTTATCAGCATGAGCCAATTGGAAGCCAAGGAGACGCCAACCCTGCTATTGCCTCAATCCAGGCAGGGACTTTGAGGGCACACATTTCTATTGTATGAGCAACCTTCTATGGCACCCTGGGCTGATCAATTCAGAGAGTTACTGTTTAATAGGAACAAAACTTCAGTTTGGGAAGATGACAAAATTCTGGTGGATGTGACAGTGATGGGTAAATGGCAATGAAAATGGGAACATACAGCCGTGCTTGTCATTTAAAATTCTCAGGATGCTAGGTCTCATGTTAGGTGTGTTCCACCAGCGTATAAACACCTTTTCAAAGGAAAAGAAGGGAGGTTGAAACTTACTTTGCTTCCAGAGCCAAGGCAATGATGCCAGCCACCATGGGGGCCGAGACTGAGGTCCCAGTGTGACCATCGGTGCAGCGCTGACGCAGATCCGTGGTGACCTGCATGAAAGGGAGACATGTGAAGCAGGGCACTGGGGAGGCTGGTTCCTCCTGAGAGAAG
The DNA here is from genome assembly GCF_003668045.3 of Cricetulus griseus. Taxonomy (NCBI): domain Eukaryota; kingdom Metazoa; phylum Chordata; class Mammalia; order Rodentia; family Cricetidae; genus Cricetulus; species Cricetulus griseus. The sequence goes on from NC_048596.1 coordinate 131,314,413, forward strand.
AGAGGCCCTCCGCAGGCTGCCAACTGGAGAGAGTGATCTTGGGTGCCAGTGGCAGAAAAGGCATGCTGTCTGGCTCTTCTGGTGTTCGCTCAGGTGCAAAACTGAGGTGAGAACAGAGACAGGAAGACAGGCATCTAGAAGCACAGGGTGTGCTTTCAGAAGGGATCAGCTCCGCTGGTTCCTGAAGCCCACAGAAGCCAGTGTAGACAAACAGTCAGGCAAGATGAAATGGACCCTCTGCTGACCCTTCTTCCTGGGGTCACTGTGCTCCTGCACTAAAATGCATGAAACCTGATCCCCCCACTGCAGAGCTAAGCTCAGTGACTCAGGACTTCAGGGGAGCAGAAACCTTCCCTGCAAAGTGCTCAGGAGCCCAGATAGTGTTTCTACCTTAAGCTGCAAGGTAAGGATTGGGATGGTGGACATCCCTCCCTGAGGAACCTGAAGTGCCCTTGTCATCACAAGGCCTGCTGAGCAGGACAACAGGGCTGCTGGTCTTTTGGGGAAGGTGAGGCTGGCTCTGCTAGCTGGGATTCCTCTGCCTGTCCTCACCTAAGGTGATGGCTCCAGGAGGGTGGGGCACTGACTCACAACATCACAACTGCTCAACCTGACTTGCACATCCCTGGGACGTCACGGGGGCAGAGGCTGTGGGATCAACACACTGAGTTCAGTTGGGATCATGACCCTTGCGACTTGTGCTCCTAGTTTGAATTCCATGCCCTTTGCAGATGGAATCAAGGCTGCTAACCTTAAATCAGAGGGATTCTTCTGGATTTTCCAGCTGGGCCTGATAGAATCAGAAGGCTTTAGGGGTGGAAGAAGAAAGCAGAAAAACCTGTTGGAGAGGTGAGGAATGATAGACTCCAGCCATCAAGGCTGGCTTCAGAGAGGGAACTGGAGAGACTGAGACCAAGGGTATAGGGAAAGAGGGGCTCTAAAACCAAGAATACCAGATGGTATTCAACAGCCCACAAGGGAACGGGGACCTCAGTCCTACACGGACAGGAGGCTGAGACATGTCTAGTCTGCATAAGCAAGGACCTCCCCAGAGATGCCAGAGAGCCCTTCGGACATGCTGACTTCAGCCTGTGCATCTGGAGCTGAGAGCCAAATAGGTCACCCGGCTTCTGAGCTGCAAGGTGGGGGGATGTCAGTCGGTGCCACCTTAGGATGCTATGTTTATGATGACATATTAGGACAGCAACAGGAAACTAGCTCACCCACCCATCTGCTGCAAAGCTCATGCAGCCATTTTATGGAACCCTTGAGAATGAATTTTTCCAGCACTAATATTGGATTCTTCCACACAGACCCATGTCCTCTGGTCATGTTGTAGCTGGGCTCACAACACCCCCGGGGAAGGTATCTAGCCTGGGTCATACATTCATCGGGGAGGATCTGACAGGTATTTTACTAGAAACAAACTTACCTGCTGCACACTCAGTAGGACTAAAGCACCTCAAGGAAAGACAGAAGGGCCAGCCCAGGAAGGACTTCTGTGTCCCCAGCCCTTCTGATGCTCCCACACAGGTCACAGCAGGGTGCCTACTCCTGCTCCTCACCTTTGGGTGGGAGCCCAGCAACTGTGAGCAAGCAAGGTCCAGGGCTGGTTCTCCACCACAGGGCAGAGGATTTAGGAAGGGAACGGAGACTAGCCAAACTGGAGGGAGCCAAAGCAAGGTGGGCAGAGCCCTCCCACATTTGAGGGTCCTGCTTGGAACACTGCTCACATTGGATGAACTGACCCTCATTTTTAGCCTCCAAGGCAAGAGGTAAAGGCTTTAGTTCTCTGATGGAGAGCCGTGTCTGTTCATGAGGAATCCCCCACTCCTGGTGGACTCTGCAGGGAGGAAGCATGCAGGGGGCAGAGGTTTGACTGACACTAGAGCTCACCTGAACTCAAGGCTGTGAAGCACGGGCTATCTTTTTAAAGCTTGCTCAGCCCCTTTACAGGGCATCTATGGGGCATCAAGCATAACTTAGGCTCCAGTTATGGGACAAAAATGCCCAGAGCAGAGTTTCAGGTCAGCAACTCTGACACTCAATCCTATCTTTTCCTCTTTCCCAACCATATCTTTCTTATCCACAAGTATTGCTCAGAGGAGGGGGAATTATTTTAAAAGAAGAAATTCAAGAGAGATGCCACATGCCTGTCACATCAGCATTTGTGAGGCGAAGGCAAGAGGATCAGGAGTTCAAGGATAACCTCTACTATACAGTAAGTTCAAATACAGTCTGGGCTGCATAAGCCCATCTTGGAAACAAAGGCAGGGAGGGAGAAAAGGGATTAAAGTGTCTTCTCGATAGATATGTGCACATTTAAGCACCACAGTAAGTAAATGAAGTCACAAATCCTATTTCTGGAGCTGAGTGCCATCACCGAGGAAGCAGCCCTAGTACAATGTGTCCAATAATGCCAACCTCAACTTGTCCTTGGTTAGCCAGGAGGCCTTTGCTGGGTTTCATCAAAAACATCTGTTTAATAAAGCGTTAACAAGTCCGTGCTCAAATAAGGAGGAAGAGGAAACAAATAGGACATGGTGAGGAGTCTTGGCTGCCCATGCCAGGGCTGGGTGATGCTGCAGATGGGAGAGCAAGACCTTAATGCCTCTGCGAAGCAGCCTGGGCCGCTGCCCGGCCTACAATGGGATGATGGTGGCTGGCCTTCAGTATGAGCACAGCAAGTAGAGAACAGGAAGCCTGTGTGCTCCCCAGAAAAAAATGTAAAAATAAATTGGAAAATAATTTGTATCTTAGCAGAGGGAGGGATGAAAAGACACTGGTGAGAGCTAAAATCGAACCGTGTCTGGGCAGCTCCAGAGGCTCATTTTTAAAATGTCTACACACTAACTTAATGACTCTGCATTTGAATTCTTCATTAATTTAGACTGGAAACCTTCCCCCACACTGCTCGCTCCTTTTTTTTTTTTTCAAATATAGGAAAGTATATACAGAAGGCAGAAGCATAAATCCCAGCCATATACTTAAACAGTTCCCATTTGAGAGAGAAACCAGGGGCTGGGAATGTGGCTCAGTGGTGGTGTCCCTGCCTACAGCAGGTTTAAGTACCACAAAAAAAGAAAAAAAAGAAAACTAGCACTCTGTTCACTGCAGTTAGCAGAGCTGGCAAAAGCTGTGGCTTTACTTCCAAGTGTCTAGGGCACGTCCCTTGGCCGAAGAGAAGCCTAGAATGCTCAGGTTTCCAGAATGTTTCAGCATAAAACCGAGACTTTCTATTTTAAGCATCAGAACAGAACTGGTCAACTGGACTCTGGGATGTGACCACAGAATACCAGAGAGCTAAAAGGAGATATGACAAAGATGAACCCCCTTCTTAAATGACATTTTTAGGTCTCTAAAGTCACAGAGGGTTTCATTGGCATTTCTGGGCACAGATAAGTAGAGCATCTTATAAATTAGTAAAGTCTGAGGCGGGCTGCCAAAGCACTGGGATTGACCTTAGGCTCAGCCTGCTCACAGATGGATGAGGAAGGGAACTGAGACCCAACATATCTGGTCTTGGCCCAACTTGCCCTGGGTAAAAGGAAGCCTTCAAGCTTAGAAGAGAACTCACAATCTTCCGTTCATAGAAGGCCCCACTGCTGTAGGTGGTAGCCAAGGTGGAGGCGCACTCCTCCAGGTACCAGGGTTTGTGGCCGTTCTCAGTGGTGCTGCTCACAGAGATGGTGTAGATGCTGTTGGTGTAACCGTCACAGGAGCAGTGGTCCCCTTCTCTCCCTCCGTTCCCAGAGGCCCAGACAAAAATGGAGCCCAGACCTTGGCGGCCCTGTGTGGAAGCAAAAAGAACAGGGTGTCAGCAACTGTGGTGGGACCCCATGGAGAGCATTTCTCACCAATCTGCAGCCCCACCTTCAGCATGTTCCTCCACAGGGCTGTGATGGTGCACTGAAACCATGGAGGTCCGGCCCAAGGGTTCCATGTGGGTTTCTGGGGAGTCATTTTGCCTATGGTAACAGTATCTTACACAGATGGTCAGGATCCTGTCAGAGAAGGGCCAAAAGACCCCCCTGTCTGTCACAGGAAGCTCCAGACCCCAATGCTGCTCCAGTTGAGACAGGCCTCTAATTTCCATTGCAGTAGCTGAGGACCAAGGGAACTCAGCATAAGACCAAGATTAGAGACAGACACTGGTGGGATTTGGAGCTGTTTCAGTTTATGGGTCAAAGGAGCTGGTTTTGAGAGGGAAGAACAGGAAATTTCCTGAAAATACAGTTGCAGAGGTAAGCTTCTCAGAGGTCCAGCTAATTTTTCAAAGAGGGGTGAAGGGTAAGGGTTGAAAGGTGAAGGGTGAGACTCGAAGAGGTGAAGAATGAGAGGTGAAGGGTGAGGGGTGAAGGGTGAGGGGTGAGGGGTGAAGGGTGAGGAGTGAGAGGTGAAGGGTAAAGGGTAAAAGGTAAAGGGTAAAGGGTTAGGGGGTGAGACTGACTTCTGCGTTCAACTGTTAGATAAACATGATCATGGTCCAGAACACTGCTATATGCCCACAGAAGTCCCATTACAGTTCCTAGAGGTGGCTGCCACGGACAAATGGATACATGTTAAAGCAGTCAAGCCAGATGTCAACACCAGCCCAGGCTGCTGGCGTCACTAGTTCATCGGGAACATGAAAGAGAGAAAGCACATGACCGTGGCGGGTCAGGCAGGTTCCTGCAGCTCTGTTCTATACTATGCCCATGGGATCAATGGTTTCTGACCAAACTTTGTGTCGTCCCAGCTATAAACACTAGTTAATGGTTAGCTCATGGAAGACTCTATTGAGTCAGTCTCAACAGCTGGACCCACTGAGGGTGCACACCATGAAGTGGACCTCCCAGGCTCTTAACTGAGAACCCTCCCTTCCAAACTTAGGGAGGGGACTGGCCCCAAATCTGAGCAACTGGTCAGTTTAAAGATAGCTCTCAAGTGTATTCTATGACCTGATGCATGTATCTCTCCTCAGAGTTCAGGGCTTTCCTTGGGGAGTGGACCTACCTGCTCTGGAAGCCTGTGACGCTCTATTTTACAGACTAAAGAGACTGGTTCTAGGCTGAGGCTCCCAACAAAACCCACAGGGAGGTTCCTGTTGTCCCCTGACCCTGCTATGTCAGGATGGCCAGTTCATCCTGCTTTCTCCATCTCCAAGAAGGGCTTTACCGAATGCCTAAGTGTTTACCACAAAGGTTACCTAGACTTAGCAACAAAGAGTAACTTCTAGGGTTGGAGAGATGGCTCAGCAGCAGTTTAAAGCACTTGATGCTCTTGCAGAGGACCTGGGTTCTATTCCCAGCACCCACTTGATGGCTCACAATCATCCATAACTCCAGTTCCAGGGGATCTGATGCCCTCTCTGACCAGTGCGGGCACCAGATGTGCATATGGTATATAAACATGCATGTGGGAAAAACACTAATATACCCCAAAAATAAATCTAAAAGAACTTCTAAGAAATAGGTTAACTTCTAAAAGAAAGGCACTAAATAAGGAAATGGGTATGCCGTGTGAATTGGGTCATGCCCTGTGTCAGGATGCGTCAATCAGCAGTGGCTCACACAGGTGCAGAGGAGCTAGGTGTGTGGAAGGCATTCGTGCCATCCAAGTGTGGGTAACTCAGTGCTCCATCATGAGGTTTGCATCTTGATGAAATTGCTTAGTGATGGCTTTCTCAGAGGACGTCCTCATCATTAAGCAAAGCAAGACTACAATTACCTGTTGGAAAAGATTAACCAGAAGCCAGTTCAAAGTGACTAAAATCCAAATAAAAAGGCATATAGTCCACCAGAATCTATCCATTCCATGTAAGAATCATCCCCAGGATACTGTCACTCTCAACTCCATACCCAATGCAGAACTGTTTATAAAATGTTCTTATTTTGTAAAATTTAACAATCTTATTATTCCAGAAGTGTAGGGGACAACTTAAAATAGTGCTCCTCACTCTTGAATATGTTGTGTGCACTCTGAACCACAAGGGAATCTTGTTACAAATGTCTTTGGGCCCAGCAGGTCTGGGGACGCCTGTCAGTTAGCTGTCCAGCACTGTAACAGATATGTGAGGTAAATCAAATTACCAAGAAAAATAAAAGAATTTATTTGGCTCATAGTTTTGTAGGTTGCAACCCATGACTGGCAGTACCCATTGTTTTAGACTTTAGTCACAGTGTCACAATAGAGACTCATGGCACAGAAAGGTTACTTGCCACATGATGGGGATGGGGGCACTGGGTCCCACAATCCCCTTCAAGGTGTGCTGGCAATGACCAGCTGATCTCCCACTAGGCTCCACCTCTTCCAGTTTCCTCCATCTCCCAGCAGCACCATGTTCATGGACTTGAAATTCTGCATGCCTAAGAATTGTCAGCCCATACCACACTGCTGATCCTAGCCGTCTACCTGACACAGGGCATTTACGGCCCAACCATCTAACTTCCCACAGGCACCGAAGTATCTACGGCCTCTTTCTTGTCTTGCTGTGGTTTTCTAGAGAGACAGAACTCAGAGGGAGGCAGAGAGCACAGCTAGGTTTGGGCTGTGAAGAGATAGGCCTTGGCCGTCCCTGGAGGTTTTAGGTTCCCTTTCCACATCTTGTGTCTACACTGGAGCTGGAGTGGGGGTGTTCCAACTCCCACCATGCTAGCATTTCTGTTTAGGTAAGCCACAACTTGAACTCCAAATGGCACTGGCATCCTCTCAGGGGGCAGGCAGTCAGGTACACCCTCCTGAGGGCTGGTGAACTCCGGGCATCTGGAGAAGGCCAGCTGTTCTTTATCAGTCTTTATTCCCCTTTCTGAGCGAACACTCAGGTGAGAAGTGCAGTATCAAATAGATCCCTTTGCCCAACAATGGCTTCTAAAGTCCCCTGCCACTCCACCACATCATCTACCGAAGACAAAGCCACATTTTACAGAAAAAGATAACAGGTCACAAATAGAGCAGCATGGAGGAGAAACAGATGGGGCCATGTGCTTTGGTTGGAGGTCGTCTCATTTCTGAGAGTACTCTCCCTGGCATCTCTAGACAGCTGTGATTTAAGGGCCGGTATAACGTATTTTACTTCAGAATAACTAAGATTTAAATGGTCTCCATATTTTAAGAAAACAGGACAAGAATGGGAGGGGGGGGGCTGCGTAGTTCCCTCTACATATCCTGTTACCCCGACAACCTGATGAAGCAGCTGCTCAGGGTTCAGAATGCAACGTTCCCTTCTTTGTAACTCCAGCTTGTGTAAGCTCAGTACACAAACCTAAAGGCACTGCAAGTGACCCCTTGAAAACCGACATCTCCTCTCCTGGAAGCAGAGCTCCCAGCCACATCTTTAGACAGCATCTCATAGAAATGCCAGATGTTCGGCATTAGCACCATTCCAACCCATGCCTTTTGTGCAGAAAACGGGACCTCTGGCTTAAGTCAGCCTCTCCGAAGCTGCAGCTCAGCTTAATTTTTAGGATGTTTCACTTGTCATCGAGTCTGAGATCTGAGTGATCTAACCGTGGGAGGGGAGTTGAGTCATGGAAACAAGTGATTTATTTATTCAGCAATCTCTGGTGGGGCAGAGGCTTACTTGGTCATGCTTGGATCTGCCAGCACTCCCCTAGCCCAGCACGTGGCCCAGCACACGGCCCAGCACATGGCTCGGCCCAGGTGCTCAGCAGAATAATGGAAGCTGCCTCTGCAGCATGGTGCAGTGAAACTGTTCCAATGTGAGCACAGGTCTTATGCTGTCTGTGTCTGTACTCTGCCTCTTTTACTTCTTTCCCTCTGACAGTTGAACACTGCTCTGTTTTCTGGTTGTTGGTTTTTCAGGCACTGTGACCCTGGGTGGCCTGGTGAAACGGCACTAAAAGAAGGATGGTGTCCCTTGTACTGTGGGGGTTTGCGGACCAGATGTGCCTGGAAGGAGGTGAAGTCATAGTACACCCCTTAACTGAGAAGTGTAGAGAAATGAAGGCACTCCAGGGATTCAGCGTGGTTGGAGGTGGCAAGGCAGGAGGATATCCTCTGGCAAAACTCTTGTTGCCATTGAAAAGATAACACACAGCGACCAACTAGATACATCCAAGAAAAAAATCAAGAGGCAATCAGAAAAAGAGCCCTGAGCAGAGTTTAAGAAGACTGGGGCTGGGAACATGGCTCCAGTCAATAAAATACTCACCACTCAAGCAAGAGGACCCAAGCGTGATTGCCAGAGACCACTTGTAAAAAGAAATAAAGAAGAAAGGAAAAGCTGGTGAATGGCACACAGGATCCCAATGCTGGGAGAGAGACAGACTTGCTGGCCAGCCAGACTAGCCAATCAGCAAGCTCCAAGTTCGGTGAGCCCCATGAGAAACTGTATTTCAAAAAATAATGTGGTGGTGCATACCTTTAATGCCAGCACTTGGGAGGCATAGAAGATTTCAGAGAGTTTGAGGGCAGCCTGAACAACATAATGAGATGCTAGCCAACCAGGGTTGCCATGTAAGACCCTGACTCAAAGATAAATAAATAGGGACTAAAGAGATGTCTCAGCAGATAAGAGTACTTTCTGCTCTTGTAAAGGACCCAGGTTTAGTTCCCAGCATCCATGCTGAGGTTTGCATTCATCTATAACTCTAGATCCATGGGATTCAATGCCTTCTTTTGGCTTCTGGACACTAGCATGTACATAGTACGCACATATACTTACAGGTAAAACACTCATGCACATAAAATAAAAATAAAATCTTTAAACAAGAGAAATAAAGTGAAGAACACTAAAGAAGAAACTTGATGTTGACCTCTGGCACAACACACACACACACACACACACACACACACACACACACACACACACACCACACACAACACACACAGTTTGTTGAGAAGATTGTTCCTTTTTTTTTTTTTTTTTTTTTGAGACAGGGTTTCTCTGTGTAGTCCTAGCTGTCTTGTAACTTGTTCTGTAGACCAGGCTGGCTCTGTAGACCAGGCTGGCCTCAAACTCAGAGATCCACCTGCCTCTACCTCCCAAGTGCTGGGATTAAAGCTGTGCACTGCCACACCTGACACTTTTGGATGTATTTATTCACTATTAACTACATATGAATTGCTATGTATGGGTTACAATATAATAAAAAAATTTAAATGTTTTAAATTATATAAATAATAAAATGGGCTCAATCCCTGTACCTCTTCTTTCCTGTTTTCCACAGGAAACAGAAATGTCTGGGCTTCCTGACAGACCCTGGCCCACATCCCACCCCCACCAGCATTCATTAGCCACACCTATGCTGTGGTCTGGGGTTTATTGGGCCACCCAGAGCCTCCTGGATGGTGACCATAACTGCATCTGACTACTCCAAGAAACTGTGTTCACCTGGAAATCTGTCTTGGCCCTGGTTGTAAAGACTGATTCATCTCCAGCTACCTCTTCCTAAACTCATCTCTCCCGAGTCCCCTGTCCACCAGCCCACACTGACAATGGGTGACAGACAGAGGCTTGAGGGTAGGCCTCCTGGGACGAGCCTACCACCCTCCCAGTTGAGGAGTAATCAATCTTTTCTATGTTCCCAGAGGTTTGCCTATGAAGCTGTAGCTGGGTTGGGCTGTGTGGTGGTATGGGTGGGAGTGTCTAGGTGACAGCTCCCTGCTGCAATAAGGCTTTGATTAGTCACACCCTATGATAGACAGAAAGCTCCACTCATTATTTCACCTGCATAGCTCAAGGAGTAGGCCTGGAGATCTGATTGAGCTGACTCTCACCACCTGCAAAGGTCTCATCAGACTCCAGTGGAGTAGTCAGGGATGGTGGGCGCTAGGCTAGCTCTCCCTGGACCAGCTATAGTATTCCACCTGAGCTCGTATATACCATTCCCCAGAGTCCTTGAGAGATTTCTCCTTCATTCTGGCAGTGCAGGGCTTTCCTGCCAGTCTTGTTTCAGGCCATGGCTGATGTCACTCTGATATTTAAATGGTGAGAACGTGCAGGCACCCCCACCCTGGGTGCTCCCCTGAAGTTCTGGGTTACTCATACCTTTTTAATGCCATACTCGAAAGCCTGTTTAGCCAGACGGCCAGGCCCGTCCACTGTCTTCCCGTCGTCATCTGGCCCCCAACTGGCGCTGTAAATGTCAATGTAGTTGGGTCTGATGCCCAAGGACTTGGCCTCAACCACATCAGTCACATCACCGTCCAGCATCCGGATGCCTGGAAGCATAGGGGGAGGCTCACTGTCAGTGCTGGGGAGTCTGAGCATACAGTGAAGGACCCCAAGACCAAGAAGTCTGCAATGCCCAGGAGACTCAGGAGGTTTATGCCAGGACACCATGCCACTAGGCTCCCAGAAGGTGTTCGTGCTCGCTGGCTTTATGCCATTTTGATACAAGCTATAGTCATTTTGGAAGAGGAACACTCAATTGAGAAAATGCCCCCACCAGACCAGCCTGTGGACAAGCCCCTGGGTCATTTTCTTGATCAATGATTGATGTTGGAGGGCCCAGCCCACTGCTAGGGATGCCACCCCTGGGCAGGTGATCCTGGGTGTATAAAACAGCAGGTTCAGTAAACAATGGTTGCCTTTGATGAGCAAGCCAGTGAGCAGTATTCCTCCATGGTCCCTGCATAAGTTCCTGCCTCAAGGCTCCTGCCCTGCTTGAGTTCCTTCCCTGACTTCCCTTAGTGATAGATACACCTGAGGAATAAACTCTTTCCTCCCCACGATGCTTTTGGTTATGGTGTTTTAATAACCATCAAACTTAGACAGTTTCTATTCCAACTAGTCCTGAAACATTCTGGTCTGAGGGTGGAAGGGCCCATCTGGTCTGAACTGGTTTGGGGTACCTATGCAGTCAGACAAAACTATTTCTTCAAGTGAACTTTGAGGGAGAATTTTCTATTTACCATCTTATGCCTATGCATAATCAAGACTGCATACAATTAATGCTCAGAGACCAAAGGCCTGGGTAAACTAAGCCTGCCAATCCAAACAGAAACCCCTCATTACACCCTTAGTAACCAACTCTTCCTTCTCTTTAACCCCATAAAAGGTAGCCCCCTGAGTACTCCCACTCACATGGCCCACTGACAGTCTTGATACCATGTTTCTTTCTAATTGTACTATAGTTTTGCTTTATTAGTTTCCTTGATACTGTACAAGCTGTGTGGGCTTTTAGTTCATTTTGAATGAGAAGCCAAGAAACACCAATAATACCTCCTTGAGGGTCTCCAGGGCGTGCTGGAACTGGGCTGTGTGTGTGTGAGGGCCATACCTTCCATGGAAACATATTCTACATCTTAGAACTACTTAAGATGTCATAGAAAAGCACATCTTATACTCTTTGATGGAAGCTAAATAAACACAGAAATAACCAATGATAGTACTTTGGTCAGTTTCTTCTAATATTTTTCTTTGCCTGAAGCATACACTTTCATCCCAAATCTTTTCCTTTTTAAAAAACTGAACTTCATGTGAACTGCTCCCCTGTGTGATTAAGGATATTTTCAAAGCATGGTTATTAATGGTCATGCACTCTGACCCTGTACACGCCAGACCCAGGCAGCCCTTCCTCTGCGGCTCACCTCATCATGGAGGGGCTCTGTACCTTTCCCGTACTAGGCCTCCATTGGATCTCCAGGCACTGAAATTCTGACTATAACAGACATTCATTCACAGATAGAGAGACAGATGAGTCACTTCTGTGTCCATGAGTTCTGTACCCACAGACTCAACCCAAAACACAGCTAAAGAATACCTAGGAGCAGCCCCCTCACAAAGCCCAATTGTTTTCTGTATTGTACTGGGATAGACTTTTTTTTCAATAAACAACTATACACAGTGTTAATACTGTATTATATATTATGCATTATCTAGAGACAATTTCATGTATACAGGAGGATGTGCGCAGGCTCTTTGCAAATGCTACATCATTTCATATAAAGGACTTTAGCCCGAGCACTTTGTTATCTCTGTGGGTTCTGGTGCCAGTCCCTGTGGACACCTTAGGTCTACTGTAGAACCTCACACTGAAGTCTGGAGCTGGTTCCCAGTGCAAGCAGGAGCAGCCACAAGAAGCAGAGGTCGCAGGGACAAACACCTCATGTGAATTAAGCCCCATTGTCCTACTTCACTGTACTCATGGACATCCTGATGTCACTCTGCTTCTGATGACTAGCTGCCAAGCCCAGAACCTTAATATATGCCTCCAATTTTCTTGCCTTACATCTTCTTGCTTAGGAGCACACGGGTTACAAATAACTCGATATACTTTATCATTTACCAAGGTGAGACATTCTTCCCTGTGTGGAATTGAAAGATTTAGTAATCCTTCTCTTTAACCAGTTTTTAAAGGTCAGGTTCCTCTAAGGTTTTCTCTGTACCATCTGCCCTGAAGTTCCCAAGCCATAAGCAAGAGGGTCAATGCAGGCATCATTGTGGGGGATCCTTGGGAGGTTGTATAGTGTAGTTGGCAATGCAGTAAGGGCAGGATGGCTGCTCTGGGGTACAGTAGCATGGCCTTATACTTAAGTGGGACACCGGGATTAACTGAAAACATCTGCTCTGAAGGTATGGGAATTCTACTCAAAATCAGTGTCAGAGAGAATTACTGATGATGATGATAATAATAATAATAATAACAGCAAGACTCAGGTGCTGAGGATCTCAGAAGTCCAACAGTGGTACCCAGAGCCACCTAAGATGTCAGTCAGGTGGTACAGGCAACAATGGGGGATCAGGACGGAGTCACATCACAGGAAAAGCCTGTCCATCAAAGCTTGAAGGCCTCCAAAATGAGCAGCAGGGATGGATTTCAGCTTAGCACCATCTGCCTTCTCTTTGGCTCTCCATCTACTTCCTTCTACCCATTATGCTACAGCTACCTGAAACACCATGACCAGCCATGCACAGAGACTTAGACATCACGACACCATGCCACCTGCTCCTGGGAGGGGAGGCCCTCATTGCAGCATGCCTGCCCTGGCCAGCAGACACAAGGATGTGCCATGGCTGGGAGCCCTGCTCTGGCTGCCAGCTGTGACCAGATAGGGATCCCAGAAGTTCTTTCATGGTACAAGTCTTGGTTTTCTGTCTAAGGCTGTGTTGGAAGTCATCTGTTCTATGGGTTGCCAAATGAAGGAAAAAGTTCTGGCACACAGGAAGCACTTAATATGCTTGACTTGATGCCACTGAGCTTCAGTTTTCCTACCTGTAAAAAATGGGCATAATTTCAATAACTTCTTTCCTGATTTTCTAAAGACACACCAATGCTGTCTATGCAGGGGAACATTTGCAAACCTGCTAATTATAAAGCCTAAGGAAACAATGGCTCCTATTAGCCTTCCATGTAATGCAAGCAAGAGGGTGAGACACAGAGAGTGGGTGGTCCTACACATGTTTACTTTTCTCACCCTGCTACTTGAAGGAAATTGCTTAGAATTTTGGGTTATTCATTCCCCTGTCTTTTAAACATTATGGTCTTATAACTGTGTATATATTTACATAGCATAGTATTCACTCTTGCCCATCCTGGGAATTAATCCCTTGTGGATTATATAAAGTTTCTCATCTTGTATTCAACATATATATATATATATATATATATATATATATATATATATATATATTTAATTCTGGAGATTGAACTCAGGACCTTGTATGTAGAAAGTATTCTATCACTAAGCCATGCCCCTTAATGCTAAATGCTCATTTCCTTTTGAAGTTCCTAGTCATTATGAAGCCCAAGCCTCCCCTGGGCTTGTGGACATCTATCCATTCTTTCATAGGCAGGGCAGAGCCCCCCCCCCCACCAAACATCCCAGTAGGGCACACATGCACTGTGACACTGGCTCATTGTATTTTCTCCTTTTGGGGTTCTGGGTAGAAGAATTGTGATGGCCATGAGGTACCATTCTTCTCCAGGCTCTGGTCTGCACACCCAACATTTCTTAGTCCCATGGTGGTTTAGGTTCCCGAGTGTACCTGCCCTCAGTGGGGATTTAATGAGGTCTCATAGAACCCTGCTTAGTTCTCAAGAGAGGAGACTGTGACAAAAGAGAAGGACTACCATTGAATTGCTCTTCGGCTTCTACTCTTCTCCGCCTTCTGTTCTTCCTCCTTCAGTCCCTTCCTCTTGCAGATGCTCCTGCTGTGATTCTATCTGCTGCCATGTGATTGATATAGCCAAGGGGAACCCTACAGAGCCAGCACTGTGCTGACCCAACTGCAAGCCTCCAAAACTGAGAGCTAAAGAAAACCCCTGTTTATAAGTTACTCATCCTCAGATATTTTGTTACAGCAATGGAAAATAAACCAGTATGTCCTGGTTCTCAGTGCTGCTGCATAAATGGAAGACTAATCCTTGTGCCTTTAAAGTTAGCAGCAGACTCTCTAGGTCAAGAGAGCTCACTGGTCACAAGGGTGGCCAAAGCCAAGTCTGTGGTTCTAGTGCTGACATGGAACCTGCTATTCTAAGGCTTTTCATACCAGTTATAGATGGTGAGATGCCTATTTCTAAATGAGAAGAATGGGATGCCAGGAGCCATCCAAAAATACACAAGAACACACAGGCAGAGTGGTTCCCAACAGCTCTCACAATGCTCTCCATCTTGAAGGGGTTGACTGGCGGGTGAGAAGGAAGTGTTGAGTGCTGAGTTTTTAACAGTGCATCCATTTCCCCAGCACTGACAGTTGCCAACAGAAAAAAGGTAAATATTTTCAGTAGAAACCTGCTGTTCCACCATTAGCTTCAAACGTGAATGGCTCTCTGCAAATGCCAGGGGGGTGGGGGTGGGGTGGGGAAACAGCCATCATTTCTCTAATGAAATAAAGAAAGGCCCATTTACTACAAATTGCTAAGGACAAAAATAACCTGGACAGATCATTTGGACGGCAAATTAACTCCTGCTGTTAGCTTGCTACTGGGTTGCTTTCCTGCGGGTGGGGTCAGAGCACATGACTGCACATAAACACAGTTGACCCCTCTACTCTGACGGTGAGTCTGGGGGTTCCACGTAGAGGAGTAGGTAGATAAGGTGGTTGAGCCTGGGCAACTACGTGTGTGAGTGGAAAAGGAGACTGCTATTGAGAGTCAAGACAATTCCAGCTGCCCCTACAAGTCCATCCTGGGGAGCATTGGACAGGCCTGTGTCCCTTCAATAATGCACACAGTCCCATTAGATTGCCTAAACCTAGCAGTTTAAATGCCCCAGGGAAACCTGGCTGAAATCAATGATTCTAGATGTCTCTTAGTAAAAGTTAAAAGAAAACGCCAGTTTTCTCATAGCGATCCATCCTTCTTCCCTGTTTCTGATTTATGTCGTGACTTTCTGAACAACTAGCTTGTGTAAGGCAAGGCAAACACAGCCACACGCAGCTGGCGCTATGAAGAGCACAAGATGTAGCATTTGCCCTGAAAACTACTTTCTGAGGGAGTTCAACATGAAAAGGAAGAAAAAGAACAAAACACACACACACACACACACACACACACACACACATACACACACACACACACACACACACACACACACACACACACACACACACACACACACACACAGAGCACACACAGCACCGGCCCCATAGGAGAAGTCAGCCATCCATCTTGCGTGACTGTTTGCTAATGTCTGGAGGAAGGCAGGGGAGCTGCCATGCTAGGCCCACTTTTGTTTATTGAGCAGTAATGTATTTTTGCCTTTAGCAAATGAGTGGCAACGCAAGAGCGATGAACAGCGGCAAGGAAAATGAGATTGTAGCTTCCAGAGTGTGACAAATAGTCCCCCTCAACAAATCCAACTCATTAATCCTGAGTTTGTTTCAGTAAATCCACAGAGAAATGTTTGCTGTTTGTTTGTCTGTTTTCCAGCAGAAACCATAGTTCATTTTATTCCATGAGCAGTCATGCACGGAGAGTTTCAACAGTTGTTAAAACTGCCACAAGTGAGACTGGAGAGATGGCTCAGCAGTAAAGAGCACTGGCTGGCTTCTCAGACAACGTAGGTCTGGTTGCCAGCAGCCACATGCTGGCCCACAATTGCCTGTAATTCTACTTATAGAGGATCGATGCCCTCTTTTAGCTTCTACAAGCACCAGGCACACGCATGCTGTACATACGTACATACATGCAGGCAAACACACACACATAGAAAAAAATATTTTTTAATATCCACAAATCTGCAAAACTATCAAGTCTCATAATCTCCTTAGAGCCTTTTAGTCTCTAAATATGCCCCACCTGACAGCCTTTTTCCAAGGCCCTGGGAAGCTGAGGTCTACAGAGCTGAGGGCAAGACACACCTAGAGTCTGCCATTGTCCCAGGAGGTACATGAGTGTGGTGGATCATCAGAAAGCCAGGTCTCTCTCAGCCTCCCATGCTATTCCTGATCTCACAACACCACATTCCATCTCCTCCCAGAGATGCTCAGCTGCAAACCACTGCATACCATGTGCATGCACCCATGAACTTCAAGCCTGCACTGACAAGATGAGGCTCATCTCCAAGTAGGTTCTCATGTTAAGTGTCTTCTGACATATTGACACTTGGGGGGTCTTGCTAACCCTGAAGAGCTTCCCTCTTCTGCCTTGACTAACTTCCAGACATAATAAACGACTCATATAGAAAAGTATGTCTTTCACGGGAAAATCAAGCAATTCAGTCTCTACCTACAAGTTCCTTTACTGAGCCCTTGTCAATAAGACAAGGTGTTCTCACCCTAAGCATTCCAGGGGAGGTGGCATTAGCAGATGACTAGGAACATCTCATGTGGCCAGTTCCAGCCTGCTCTCCTCGACTCACCTTGCCTTCCTCATGGAAACGACAACAAATCTTCTGCTTTGCCTTGCTCCTCTGAGTCCTGACCAACCTTGGAGCGTCCCCAGGAGGCTGGTCTGGTGTGATGTGGCCTGTCCTCTTGGGAGCTGTGAGTCACAAGCTACCCTTTCAATCAATAGCAGTCACCTGCTCATCAGATGGCCTTGCTGAACCTAAGTTATAACACAAACTATACTCCCTTTTCATAAATGGATCCTGTTGATGTCTCAGAGAAGGCTAGAAAAGCCACTGCAAGTGTCTAAAGCAGTGGTTCTCAACCTTCCTAATGCTGTGACCCTTTAATACAGCTCCTCATGTTGTGGTGACCCCCGACCATTCAGTTATTTTGTTGCTACTTCCTAACTGTAATTTTGCTACTGTTGTGAATTGTAATATAAATATCTGACAGGCAACTCCCAAGGGGTCGTGACCCACAGGTTGAGAAACACTGGTCTGGAGAGAGCTGATGTCTGCACTGACACTTTCACAGTGCCCACCATGGGGAATGAGGGCTAGGATCATAAGTGAATTTTCTAGAGACTTAGGAATTCAGCAAGAGCTGGAAGTTCGGGGCACAGGGCAGACCGCAAGACCCAGGGCCACACAGGATACCCACCTAAATGCACCACAGGCAAGGACAGCAAGGAACCCCAACAGGGGGTGTGGCTGAGACAGGGACAAGCAACTCATACCCTGAGATGGCCTCTGAAGGCGGCAAAGAGGCAGTGGAAATAAGACATTGGGCATCATCAAACCTGTGACCCCTGGAGCTAAGCCTGAAGCTCTGCTGGAGTCTGTCCTTCTGGGGGTCACCAGGTATGAAGATTCTCCTCAGCTTTGGGGGGATTATCTCAGGAACCCTGACCTGGGCAGCCCATGGGTGTCTGGGAGCCAGCCTCACCTGTCCTATAGAGAGAGCTGTCTGGGGAGGGTGTGACCACCAGGGTTTATCTACCTCCTCCTTCCCAGGAGCCTCCTGATATGTCTAAGAATTTCAGGCTCAGCAGCAGGCACTTCAGACAAGAAAAGGTGGGAGGAGAGGCAGGGAAGTGGGAACCCCTCTTCCTTGACAGCACTGGCTCCCACATTCCCCAAATCTCCCAAACCTCCTGTGCATTTTAAATCCTTCTGCTTTGAAGATTAATCTGGAGCTTAATCGGTTCCCTTAAAATGCTCACAAGCCTAAACTGCTTAATGGAAGCGCTAATGAGACTGAATTCTGTGACTCAAAATTAACATAATTAACCAATTTATGGGCACAGATTAATTTAGTTGTTATGTACTTAACATTTCATGTTTATGAAAGGAAAAAAAAACCATCATTTAGTTCCCAATCAAAATATAGAGCGGAAACACCAACAGAAATCTGTTGCTGTTTACCCTTCCTTCCCCGAAGACAAGTAAACACAGAAGAAACTGCACACAGTCAGTGAACACAGCAGGAACTACACACAGTCAGTAAATACAGCAGAAACAACTGCACACAGTCAGTAGACAGCAGAAACTACACACGGTCAATGGAGGCCAAGCATGGGACACGGCTTTAAAGTGCCAGTCAAACTTTGGGGTCCTGTAGTTCTCTTCTGCTCTGTACTCTTGAGCCACCAACTCTTGAGCAATCTGGGGGAACCAGTCCCTCCAGCTAGTGATGTTTCTCAGAAGCAGAGAGACCCTGAACTGTGTGCCTTACTGTAGCCCTCTTTCCTTAAGAAATCTGGGTCTTATTAAGCAAGAGCACAGGCAAGGTGCTGGTCAAAGCCTGCCACACATTACTGAGCATTCTGACAGCTAAGTCAGTTTAGGCCCAAGCTGCACCTGTGTCCCCAGAGAGTTTATGTCAGAGGATGCTGAATGGGGAATGTGACCCCATCCTGTAGGCTTAAATCCTCAGAGTTAAGTCTGAGTGGGGCCTTTGCATTCTGCAGACACTCACAGGATGGGCTATGCCCGGGGGATCTGGACTGGGCGGTAAACTGCTGCTGGAAGGGTGCAGCAAAGTCGCCCACACCAATGCCAACTGATAGCAGGTGCAACAAGAGGGAAGAAGCATTGCAAAACCAAAAACAAGCAAAAAACAGAAACAAAACAAGGAGATCCCCGTGTATGCCGGATTATTTTAAAATAAAATGAACAATTTATAAAAATAAAATTAAAAATAAAAATCTGAAAGAAGGCTAACAAGCGAGAGAGGAGAGATGCTAAGTGAGCAAGGAAGCTGAGAAGGAGATCGGCTCCCCTTCCTGCTTCCTTCCTACGCTGTCCCATTATCATTTTTCAGCTTGGGAGGAAGAAGAAAAGTCATGTTTTGTTGGGAAGGAATGTAAGCAACAATGTTCTTGCACACAGCACGAGGACTTCCCTTCTGTTTCTAGCCACTGGGCTAGCTCAGTGGCAGCCGACCTTAGCGTGTCACTTACTATGCCCTAACATCAAAGAGCTAGGATAGCAAAGGCAAAACCTAGCCTTCAGGTTATCAGGCCTGGGCTCACCTGTTTCCTTTGCCTCTCAGCAACGACATGACCCTGGAGGTGACAATTCACCTCCCTGCTCAGTTGCGTTTCTGGTGGTGTGAAATGGCCATGATAACACCAACTCAGGAATCCTTCTGAGGATCAGATGTAGAGGCAGAATGCTGAAGAGTTTGGTGTAGCACTCACAACTAAAAGCAGTCAGCAATGGCTACTACTGTTGTGATAATTGATAATAAAGATAAAATCCTAAGGAGACTGAAGCAAGCAGAAAGTGAACTGAACATACAGCCTCCCTTTCCTCAAGGTCCAAATCCCCAGGACTTAAAACATGAGAAGGAAAAGAACAACTCTGGAATAGGCATGCCAGGTGTTCAGAGGAACTGAGACAGCACAGATGAGATGCAGGTAGCAGGGGAAAACACCCTGCTACAAGTCTGCTTGGAGGAGATTAATTCCACAAGAGCTCAAACCCTAGGCCTGGGAGCTAGCTAGGTCAGCAGGGATCCCCAGCAAGCATCCAGCAGGACAGCTGCCTCCCAGCAGGCTGAGCCTGCAGCAGCACAGGACTCATCAGAGATGAATCAAGTGAGAGATGGTGGTAGGCCAGAGAGAAGGGATGATGTCCTGAGTCTAGGTAGCTCACCCAGCACCCTTTCAAAAGGATGGTCCTTCCTGCATGAGGTACCTGTTTTCTCCCATCACAGGCAGACCCTGCCAGGAGACTGATAATCACTCACAGCCAAGAAGATTTGTGAGTACAATTGTGAGTGCACAACCAAAACCAGCAAATATCTGAAGAAAGCCAAACATCAAATTGGAAAGTAACACAGCTAGAAGTCATAGCTCATGCCCACCATCCAAGCATTGCAGAGCCCAAGGAAGAAGGATGCAGAGTCTGGAGCCAGCATGGGCAACACAGCAGGATTCTGTCTCCAAAGAAACTGTACAAGCCAGATGGTTCCCCCAAAGACAGAGATAAGAGAGTGCATGCAGGCAGGGGGCCTCCAAAATAAGTATCAGTATGCACAAAATGATGCAAGATGTCATAGTATTTGTCAAAATCAGCTAGAGCTCTCCTGTTTCCAGGAAGATGGGACAGACATTATTCACTCCATTCTTCTTGCTTCATAAAGCCCAACCCTGGAGATGGTGCATGAAACAAACAGGGGAACTCAGAAAGGCAGACAGGCAGGCAGACTGGTTTGGGATCTTGTTCTGTTAAGAATGACATGGTAGTGGGATCTTGTCTCATCTCCCTCATCCTCCTCCTTGAATTTTAATTTACATGTATGGGTGTGTAGGGGAAACTGTAGCCACGCAAGCATGGTCAGACACACTTGTAGCAAGCCCCTAAGTAGGTGTGGCTACAGCTTCCCCTACATGGGTGTTTTGCCTGCATGTATGCCTTGTATACTATGTGCGTGCGGGACCCCCAGAAGTAAGAAGAGGGCATTGTATCTCCATGGGACTGGAGGTACAGATGGTTGTGAGCCACCATGCAGGTGCTGGGAATCAGATCCACATCTCCCCGAAGAGCAGCCAATGTTTTTAACCACTGGGCCATCATTCCAACCCCATTGTATCTTCTTTTTATGTGTGTTTTGTTATTTTGTGACAGAGTCTTGCTGAGACCGGATAGAAAGATGGAAAGTTATGGGCGCATGATGCAAGAACAAGGAGGGGGCGGGGCTTGGAATGTCCTTACAGTAGCTGTGGTCTGGATTCTCATACTCCTCACTCAAGAATCTGGCTGAAGCTTTCACCAGCTGAGACTCAAGAATTACAACACAGTCAACAATATTTGCCTAAGGCTTTCTCCCTTCCCAACTGTGAACCCACAATTTTCTAGGAATCTCATGAGAAAGCCACTTACAGTAAAATGACGCGTCCTAACCCTAGTGGCTTCTGGTTTTATTTTATTAGATTGTAATCCCATATGAGGCATCTCCAAAGCTTCCCTATAACCCTATTTATCCAAAAGGAGTGGGAAAAAAATCTTGGTAACCCTTCAAGATGTAACATGGGAGCCACCAAAATAGTGCACTACTCCTCAGCCACATAAGGGCAACTCTCCCTTGAGACGTGACAACCAGGCTGGCACAGGACAACTCTTACCTGAGAAGCCCAGACTTGTCTATTCTTTCCCTAGGAGACTTTCTATTTTTAATAAACTCTACCTTTTTCCATATTAGTTTATCCTGAAAAATCCTTTCCCCAGCATGGCCAAGAATTTGGTTTTGACAGAGTAGAGAACTCTGAAAAAGGACTTCCCAGCCTGCTTGGATGACAGTGTGGAGCAGTGTCTGTACCCCTGCTGCCACTGACACTGCTATGTGTGTCAGGCTGGCCTTGAACTCTCCACCCTCCTGCTGCAGCTTCTCAGGGGCTAGGATTATAAGCATACACTACCACACTCAGATTGTTGTCTTCTATTTTTATCTCATTTAAGCCAGAGTTAGAGATGAAGATAATGGCAGCCCAGAAATATCACTAGAAACAGACAGAAGGGTAAAAAGGAACAAAAGCTTTGTTTCTTCAGGTTAAGTATCAGGAAAAAGGAAGCCTAGTAATCCAACAGGAAACTTTTACCAAAAACAATTGGTTTACCCCAGTCAAATAGCATAGAGAAACTATAGGGCCAGCCCACACAGTTGGGTGGTATGCCTCACCCTCCACCTCTGTGAAGAAGTAACAAGGCCCCTCTCCCCAAGCCAAGCGGTGTTAGAAAATGGCAAGAAGAAAGCAGGGATTCTATCATTCTAGTCACAAACAAAGGAAGGCCTTTTTCATGAAAGCCCACTCTTGACCTCAACCTGGAGACATCCAGGTGCTTTTCTGATCCTCCCTGGAGTTGCCATAGGCAATCTGGTAGGGATTGGCCACAGTCATGACATAGCCCTCATAGTGACATCACTGAAGACACATGGAGAGCAGAGTTCTCAGCATGCTCAGGATCAATGAAGAGAAGCATGGATGCTCACACACACACACCTATGGAAAGAAGCAGCTCCCCCCTCCCCTGCTGGAGCCATGTCAGAGAAAGCTAAGACAGGAGGCTTAAGCAAGGCTAGAGTCTCATCACAAAATGCACAGCTTTCTAATGAAAATCATGTGTCACAGCTCGGTGTGGTGGTGCCTGTCCTTAATCCCAGCACTCCAGAGGCAGAGGCAGGTGGATCTCTGTGAGTTCAAGGCCAGCTTGGTCTACAGAGTGTGAGCTCCAGGACTGTTACACAGAGAAATCCTGTCTTGAAAAACCAACCCATCCACCCCAAGAAAACCATATATCACATCAAGTACAGGTTTGCAGTGACAGTGATCCAGCTGCAAAGGAATGCCACGGTGGAGCTACAGCTTGTGAAGTGTTAAGAATGTTTCAGCAAGCAACTAGAAACATGCTTGACACAAGTGAGAAAGCATTAACAAAGAAATGGAGATTATTACAGAGAAATGCAAGTATAAGGAAAAACAAGTTGAACCATTAGAACTGAAGGAACTATCATCAAAATGCAAGGCACACAGGAGGGAAAGCATGGATGTCAGACAGACCCATAGGAATCACCCAACCAGAACAACAGGAAGAAAGGACGTGAACTATAACAAAGATCTAATGTTGATGCCACCAGAGTCCATAAAAGGGAGGGCTGAAAAGGTACTTAAAAAAAGTAAAGGTAAAAGTCTACCCAAATTTTCCAAGAGACACAAAATTATAGATGGACTCACCGGGCATTGCATCTCCTCTTGAGTTTTCTGTATCACATTTGATAGCTGAGGCAAAAATATCTGATGTGGTTCTAATATGTATATATTAAGACAGTTATGAATATTATACAGGGGGAGAATAGTGAGGTGTAAAGGGAGGTATAAAAGGGCCATCAAAATACAAAACAAATACACCTCACTCAAGCTCTAAAATAACCATAGTCTGATAAATTATCTGTAGTTTTATACATTAAATCATACTATAGATAAATCAAACTGAAACAAAAACAATATTTAGCCGGTTGTTGGTGGCGCATGCCTTTAATCCCAGCACTTGGGAGGCAGAGACAGATGGATCTCTATGAGTTCCAGGCCAGCCTGGCCTTCAGAGCGAGTGCCAGGATAAGCTCCAAAGCTACCCAGAGAAACCCTGTCTCGAAAAAACAAACAAACAAACAAATCAAAACAATATTTAATCACCCTTCAGGAAGGCAAAGAAAAGGGACAAATAAAATAACAGGAAAAAATATAAATTATCAATCATGGAGTGATCAGATATTAAAAGCAATTACTGCTGTTGCAGGTGACCTGAGTTCAGTTCCCAGCACCCACACCAGGAGGCTCACAACAGCCTGTAACTCCAGCTCCAGGAAATCTGAAAACCTCTTTGGACCCAGATGGGCACTGTATCACATGTATAAATCTACACACAGACACACAGACACACACACACACACACACACACACACACACACACACACACACACACACAGTTTTATAAACTTAAAGATAAGGTTTCCAGACTTAAGCCCTAACAATATTAAATGTAAGTGGTCAAAGTAAAGTAATTGAAAGTCATAGATTGTTTGTGTGGGTTTAAAAATCTATGTGTGGATATATAATCTCTACAAGAAACTTCATGTGAATATAACCAATCTAGGTAGGTTTGAAATTAAATGACAGGGGGAAATTAGATCATACACAAAATCATGAAAAAGGAGCCAGAATGACTATACTAATATCATAGAAAGTAACATTCCAAGTGAAGGTCGGTCGGTGGTGGTACACGCCTTAATCCCAGTACTCGGGATCAGAGGCAGGAAGGGACCAAAGACAGAGAGACCCTTTATCAGCAACACTGATTGGTAAAGACCAAAGGATAATGTTTTGAGATTTGGGTTTGAATTTAAAATCAAAACTCAAGTCAATTTTGTAGAAAGAAAATAAAATCTTTAGATTTCAAAGACTCAGGATGTCTACAATCTGAATAACCATCTGTGTGTATAGCAAACATTCAAAATTAGGTATCAAAGAGTGATTAGGTAAATCATAACATTTAACAAAAATAGCAAGAATTTAAAAATTCATATAAAAGAAAAAGTTAAGGAACAATGGTGATCAAAGAGATAGTCAAATCTTTATAAGAACACATAATTGTTGATATATAATTCAAATTTATTATAAGTAATATAGAGTAAAAATCCTGGATAGGGCGAGGGGCCTGGAGGTGATGGCAAAGGAAAGGAGGGCTATGTTGAGGCTTTATTTTGTTTAGAAGAGCATGAGTGCTGCTGGATGTTAAACACTGAAGAGACATAAACAAACACACATGACTTAGGCTTGTCGTAATCACAAGTAGAACATAGAGATTAAAAAGAAGTAGGCTTGGTATGAGCCTCAGCAGTCAGCGCATTTGCTTAGGATATGTAAGGCTCTAAATTCAATCCCTAGTACCACCAAAATACAAAATAAAACAAAAACCATTTGTATAGAAGAAGACTGAAGAAATTTATATCTATCAAAAAACATGCAAGGCTGTGTGTGAGACAGAATCATATTTATGAAAACAAAGCATAACAGAAATAAATCCAAATATATTTGAAATCGGCATATGTGTGAATATATAACATTCCCTCTTCAAAGAGACTCCGCTTCTGTTTAAAAATTAAATCCAGATACATTCTGATTCCAAAATCAGGGCTAAAAATAATATGATGAAAAAGTGTACAATGAAAGTTACAATAAAACAATCTAGCCAGTGTGTAAATATTAACATTAGTCAAATTACAATTAAAGGCAAAAAAAAGCCAAGACATTATTTTTTTATACCAATTGAAGATCCAATACACTAAGAAGGCATATCTTTTATATAACTTGTTGGTTTTTTTTTTCTTTTATGTAACTTGTAACATAACTGTAAAAGGCATACAGCAGAAACATAAAGAAATTGACAAATCTATGGAGAACCACTGCCTTTCTCAGAAACCGATCAGAGAAATAAAAAGTAAGCCATACTACCAGGCATGAGTTTCTTGATGTGGAGTGAACCCCAAAGCCAATCAGAGAGTAGGTGGTTACCTGCATTACGGTCAAGCCACTATTGCGCAAACATGCACAACTTGACTGACAGTTTGGTACTGAAATTCATAGGATTCACTTCCAGGTGGGATCACTGACACTTTTTCTTCCTCAGTGAGCTGCATAGCCTGTTTCAGCATTGTGAAATCTAGCTAGTAGAGAAGATGTTTCCAGCTCATTATCTGCTTGATTTCTATATATCTTATGCCTGATATGCATGGTCTTCAACATTAGACTATGGAAACTCCTGCCTAATACTTATAAACCTACCTATAAACACATGGCCGGGGAAGTTGTGGGCTCTAGGAGGAACTTTCTGGAGTTGTTTAGCTACTGTTGTTTAGCTAAACTGATATAGTGTCAAGCTGCCTTCTAAATATCTATGACTATACCCAGAGACAAATGCTACTACCCTCGGCGTTAATCAGAGAAGCCCCTCTGCAGTGAATGCAGAGACTCATAGCTTCCCAGGGAGTCAAGAATAAGTGATAGGTTGAGTGCTTTCTTGTAAATAACAATTTTTGCCACCCTCTCTAAAGCTCAAAGAACATCATGGGAGAGAGTGTGGAACACATGTAAGAGGCAAAAGATGGGGGAAGGTCTGCTAAATGCCATCTTCTTGGCATCATGCAGTTAACAGAATCACAAACCACCACTGGGCCTGCACAAGACTGGCCCTGTCAATAATCTGTCATGGATCTGGGAGGGGCTTATGACATGCTATCCCTCCCTGCTACCCGCTACTGAAACATGCTGGAGGAGAGTCATTGTTTTCAGTGGATAGTTTCAAACCCGTGATCACATAAATGTCCCTGGTTAAGTTTAATGGGCCACAGAATAAACCCAAAAGACATGAACGTGGGAAGGGGATTTTTAGGGAGAAGAGTGAGGGGGATGGGAGTGAGATTATTCAGAATGCATTATATATATCAGATATGTATATGTAATATGTGTGTGTGTGTGTGTGTGTGTGTGTGTGTGTGTGTGTGTGTGTGTGTGTGTATGTAGTTGTCAAAAAATTTAACAAATTAAGAAAGTCTCTGGAAATGTTTCATTAAACTGATCAAACACACTGGTGACAAATGCAGATGTCTACAGGCAAGATCAAGGGGCAAAGTGTCCAGTTTTATTAACAAGACCATGACATTGGCGGGGGACTTTCCTTTGAGACAGGAATGGCCACCATGCAGCTGCCAGTAACTGCTGCCTTGAGAGATGAGGCCCTGCATGGCCAAAGCTTCTAGTTTTTCAAGAGTAAGCTCAACTGATGCATATTCTAATTTACACAAAAAATCCTTTGATTTATGAATGCAAGTTCAAAACAAAATGCCTCAGAGCTGGTGGGCAGCCAGACCTGCTAACCTGAGTGGCTTTGACCCCTACAGCAACAGTGAAACATGGGGGGGGGCAAAGAACCAAAGGGATTTATCCAGTGGGAAGTTCCATAAGTTGCTTCTAAGTAACTCCAGGATTAAAGAGAAAACTCTTCAGGTATAACAAGTCGACCCGTAGTCTGTAAGCTTAAGATATCTTTATTCAGATAAACACCAGCCAAACACAAGCCGGAGTGTCCCAAGGGGAGGCAAGTCAGACAGGCCAGAGAAAAGGGCCCCCATGTGCTTTGCAGCCCTTAAAAACCTATCACGAGTCATCCTGACCTCACCTTGACCACACCCTGACAGGCGTGGTCAGGCACACCTGTGGCCAGCTTCTAGCAGGTGTGGCTTACTGTCCCCTACAAAGCTCTAAGCTAAAATTTAAAAAAGTATTCAGACATTGAGTGGCAGGACAGCTCAGTGGAAGAACCTGCAGTCAAGCCCAAAGACCTGAGTTCAATCCCAGGAATTCACAACAGAAAGATAACTGAATCTAGTGTCATCCACCAGCCTCCACGTGTGCACTGCAGCACTCCCATGCCCCCACAACATCACACATACACACAGTTATGATAAATAAAAAAATTAAAACGTATTCAGAAATAAACAGCAGTAACAGCACCGTTTAATCAAGCCAGTGACGGGGGTCAGGGAGAACATGTAGATAATGTTCATTCATTAGGATATAGAAAAGCCTAAACTTAAAAATACTAACAAGTGTTCCTCAAGGAGCTAGGAATAAACAATAATAAAGGTAAGGTAAAGGAACTAAAAGCAAGAAATTCATGAAATATTAACCTTTTATTTAAAAAAACTCCAGTTGTGTGAAGAAGCCCTTTTTTAGAGGAAAGAACAACCTTTCACTCATCAAGGGGAAAAACAGTTATAAAATAAATTCAGGAATAACAACTATAAGCATAGAAAAATACCATTAAACTATGAGAATACATTATGCTTGTCAGACTTGAACCTCTGGAGAAATGAGTGACCACCCAGACGGTGACTATAATCATGCAGAATGACTGGTCAAATCCACTACTATCCCCAAACCAGGCCAGGCCCCAATAAGACAACTGCTTCAGAGCAGGAGAAAGAGAGAGAATTCTCTAACTCATCCCACTAGACCACCCAAACAGGAACTGTGGTCTAATCTATTTTACAAGTATACAAACACACACAAAATATCAACCCTGAATGCAGCAGTGGGTTGAAAGAGCAATACTTGTGATCAAACAGGATTTATTCCAAGAAGGAAAGAAATAATATACTCATGTACTTTATTACATTACACAGACTAAATGGCACATGTCAGGAAGAACACAGTCATCTCCGTAGATGCCTTTTAAAGGAGCGTCTAATACAAATTTAATACTTATTCTTAATCAAAACTTTCAGAAATCCAGAAATAAGATACAGTTGCCTCAATTTGACAGAGGACAACAACGGGAAACTTGCAGAAGATAGCCACAAATGGTTTAATAATACTATTCCTGTATACATCAAATATGACAACAGAACCCACAAACCACAGCCATTCAGTAATTATTATCAGGAGTCCCTATATACTGACAAAAGACAAGAAAAAGAAATGAATTGCCAGTGTTAGAGATGGCCCACCACCATCTACACAGGTGCCTGCTACTTACACATAGAAAAGCCATAAACCTCACAGCATTCAAACAAGGCAGTCAGACACAATCAATGCCTCTCCTATATCCACCTCTGCAATGATTGTAAATATATATTAAATACCAACCTTGACATAAATCTCATTAAGTGTGGAAGTTCTAGAAGGAGAAAGTGATAAAACGTTTTAAGGAAAAACTTTTAAAACAGCCTAAAAACATAGAAACATACCACGATGCTCCATGGGTGGGAAGATTCACCACTGTAAGGGTGTCAATTCTCCCCCAAATTAATTTATACTTTGTCTGCAATACCAGTCAAAACCCCACCAGGAATTCTCATGGAACTCGACAAGAAGATTCTCAAGTTCATCCGGAAGAGGAAATGTGTGAGAATAGCAGGAATATATTATATATATATATATATATATATATATATATATATATATTTATATTTTAAAGAAGGCCTATAAGAGAAAATCTGTCCTATAAGTTAACAGGAAAACTCAAAACTCTCCAAATAATAGTGATGGCATTTATAGGACTTAGAGACAGGGTAAGGGACCATGGGGGGGGGAAGCCTGTGTTATGTACACGGAGGATGTGGGATGGGACAGGCAGTGTGCACACCTGAGCTGAACACCAATCTGTGAGGGATGTCAGCGATTCTCCTTCTTACTATTCACAGGGAAAAAGTCCATAGGAATAGGAGGTAAAAATAAAAGATAATTCCATTAAAGCTCTGGGATAAATTATAGTCCTAAACACTGCATTTTCAGAGGAAACACAGGAGACCAATTATTTTCATGGGCTTTTCTTATGCTGGATCCCAAACTCCAGAGTCACAAAAGGAAGATAAACAAATTTGACATTATTAAAATTTCATCGGGTTTTTATTGGTATGTCACACATAGAAAAAGAACACAAGTCATCCACGTGTAGCTCAAGAACTTTATAAAAAATTAAAGTCTTCTAAAATGAAATACATCAGAGACTATTGGTTAAACACACTGGGGGCTCCCCACTCTAAGTGATATGTCTCTATTGGTCCCTGAGAATATTAATCTCTCCTGAACATAAGTGGCATACTTAATGACAGTATGGCCAGGGGTGCTGGTAACTGGGGGAATTTGTTTCATAATATGCAATTTGGATAGACCCACTATTTTTCCTTTAGTTATTTTTATGTGATAAAACTTAAAAGAAACATACAATTTTACAAAGAAAGTTGGTAAAATTTATTCCATTTGAATAAATAGGCAGTTTTTTCCTTAAGAGCCCAACATGGCCGGGCGTTGGTGGCTCACACCTTTAATCCCAGCACTCGGGAGGCAGAGGCAGACGAATCTCTGTGAGTTCGAGGCCAGCCTGGTCTCCAGAGCAAGTGCCAGGATAGGCTCCAAAGCTACACAGAGAAACCCTGTCTCGAAAAACAAAACAAAAAAACAAACAAACAAACAAAAAAATCCCAACATGGTGATTTTAAACTAAGTCTAAAAATGCTTTGCCACTTTTCTTTTCAAAAGGTGCAACCAATGACCTCTCCCTTTGGAAGTGTTGGTGATGCACTTCTGACAAGTAGAATGTGGCTAATGAGAGAAGTGTGACTTCTAGGACTTGGTCATAAAAGAATCAACTTCAGTGAGGGGAGCTAGCTCCCATGCTATGGGGACACTAAAACCACCCAGGGGAAAGGTATGTACATAGAGGAACCAGCATCCCCAGCACACAGCTGTCAAGAAGTAAAGGTCTCTCACCAACGGCCACATATAGCCCATCTTGAGAGTGGATGCCCCAGTAAAGTGTCAGACCACAGACACAGCCAACAACTTGACTTACATCTTGAAAGAGGGACCCTGAGCCTGAACCATTTAGTGTAGCCATGATCTACTACTTGACAGATATTTACTAAGGAATACACTTTGAGATGATTGTCATGTGACAAATGCTAACAAATGTGTACTCTAGTAGTCTGGAAAAAAAATGAGTT
The DNA here is from genome assembly GCF_003668045.3 of Cricetulus griseus. NCBI lineage: Eukaryota > Metazoa > Chordata > Mammalia > Rodentia > Cricetidae > Cricetulus > Cricetulus griseus. The sequence continues at coordinate 131,344,699 of NC_048596.1, forward strand.
TCGAGTTTTAGTTCTGGTAAGGGGAGAGGAGATCGTAGCAAATCACCTCTTCACAGATAATCACCCCAGACCCTGAGAAACACAAGTGCATTTTTAAGGGCACCAGAAAGCAGCCAGAAGAGGGCAGAAATAGATAGGGATCCAATGGTTTAACAGAGGGAACTAACTATCTTGGGTGTCTACGTTTAGATGGATTTCCTCTACAGGGGCTCTCCCTTTCTCTGCCAAGGCCAGAAGTCAATTGTGACAGGACACAGATTTTGAGAAATTGAAAGCAGTAATCTCAGAAAGGACACAGCTATGGGGGAAAAACATAACGTTCACTCAATCCTTCAGCAACTCCCTGAAATATATATGTCTAGGCAATGTTCGTAAAAACAAAACAAAACAAAACTCTAGGAGGAAGACAACAGGTCCAAACCAGGGCAAGCTGTGCACCAAGCTCTATGACCCTAGGATGCAGGTTTCCACTGAAATACCAAAAAGTCATGGTACAAGAACAAAAATTATATTCCTGACCAAGTCTGTAAGACTATATATAAGTCTCTCAAAATTCAAACTTAAGTCACTGCTATAACAAAATTTTACAGTATTCAGAAAAAACCCAACAGGCTCTAAATTCTACAATATAGATTATTTTTATTGTATAATAAATTTTATTATATAATTATACAATAAAAGTAACTAAACATGCAAATAAAAGAGTATGTGAACCATTGTAAAGAGGGGAATTAATCGTTAGGAACCTAAAAATGACAGGATTACTGGACCTAGTACAGAAGACTCTAGGAACTCTTGCTGCTGGCCCAGAGAGTCTAAGATAAAAGATACTTAGAGTGAAGATGTGGGGAGTCTCGAGGAAGATTTAGAGATGGTTAGAAGAAATAAAGCAAACTGAAAACTTAAGACAGAAAAATACGATAACTGAAACTTTGTAATTAGGTGGAATTAAGAACAGACTGGGAGGCTGAAGAGATGGCTCAGTGGTTAAGAGCACTGCCTGCTCTTCCAAAGGTCTGGAGTTCAATTCCCAGCAACCACATGGTGGCTCACAACCATCTGTAATGGGATTTGGTGCCCTCTTCCTGGCCTGCAGGCATACACACAGGCAGAATACTGTATACATAATAAATAAATAGATCTTTAAAAAAAAAAGAACAGACTGGATACAATAAAAAGAAGTCATACTCAGAGACAGTATCACACTAACCATCTAATTAAAAGCAAACAGACAAAGATTTTCAAATATGAACAGAGCCTCAGTGACCTATGAGGTATGTGCCTGGTAACTGCAACCTCAAAACAAACACCGGCTTTTTTCTGTAAGATATATATACATATGTAAAACATATCTTACAGAATATATATGGAGTGTACTGAGCGACCTCACTGCGAAACACGGCAAACTACATGCTGGAATAATAAGAAGCAAATTACACCAAAGGTCATTATCATCACTGGGAAATAATAATTAGGGAAAGCCTCATCAGGCCTCCACAGGAACAGATCACACAACAGCTGAGGCAGCAGTAAGGTTGGCTCCTGACTCACCAAGAAACAATGGCGGCCAGGAGACCACAGACATATTTAAAACATTGAAAGTAGCACGCTAGAATCCTGTTCAGCACAACTTCCTTCCAAAGTAAAGACAAAGACCACTTTAAGAGCCAGGAGTTCAATCCCTGACATATATGGTGGAAGGAAAGAACCAACTCACACAGGTTTTCCTCTGACCTCTGTATGCATGGACATACCCCCCCACACTAAATTTATTAAGTAGTTTTTATTTAAAAAAGACATTTTCAAATAAATTCTAGGAGAATTTCTCACCAGAATACTTGAATGTCAAAAAAATTTAAAAAAAAATTCTAGAGTACAGTGACTTGATCCTTTTGTCCCAATACTTGGGAGGCTGAGTTAGGATAAAATGCCATGAGTTTGAGGCCAGCCTGGGCTACACACAGAGCTCCACAATAGTTTAGGCTACTGACTGAGACCCTATTTCAAAAAAACAAGTTCTTCAGGTTGAAAATATAGAAAACCCAAAACTGAAACACTACATATAGTCTCAGAGGTTAAGAGCACTGCCTGCTCTTCCAGAGGTCCTGATTTCAATTCCCAGCAACCACATGGTGGCTTACAACCATCCATAATGAAATCTGGTGCTCTCTTCTGGCCTGTAGGCTCACGTGCAGGCAGAACACTGAATACATAATAAACAAATAAATCTTTAAAGAAAAAGAAACACTAGATATACAGACAAGTATATCTTTCAATGAGCTGATTTGAGTATTTAAAGCAAGAACACCAGAGGAAGCCGAGTCAAGTTGCACACACCAACTCTCTCAGCACTTAGTCAGGCTGATAGCTCTGTGAGGTCAACCTGGGCTACAGAGAGACTTTCAGGCAAGTCAGGGCTACATAGCAAGACTGTGCGTCAAAATAAAAACTAGAAAGCAATAGCAATGAACACACAAACACATGAACCATCCACTAGAAAGCATGAGAGTGTGAACTAAAATAATCTGTTTCAGCTTCATACATTACACATGATTTGTATGTGACCTATTCCAGCTAAACTGAGGCAACTTAGGATATACATTTTACTCTGGTGAGCAACAGGTGAAAGACAAAGACAGACATAGAAAGGTTTGACCCCAGGGTCAGCCCAGAGATACTGTAGAGAAATCCCCTGCTGTGTGCATTAAAACTCAGAGAGTGGCCACCCTAATCACCTGGCCACCTCCAAAATTACCCTGCCCAGAGGTGGGCGCCAGGGGAGGGGCAGGTAGAAGAGGTGACCATCTATGCAGAAGCTGAAGTTGTGCATGACAGCTTTGGGTATACTGGCTGCCATGTGTCCCTTGGGTTAAGGATAGCGCTATCTCACATTTGTCTTCCTCTACCGAGTCCTTTTCCTTGTCCCGTCCCTAGGTAGTCTGGCTCCTCCCAGCTCCATACTGCTGATTTCTTAGCCTCCTTGGCTGTGGGCAGCCAAGCCTCGGGGTCAGGATCCAGCTGAGCCTCTTGTTTCTGCCCTTCCAAGCTCCCCCTGCCTGTCTCACTTCAGTACTTGGTCTCCTACTGACTTCTAGGCAGCACTATTCATCCCAAAGGCATTCTGAGCTCCCAGAGGCTCCTAATTATGTCTGGCATCTTCTTCTCCCCTTCAGTGGCTGCCCAGAGTTATACATGCAGTACGTGCTTGAAGATGTTCAGTAAATTAATTTTTAAAACATCCTTGCTCCCAGCCCTGCACAGGAGGTACTCTCTTTCTCCAGACCCTGGAAAGCTCAGAGGCACAATTTTGCAATGAGGGTAGAGTAGAACCATCCAAGGACAGCACATTGCACTTGTGCAGCTCTTCTGGCTGGGTCTGTACAAGCATTGCTTCCCCTGAGCTATCCTTACACTCTTAGCCATCTGCATGGCCCCAAAGAGTCCTCTAGGCCAGTGTTTGCAAACTACCCTTTCCAGACAAGCTCCCCGGGAATCTGCAGGTCTGGCTGGTGGACCTGGGGAGAAGTAAAGAATCTGCATCTCTAGCAGACATTGGAGTCAGTGATGCTGACTCGGAGAAGCAAGGCTTGAATGACCTGAACAGTGAGGGTCTATCTGCTCACTCAAAGTAAGATGAACTGTTTTGATTATGTCAGAGTTGCAACAGGAGAGGGAGGGAGTCAGCAGCTCCCTGGAGATTAGCCCTGTGGCAAAGCCTGCAAATGCCATATCTGATTTTATTGCCACACCAAACCTGGGAGGCAGCCACTGCTCTGCCAGACTTAGGCTCACAGAGGACATGTAAGTTGTTCAAGCATACACAGGCAGTAGAGTGTGTGAGTGGGCTTAGACCTGAGACCTGATACCAAATGACAAGTCCCAGCCACTTCAACAAGTTCAAGGAGAGGCAGGTGAGTTCCTAATTTAGTAAACACTTGGGACTTGCTTATTCAAAACCCAAGAAATTCTGCAAGGACTGGGTGATGCAGGAAACCACTGACCCAACCTCCCCACCTCTTGTTCTTTGCAGGTGATGCTGATGAAACTGCAACACCCGAGTCCAGCAGAGACACGGATAAGCAATCGTTGATGTTGCCTGGAACCCTTTCCTCTGCCCCACTGCTGTGTTCTGTACTCAGGGGGCACTTCAGAAAACCTGGCAACTTAGTTATCACACTGCCGGGCTCTGGTGGGACACAGGAAGATGTGGCTCCCTTTGCTTCAAAGCCTCATGCTAGCAAGGGCAGCTTGACTGATCAACTGCTTGAGAAAGCCAGATAGCTGAAGCCCAGGACACACCAACTCCACCAGAAAAAAGACGGAGGCAGAGGGATGACTTGTGGGGAGCACTTCACCAAATCCAGAAATAGGAAGCTGCTACACAGCAGCAGGAGATTGAGCCCATAGGGAAGCAAGCGTGTCTGGGAAGGGATAGGGGGATACGGAAGCCTGTCAGCAGGGTCCATGTGATGGCAGAGGTGAGTCAGTGGCCAGGGTGGCAAGGACGGGATTCCCTTCCAATGGGACCCTCCACGGCAGGAACATAACAATTCCTAGTTTGACATCACCTACTATGCTGGCTGCTTGGACTGTGATGAAGCTGGCACTGCTGCTTCAGGCCAAGCCAGTGCCATACCCAGGTCAAAGGCTGCTGAGCCCCACAGGAAGAAGGGTGTCCTCTATCCAGCCCTTGGCCCCTTTGCTCCCAGCTCATGTTCCGCCTTACCTCCTATCTTTGCATTATATGCTATGCCCACGATGCAATAGGAGTTGTTGGCTGAAGCAGCAACTTCTCCTGCACAACGGGTGCCATGTCTGAAGCAAAGAAAAACAAAAACAAAGCAAGTGAGGTCCTGGCCCAGCAATTATTAATGAATCCTGTACAGTGCTTATCATTTCTACAGCCAAGGTCAGCTATCCCTATGCCTGACATGCCAGCAAAGCCCCACCCCCTTTTTCTTGGCAGCCCTTCTGGCATATATATTCAACCAGGCTTTGCCCCGCCCTGATTGCCATCTGTAGATTGCAAACAATGTTTCCCAGGTTGTTCTTTCAAGGATGCCTCCAATAGATTCCCAGTAAGGCTTGCTGCCAGCGTCCATGGCTCTGGGCATCTCTGTACTTGTTACTGTTCACTCACAGCCAGGGCTGTTCACAGACCTGGCTCAGTTCTCTGTCCCCTGTGACTAAAGATTTGGCCCTTGGCACTTAGAGGTGTGCTGGTTTCCATGCTCGCCTGACCGATACAAAGAAAGGAAGAAAACACTGCACTTTTGTCTTTGTCCCCTGTGTCCCAACAAGCACCCTGCTTGCCTGCACAGGGCTCTGTCATTTCCATAGGGGTATAACAGGAGTTGGGAAAGGACAGTTTTAGTCCAATACTCAGTAGAGGCTGGAGACAATGAGGAAATCAGCCGAGAAACAAATTGCCTTCCCCAGGAATGACCCCATCTTCTGATGTGCCACACTGGGTCATTTCCTCTAGAGGAGGCCAAAGCATGGGCCAGTCTTCATAGTACATCTGTGAGGAGAGACCACGGGGAATCGGAATCGTTGATTCAGATTTGTAACAGAATTTAAAAATGGTCCCGGGTCTGCATGCTAGCCCTTTGGAAAGGAGTCGTCTGTCATTCTCTGGAACTGTCACAGCCTCCAAGGCCAGGCCTTCTCTCAGGGCACACACTGGGATTTGATTCCGCCCTTCAAGGGTCACTGCATGGAATATAGATCATGCTTCCCCACCCCTTGATGTGTGACCAGGAAGCAGGCCCTGTGCCCCAGGCCTCCCCACTGCTGAGCAGAAGGGCACCTTGGGACGTGAGGCAGAAAGCAGTCCAGGAGCTCTGGGAGGTCAGCATCTGGCATGTGGCACACAGCGCCCCAGTGGCCCTGCACGGCACCTTGTGGAACCCACAGCATGATAGAATACTGATGGATTCTTGATGTTGAAGACCCCGCCCCCAATCTCATGTGTTAAATAAAGGCTTAGTTAGTCCCATGGTGACATGCTGTAGGATATTTGTGAGCTCTAGGAAGATGTGGTCGTGTGATTGATGTAATAAAAAGATGAACAGCCAATAGCTAGGCAGGAGGTATAGGCAGGACTTCTGGGTAGAGAGAAAGGGATTGGGAAGACGAATCTAGGCGCACAGGAAATGCCAGGAGATTTGGAACAAGTTGGACATACAGAAATGGAGAAGAGGTATAAAAAAAAAATCACATGGCAGAACGGAGATTAATAGAATCGGGTTAATTTAAGTTATAAGAGCTAATGGAACAAGCCTAAGCTAAGGTGGAGCTTTCATAATAAATAAATCTCCATGTCCATATCATTATTTGTGAGCTAGCAGCCCAAAGAAAAGTCTGTATACAGTGACATTATTTTGAGGGGCTGTATCTTTAGCAGGTAGAGATTTAGGTCATTGCACGCATGCTCCGAGGGAGACTGTGAGACCCAGACACTTTCCCCTTCTCTTTTGACTTTCTGGTTGATCTCATGCACTATTCTGACCCACTGTATGTCTACTGTATGTTCCCACCATGATGCAGGCAATGGACCGGCTGATCAAGGATAGGGACAAAGTTGTGAGCCAAAATAAATCTCTCTGTGTCTGTTTATTTCCGTCTTTCTTCCACTCTTTCCACCCGCCCCCTTCTTTATCCCTCCTCTTTCAAAGATGCATCTTGCTATATTGTCTAGGCTATCCTCTAACTCCTAGGTTCAGAAGCACCTCCTGTCTTCCCCTGGAGTATCTAGGACCAGAGACAAATGCCATTGCATGTAGCTTTACCTATTCTTTCTAAATCAACAGTCTCCAGCATTTCTTTGTCATGATAGAAAGTTGACTAACATAAGCAAGTTGGGAAGACATACACAGGCCAGTGCTTTGTCAACATGGGGAAGGGAGAAAGGGCTTTGTTACTTTCCTTTAAGTATTTTTAGCAGAATGATAAAAGTTAAGCAAACCAGGCATGCTGATAGACAGGACAAGCAGGTATGACGAAGGAAATGCCAGGAGCTTGCATAGGTCACTTGACCAATTCAGGTCGCATGAGGTGGCAATTTATACAGTGTAAACAATTCCCACACATCACCTCACTTACCCATCCTAGTAACCCTTGAGCTAGGGACATCTGCATGGAGCAACCTCCAAGACATAAAGACTGTCTCAGCACAGTTTCTCAAATGTGGGCAAACATCACACAACCAATGGGTATAGAGCAGGGATTTGAATTATTTGTCCAGCATCATTCATGCCTTCCTGTCTTGGTCATAAGGTCAAAAGCTCAAGCATATGACCTGTGTGCTCAGACAGACCAAACTGATATTTGAACACAGTTACAGAGAATCTAAGACAAAGGTGACTTTTCTAAACATCCTACAAGGCTAGAAACAGGGACCGTGTTTCACCGTTTCTGTCCAGCCAGCAGAGGCAACTCTAAAAGGAGAGGCTAACTCTAAAGAAGCCACCTGTGCCCAAAGAGTTGTGGTCAAGTGACTTCTGAGGCCTAGACATGCCCCGAACAGCACCCAGGCAGGAGAAGAACCCACAGCCCAGCACTTCTGCATGCCTTCTCTTTGTAAGGAAAGGAAGGAGGCTGTGAAGGGACATACTTATTCTCATTGCTGGCATCGTATCGTGGAGATGGGTCATAATCATTTCCATTGACATCATAGCTTGCATAGGAATCCTAGGAATTAAATCATGGTTAGTGACCAGTAGAGACACACTGTACAACAGCCTGCTTTAAACTTTCCCTATGCCAAGCAAATCACAAGAGTTGCTGACTTTAACTACCATCCTACAGGCCTTTCACTGTGATAGAATATATAGTACATATAGTACATACAATCTTATTTCAACTGTTTTTAGATGTATGGCTCAGTGCTGTTAAATCCATACACACTTTTATGCAATTATCACCTCCATTTATCAGTAGGACTTTTTCACTGTGAAAAACTAAAAGTCTGCACTGATGAAACAAGAACTCCCCACTCTGTCCCCAAGCCCTGGCAAACATGCTAACCTCTGTCTCTCACTATGACTCCACATGCTCCACAGCAGTCACTCAGTATTTGTTTTCTGTGACAGCTAATTCCACTTGGCATAAAGTCTTCAGGTTCAAGTTGTCACACCTACCAGAATTTCCTATTTTAATATGCATAGTTTTAATTTTAGTAATAGTATTCATACAAATTTCATCCTTCTTAGAAAATAAATCCCCAAGCTTTCAGTGTTAATGCAGTCTTCAAAACTCATCTCTAAGCACTATATAATTACCTCCAAAGAGGGTTCTGTGGGTTCACTTCATCACTCTTGACACCCAGGTATCTTAGAGGATTCAGTGTATTTTCTGTATTGACTGCAGACCGGGTTCTTGTCTTTACACTTGTGAACTCATCTAGTCCTTACAATAGCCCCATAAGAAGCAGTCCTCTTAGTCACCTGATTTTATAGATGGTAACATCGAGGAACAGAGAAATCAGGCAGCTTGCCTGGGATCCCAAGCAAGTGACAGAACCAGTGGCTTCCTGGACCCAGAACCTGTGTTCTAACCTGGCAGTGACCCACGGGCTACTGTGTGTGTGATGACCACCTCTGCACACAGTTTGTATTCTCTAGACTACATTCTGGAAGCATGTAACTCAAACACGTGGTCATATCCCTCTGCAAATCCTTCTCTGGTACGAGGGAGGAATAGCAGAATGCACTTCCCAGGACGACTTTCATTATTCCCTGGTTTAATGTGTTTGAGGAAGAGGAAAGGCAGTTTGTGTGTATTTTATAACTGGTGTGGGTGAATACCATGTGTCAGGTCCGAGGCTAGACTTACATAGTTGGGGGCCAGGTCTGGGTGATTCCTTTCTATGCCGTCATCAAGGATGGTGACCACCACATTCTTTCCTGTGTAGCCTCGCTTCCATGCTGCCTGGACATTCATCTCTGACCGACAGCGACTGTTCTTATCTGCACAATGCTGAAAACACAGAACACATGAGGCCCAGGGTGACTCCTCTGATGCTGAGTGGCCACAGAATGCCAACCCGGATGATCCTGATGCCTACAGGGAACGGCATGGCAACCCAGACACTCCTGATGCCAACAGGGCACAGCATGGAAACCCAGACACTCCTACTGCTGACAGGGCACAGCATGGAAACCCAGACAGTGGCGACTATATTAGGAAACAATGAAGAACAGTGGGCTCCACTTAGCAAAGACTTTCTTATGTGTTGAGACTCCTTAGTTTCTCTGCTTCTGACAGTGTGCTAACATTTCCGTATGTCACTGTCTCCTTTTGGGGACACTGTCCAGGGACAGGCCTTCCCTTCTCAGTCCATGCTACAGCCAGCATCCATGCTCTTCCTTCTATACAGAGGACTCTGGACTCTCACACAGTCTCATTTGTGCTTGCATGTAGGACAGTGGTTCTCAACCCATGGGACGAGACCTCCACAGGGGTCACATATTCAGATACCCTGCATATCATATATTTGCATCACAAGTCATAAGAGTAGCAAAATTATAGTCATGAAGTAGCAACAACATAATGTTATGGTTAGGAGTCACCTCAACATGAGGAACTGTGTTGAGAACCACTGGTGGAGAGGGCTCACACTCAAGATGAAGGACACTGGAGCTGTTCTGGAAACTCAAGGGAAAAGTCAACCCACTTCAGAGGCATGGCAAGCTAATGTCCCAGAGAAGACAGAGGTCCCACCATTGACTCACCATGTACCACATGTTGGACCAAATGGGATCGTTGAAATAAAGAGAGTCGCTTCGCGCCTGCCTCTTGACCCTGCGCTTCACCTCTTGTTGTTGGAGCCATTTTACCTACCGGAAAGAAATGTAGATATCACTTACTTCAAGGGCGCAATGTTTCCATGGGTGAAATGCTTGCTGTGCAAGCCTGACAACCTAAGTTTAAGCCCAGGAACCAACATTAAAAAACAGGAACAAAAATGATGCAATGGCTCCTATTTCTAATCCAGCACCCCTACAGTGAGATGGGGAAGCAGAGACAGGAGAATTGCCCAGAAGCTCCTGGAGTACACAGTGTAGTAGTGACAAAGAGACTTTATCTCAGACACAGTATGGAAGAAAAGAAAGCCATCCTCTGCCCTCCATATGCACACTTTGTGTGTGTGTGTGTGTGTGTGTGTGTGTGTGTGTGTGTGTGTGTGTGTGTGTTCATGCATACACATACATGTACAAACACTTTTTAAAAGGCTGGCAAGACTGCTTAGTGTATAAAGCACTTAGTACACAAACCTGAGAAACTCATAAAAATGCGGAAGAAGAAAAATAACTTCCTAATTATCCTCTAGTCTTCACACACATGCTGTGTGACGTCTCTCTCTCTCTCTCTCTCTCTCTCTCTCTCTCTCTGTCTGTGTGTGTGTGTGTGTGTGTGTGTGTGTGTGTGTGTGTGTGTGTATTGTGTGTGTGTGTGAGCACACACTCAAACTAATCAAAGAGATATATCTGATAGATGGGTATACAGAACATTTTGTTTTAAGTGACTCCCTCCCAACTTCAGTCTCTTACAGGCAGTGTGGGTTTCCTTTTGTAAGATTCCGGGTCATGGTCGGTGACCTGGATGGCACCCACCAAGGGTCATTTTTGATCACATTTGAAAGCTACTGACTTGTTATGAATGGGGGAAGGAGTGGTGCTGATAGCATCTGACAGACTTGGAAGTTATTCTACTAAAAACAATAGACTATAAAGGTGCCAAAAAACTGGTTGACAACTGTGGCTCCAAGAAAGGCAACACAGGAACGGAAAAGAATGAATGAGAGGGTGAAGAAACTGTTTAGTCAATCTGGTACCAGAGGACATGAGTAAGTAAATGACCATAATTGATGTACTGGAAATCTGGACACTGACTAGAAACATAGTACCAAAACATGCATGGAGAAAGAGCTAAAAACTAAACAGCAAAGGACTAACAATAGCAATTCTTAGATAGTGGCATCACTGCTAATTTATAATTGAAGATTTTATAAATTTCTTTCATGTGGTATTACTTGCCTTCATGATCAGGTTTGAAAGGTGGGATAAATGGCACAGAAGGCCAGAGATCTAGGACCCAGAATGACTGGAATAAAACTCAGCCCCACACTTCACAGTATCTCCTGAACCTCAGTTTGTCTGCCCATTAGAATGGGCCTATCATCATGCATTCTGAGAGCCACTGCATACACAGTGCATACAAAATATTCACACCAGTGCCCAGAATATAGCATTATACTTATTATGCATGCACATTATTTTCCAACCCAAGGTAGAAGAACCCAAGGTAGTGGAAGTGTTTTCTTTGGTCTTGCTGGGCTGGCCGGGCCCTCAGCAACGCTTGCAACTGGGGTTCAGGCTGGTATAGAGGGTCAAGACTGGAAAGATGAGAACACAATCATGCATCCAGCCCCTGCTCTCAAGGAAGCTGGACCCTATTCTGGGTCTCTCCCACAAAGCAGATGGTAGAGCAATGTCACTCTACACAAGACTGGCTGGCTGCCTACAAGACTTGTCACAGGTGAGAGAAAAGAAGGAATGACAAGGGAACTCAAGGTTATTTGAAGGTTGCTGGGCCAAGGCTGGGGACTCTAGGCTGGTCCTAGAAGTTAGAATTGGCTATCGCAGAGAAAGCAAGGAATGAGGTAGTCTTGGGTCAAAGGTAAGTAAGATTCCTTTCCCTTCTGTAAACCTCAACTTCTACAGTTCCTGGAGGAGGCAGCACAGAGCCCAACTGGGAGCCTCACAAGTAGACAATGGATGTCAAAACCTCCCTGGTATACAGGACAAACCCTGTAGGAAGAACCATGGCCTGCCCCACCACTAATATGATCTAACTATAAATCATTGATGTACCCTGCAATAAAGCTGGCTATGGGGGCACACACTGCCAATCCTAGAACTTGGGAGGCAAGAGGTTCTATGCAAGTTCTAGGCCAGCCAGAGCTACATAGCAAGACATGGTCTCAAAACAACAACAAAAAACCCTGCAAAGGGCTCAAAATCAATTTGGGATTAGACATTTTAAAAGCTTTAGCCCCAAGTCCCAGGTAATTTCTAAGTGCTACAGATAGAGATTCCTACAGAAAATAAAATGATGAAATGAGATGTTTTGCTCATCACACCCACCAATGGCATTTTACACCTCCCCCACATATGTTACTATGTGAATAAGTAGTGGTATGAAAGATTCAAGGCAGTGTTTCAGTAGCTGCTAAACACCTTGTTATATAAAACACAGCGGACTCCCCCGGCTCTGTGCTCCCTGAGATGACTATTCCTCTTGTTGTGCTGAGAGCCCTTGACGTACTGTCACCTCAGACACCTAGAGTCCCAGCGCCACCAGGCCTCGTGTCTGCACTGAGAAGGTAGCTGTGCTTTCTGAGCCTGGGTGGATGGTGTGGGGAAACAAGTTTCCAGTATGGAGTTGGCAGTTGGATGCGTTGAACACCCCAGTTCCTGGTCATTGCTGGACTCCGGAGAAGAGCCCCATGCTGACACAGTTCTGAGAATGACTGACAATACTGGCTCCTTAGCACGATCTGAAGTTCCTAATGATATGATCTCTCCACTAGTCTCCAGGGATAGGCCTGCTCATTAGAAGCAAGACAGTGACCAAGACAGTCTCAGAGCAATGAAACCAAACAGCATGGATTAGGCACCCAGTGTGGGGGTGTCTAGGATCCAACTCTGTGGACAGGGACCCAGGAGGTCAGCATAGGCACAATGGCTAATTTGGCTAGGTGTTACCCAGTCTTTTTCTCAGGCTTTGGCTACTGCATTACTCCTCAACCATCTCTGGGAAAGTACACAGGATTCCCAATCTCACTTCTTAATTATCATAAAGAATAGTCGAATTTTCCATCCTGATTTCTCTGCACAGTGGACATCCTGGAGTCACTAATTCACCTGCTCAATCAACAGACACGTATATGAGCATCCCATGGGTCCAGTGCTAGGTTCTGGGGAGATGAGAGTAAGCATACTTGGTTCCTGACCAAGGCCAACACACCAATCCTCCACCCCAGCCAGATGTGAGGCTCTGTTTGGGTGCCCTCAGGGTAGAGCCCAAGAGCCATCTGTCTACTCTAAGAAGGCCAGAAATATGCCTCTGTCCCAAAACCAAGCTGCTGAAGCTTCATCTTCCTCATCAGACAGAATACCCACCCATGTACACAGATGGGTTCTTTTGCACAGGCATATCCATGGACTCTCATTATGTATATGACTATGTGACTTACAGAAAAGAACCACATTATCGAGGATCTCTAATGTATCCCTCATGGAACTGATGCTTCTGTAGAACTTGAAAGCAAATGGTGCAGAGTCAAGGGTGGACAATGTGTCTTTTGGACTATTTTACCCTGTGTATATAACTATTTGTATTAGGAAAGCAAAAGAGAATCTCTATAAGATTAAGTATTGCCCCTTATAGTGGTTTGGATATGGATGTCTCGCATGGGTTCGTATTTTTTTCCAGGCAGGGGAGGGGAGCTCCTGCCACTTCCAGTTAGCTCTCTTTGCTTCCTGCTGGCAGTAAAGATGTGAGCTTTCAGTTTTGTTCTCCCGGCCCCCATGCCTGCACCTTGCTGCCATGCCTGCCCCATTTTGGGTTCTCAACACTCTGAAAGTGTAAGCATAAATAAGGCCTTTCTTCTGTAAGTTGTGTTAGTTGTGGTATTTCATCTCAGCAAGAGAAAAGTAACTAATACAGACATTGGTACCGGAGAGTGGGCTGTCAAGAACCTGGTCATGTTGTTTTGAAGGAACAAGGAAGACTTTGAAACTTGGGGCTAGCAAAGGGGTTTAATGCTGTAAACAGAGCTTGGTGGGCCATCCGCCAAGCAGCCTGGAAGGCGGGAGGGCTGAGAGTAATGGGGCTGTGGGGGCCTGGCTGAAGACGTTTTAAAAGGAAATGGTTTCAGGAACTGGGCTAGAGACCATTCCTATGATACTGGGCAAAGAATCTGGCTGCTTTCCACCCTAGCCCTAAGAACTTGCCTGAGGCTAAATGAAAAAGCAATGGGCTAATTTCTTTGGCAGAGAGGATTTCAAAGCACAATATTGAATCTGTGGCTTGGTTACTATTAATGACTGTTATGCAGGTCTACAATGAAAAGGTACGAGCAAAGGAGGAAAAATACAAAATGTACAGTTTAGAGAGGGGAAACACACACACACACACACACACACACACACACACACACACACACACACACACACACACACACACACACACAAAGCCAGTGCTGGAAGAGGTGCTGTAACTGTTTGGGAGATCAGCATCATTAAGGAGAGGGCTAATCTATCCTGGAACAAAAGGAAGTGTGTCCTCAGGGGACAACCCTGTGTCCCCATCCGTCCCCCTCCCCCAGCTTCCAAGTTGTGAAGCTAACAAGATTCAAGGGGGCCAGGGCCATCCTAGCCAAACCTGGCAGTGCTGTCCATTTGCTGCTGGCTTCACAAAGGACCCAAGAGGGAAAGGAATCATGGTTGTTTCCTTGTGGTTTCAGAGAGCCACTGAGGCCGGGCAGTGTGTGGCAGGGAAGGCCCTGTGTGAAAGCCCTGAGAGGACAAGAGGCTCTAAGGGGCATCTTATAAATCTGTGAAAGTGAAACCTGGGTTGCAGTGGGGATCACAGACACTGGAGATGTCATAGCTGTTAGACATCTGCCGAGGGGAGCGTCGAGCTGCAGATGACAGGGTGGAACCAGCCAAGAGAGAAATGTATGTCGGTGGCAGCAAAACTGGAAGGGCAGAGCCTTTTAAGTCACTGATACCAGGGGAACCACTTGTGTTTGCTTGCTGGGATCTGGTTTTGCTTTAGTCCAGTATTTTCTCACTACGCTACCACTCCTCCATTTTGGAATGGATATATATATTGGTGCTATTATATGTTAGAAGTATGCGGTTTGATTTTTGATTTTACAGGGGGCTGTAGTTCAGAAACTGCCTTGACTCTCAGAAGAGACTTTGGACTTCTAGACAGTGTTGAGACTGAGGAACACTACGGGGACTTTAAAAGTTGGACAAAATGGATTTTGCACTATGACAAGGCCATGATGAGTCTAAGGAGCTCTTCTCCTAACAGGGCCAATGTACACAGGAAGTCCTCATGCTTCTTTGGAAGCAGGCTTAGCTATCCCTTCCCACCAGGCTTCATTCATGCCCTTTGCACCAGACGCCTTTCTGCCCAAAACGATAGCCTCAATCTGTGCATCTCGGCCCCTTTCACAGGGGTCGCCAAAGACCACCTGAAAACACAGATATTAATATTTTGACTCATAACAGTAGCAAAATTACAGTTATGAAATAGCAATGAAATAATCTTATGGTTGGGGTAACCACAGCATAAGGAACTGTGTTAAAGGGTCTAAACATCGGGAAGGTTGAGAATTGCTACAGCAGCATCAGGTAAGTATGAACTAAAAGCTCCAGAATTAAACCAAAACAAACCTTTGCTATTTTTAAACCAAACTTTATCAAGTAGAGTGATGCACTAGGGTGTTTTCATAATGTACAATTATATTATACTTTGTTCTAATTCATCCCCCCTCTCTCTTTGTCCTCTTAAGTTGGTTGTCTTGTGTCTTTGTCATGGTGATGTGAAAATGAACTTAAAACAGCAGTCCAATTATCCTATGCTGCCCTACAGCCACCTGGACAAGGTCTAAGTCCTGTTGCTATTGTATTCCACTATGCTAGGTAATGAATGGCCCTTAGATGGAGTTCATTCCTAGATGAAGAAATGAAGCCATGGTTCAGATTTTAAATATGAATATGCTTCAGGCCGTATATAACATACAACCATAAACAGACTTTCAGAAACACATTTCTGAGTTGAAAATATGATTTAGATAGATTTATTTTTCTTTTTGAGACAGGGTCTCACTACGTTGTTTCTGCTAGTCTAGGACTCGCGTTGTAGCTCAGGCTGGTCTTGAACTCACAACTCTCTGCTCCAGAGTACTAAAGCTAGAATGCAGGCATGTCCTGGTAAGCCCACACCCAGCTTGGGTATTGGCGACTGCATGATGTTTGTTTAGTTTTTGTGGAACATCAACCATAAGTTATTTGGGATGGGAGCAAGCAATGCCACTCCTATCACTCCCACCATACACAAATCCTGTGGATCGCAAACTGGTACAAACTTGACTTCTTTAAACTTTATTCTGACCCCTTCTTCTCTCCATTTGTTTCCCGATAAGCCTATACCAGAATTACCCTACACAGTTCTTTGCTCTGGGAAAGAATTCTAGGTAGAAAGAAGGTTCCACAGTCTTCCCAGGGCTGTACGCTGAGTGGTGCTTTTGGCAGTAAGTGCAGCCCACATGCTGCCTTGCCCCAGCCCTATACTTTGTTTTGAAACAAATGTCCAACTTTGTTCTAGAAGTCAAGTTAAAATCCAGCCTCTCTGGAATGCGTGTGAGATAAAAGTTACAGATAGTCATAGGATCCCACAGAAATAAGCAGAGGGTGGGGGGTGGGTAGGGTGGGGAGACCCTGACAGGACTACAGGAAACAGCCTGCAGGTGTCAAGGGTCATTGATGTGGCCTCATTGTTCATATAGTCCCACTGGCAGCCTTAGCTGTTTCCTCTTCCTGTGAGCCAGAGGCACATGGTCAGACCAGAAGCCCAATTGACACATTGGTCCTGAGTGTCACTAGCAACAAAGGGCTGTTTTGAAAAGTCCTCCTATGTGATGGTGCTGACACAGAGAGCATAGAACTATGCTTGTACACTACATCAAGCCCTTTCCTGCCCAGAAGGGTTTGCTACAGCCTCAGAAACCCCAGCAGGTTTCCCCAGGGAGCCCCTTTCTATAAGTGGGTCTGTGGTGTGAATGGATGGAGCTAAGGTGACAAAGGACATTCACAGAGACCTCTGTACTGAGGGGTCCTACACAGCATAGTGGGGAAGGACACACAGTAGACCCAAGCTGCTAACCCTGTTTAAGCACTCAGGAGTGGGTCTCTATTGAGTGTTGAATAGATTCTGTGCTCCATGCACAGCCATACCCAGAACAAAGGTGGAAGCTCCTGGCATCGCTCTCCTCCCTGTGCCTTTAGCCTGGAAATGTAAAAGGACAAGAGGGACTTCTATGTGGTAAGGTAGCCTGACGTCCCACCGTGCAAACCGGTAGAGCAAACCAGAGGCCATGTTCCCAGGGTCCAGGAATCAGCAAATCGTAGAGCCACCTGCCGAAGGGAGCAGCTGAAGGAAATAAGCCTATGTGGACAGTCAGATATCCTTCCAGGGTCTCAGGTTCCAAACCATAAAAGTGTGTGGGCTTGGCCAGCCCATCTCCGAGCCTTTGCACTCCACGGTGTGACCACATCTAGTGTCCATCAGTGCTGACCGCTCTAAACACCTTGCTCTAAACACCAACCTCCAACCTGCTGGAAGGCTCATCAAGAGGGTTCATGGAGAGGAAAGTGAGGAAGACAGTGTTCACTAATGATTACGCAACACCCATACAGCATGTGCGCTGCTTGACTGTGTGTGCACAGGTGGGAGGGGAAAGGGGAAGATAAACTGGGCCCAGGTCCCTAAAGGAATGGAGGGACAGGCTGGAGTCCTGGGGCTTCTGGGAACTGTGTGGAAATGCTGTGGGAATGGGCATGATCTGTTTGTCAAAGGGGCCTCTACCTCACTGTGACTGGGAACACGGAGTCAGACCTCTGGCTACCCCTTGCCATCCTCTCTTCGGTCATATACATCACTAGGACAAAAGAAAAGGAAAAGCATACATTCTTACTGAAGGGTGAAATTTTAAACACTAAGAAAATGTTGGCCGGGCATTGGTGGCGCATGCTTTTAATCCCAGCACTTGGGAGGCAGAGGCAGGCGGATCTCTGTGAGTTCAAGGCCAGCCTGGTCTCCAGAGCGAGTGCCAGGATAGGCTCCAAAGCTACACAGAGAAACCCTGTCTCAAAAAATCAAAAAAAAAAAAAAAAAAAGTCCTTGAGTTGTGCCTCTATTCTGCTTCTCATTCTCCTGATCCTACCCATATTTCTGAGTAGACTAAAGGCCCTCTTGTTTTTTTTTTAATTATTATTAAATTTTTTTCATTCATTTTATAAGCCAACCAGTTTCCTCTCCCTCCTCTTCTCACTTCCCTCCCCCAACTTCCCATCTACCCCTCTCCCCGTTCACCCATTCACTCCTCCATCTCCATTCAGAAAGGGGCAGGTAATGGCCCTGGTGTTATTTGGAGTTTGAGGACTCTGCAGTTCAGGCTTTGGTGTTCCCTACAGTATCACTGTCCTTACTTGGTCCCCTCAGTGTTGGAATATACTGAGAAGATGGAGATGTGCCACTGCCCGCTACCCTTTCCATACCCCTTGACTCTTTCTCTCCTACCCCTTTTCTCCTTGGTCTCTAATAAAAAGTTGTTGATTGGTCACTTTGAAAGTTTAAACTAAGAACAATATATACTATGTTAGGCCAAGGAAATAAAACTCATTGATTAAAATGAAACAGTGACACCAATAACAAAAAGATCATGGGGAGCTTGGTAGTGGTGTCGCATGCCTTTAGTCCCAGCACTCAGGAGGCAGAGGCAGGTGGATCTCTGTGAGCTCAAGGCCAGCCTGGTCTACAGAGTGAGTTCCAGGACAGCAAGGGCTACGCAGAGAAACCCTGTCTTGAGAAACAAAACAAACAAGCAAACAAAAAGATCATGGGATTAAGCTAGCATCATGGAAATGAAAGGGTTTTTGTCTGCCTGTATAAGGCATGGGTGTGACGACTGTCACCTCCCTAGAGAACGGGGGATCTATCACCATAGGCTACTGGCTTCACTTGAGCTGGTCTTTGTAGGATTCCTGAGGCCACTTGTAGTGCAGCACTCTGCTTGGTGCTGGCATGGACAAGATGCCAGGCTACTATGCTAATTGTACACCCAGAACACATAAGCCAGGGCAGTAGAAAATGGGGAAAAGTCAGGAAACCCAGGAACTAAAACATACTGTAACTCAGCCTAGAAGCCCACCAGCATCACCCTCTTCTGTCACCAAGGCAACAGGGAAGCAACCCCCTCCTACTCTCCCCTCTTCACCTGTAGCCACAGAAAAACACTGTAGAAGCCATTTCTTGAATTCTGTTTAGAAGATCCTGGCTTAACCATCACAAGAGATGACAATTTGAGCAGTGGGTGCTTTGGGAAGTTAAGGCTGCTCATTCATTCGTAAGTTACTTATCACTTTGCGTAAGGTCATAGAAGGTGCTGTTCTCCCCATCACCCGCCACTGGCTTCCTGTCACTGAAAACAGAGCCTGCAGCCACAGCCCAGTTTGGTTGATCGTTATGGCTGAATTGTGTCTCCACCTAGATTCTTATGTTGCAGTCCTAAGCCCCAGTACCTCAGAATGAGAACTGTGGCACTCAAACCCATGGTCTCACACATGTTAGGCAAGTGTTCTGCCACTGAGCCACACCCCAACCTCTGGAGACAGTCTTTAAAGAGATAGATTGAGTTAAAGTGAGGTCATTAGAGTAGGCCTTCATCCGTTATTACTGATGTTCCCATGTGAGATTAGGACACAGATGTGCACTGAGGGAGAGAGAGACCATGTGAGGACACAGCAAGAACGCAGCCATCTGCAAGAGACTTCAACAGAAACCACCCAGCTGAAACCTCCATCTTCACCTCCTGGACTCTGTGACTGTGAGTCCAGTCTGTTATTTAAGGCTCCCAGTCTGTGGCCCTTTGTCACAGCAACGCTAGCAGACACTGGTCCACATTTCTGATATCTATGATTTTGGCTTCAGCAACATGATGATAAGGCTTTTGGAATCCAGTCTTTCTTGTGGGCTTCACTGTAAGTGAGCTAGGGTGAACCACAATTTCCTTCTAAAACATTTAGATAGAAAGAAGCTGGTATGCAAATGAAGATAGGTCGATATTGCATACACGAGCCTGGTCCATGAAACTTGAGAGACATTTCAATAAACATTTATTTAGCATCTGTTAGCTTTTACCGGGCAACTGCTGGGCTGGTAGGGAGAATGAAAACAAACGGGATACGGCCTTGGCTCTCAACAACTTTATTGTGTCAGCAAGGGATGGGCTTTTGTATTCCTGTGTCCAAGCTCCTCTTCCTAAGAGCATCTATGAATCTGTTTGGTTTGCCTTCCTGTTACCTCTCTGTTGGTTCTATTGGTTGTAGCATATTGGATGACCCAGTCTGTCATTCTAGGCCTCAGAGACACCATATGCAGCTCCCTGCCAACATTGTTTCTGTCACTGACCAGATTCCAAGAAAACTACTAGTTGTGGCTGTCATTCCTATTGAATACTATGGTATGCACCCATCCAGGCTAAATCTAGAACACAAATATACAACTGTAGGAAGAGCAGACCATGTCTGAGGACTTTGATCCAATGATGGGCTTCCTGGTAGCAGGGCTGTTTGAGACCAGAGGTAGGGAAGAGGAGAGATAGGCAAAGATAGAGTGCAATCTATGCCAAGGCTGAGCAGGAGTGAAGCCTAGCTGTGCCAGCCTTTCGAAAGGCTGGCACAGCTAGGCTCAGGGGAGCCACAGGAGTAGGGCCCACTCGAGACAGTGGCAGCAGGGTGTTTCATAGGATCCTTTTGGGAGTGTGGAGAGGTTAGCTGTGGACCAGAGGTGACAAGGAAAAAACCCTCAGGAGGACAGCAGGGAAGGCAATGTTGTAATGCAAGTGAGAGAAATTAGGATGTGGACAGGGCTATACAGGAAGAGGGCTGGGCCCCATCAATGAAGCAAGTCGGGGAGGCTGCTAACTCAAGCCAGAGAGCAACAGGGAAGGACCTCTCTTTGAGGCTGTGAGGCCTTTAGGATGTCACTGAGGTGAGTATGCAGGTAATTAACATTAGAAAACACTGTCTTTTTTTTTTTCCTCTCTGACTGCCAGCTCCTCCTATCCTTTCTCCTGCCTTGCTATTGACTGGTCAGCACTTTATTAGACAATAGGGTGTAGAAAACACTGTCTTAAGGTGTATTTTAAAATCCAAACCCTTTGCCAACTGTCAGCAGCCATACCCATGGAATCAGTTGTGCTGTGCTGAAGAGGCAGCTCATGGCTGTCTTCTGTACTCCTTTGGGAAAAGAGTGATGGTCTATGAGACCTCCAGTCAGGGTGGCTCAAGAGTTCTCACTACCCATGCGGGCAGATCCATCCTGGGCAGGAGCAGCCTGCCCGTTACACTGTCCATTGTCCCCTGTGACTGCTGTGATCACTCGCTGACTGTGTGCTGCTATTTGCCAGGAACTTTCTGTTTGTTTGCAATTCAAACGGCTCTCGCACACAAACTGTCAGATAAAATTCCATCTGTGGTTGAAGGAAAGATCTGCTTAACTGTTGCATCAGCGCTGGAAAGAAACCGGAGCTTTGATTAAACTCTGGGGCAAAGTCCCATCCTCCTAAGCAAAATACCCCGCTGCAGCCCCCGAAATCATGAGGTGACGGTGAAGCACTGTCAGGAGGCACCAACTGGAAGGCCCCCACTGCCCGGAAGCAGCCACTGAGGCCCCCTCCAGTAACATCTCCATCTTTCCATTTCCGTCATCCAACTGGCTGAGCACCAAGGGAAAAGAAAGGGCTGAATCAGAGTCATCGAACTAAAATGTCAGGTTTGGAAGACAGGCAGCAGCGCCTAAACTATAAGCCAGCTTGGAACAGAATCAGAACGAGTAATTTTTAAAAAATTTGTGAGCCCTTTCAGCTATTGGCTGGGGCTGCTGTAACATCTGCCCTTCCTTCTCCAGACGTTCAGCAAAAGAACAAGTTAAAAACAAACACTTCCAGCATGCTTAAATGACAGCCCTAAGAAAAACTCAGTGACTGATACTGCACACTGGCAACTTGTGTGTTTTTCTCTCCCTATGAGAGGTCTGATCAATAAAGCAAAGCAAAACGGCCCCTTCAAAGGCAGGGGGAATCAAGTAAAGGTTAATTAAGAAGGTACAGAAGGGAATGGCTCAGCAGTTAAAAGCACTGACTACTCTTCCAGAGGTCCTGAGTTCAATTCCTAGCACCTACAAGTCAGCTAACAACTGTCTATAACTCCTGTTTCAGGGGACCCAACACCCTCTTTGAGCTTCCACAGGAACTGCATGCATATGGTACACAGACATACAGACAGGCAAAACACCCATACACATAGAATAAAAATAAATATGTGTATCTAAAAAAAAGTAAGGAAAGTGATGACACATGCCAGCAGAGGATCACTGTAAAGAGATGCTTGGCAGGTGTGACAGATTGTATGTATCTGTGTGTGCCTAAAGACAAGCATCCTCACTCCACTGCCTCCCTCTCGTGTTTTGTTTAAACAAATGTACACCCCATCAGTTTTATATGATGTTGGGGTGGACCATAAATTCCATCACTCATCAAAGCACTTTGACACAACACAGACTGGAGGCAATTAAAATAAAATACCATCTGTATTCCATTGGACTTTATCCTAAGCCCTATAACATTCATTTCCAGTGTGGTCATCCCAGTGCATGGGCAACTACATTCCAATGTCTCTGAATAATATTATATCATCTTTTCCTTTTGTTAATAATATTAATTACAGAATGTTCCAGATGTAAAGGTATCATAAAAAAGGCTTTGCGAATGTAAGAAAATGGTTCAGATAAGAGAACAAGACTACATGATTCTATGAAGCAGCTAATTTCATCAAATAGTTAATTGGAAATGACTAGGTAAAGTAAATATTCATCAGACGGACAGCTGATTCATTTGGCTTGCCTTAAAACTAGACTATGTAAACAGAGGTATTTCATTTGTGGTTCTGAATTCCTAATTGGTTTATACGCTTTTCCTGGGGTTGAAGCTTTAATTAGAACTCAGGGAAGACCATCAACCAATCACCGGCAGGTTACAGGCAGGGCTGGAATGGTTGGGTTTTTCACCTTTTTCCTCTTTATTTTTTACTGGCAGGATGCTTTGATGGCAGCCCTGCCAGAAGCTACGAAACTTGGCAAAAGGGATTTTTATTTGGAAAAACTTAACTGCCAGAGCCTTGCCCTAGGAAGTCTGTCCTTCCTTCTGCTCCCTTCAAGAACACAACTGTATAGTGGCTCACAACTGTAATGCCAGCATTTTGGAAACTGAGGCAGGAGGACTGCCATAAATCCTACATCACCATGGATTACACAGTGGGTTCTGGGTCAGCCCGTGACACAGAATTAGCACCTGTCTCAAATAAAATGATACAACTGATCCTAGGGAACACTAGGTCCCCAGATCCAAACTGAACACAGTCCTGTCAACACACCCAAAAGAAATCAGCAGAACAGCTCAACTGTTGCATACAGGTAGGACTAGGGCATCTGGCCACAGGAACCCCTTGGACTTTGTCCCCACCACCCTGCCTGCATAGCACAAGGGCAAGCCTTCTGTCTTAGCATCACTGTGGCCTCACCAGTATGGGACCTACTGAGCAGCTCTGCATTCTGCAATTATACAGTTAATATTTATGGAAAAGAAAGGATGCCCAGGGAGGGACCTTAGGAGGGTTTAACACTGCCAGGGCTGTGGCTCTTGTCTGTCATCTCAGCTACTCAAGAGGCCAAGTCAGGAGGATCAAAAGTTCTGCCAAAGCAAGATATCTAGACTCTGTTTCTAAAATTTAAAAAAAAAATGCAAAAGGAGGTTGAAAACATTGCTCAGTGGTAGAGCACTCACTTCGCATATGGGAGGCCCTAGGTTCAACCCTGTAACCCAAACAAAATACCACAAAGGTTTAAAACAGGAAGAAGACAACATACTCTCTCTGTCTCCTATATTGACTGTTATTTGTCTAAACATCAAGGAGCAGTTTTAATTCTTGGAAGCCCCTTTGACAGGGTGTCGGGGGCCAAGTCTCTTGGCAAAGAGTACCCATATCAGAACATTTTTCATACAAATATTTAGCCCCACATTTTTTTTATTAGTTCAAATTAGGAACGAGCTTGTTTCACATGCTAATCCCTTCTCCCTCTCCCTCCCCTACCCCCTACCCCCAACCTACCCTCCATGCCATCCACCCTCCACTCCCCAGGCAGGGTAGGGCCCTTGACGGGGGCTCCCCAAAGTCCATCACATCACCTGGGCCGGGCCTAGGCCCTCCCCCATGTGTCCAAGCCGAGAGTGCATCCCTTCACTTGGGATGTAGCCCCAGATTTTTAACTCCTGGAGAGGTAGGAATTTAAAGATGCTCAAGACTTCAGATGAAGAAATGCATGCTGTCTTTACTGGACACATCAACTGCTTGCTCGGAGTGAAACTGGGGTAGGGTAATGTGGCAGTGACTCCCTTGTTAGCTTAGACTTTCCTCTAAGATGACAGGTGACAGGTCACTTTCAACATCACAGGACCCATCATACCTCTTTATGTTTAGGCTGTAATCTGGAACCAGGTGCCCTGCTGCCCTTCTCAATATGGCTCTGAGTGTGGTGACATCTTTTTTATATTCTAACAAATAAAGCTTGCCTGAAGATCAGAGGGTAGAGCTTGCCACTAGCTAACCATAGAGGCCTGGAAGTCTGTACAGACAGACAGGAAGTGATATGGCTGGTCAGAGAGAGGAAGTGATAAGGCAGGGGGAGGCAGGAACTCAGTCTCTTTTCAGTCTGAGGATTTCGTAGAGGTAAGAGCTCTAGTGGCTGGCTGCTCTACTTCTCTGATCTTTCAGCTTTCACCCCCTAATATCTGGCTCTGGGTTTTTATTATTAAGACCAATTAGAACTCGTGCTACACCTGAGGATTGGTTGGCCCACTCTTTCCTACTTGCTCTCATTCTGGAAGTGTGAGTCCCTATGGTGTGGCTCCGCTTCCTCAGGGAAAGAAATGTCCTTGCTCCTTTGGAAAACATTTCTTCAGGTTCCGTATTGTGGGCACAAGCATATATAATCATAACCCCATGTAATTAGGTGAGGTGGTGTGCATTAAAATGCCCAGAAACACAAGAATCTGCTAATAGACAAATCGCAGAATGTCTTTTATCTGTATCTTTCTATTAATTCATCCATTCTTGTGTTTATCCATCTACCTACTAGTCCACCTGTTCATTCACCCATGCATCCATTACTCATTTATCCATCCATTTCATCTACACCTCCACCAGTGGTATGTTTATCTATCCACTCACTCACCCGTCACCCACCCATAAGCCCATTCATCCAGGTATCCATCCATTCGTCCACCCCTTCACCAGTCTGTCCATTCATCTACCCATTCATCTTCTCATCCACCAACCTATAAAACAGATTTACTAATACACTCAGGCTATTTCTGCCTTTCACAGCCCACTTACATGAATGGGGACTACTTCCCCTGTACTTCAAACCAGGATGCTCACAGAGTGATGCCCCAGCACAAAGTAATTCATCTCTGTGAGCAGGGATGAACTACCCTCTCCTCCCGCTCCACCCCGCAGCTCTGTCAACAGTGAAGCCATGACTGTCAGTGGAGTGGCTTGTGGCAACATCAAAAAACTCTTCTTCCATGGAAACTTTATTGTAAATGTTCTCTGGGAATTGCTGAAATCCTTTTGTGTGCCAGACAGTGGGTTCAGATTGACATTTAGCACACTGCTTTTAAGGCAAGATGACTACTATGTTTAAAACGATGGACTCTCTGTGGCCACACTTCTTTGTGGTTAGTACTGCTTCTCACATGAACGTCCCTTTCCCACACAGCTCTCGATGCCCTGTGACAGATCACATTTATTGCTTCGTTTTTGG
Source organism: Cricetulus griseus (assembly GCF_003668045.3). Lineage (NCBI taxonomy): Eukaryota > Metazoa > Chordata > Mammalia > Rodentia > Cricetidae > Cricetulus > Cricetulus griseus. The sequence continues at coordinate 131,370,445 of NC_048596.1, forward strand.
TCAGCCCAGCTGCCAGCTTCACAGCCATTACTGTAGGCAGAATAAGCCATCCAGCAGGTATTTGTAAGTACCTACTGAAAAAACGAACTTGTGAGAGGCCTACCATCCTGCTGTGCATTCCTATCTACTGGCTGATATTTGCCAACATTAATTTCAAATACAGGTAGAAATGAAGCACGATTGACTAACTCAGTCAGTAGGGGCTACCCCAAAACTTTTCAAATGAATTGATTTAAATCTTAAAGAGATCCCCATAAAATTTTACTTGGTATTTGAGCCCATGGCAACCATTAAGATACGAATTATAATAACCAGGAAAGAGTTTCCCTCTGTCTCATCACTAATTTCATTATTAAATACTTGGTTTAAGGGTTTTGATTTATGGGTAAGAGTCCTATATGTATCTTGTGTAATGGTTGCATATTTTTATTTTTAACATTAAATTAACTTTTGCAGTCCTGGGGGTGGAACCTGGGGTCTTGTGTATGCTGGACAAGGACTCTACCCCTGAGATATCTCCCAAGCCCTATTGATTTTTAAAATATTGCTAGATTTCAACATTTTAACAAAAGTCAAGTGTTTTTCTCTGACGAAGACATAAAAACCAGTGGCATTCAGTGGATCTGACATGTTTCTATATCTCTGCTGCAATGTATTCCAAGTAGACACTGAAGTTAATTTTTTAGAATAGAATCACATTACGATTTGCTTTCAGGAGGGCAGAGCCAGGCACTCTAGTCCTTTGGAAGGAACCCTGCCGGCATGTACCTGTGGGTCCATTCTGAGGAAGGTGTGAGGGCCTCTGCTGCTCAGGGTTGATCGCTTGAAGGTCTTGCTGTGGTAAAAATGGTAGTAATCGTCCAGATTCCCGATCTGCAAAACAAGAAGTAGGTTACCTTTCTCCAATACTGCCCGGCAGATAGCTCCAAAAGCTCTCCCCCACACATGCATGTACACATGGGCACTTCCCATTGCCTGAGGCATTTGGCTTCCAGTGGAAACATCCTCCTACCCTGCTCCCCACCTGTGTCTCTGGCAAGCAGTCAGTGTTTATGAACCGGAAGTTCTTTTCAGATAAACAACCCTAGGTAATGTTTCTGAGGAAGCCCACACTCCATCAGAAGTTACCGACTAATACTGTCTAAATTTATACTATTGTGGCCAAGTTTTATAGACCCAAATTAGTGTTTATCTTGGGTCAAGTACCCCTGAGGTAGCTAAGTTAGTGTCAAGTTGGGTCTACTCCAAATATTCATTATAAACACTCTCCTTCCTCTCCACCCCATGGGTAAACCAAAATCTCTAAGAATGGACACTCACTCTCAAGTGCATGGAGGAAGCCAAAGGAAACACACGGGTCCATCTGCTCTGGGATTTTAAGAGGTCAGATGAGAACATCCAGACCCCTGGAGTGTCCCAATTTTCCGTTATGGGCAGTTTTTCAGGACAGATTTCTGCTTGAGACTAGGTGGAACTAAGAGAAGCCATGTGGCCTGATTCCCCCACCTTCAAGAAAGGCTGATGCTCACACCCTCCTGTCATGTCAATTTGCCCAGTGTCACAAGACTCCTGAGCATGAGGACACAGCTTTCAGAGGCCTGCTTGTCCCAGCTGTCATTGGGTAGCCACCATTCTCAAAAGCAACGTTTGAAAATGCAGATGGACTGAACCTACACAGACACTTCTGTGGCCCTTCTCAGCCAGCTGAGCTGCTCACTCAGGGAGGGATTGAAGATTAAGGAAGCCACCTCTGCCCCCACCTGATGGGGGGGTGTCTTTCTGTGTATATATCTCTCTTATTGGTTGATAAAGTACTGTTTGGCCAATGAGGAAGCAAGATAGGTGAGACTAGTAGTCAAGGAGGATTCTGGGAAATGTAGTAAAAGATCCAGGCAGGAAGTGACATAGCAGGCAGACTCAGTATATAAGCAAGGGCAAGAAGGAAGTCATCCCTTTCGCTCTTCCTCCTGCTCTCTGCTCTGAGCCGACATGTGATTCTGGGATGAGGACTCCAGCGGAAGGCGTCCTCCATAAGATAAGTCTTAAGATTATAGTTGATAATTAAGACTGAGCTAGCAGATGAGAAGTCCTAGTCATTGGCCAAGCAGCATTTGTACCTAATATAAGTCTCTGTGTGTTACTTGGGACCATAACGTGGTGGCGGGCAGAACTCGGGCAGCCTGGCAGAAAGTGCCCACATGGTAGCAGGGCTCGGTGGTTTCGGTGGAAAGACTTATCATAACAGCCCCCCACGATTTCACTTACAGAGTTATCTGTAGTCGATTGTGATCTACAAACATTTAATGAAAAACTCCAGTAATAAGTAATTTGTACCTATCATGTATATGCATGTGTATATATATGATATGTCATGTACATATGTGTGTATATATGATATATATTCATATGTACATGATATCCACTTGTACATATCATGTATATGTACATTATATACAATATGCCATGTATGTTGTGCATATATGTATGATATATATTCATATGTACATGATATCCACTTGTATATATCATGCATACATTTATACTACTGTCTCTAGGGCAATTTAGATGTAATGTTTTACCATATAGATTTTCAGTCATCTGAGTCACTCAAACTCTTCTCACAGCCACATGACTTTGAGCAAGGTTATTCCATCGCTGTTTATCTTAATCCCTTATGAGTAAAATGGGATTAAACTTACCCTTGTGCCTTTTTGTGTTACTGATTCCCCTTGAATTTAACCAGGACTAAAGCTTACCCAGTACATCACTGTCAGCTGCCCCGACCTCACGACAGTCCCCAGGAGAGACCAAGGAATTTAGAAGCTATAGTGGCCATTTCCACATCTTTGCACAAGAAGATAGAGTGAGTATACATGAGGTTCTTCTGGGTTCTTTGCCCACCTCGGATTTCCCTGCCAGCTAGACTCGCAGCCTGGCTGCTTCCTGTTCTTACACTTAAGAGAAAGCCCTTTGTTATTAAACAATAAAGCCCCTCTCCTTGAGTTTGTTCTGGCATGTTCCGTTCTCATACACGGAGAACATTAAGTACTGTGACAGTTGCATGTCACCTATTCGGTGGGAGAGCCTAGGGTGGTGCTAACCAGTGACAACCATTACTGGATGCTGGGAATGGCTCTCTGGCTCCTTTTTGAAGCCCCTCCACTCCTCTCTTAAGGTCTATGATGCTGTGGGTTTGGGATAAATCAGGCTGCCTGAGACCTTTCTGTTTGAAAACCTAGACTGACCCTCTCTGGGCTTTCATTTCCTCATGAGACACTAAGTACCACTTTGCAAATTGATTGCTTCCAGATCTGAGTGGGAGACTTATGTATAGGGGGTGGCAAGCAGGGCTTTGGGTAGGTACTAAGCATCCCATAACAGTTATCTGCAATTCCTATTCTCTGTTCATTTTCTCCTTCAAGACATCTTTTGCTGCTGTCACAAACACAATGTTTCTGCCCTATCTTGCTCACAGACTCTTTTCCTACAGGTAAATCTCATTGCTCACTTCTTCAAACAAGTGATCCAAAGACTACTAAAGCCTGGCAGACCTGCTACCAGATAGAGGCATCATGGAGCCTCACTATATGGTGGTAATTAGTAAATAAGTGTGCTTATGAACAGTCACTATCCGTGTGTGGGGGGCGGTGATGGTGGTGGTGGTGGTGGTGGTGGTGGTGGTGGTGGTGGTGGTGAGGGAGTTATGTAACTGTTGGTCTTTTAAGTCTGAACATTCAAGCCAGTTCCCGCTTAGGGAAATACTGAACAGGTGAATGAAATTTGCTGGCAAATAAATGATTCCAAGCAGAGCCACCCACCATCCTGGAGGCCATTAGGGACAGCTGAGCCAAGCCAGGGGAGCCATCCCTTCCCTTGATAAAATTCCCAAGGCCACCCACCCCCGCTGTCTCTGACCACCTGAGATTATCCTTAGAAGTGGCCCACAAGGTCTTGAATGATGAGCTGTTCTCTTGGAAGAAGGAAAGGAACAAATGCTCCTCACAATACTAACTAGGCAAATGGCCTTGGGTCAGCAGTGGCCAATACTACACCTGTTTGGATACATGTACAACTCGGCAGGAGGGTTGAGTTCCACTGCAGAAGAGAAGGGAACATTAGCCAAGGCATCCTCCTGCCCTTGCAAAGCTAGCACAGTGAGCTACTTCAGTGGAGCCATGTAGCATCTGGCCTTTTGTGCCTGGCTCATTCTGATTAGCATAATGACTTCAAGGTTACCCATGTTGTATTATATGTCAGAATTTCCTTCCTTTTTAAGGCTGATGAATATTGCACTGTATGGATAAATCCATGCACATGTTGATGGGCACAGGTTACTTCCTCATTTGGCTACTGTGAATGTCACCGCTATGAATGGGGTGTGCCAATATTTGCCCAAGTCCCCGCTTTCACTCCCTTTGGGTGCATTCCCAGGTCCTACTTCTACCTCTACTGGACTGGCCACACCCACTTGTTTGCTTATGTATCCACTTCCTGTTGCTTCTTCTCTGCTGTCTCTACTCTTCTAGGATTCTCACCTGGACTGCCACAGCAGCACTGACTTTGGGGTGCACTTCTGAGGCTTGGAAACTGCTCTTTCTGATCTCAGGCTGTCGTCATGAGGAGAGAAGGCAGGATACCAGGGTGGCAGGCTCCAGGCTTGGACAGAGTCTCTCTTGGGGATGTCCACTCTCTTGGTTCAACCAGATGATACCTGACCCTGACTTAGATTAGCCAGAGGGACTCATTGTCCTGTAACTCAGACTCTCTCTGCCCCAGTGGTCCCATTTGTAAGATAAGGTCATTGTATGGGGGAGACTGAGGCCCCAGTGTTACATTGGGGCAGGGGGTGTATAAATTTCTTAATTAGCAACATCTCCATTCTGTCCAAAGACAAGTAAAGATAACTGACACAAAATGATATATGAACACACAAATAAGACTGTTATTCTCTTGGTAGACCTTCAGGGTCAAACTGGCAGAAGCTAGACTTGTAAGAATATAGGAGTCTCCTGTCTAAGACACTTGAAGCTATCAACAGCACCAAACCCCATAGATATTATGATTTCCCCCCATACACACATACTCACTATACATTAATAAAATTAGGTACAGCAATTAATAACAAACTAGAACAACCACAACAAATATAAATATACCTACAATTACAGAGCAATGTAAGCTATAAAGTATAAAGTGCTTTAGAATTTTTTATTTGACGTCTTTAGGCTGAGGTTGACTGTGCATCCCTGACACTATGAAATATGAGTCCTCGGCTAGCGAGGGACTCCTAGGGACAGAAAAGGCAGAAGCAGGAAGCAGAAAGCCTTTTCTGGAAGAAAACTGGTGCTCGAGACCAAACACAGAGTCCCATACACGTTCAGCATGTACCACAGAGCTACAGGCCCAGCAATGCCAGACACTGGCTCTGCTCCTATGACCACTGGCCACAACTCTACACACCACTTCTCAAGCCAGTCTCCGAATAGCCCATTGTTGCAGACACACTGGATGCCACAAACACTTCCATGCACATGAAGGGGCAGCTCCTCTCCTCTGCCCTGTGTGGGAACAGGAGGATCTAGCCCCATCAGACCTATGTATGGCCTTCCTGTCCTATCCCACTCTACCCTTGCCAGGCTTCTGTCTGTTCTTCAGCAGCAAAGCTGCAAGGCACTGTTTCTTAAATCCTAACATAAAATTTCAATATGTTCTTTTTTCCTTTCTTGCCCATGGTATTTTCACAATGTCTTCATCAGAATTAGTCTCTGAGAGCACTATCCAATAAAACAGTTTGTCGAGTATCAAATGCTCACATCTCGCTACTCGACATCAATATGTAACTATATACATTAGTTGGTAAAATTGGTAATATCATTAAAACATCATTAAAGGCCTTGCTAAGTGTTCTCAACCAGAACACAGGAAGAAATGAGATCAAAGAACTCACAGAGAGCAGAATCAAACGTAGTTTAATTCTCTCTAACAGGAGGCTCTATTAGACATTTCAAAAACACTAGATAATATAGGCACGCTGCATACAAGGAAGGTACAAACAGAGGATGGAGTTAGGAACAACTGCCCCATCCTGTCCCTAGCTGTCCCCAACTTGTACTGAGTGCACCCTGCTCAGAAGGCAAGCATTAGAGAGCATGCCCATCCTGGTTCAGATGAATTCACGACCCCCGGAGCTAGCTGCTAAGTCTAACCTCGTCTTTCAGATAGAGGAACTTCAAGTATGGAGCAGTGCAGTCATTTCTTCAAGACCACATATCTTGTTAATAATGCAGCTAGGATTCTCAGTCATCAAACCTCTATCTTTTGGAATAATTAAAGGCCAATAGCTGCCATGGAGATCCCAAAAACCTGATGTCTGTCTTCAGTAGGAGGTTATCCACACCAGGCCACATACCTCAGCAAGTGCCTACTCTTCTCCATTTCTAAGGGAAACTATGGGAGTCATGCATTAAGCTCAATGGTACCCTTTCCATTATGCCTCTGTGTGTATGTGTGTGTGGATGGATGGATGTTCTAGTGTTATATGAAGACCTGTTTTGTTCTGCTGTGTGTGAGATACACTAGTATTGAAATCCATATGCATATATAGTCAGATGTGTATATTTAAACACATGTGTGTACGTATACAGATAGATGTGTAATGGTGACTATGTATAAATGTGTGTGTACATAAATATTTTGAATGTTATTTTACATATGTATTTGGATATATAGAAGTTTGTATATTGCTTATTTAAATATATAAGCATTCAGGTGTGTGTGTGTGTGTGTGTGTGTGTGTGTTTATGCAGGGCTTGTGACCAAAAGACAGGCAAATCCTTGATTTTTCTCATAACCATCTCATCCAAATGGGCTGCTGGAGCCAGTGCTGACTGCCCAAATTCAGAAGCCCTGGGTCTATGGCTCCCCACTGTGGTATACTTCAGAACCAGGCAAACAGCTCCATCAAATCTGCTTTGAGGTGGGTGGGCCTGACCTAAAATGGAGATTCTGGTTCTGGAGGTCTGGGTGTTGACGGGGCAGGGGAGGCTGCTCCTTCTCCCTGACAGCTGGTTGACCCCTACCACCCCCCATATCCTACCCCATCCCAACCCCACCCTGGGGCTCAACTTGGGGCCATTGGCTGCTCTGGGGCCTCCCCTCCCTTCATCTAGATGGGTCCTGAGTACTCAGTACTGTCATGGTTGAGGCATCCTTGTCCTCAGGCTTGGAACAGCACAGGGGTCAGCAGACGACTCCCACCACAAGTAGAGCATCGCCATCATTTTGCCTGCCCTCCCAAGCCTGCTGAGGAATTCCACCTTCTGAGGAATACCATAGCAAAGAGACCACCCAAACCTTCTCAAAGCAGCCCCTGAAATGGTCCACTGCCCCAGCCAACAGGAGCAGGCCTCAGGGTGCTGTGCTGGCCCATTCATCTCTTCCACATAACACACTCCAGCCCCACCCAGCTCCTCCCTGTCACAAAGGACAGCATGAGCCCCTCGCAGGGCACATTCGGATCTTCATCACCAACCCAGGCCACCTCTTTTGCCACAGGCTTGGCCTCTGTCCTTCAGAGATGCTGCCAAGTGTGAGAGCCCTTCTCTTGTCTTGCTGCTTCATACCCCTGTGTGAGCTCATGCTGGTCTTCTGACACGGACTCCACTAGCTCCTGCTATTGTTACTCTTATTCTAAAGTCACCACGGCCCCCCAGGAAGCCTTCCTAGATATCCCAGACTCAGCTGGCCCAACTGTAGCCATCACAACTCTCACCATTTTCCCCCTTTGCTGATTTCAACACTGGGAAACTACAGCACCTGTCAGGGTCTCTGACACAAAGAAGCTGGAAAAACATATAAAACAAAGCACATTTCAGAATTCCGGCTTCAAGTGACACCAGGGAGATGCAGTGAGCTGTCTTTCTCATTCCACCAATAGATATAAAATAGCTCGTGGAAAGTTGAGTCCAGAGGCAGGACTGACTATCCCCAGTCCCTTCCCTTCTGGACACTACTGTCTTCCTGTACTCTCTTCCTACCAGTCCCCCACCCTTCACAGGACAGCTGGAGAGCATTGTGTTGTGGAGTCAGGGGACCAACTCATAGCTGGCATCTGGGGCAGACACAGTTCTGTGCTATATCTAGAAGGCACAGCTCATCCACTCAGGTGCCCGGAGTTCATTCACAGGGAGCACACCCCCAGACGTGAGGAACACAGAGAACTTGTAGAGCCACACCGGGGGAGTGTGAGAGCAGGATCTGAATGGAGTCTTTTGAGTTTTTATTTTAAGCACTAGCACTTAGTCTCACTCTTGGGTGAGCCCCGTGGTGCTGCCAGCTGGAGCTCACCCTGTATTCTTCAAGACAGCATTATTTGGAGGAATGGAGGAGGAGACCCAATCTAATCATCCATGTCTGATGTGTAGCAGGCCACTGCTGAGCACCAGCATCAACCCCAGATGACATCCAGAGTCTTCCAAAGGTCCACCAGCCCCGGGGCCAGAAAGCTGGCTCTGTGGGGAGTTGCCTAAGTGCATATTTTGGACAGTCCAGGAAAACATCATCCCACCTTCCCGGCCTAGAGCAACTAAATCTCCCCTGGAGGGAACAGCTGATAAGCAGTCATGGGAATGTCACCCTTCAAGGTCTCCAAATGAATGGGTAGTAGATTTGCAGCTTTCCACTGCAGTACCGTTCCTTTATCACTCCTGGAGCCTGCCCTTGACTGCAGCCTGCCCTTGGCTGGACACAGATGTCTCCAGCCCCCTCTTCTCTGCAGCTGCAGCATGCTGGCTTCTGGAGCTGCCGGTCTTTCTTTGGGCTGACATCTTCCAAAGGCCTTGGCGTTCTGGAAGAGTCCTCGTCTAAGTCAGGGTCCCCTGGGCTCAGTTATATAACACTATTGATCCCAGTTGGCCTGCTTAAGAAAAACATAACTAATTAGAGCCCGTAAAAACCTACACACCAAATTAATTCTGAATTGCTCTGGTGACTCCCTCCTCTAAATGTTATAAATAGAGATGGCCACCAGGCCTATATTTAGCCTGTGCGGGGCTACCTGGTATTTATAATTAAGGAAGTCCAGAGGGACAGAATGGACATTTTGTCGTTTTTTTTTTTTTTTTTTTAAAGCACTTTTTTACAAACTGCTTCCCATTTCAGTCACATATACACACAGACACATTCTGTTATTGCAATAATTACAATCCCACCCGAGTTAAGATACTGCACAATTTCTCAGTCCTTTAAAATTACGTTTTCCAACACGAACACACCCAAACGGCGCAATTAGGCTGGTCAACCTCCTGCAAATCCCTGAAAAATAACATTAATTTTGATTTTGTAGACTGCATTTTTTTTCTTCCCTCAAGTTGCTGAAGCAAACAGCCCAGTTTCTGATGAGGAAGCCTGACTTACCCACTTGGCCTGGGCTGGTACTGCTCATGGCCACAAACATTCTGTATTCTGAAGACCTCCATTTCAAAGAGACTACTCATTAAAGAATTCTTAGTGGTTTCGTGAAGTTGTTACTGTTCTTCACTCCTAATTCCAACATCCCCTGAGTATTCACTTCTGTTTTGTATTGATTTGATTTTAAAAAGATGCATGCAACTTTTCCTCCTGAAGTCTTCCATCATAAGATCGTCATAAGGGGAGGAGCATAGTTTGGGTATGGAAGGGACAATGGGAAGGTCTAGGGTAGCCCAGGGCAAGACACCACTCTGGAGTTCAGCAAGTGAGGCAGGCATTTGCCTTGGTGATAATGGAGAACAAAGAGGCCACTCTGAGAATCAGAATATGAGCCGGTGCCCAGTTTGGGGATGGAAATCAATGAACATGTCAGATGGGTTAGCCACAGGGGCACGAATGTATCAATACATCGGGAACAACAGAAGCCAGATTTCCCACCACTAGAGAAGGTCATCCATACAAGGTGGGATTCCGAGAAGAACTCTATGGTGAAAGACTGGAATTAGATATCCTTGTAAATTCAGTTTCCCGGACAGAGAAGTAAACACATGCAGTATGTGTGTGTGCTGTGGCTTGGCTAAGTGTCATCCAAAAGCCCAGGTGCCAAAAGCTTGGTCATCAGCCTTTGGGACTACAGAACCATTAGGAGAGGCAGAGCCTCATGGCAGGAAATCAAATCACTGAGAGCAAGCCATTGAAGGGAACAGTAGTCTTGTTGCTTGGCTGTCATGAGGCAGGCGGTTTTGCTCCATTGTGCACTCCCACCTGGATCTACTGCTTGGCTACAGGTCCAAAAGCAATGGGACCATGGGCTGAAACCTCACAAACTGTGAGATGAGATAAGACTTTCCTCCTTTCGTCACAGTTTAATGAGGGGTATGTAGATATAGAAGCATAGTCCCAACCTGCGCCTGAGAGCAACAATACTCCAAAGCAATGAGGCCACCAGGAGTGTAGTCCTCATGCATACCATTTCCCTGCTACAAACAACAGGATTCTGTGGTGGTGGCTGGTTCTAGCCCCGGGATGGGGCAGTAGACAAAAACACAGTTTCATAAGTTGGCAGAAAGCAAGCAAAGGCGCAGCAGACTCTAAAGACATTTCACAAGGATACAGACATTGGATCGAAGGCTACCCACTGACCAAGCAAGCTAGACATCCTAATGGGCTACAATCTCTGACTAATTAGGAAACTGTGAGTCCCGACAGACACGAGTAGATTCAAAGTTTCAAAGGGATATATCTGCTTTGTTTCATATGGTTCCAAAGTAGTGCTACGAAAAATATTCAAAATTATAAAGGCAAAATGAGAGGTTTTACACTGTGAATTCTGATAAAAAAAAAAAAAAACAGTCAAGTGACCTACATAGGCCTTACTAGCAAAGAGATGAAACCTGAGCTGGGGAGACTGGCTGCTTTGGGATGGTTTGCCTCTTTCAAACCTCAGGCTGGGTTTTAGACCCCACTGTGAGACTTCAAGGCAGTGGAAATGTAGACCTGATGCTTAGAGATGAGATCTTTCAGGGTGACTATAGTTAGATAAGCTTAAGGCAGAAGACCCCATAACTTGAATCTTGGTAGCTTTATACCAATAGGGAGAGATGCCTCAACATACAAACATATTCTCCCTGTTTCTTGCCATGTTATGACACCCTGAACCAGCCTGGGACCCTACCAGCAAGGAAACAATCACCAGTATGGGCCCTTGACTTTGGACCTCCAGAGCCATGAGCCAAAATAAACAGCTTTTTCTTTATAACTTTACCACTCCCTTGCTATTGTTATCAGCAACAGAAAACAGGCTAACATGTGATCAGGTGCCATGGCAACCAGTATCACTTCTGTAATGCTTCCATCAAGACCTGACAAACACAACTGGAAAGACGGTCCCCAAAACAACTGGCCTAATATATGCATGAAGGGTTTAGGTCACAAAAGTCAAGAAAACACCAATGAATGCTGTAGAGTGGAAGAGATTCAACAGCAATGCCATGGCCTCCCTGGAGGTCACACTGGAACCTGAGGCAAAGGAAAATTAGCAAGACTTCGCTGGACTGCAAATTGTGATATTTTGTTCATGGATTTTCATGCATTAATTGTTTAAACATTGTAGTAATTGTTGCTTATCTTGACAATAGAGTCTTTTGGTGGCTCTTATACTGTCCCCTTAAGCCACATGCCAATCTAATCCTTCCCTTACTGCCCAGCCTGCTAATGAGACCTGCTCACAGAAAGTAACCCAGACTTTGAACAGAATCTTTCTCTACAGTATAAGTCAGCCTCCTGTCACTCTAACAAAATACCCCAGACGATTAATTTGTAAGAGAAAATGTTTGTTCTGCCTGACCATTCTGGAGGTCAGAGTCCACAATAAAGTGGTCCTGGCAGCCTGTGGTGTGCCAGAGCATCGTGTGGATACATGCGGCAGAGCAAAGCGATTCACCTATAGTCAGAAAGCACAGAGACAGAAGGACTGGCCTTCCATACCCCCCTAGAGGGTACGCACCCATGTCTAGACCCCCCTCTTACAGGTGCCACCACTTCCCAACCACATCAAGCTGGGAACCAGCAAAGCCTTTAACACGTGGAGGGCGTTCTAGTCCAGTGAGGACCACTGCTGGGCACCGAGGAAAGTGAGACTCACACGTGGTGACAGGCCTGCGGGGATCTACTGCAGTTCTGCAGAGACTGCCCCTGTCTACGTGACAGATGCACTAGAGTGTTGGAGCTGATGGGACTGAGCCAGCAACATTCTCACCGAGAGTACGTGTTAAATGCTTTTAGCCTTCCTGGGAGCTTCTGATTGGTTGATTTTGTTTCTACACTTTTTAAAATTTCAATAAAACAAGGAACCTAACTTCTGAGTCTCCTTTCTCAATGCACACTGTGGTGGTTGGAATGACAATGACCCCCATAAGCTCATAGAAAAGTGACACTTTTAGGAGATGCATCCCTGCTGGAGTAGGTGTGGTCTTGATGGAGGAAGTATGTCACTGGGATGGGCTTTGAGGTTTCAGAAGCTCAAGTCAGGCCCAGGGTCATTCTCTCTTCCTGCTGCCAACTGACCCAGATGCAGAACTCTCAGCTACCTCTCCAGCACCATGTCTGCTTCCATGTTGCCGAACATCCCACCATGATGATAATGCACCAAACCTCTGAGCCATAAACCAGCCCTAATTAAATGCTTTTCTTTATAAGAGTTGACACGGTCATAGTGTCTCTTCATAGTAATAAAACACTGACTAAGACAACCACTTAATGAAATTGTGGTCAAGCCAAACACATTGGTATTGCAACCTCGATGCCAGAGAAGAGAGGACAGGAGGATCAAGAGTTCAAGGCCACCCTTTGGCCACATGGTGAGTTCAGGGCCAGCCTGGATTACATAACACCCTATCTCAAACAAAACAAAACAAAAAAATTAATGGTTTAGAAGATAAAAGATGAAATGCTTCAACTCCTGTAGCCTACCTCTGAGGCACTCTGAATAGCTGTGTTGTAAATGACAGTTGTCACTGTTCCCTCCTCTAACCTAAGTAGAACTCGAGGGGCCCTGGAAAGCTGTAGAAAAAATAACAAGAATAGGAGACTTATTCCAAAGAAAGTGACATGTGGGGAAGGGTGGCTGCAGGAGGCCTGCACCTGCCCACCATGTCCCCAGGTCACTCTCTGTCAGGACTCATGACCCCTCCATAGGATATCTACCCCATAGCTGACTCCTTACTAAGGATGGGGTCATACCCTGTGTCCCTGTTGCCTTGGTCTAACTATATTTGGTCTCTATAATTGGGAGAGGCAACCCATGCAGAGACCCTATGGGAGACAGGGTTCCTGAACTCTCTCCAAAAAACCAATATTTGGGTTACCAATGGGTTATATCTCAAGTTTTTACCATTAGTACCTCATCTTAAATGTTACTGCTACTGTAAAGCCTGCCCCAAACATGCCTGCAGGGTGTTGGCAGCCTCGTATCCATACAGCTAGTATCTGGACTCTGGTTCAGACCTTCTTGCCTCTAGATAGCCCCTGCTTCCATTTGTATCCCTGAGTGTAGAAGAAGCAGAGTAATGGTCTTATCCTCAGAAAGTCCTAGCTGAAAACCTCACCACGGAAAAGAAACCCTGGAAGAAGCCCAGATTTGCTCATAGAGATGAGTATCCCTGACTGTTAATGCAGTGAAGTTCATCTGGGCACAAATGGCTGTGCACAGCACACAGCAGGGGAACAGGGGTGTCTATACCATCTGGTTCAGAGTAAGCTCATACTGAGTACGCATGCTGGCCTGCTACCAAACACCCTAAAGGAAGGGTCAGAGCTGGGGATGTCCTTTGGGTCTACTTCCTGGAGGAGGATCGTGGTGGAGGAGATTGTCAGCTTACCAAAGAGGCCGGTGGGGGAGAGACAGATTTGTCTTTATGAGAGAAATGATTTAATCCTTAATAGCTAAAACCCTTGCTGGAGAGTAGATATCCAAAGAGAAACTAAAAGATATTCAGAGATATTAATCTTCAAACTTTTCACTTTAACACCAAGACTCCCCCACATCCAATAGAAGCAAAAGTAGGGACTGTCACAAACAGGTGCACACCCAAGCTCACAGAAACACCGTTCACAGCAGCCAAGCAGGGGAGCAGCCCAAGTGTCCATCAGTGGCTGAGGAGATGATGTGGGATGTACCAGTGGACAGTGTGGAAGCTTGGTCAGCCTTGGAAAGGAAGAAGACACAGTTACAAGATACAGCATGGATGAGCCCGGGGGACATCAAGCTAAGTGAAACAAGCTAGTATTAACAGGAGGTTCTACGGCTATGTGAGCGGTCAAACTCACACACACGGGAAACAGAATGTTGGTGTTCCTGGGTCCAGGAGAAGGAAGAGTGGGGAGTGGGTTCTTAACATGCACAGAGTTTCAGTTTGGAGATGGTTCGTAGTGACATTACACATCAGCAAGCATGGACATAACGTCCCTCACCTGTGCGCAAAGAAATGGTTTCTACAGTATACTCTTGTGGTACTCATATTTTATCACCATTAAAACAAATATCTTCTATGATCCTGTCCACATTATCTCCTAAAGTTGACTTGTCTCCTGTGTCACTCGGGATGTTGGAGGCTGTGGCTCCAGGGACTTGAGAGGAAGTCGACAAACTAAGTGCAGTAAGGCTGCCAGCTATCCTTACTAGATACCATGGCTCTAAGCAGCTCTTCCCCCTCCTCTGGCCATCCCTATCATGTGGTTTCCTTTAAGGGAAAAATGACACCAGAAAGGAAGGAAGTGACAGAGTTCTCTGGCTCACCATAAGTATTTAGCCCTGGATTAACATGGTAAGAAGGCATCAGACACACACTGTAAGCTCAGATTCCTTTACCTGTTGCCCATCCTGAGAGGAAGCCTTGGGGCATACAGGGCAGGTAGCCCAGGCACCACGTGTCTGCACTGACCCACACTAGCTTGCTTTATCAAAATGGGCAGCCCTGTCAGGAAGACAGGGAAAACTTTTAAAAAGTTGTTTTTAATGTATGTTTATGGATGTTTTGCTTGCATGTGTACCTGTACCATGTGTACACCTTGTGTCTGAGGAAGCCAGAGAGGGATCCTTTGGGATCATTATGAGCCAACACGTGGGTGCTGGGACTCAAACCTAGGTCCTCCAGAAAAGCTCCTAACTGTGACACCATCTCTCTAGTCCCACACAGGAAAAACTTTACATTGCTTTTTTAGATTTTCTTTGTTTTACATGCATGAATGTTTTGCCTGTGTGCACGTCTATGTACCACATACACGCCTGATATCCTTGGAAGTCCGAAGAGGACACTGAATCCCCTGAAACTAGCTAGAGTCCTCTGATCCTTTGCCAGCCTCAGTTCCTTTTCTCTCAGAGAAGAGGTGTTGGCTTACTCTCCTGCCACTTCACACTGACACCTGTGGTCTCCAGAATATTTGCCGACAAACAACTTCAGCAGAACTTTCATATTCAAAGTAAAACCTCATTGATCAACTCAACTAGTTGCTTGAAAGGAAAACAGGAGAAAGCAGTCCACCCACTGTGCCCTCCGTATCCATGACTCTCTGGGACGAAGCACATGTAGTATCTCTCACACCAAGGACCCAAGGAAGACCAGTCCAGGCCTCTGTATCTCTGTGTGTTTACTGACAGCACCGCTGGGTACCTCTGCCACTTCCTCCCTCCTCTTCCTCTGACTGATGATTTCATCTTATCCAGCCACCACAGACCTCCACGGGCACCCATCCATTCCCTCATGGATTTCCTCAACACAAACGCAAACAATCACTTGAGCAAAACACAGTCCTCCATATGGGAGACCCAGCAGGACCCAGGAGAGCGTGAGCCTGCTTCAGAGGAAGGGTGATATGGATGAATAGAATAGAGCAAGATGGAAGATACACAAAAGAGACTATCCTGTCCACCTGGGGCTTGAAAGACATCACAAAACACTGCCACCTACCCAAATATATCCCAAGATACAAGCAGGAACCTGCATTCGTAGAAGCTTAACAGAAAGAGCTTATCTACTGTTCCTCCAATGACAGACGGGGCAGGGGTGGGGCACAACAGAGACAAGGAATTCACCTCCAGTTATCACCTTGCATGGACTACAGAGGAACTCCGGTGGGACCCAACTCAGCAGCTGAGTGAGGTCTTGGCTTCGGAGCCAAGCTGTTCATGCTAGCTCTGTTTAATTGAAAAGGGACTTTGGGTACAGCTCCTTCATTTCTCTGTGACTTTATTTCCCTTTCCATGTAAAACACTAGTGTTCCCCTACCCAAGGCTGCAGGAGGAAAATGGTGGCATGCAGTGCAGTAAACGCAGTAGAGGGGATTGGTAGCTTCTTGTATGTCATTTCTTAAAGACAGGAACATGGGTGCCCCTCACTTTAGGAGGACAAATGGACCAAATGAAATTGGATCTAAGATTAGATAACAAAGTCCATTTGCCCTTTAGTTTCTTTTCTTTTTCAAGCATACAGTCAGTCCTCTGTATCCACGAGTTCTATATTTTTGGGTCCAACTAGCTTTTCTGAAAATAGTCAGGGAAAAAAGGGGGGGTTGTTATTACTGACCTGAGCTAATTACACGTTAGGCTTATGAGGCTGGCTGTCACATCTGTACTGACAATGTATAGACATCATATAGACTTTTTTCCTGGGACTTTATTCCCTAAACAATACAACAACAACAATTTATGTCATGCTTCCACCTTCAGTCATCTCAAGGTGATTTAAAGTATGCAGGAGGATGCGTGCAGGCTCTCCATACACACCACACTATTTTATACAAGGAAACTGAGTGCCCACAGACCTGGCTATCCATGGGGACCTTGGAACCAATCTTCTTTTACAGAAACCAAGGAGAGACTCTACTTTATTCGTGGTTCCATGGGGGAAAAAAAAACACTTTGAAAGAGTCCCCTAAGGTCAAGGCCTTGCTGGCTAGGCCTCCACCCAAAGGGGCAGCAGGAATGGAGGAGAGCGCTAGGGTGGAGAGCCGTGAACAGGTGCTCCAGACTCCTGCCTGGCAGGCATGTGACAGCACCCATGTCTAGCAATCTTCTGTATTTTCCAGCTCCCTGAAGCTAACGTTTCTTATCCATTTACTTTTACACACTCATCTGAGTTTGCAATATATGGCTCGTTCCAGGCTGAAACATTTTTTAAGTCCCAGAGTTCTGATTCTGCAAAACAAATTCATGCCTCATGTCATCATCTCTTATGTTCACAAGACTGCAAAGACAAATTCACTTTGAGCTTGGGAGCTGCTCATCTGGGTCTGTGAAATCCTATCTGATGGATGTACGCTGCCTGCTAGAGATGACAGCTGGCGTCTCTGATACCCTCATCACCCTATACTGGTGACATGTCTTCTCCAGAGATGTGACTGGCTCTGGCAAGGCTTTCTGTGACTCATAACACGGTAGCCTTACATGTCTTGCTTTCCAAGGGCCCCACGGCTACCCCTCACGTGATCAGGTATCAATCACACAGTGAGCAACTGATGTGGCTGCCAAGTGCCTTCTCTCAAAGAGTGACAGGCAAATCCATCCAGTTATCCCAGGATGGGAACAGGTTGTAATGACTGAGGTGGCTGCTATCAACCCCCAACTAGAGTGGTGTGTGGTTATTTTATCCCTTGTGTGGATATGAGACACTGAAGCAGGCAGCCAGCATGTTTAGTGGGTTTTCTACATAGCTCTGACATGAGGCACAAGCCCAAATGCCCTAAAGAAGCCAGGGAGGCAGTGCAGACCAGGTTTTACAGTTCCTGGCTCACTGTATAGCCTGGTTTCACAAGCAAGCCCTCAGCACAGACTCAAGCAAGTTTGTTTGCCTATCCACAAACGTCTACTTCCAAGGACTGCCCATACCTGCCTTCCATGGACTTCATCCCCCTGCAGTCTCATTTCCAAAGACTGCCCATACCCTGCCTTCCATGGAGTGCATCCCCCTGCAGGCTCTCCTTAGATGGACTGCAGCACCACAGAACATGCCTGACAATGCTGAAGCCTTTGGAGCTGTCTGCAGAGTGCGGGCAGACTGGCTCTTTACAAAGATGCGTTCTATTATGATTTTCTCTAATGCCAATGGAAGACACAGACTTTGAGAAACATCGCTGGGTTCTCAGGTGCAAGTCTAATTACTTGTTACATCACTCTGTAACTTTGCCTCTGAATGCAGGCTAAATTTAGCAGCTTTTGGTCCATCTCTGTCAGCTTCTACAGAAGTCCTCCAATCTGCTTCACATGACAGAAAAAAACTGCTCCGCCACTCCCATTACAATTGACCACTGGGCATAGCCGGCTCATCCTTCCCACCATAGCTGAATGTGCCTGGAGGCTTACGCAGAGTGCCACAGCACCATTCTGCCCATCTGGGGACAGCTGATGTGACTCCTCTCAGCCGACAGGGGGGACTTCACAGAGACCAGGATCAGATGAGGAAATGAAGACATAGCTGGTCTGACAGGCTATCCCAGCCCTAACGCCTCTGGAAGTCACAGGTTGGAGTGACCAGGATGTCACAAAGCAGTGATTGGGACCTCCATACTGGTCAGCTTCTTACACTTCCTGCTGCAGCCAGTCAACCGTTCTGGCTGTCCTTCAATGTGACAGGCAGCCTTCCTTCCTACCCAGCACCTGCAGTGTGTCCCTGACACCACCTCCAACTGTTCCCGCCTCCTCGTTCGGTGCATCAGACCTCTTCAGATGACTTCTCCTTCCTGAGCCTCACGACTCCTCCTCCAACAGGGCCCTTGGGAATCATTATTACAGAAGAACAAGTCCTCAAACAAATAAAATACTCATCTACCCTTTCCTATTCCCTTGTGCCCTCTAAGCTGCTTGATATCCCTCCCCAATAAGTAGTGTGTATCCTGTTTTCTTAGCCCTGCTGCCCTGGCTTAAGCTACTCTGGCTTCCCCTTGCACTCTCAGAAATGTTCTGGGTTATGCAATCACTTGTGTAGCCAAGGTCATGTCTCCAGGGAAGGGGCATACAGGCCAGCACAGTTGTCATGGCTTACCCAAGGTTCCACTTCCCAAGTACTCCTGACCTATCATCTCCACTCCTCCTCCCCATGTCGCCTACCACCACTAATGGGCTCACTTTCCTCCTCTGTCACCTTTCTGTCACTGGCGCAGGGCATCAATAGCCAGGTAAATGACTCTCCTGATTCCCTGATTCTTTCCCTGACCCCTTCATCCCAGCAGCCATGACCACAGCCTCGGACAGGCCCCACACCAATGTCCCTCCCTCACTATAACTCAGTGTAACTTTCATCACTCCTGGTTCCATGATGACCTCATTCTCCAATCTTTTAGGCAGCTATGTCAACCATGTTTTCTTAGAACCCAAATGGCCTGACTTCCTCCTTTCTCGTTCTACTCTCACAGTGGCCATACAGCTCAGGATATCCTTAGCACATGACCAATCACCTTGTCACCTCTGCATTATTGAGGTCACCATAAAGTGGACAGTATGACCCTTCCCTACAACCCAGGTCTCCCCAGATCCGAGCTCTGGCATTCTCCCTACAGGTGTTTCTCCCAAACCCCAGGAGACAACTTTCTCCTGACTGAAATAGGGTCCTTTCCTTGGTCCTCTGGCCTGGCCCAATCCTCCTCTTCTCTCTGGTCCCCTCTACAGAGGTTAAACCATGCTCTGGCTTTCCCTCAACAGTATTCATGTTAGCTTCTCTGCTCAGGCCCTCTCAGCCTCCATCAACTAAACCCTAGTCACCCACCAGGTCTCCTCTGTGATGGCTATTCTTGGTTGTCAACTTGACTATATCTGGAGTGAAATACAATCCAGATATGGAGGGCACAGTTATGATTTGGATCTTGAAACAGGAAGACAACATGTCTTTAATCCAGATCTTGAGGCTGGAAGGCACACCTTTAATCTGGGCCATACCTTCTGTTAGAAGCCTATATAAGGATAATGGAAAAAGGAAGGGTTCATTCGTCCTCAATGAACTACTGAATTCTTGAACTTTCCATTCACAACTAGCCATTGTTGGACTGTAGCCTGTAAGTCATTCCAATAAATTTCCTCAGATAGATAGATAGATAGATAGATAGATAGATAGATAGATACTTAGATAGATACTTAGATAGACAGATAGATTCATTCCATGAGTTCTAGAGAACTCTGACTAATAAAAATACACTGATATCAGAGGCCACAAGGACATGGAAGTGGAGAAGGTTTGAGCCATGTTACCGAGAGGCATGCTCCAGCAGGTGTAATTCTACCCAACAACAGTGGAGGACATTCTTCTCCAGAGTCTGAGGAGGTTCCAGAACCTAAAATAAATCTCTTCAGTATCCAAAAACTAATTCCCAAGACAATATCTGATTTAAAAAAATTAAGTTAACTATTGATATCATGGAGAGATGAAAAGTCCCACTCACATAGAAACTATCATACATTAGCATACATGCTTAGGTAATTCATAGATCAAACATTGTGATGTGGACTTCAGAGATGCATAATGCAATGACAGTGAAAGTACTGATGGGTGAACTTATGAGCATCACTGGATATGACATCAGAGGGACACTGCATCCTCCCCCACATCGGCAGAAGCGGGGGTGATGGACACCCGTGGTATCAAGAGTCCAGCTAAAAAGATGTGTGTGTGTGTGTGTGTGTGTGTGTGTGTGTGTGTGTGTGTGTGTGTGTGTGTGTGTGTGTGAGACAGGGTTTCTCTGTGTAGCTCTGGCTGTCCTGGAACTCACTCTCAAAGAGATCCACAGAGATCCACCTGTCTCTGCCTCCCTAATGCTGGGAGTAAAAGTATGTACCACCACATCTGGTTTAAAAAGATATTTTTAATTCAGAAAAACAGAGAGGAAGAGAGTTAAAGTTAGGAGAAGAATTCTGTAAAATAGACAATAAATTAGTAATAGGGAAAAGTTAAGCAGCTGGGAGCACTTCTCTAAGAACCCAGCGGGAGAGATAAATCTACCCCAGTACAGACAAGGGAGAAAAATGCTCAGAGAAGTGGAATTACAAATGAAAAGAGAGGTGCTGCCACAGATAAAGCCAAGGATTACAGGGTAATAAGGAAACACTCACTGGGATGTTACGCTAATACATTTGAAAACTTAAGGCAGCAGGAACAAATTACTAGAAAATTACGATTTATGAAACTATCTAAAGAGAAGAACCACTTGGCTCTTCCATCAGAGCTACTGAAGCAGTGGGGAGACATCCATCTCTCACACAGAACTCGAGTGCCTGGATTTAAAGGTGAGCGCTACGGAATGTTAAGGAATAGACCATCTTAGTCTTGCACAAACTGCTCCAGGAAACAGAAAAAGAGTAAAATTTTACAAGGCCAGGGTAATATTGCAGCCAAACAAGGGCTGAATTGGAATGGGAAATTATGGGTCCACTTTGACAATGAGTATAGAATCTGAACTCCCAACTGGCTCAGAAGACCAGATTCAGTGAGGAGTCAGAACTACAAGGTGGATTTAGTCCATAAAAGCAAAAGCATTTGAACACTAGAAAGCCAATACATTTAACTTTTTCTGCCAGCAAACTGAAAGTATTTTTAAAGTTCAAAACCCCTATGATTAAAAGTTCTTAAATTTGGTAAAAGATTTCTTAGCCTCTTATGAGGCTATCTTCAAAAACAAAACAGCTGACCGCTGTAGGAGGGCACCCCTGTAATCCTAACACATGGGAGATTAGGGAAGGAAAATCATGAGTTCAAGGCATCCCGGGGTACATGAGTTCCAGGGCAGCCTGGACCACTTCAGACTCTATCTCAAATGAAGATTAAACAAACACAGCAAACAACAAACAGGGAACATTAGTCTTCATGGGGACATATTAGAAATATCCCCCTTTAAATTACGAGATAAGATGAGAACCCTCATGATCAATAAAAATTCATCATTATATCGAAAGTCCAGCTAGCTCCAGGCACAATAAATAAATCAGTAGCTTCCAGAATGAGTAGGGGGAAAATAAAATTATTCACAGATGATTTCTACACAGGAAATCTTAACAAATCTATGATTTCCTATGATTTGCATGAGACGATCATATCATGGCTTATTTGAAAAAAATAAGGGGCTTTGTAACAATGAATCTGTAAGAGACCAATATAAAAACATTAATAGTCTTTATATAAACTGGCAACAACTGTTAGAAAATTTACAGTACCTATATATATGATAAAAGGTGTTTAAGTCGACGGGCGTTGGGGGCACACGCCTTTAATCCCAGCACTCGGGAGGCAAAGGCAGGCGGATCGCTGTGAGTTTGAAGCCAGCCTGATCTCCAGAGCAAGTGCCAGGATAGACTCCAAAGCTACACAGAGAAACCCTGTCTTGAAAAACAAAACAAAACAAAAAGGTGTTTAAGTCTTACAGATAGAAAATTACAAAACATTGCTAATCATTAAAAAATACTTAAGTACTCTGTCTCAAAAAAAAAAATACTTAAGTGAAAAGGCATACTATGTTCATCGACTGGGAGGCCCTATATCATTGTGATCCATTTGATCAAATGTATCAAATGCATTTATATGTTACATACTATTTCAGTTAAAATCCTGAAGGAATTTTGTTGATCTGTTTGTTTTTCAGAAATTGTTACATTCCTTCAAAGTCAAATGGGAAAGACAAGAAGGCAAGAACAGCCTAGAAACTTATAATATTGACTAAGGTTTGTCCGCCAGACTTCAAGACTTATTCTAAAGCTAGGGGACTATCGTCTCTGAGACACTGAACCAGAGACCAACTTGATACATGGAACAGAGGACAGAGACCTGTGCAAAGGCAGAGCTTGGTTTCCACAGAACTTCACTAGCAAACAGGATACAGTGCCAAGCCTGTTAACCCAGCACCTGAGCCTGAGGTGGGAATATCAAGACCAGCCTGGGAGCATATAGGGAGACCCTGTCTCAAAAGAGAGAGAAAAGTCACCAAAATCAGAACATACTGAAAGGAGATGTGTGTGATCCTATTCAAGTGATGATCTTAGGAGGGATGGATGTTCCTATGGAGAAAAATCAAATCAAATCTGGTTTCACAGTAAACATAAAAACAAATTTGAGCAAATTGAGCCCCAGGTGTGATACATGGATGTCTCTGATTCACTCTCTCAATACACTCTCCATTTTCTCACCTAGAGTTCTGTGCTAGTTCTATTTTGTTTTGTTGTCACTGTTGTTTTTGCTTGTTTGTCACCTTGATACAAGGTAGAGTCAGCTGGAGAGATAGAACATTGGGTAAGAAATTGCTTCCATCAGACTAGCCTGTGGACATGTCTGTGAGATATTTCTTGATTGATGTGGGAGGGCCCAGTCCATTGTAGATGTGTCCACCCCTAGGCAGGTGGCCCCGGGCTAAATAAGAAAGCAGGCTGAGTAAGGCATGGAGAACAAGCCAGGAAGCATTGCTTCTCCATGGCTTATGCTTCAGTTTCTGCCTCCTGACTCATACCCAGAGCTGCTGTCCTAACTTTCCTTCTTGATGGACTGTAAGCGGTAAGATGAAATAAACCCCCTTTCCCCTTTGGTCCTGATGTTTCTCATAGCAATGAAGAACTAAGGACAGAAACTGGTCCCAGAGAGTGGGGTATTGGTGAGACAAAACTGACCGGGTTGTTCTGGGGAAGACTATGGGAGGAATTTAGAACGTTGTCCTAGAAAAGCTGTTGAGTGTCTTGTATTGTGATATTAACATGAGATCTTAGGGATAAACAGGAAGGGAAGGTCATGATCTAATAGTGATATATTTGTGTGTCAAGTTGACAAGGGGTTGCCTGTGTTGATTATTTTTTTAAATATCAATTTGCCACAGGCTACTGTCATCTGGGAAGAAGGAATGACAATTGAGGAACTGCCATCAACAGATTGGCCTGTGGATATACCTGTAGGGCATGGTCTTGATTAACGATTGATGTGAGAGAGCCCAGTGTCATGCCTGGTGAGGTGCCCCTCAGTTATATTTTAAAAGCAGGCTGAGCAAGCCATAGAGAGCAAGCAAGCAAGCAAGCAAGCAGTGTTCCTCCAATGCACTTGCCCTGACTTCCTTTCATGATGGACTGTAAGCTGTAAAATGGAAAAAAAAATGAAAACAAACAAAACTAAAAACCCTTTTCCTCCCCATGTTGCTTTTGGTCATGGTGTTTCTCACAGCAACAGAGAACCAAAGTAGGACGCTCTCTTTCCCAGGCATGGGAACACCAAAGTGGCCCCTCTGCCCTGTAGTTTTAGGATAGGCTCAGTGAAACCAAGGGCAAATGAGGAGTTAGGTGAGGATGGCTTGTCCACTCCCCTGGCCTCTGCCTACAGACTTGCTTTAGCAGTGTTTCTCTCCCAAGTCCCTGATCCCCCAAAAGTGCTGGTCCACCCTGTCCTTCCTTCGGGCTCCCATCAACAAGCCTCTCTTCACTTCCTTCAGTGCCAAGGGATAGAAACAGAGTGCTACCAGTCCCTGTGCTCTTCGGAGCTCGGTTCCCACCTTTGGAAAAGGTCTATTAGCCTTCCTCAAAAGTGGTCCAGCTGATGTACCCCATCTTTCCAGCTGAGATATGGACTGATGGAGTAATTGTTACTGAAAGCACATTGTAGATAAATAGGCCCTCATAGTGGGCTCCATATACTCCAGGAGCCCTGAGATCATCACCAGGCAATCTGAGGCATTTTGGATTACAAGTAAACCCACGGTATTCTTGATTATACATGATGACATGGGTGTTCACATGGAATGAAATGCCCACCTCCAGGGCACGGCATAGCAATAATAGTGATAGTCACAGCTGAAAGGTCAGGTAGACTCTCCTTGACACACTAGAGAACTTCTATAAGATAAAGAAATTCAAAGCTAAGAACAAGCAAGGAGATTCAGAGCCCCACAGTAGCTCCAGGGTGTGATGTGTACTTTGATGGTCAGTCTTTGTAGGTGTCTCACAGATGAGAAGGCAGGCAAGGGGATGGGGACACAGCAGGCACTGCTGTGGCAAGGAACTCTGTGCTCGTCGGATGGCCTCCCACTATCCATGCCTAAGAAAACAGCCTTCTCCATAATGTGCCTTCCCACAGCAACTGTGGCTGCCTCACAAGGCTGGGACTCATCTCTCAGGGTTCACCCACCCTTTGACCTGCCTAAGCCCATATTACAATTTGGGTGGTTAGGTCCAGAGCTGTCTTGGTTAGGGTATATGGGAAGTGTGGGAGATGGGTTCTTCTGCATGAGATCCAGGGATACTACATAAAGAGGCCTGATACCAGGCAGCAGGCAGATGTGGCTGTCTTCCTCACACAGAGCTGTGCATTGCCAAGCCCAGCATGAATAAAAGCCAGCAGCTGAGGCCAGTTACACTGGAAGTTCCTGCACACCTCATGTTCTAAAGTAAAGAGCTGGGCCAGCACCCACAGTCTCTGAAGGAGCAGCAGAGCCTGAGAAGTCTAGCAATGCCCTAAATGCTGCTGTTGGTCTAATGAACTTGGGGAAATGGGGATAGCAGAGGGATTCATTATGTGACATCTATTAAGATATCCTGCCCTCCACTCCTGTGACAGAGTGAGAGGCCAGTCCCCTCCCCCCACAGACATAGGAAAATGCCCTGGTGGGGGGCAGCAGATAGCCCAGGGGTGCCCCAACAACATTAGATCCCCCACACCCCATGGGTACCATGGAACTCTGGTACCAGAGGTCAGTGGCAAGCAGACCTGGATGACTGCCCTCCAAACAGGACTCAAGTGTTACTCATGCCCTGACTTACAGAACCTGGGTGAGGCTCAGGGATAAAGAAAGGCGGCAGACAGCTCAGGAAGATGCTACTTGGCACAGACTCTGTGCCTCAGTTTTCTTATCTATTATATGGGAAGAAGTGTCTGAAGTAAATAAGGTTGAGCTCTGGGGGCCATTCCGTACCCAGAGTTTGTCACCCTTGCCCGCTGACATGTTCATTCTCATGATGTCTTTATCTCCTTTTGTTGGAGGTGGCTGCTCTCTCCTCCCTCTGTAATCACCGGCACCTTTCCTAGGCAGCTTGTCACATTCTGATGGCACTGGACTGCTGACACTGTTGTCCAGGCATCTACAACACAGTCTGCCCCTCACTGGACTACAAGTTAACCCAACACTAAGAGGTAGCAGCCTCCTGGGAATACACAGGATCTTTGTCCTCCCTGTTGACCTTTCTGTCTTTCTTTTTTTTTTTCCCTCTGTGTAGCTTTGGAGCCTGTCCTGAAACTCGCTCTGTAAACCAGGCTAGCCTCGAACTAACAGAGATCTGCCTGCCTCTGCCTCCCCATTGCTGGGATTAAAGGCTTGCGCCACCATAACTTGTCTTTTCAATCATTCACAAGACAATGGAGAGACTCTACTTAAGGTGTGGAGGGAACACCATAGATACAAAATCCTACTTGTATTTCTAGCCCTTTGTTTACCTCCCCCTCCTTTATAAAGGCTGTAGAATCTAAAACTTTTGATTTCTCAGACTCCCCTGAAGCCAACAAAGCTATGTAACATAGCTATAACCCCTGAGATAGATGTGGGCACAAGTCCCTGGGGAGAGTGGCCCTTTTCCATTGAAATGGAAAAGGTCTTTGTTCTATTTATTCATCCCCAAGTCCTGCAGTCTACCTAGTACCTGGATATTAGACTTCAAAGTGTGTGTGTATTATTAACCCCATACTGCCACAAGGGACTGCCCACAAGAAGAGAGCTTTCTGCTGAGAGTGGCAGAGTGGGAAATGGTAGTGCCATATGACACAAACAAAACAAAATAACCCTCTACAGTGTTTATCACCTCTGGTTTTTGTCTTGAACACATTCCTAGCTACAATTTAACAATTCTCTGAAATTGATGACACATGATATATGCACATGGTATATTACTTCCCAATGGAATGCAAACTATCCATGAGTGGTGGTGGCGGTGGCTTTTAGATGAATGGTTAAATTAAACTGCACAAATTCCTCATTTCACATTCTAGACTCTTAATGCCAAAAGACAGGTGGTGACTCCAGGACTCCAACACCCCAAATTCTAAGCTTTTTCAAAGTCAAATGTGGAATCAACCCAGGAAATATGTGAGGGAGTAACCAAAGGAGGCAGTACTAATAAATGGCAGGTGGCATCTACCGTCCTGGTCTTAAGCCACTGGTCACAGCGGGGACTGGCTAGGAATCCACTAGGGATCATACCAGTCTCCTTGGGGTCAGTGCAGAGTGAGGCTGTCAGTTAGGAGGACCACATTTTTATCCACACT
Organism: Cricetulus griseus; assembly: GCF_003668045.3. NCBI lineage: Eukaryota > Metazoa > Chordata > Mammalia > Rodentia > Cricetidae > Cricetulus > Cricetulus griseus. The sequence continues at coordinate 131,397,669 of NC_048596.1, forward strand.
AACAATAAGGCAAGGGCTCTTTCCCAGAGAACATTCACAGGGCCATCTCCAACAGCTGGCTGCCAAATTCTGTTTTTGCAATGATGTCTGCAATCATACATTACAGATGAGTGATTCAACATCCAAGGATGTTAAGTGGGCCTGCCAATTGTTGATCAATGTGTAGGCAAAGGTGTTCAGATCGTATCTAAATCTCCTGCTTGTGTTTGCCTAATGGCTCTTCTGCTTGCAAAAGCTGACCCATGAAGGTAGTCCCCTATGGCGAAACTTAGCTACTGTGAGGAGACCAGGATGAAAAGAATAGCATCTTTGTCTGTACATTTCTATGGGCTCCTTAGAATTTTTGCTCATTTGATGATGTCAGTAGTCTGTAAAGTCTTCATACATGATGCCCAGGGCAAGAGACGTTTGGGAAGAAGATAAAAATCTAACACCTCCAGGTATGCTGTTATCTCAGGGGGATGAATGAAAATGAGTATCTAGGGTAAACAACAGTACAGATAAAGAATGCCTACTCCAGTTCCTTACAGACCACAGGCCATCCATTGTGGGCTTTTCTGTTGAATCCAAGGGTTAACATAGGCCTATTGGCAGGTCCCGCTATTTTATTTTTCTCTTATTTAAGAGAGAATTCCATCTTAATCCTGAGTAGCAGGGGCCTCTCTTGCAACAGTCTTCTAGGTAGGAACTCTCCAAAGCATGCTAGGCAGAGGATGAGGCCCCACCTGCCGCTATGAATGGAGGGTGACAGTTAGGCAAGTCACTGTGATCAGCTCTGCAGTCGTGACATGTCCCAGTGGCATAAGTCATAGCTCATGAGTTTAGTCTAGCACGGCTTTTACCTGCTCTGTCCCAAGTGTTAACAGCTACAATCTTTCTCAGAAAGACAAAAGGAAAAAATATATTCACCTCCCCCACTGCACCATCTTCATGGTGCTGGAGATGGAAGCCTTGACTTTGGACATACCAGGCAGGTGCTCTGCCTCTGAGCTATCTATCCCCAGCCCCCAGCCTCACCAGCTTTGGATTCCTGCTTTAAATGCAGTGCTTTCCTAGGGTGACTCCAATACGCCCAACACTGGGCAGACTGGTATGTCCGCACTGGGTGGACTGGTATGTCTGGCTCCACTGGCACAGATAACCATCACTATGATGATGATGGTGATGATGATGATGATGATGACGATGCTATTAGCAGCAGTATGGTCACTTGAGGACAGGCACTATTCCAAACACATTCTTATTGGAAGTGCTGCTAACTTCCGTTTTTCAGAAGAAAGGGTTGAGGTTCAGGTCAATGTCAGAAGAGGGATTCTTTTTTTTGTGGCAGCGGGGGGTGGGGGGATTCAAGACAGGGTTTCTCTGTGTAGCTTTGGAGCCTATCCTGGAACTTGCTCTGTAGACCAGGATGGCCTTGATATCACCGAGATCTGCCTGCCTCTGCCGCTCAAGTGCTGGGATAAAAGGCATTGCTACTCCCCCACCCCCCCACTCCCACACAACCAGCAGAAGAGAGATTCTCATTACCCATTCCTTCAATAGATTTTTTAAAAAATTTACTACATGGTGGCACATGCCTTTAATCGGGGCAGAGGCAGGTGTAGCTCTGTGGGTTTAATGCCAGCCTGGTCTACACAGAGGTTAGCCAAGATTACTACCTAGTGAGACCCTGTCTAAAAAAACTAAAACTAAACTAAAATTACATTTATTTGTGCCCTACATGTATATGCACCTATTCAGAGGTCAGAGAATGGCTTGCAGGAACTGGTTCTCTCCTTCCACCATGTGGGTCCTAGGTATTGAACTCAAGTACTCAGGTTTGGTGGCCAGTGGCTTTGCCACTAAGCCGTCTGTCTGGCCCCTACTCATTAGACTTTAATCTGAGTTTTTCCCTATAAGTACATGTTCTTCAAACTCTACCTTATTCACTGAAAAGTGTTGTCTGATTTCAGCTTGCCTAACACAAGTGGCTGGTCAAAACTCCCCCATTGTGTCTGCAGAACAGGAAGCACTGTGGCAGCTGTTGGAGGGAAAATATAGCAAATTATAGCTATTTGCATATTTTATTATATTTAATACATTTTATTTTGCCAACGACTCTTAAAGCACATTAAGTAGTTAATTGGCTTTATTTCCTTTTCAACATTTTATTTGTCTCTATAATGTAATTAGTGTAAACTCCATATTTGCTTTCCCCTTGAGTCAGCTTAACACTTTCTCCCTTTCATTATGAAATATTTTATGCTTCCTTCCAAGTTCTCTCCTCACCGAATCCTGATTTTAATTTGCTTTCCCGGTACAATGTGCTCTAAGACGATTTCATTTAAGAAAAAAAAAAATGTCACATCTTCCCCTTGGTATGGAGTCTCTTCTCATTTTAGCACATTCCCTAGTTTAGTTTAACGTCCTTTCGTTTCTATTATGTGTTATGTGTTCCAACTTTTACATCCCTCCGGCAGTTGTTCTAATAGAATTAGGAGAATCTATAAATAAAAGCGGCTTCTTAGAATAATGCTTTTATTCTTCTCCTCTGTCCCCGCCCCGACTTCAGAATTTACCAGCAGACCCTCTCAGGCAGAGTCTCTGCCCAAGAGTTGTCTTTGCTGCATCTGGTCTGGGGTGCCCCTGGGGAAAAGGGCAGAGGTCCAAATTAGGGCTCCCATTCAGGACTCTGCACCAAGGTAGTGGCAGCTGGTTCAGTCCCTTGATTTCAAAAGAATCAAGAGAGGTTGAGAAGTCTTCAGGAAGTCACTAAGTCTGATCCTGAAATTAGCGAAAACACAGCCGAGCAGGCGTAGAAGATAATTAGGAGAAAACAAGCCAAACTGACTGCTGCCAGGGTGTCTGCGGCAGGCTTATCGCTCCTGCACAGGAAGTTCCTATAACAGTGTGATTGGGCTCATTTACATTTTCTGCACCTCTGCCAGCACAGAACTAGCAAGTGAGGGCCGCCAGGAGCCACATTTGTCCCTTCGGGTGCCAAGGTGGCCTACACCCTACAGAAGTAAGTGTCCCAAAGTCAGACTTTATTGCTACTGCCTTGATGACATCTCTGGCTCTATTAAATCCCTAGAAGTCTTCTAATCTTCATCTGTAAATATGACTCCGTGATTAGGACAACACCAGCTTCCTCTTTGGGGGGGGGGGGGCATCCACCACGCCCTCAATGTCTTTTTCTCCTAACATCTTATTATGAAAAATTTTCAAACATAGAGCAAAGTTGAAGGACACCTGTGTGCAGCAAACTATTCCACGTCAGTCACTGCCGTCCCCTCAGGGTTCTCTTCCTGAATCCACCCCACCATTGGCACATTTATTCTTGGTGTGCTTGCTACAAAGTAAACTGCCGTATCAGCACACTTCCTGAGTAACATGTCCACATCCTTATCGAGTTCAATATTTACTTAGGGTTTTTTGTTCATACCACATTTGTTGAGCTCTGATACATCATATACATATGTTCTTCAGACTATCAGGATTTCACTCCTACCAAGACATCACCCCAGAGTATCTGTGAACCTTCCCATCAAGCCCCGACCCTAAGGTTGAGACCCCCCATAACATTAGTTTTATATTCTCCAGCTTTCTACAGTTGGAATCATCTAGGTGTGGCACAAGGTTTCTTTCAAGTAGTATGATGTTTGTGAGGTCTTTCTGGTTACGCATACATATTGTCTGTTTCCTTTTGTTGTTGCTGTTGTATTTTGAGACAGGGTTTCTTTGCATAGACCTGGCTGTCCTGGATCTAGTTCTGTAGGCCAGGCTGGTCTCAAACACAGAGATCCGCCTGCCTATGCCCCCTAGTGCTGGGATTGAAGGTGTGCGTCACCACCACCCCCAGTCTGTTCTTTTAACTGCTTGTTCTGTGTCCCATTTCTCTTTCTTGCCTATGGAAGTAAATTTAAAATGGTGGTAAAAGCTGAAGAGTCCAGCATTGACGCAGGCAGACTGGTGATCCGCTCTGACCAGAGAAGCTTGCTGGCCTGATTCTCTCAAGTGGGAAAACCATGGCACTAGTTCTCCTAGTCGCTGGAAGGGCTGGTCATACCATTCATATTGCCTACATACCTCCGTTGCTATGACAGGTTGATATAGAAATCGCACTGGGATCAAGGCTAACACACCTCCATGAAAGAGCTTAAGACAAAGGCAGGACATTTAAAATGGACTAGGTAGGTTTGGCAGAAGACTATACTCGCTGGCTTTGTCCATTGTCCCTAATGACCCATGTGGCATCAGTTTCATGCCTGTGATGCATGCAGGAACATGGCCCAGCCTCAAGACTCTCAAACTAATTCATGCAGCCTGGCAGCGTGATTCAAATAAAACAAACAAGACAGCAGGGAGCATGGCAGCAGCAAGCATACAGGAAGGCTCTTCAACCCTGGGGAAAAGATCTCCCAACAGCAGCACCAGTCACTGACAATCTGCATGAAGTGGTCCAGGTTCGGGATGGCTCTTAAGGATGCTGTGAGGCTGTCTAGCTGGGGCTGGCACAGCCACAGGCACAGATCAAGTACAAAGGCACATAAGTGACTAACTTCAGGAACCAATGGCTGGAAAGTTGATCCAACTTCGAGTCAGGAGAGCACATTTGGCTTTCAGATGGGTTTTCTGCAGCCCTCCATAGCTGGACTTCCGACACAAGAAGAAAGCCGAAAACCCATCCAGGTGAAGACGGGCCCATCCTCAGAATTTAGGGGATTGCAATAAAGACCAACAGGACAGAAACAATTGTGTGGGATTGTGACTCCCAGTTGCCCAGCACAAGCAACATAGTGATGTCACTGTGTCCACATCTACTCCCAGGATTCACCTGGGTTTGAAGCTGATTTATCAAGAGACAGAATAGGTTTGGTTTTCTGATGTTCCTGAGGTGACTAGCTATCAAAAGGTAGAGAACTATATCCCCAGCAAAACAACTAAGAAATGGGGTGGGAGTCAGGGATTAGAAAGCAAAAATGACAATATTTTGTATAAGAACACCAATCATTCCCCAAGTGAGCCAGGGGTGTGGCTGAATGGCAGAGCACTTGCCTAGCTTGTATGAGATCCTGGACTTCATCCATACATAGCACTGCCAAAGTAAAACAATTGTTTAAATGAAGGGCTGAGAGGATCTTGAACTGGCTGAGTCACAGAAGCTAGTTAAAGCCACTGAAAGGAACCCAGCTTTCTTGTTTGGGCTAATAGTATCACATTCCTGCAAATGACACATTAGAGGCTGTAGAGAAAGGTGTTAATGAGCTCTTGACAGCAAGACAAAAATGGTTTCTTTTCTATTCTGGAGAAACAGGGCTTTATCGTGAGGAATATACAGTGAGGGAGGGTTTTGTTTGACTTTAAAAATCAGCAGCATAAGATGGAGATGTATGTGAGACCGAGTCCAGGGGCGGCCAAGAATGGACTTATTTTTCTGGTAAAATCTGTTCTCAGACAGACACACCTAAATAAACTCCAAGTGAGACACAGGCAGGGATCCAGGGACATGGGGTCTGACAGACACCAAACCGCAGGCTTCTTCCATGACCCTCGGAGAGGACATGCATAAAGCTAAAACTGGCATAGGTGGGGGGCCTACTGGGGTGCACAGCCTGCCTGCCCCAGCCCATCTTTGCAGCTCAGTACTGGTCGGGCATCCTGCCAAGCTTGGAGACACTACACACCTTTAGTGAATAAAACGGCAGCTGATAAATACCCTGCCTTCTAATGCTATCAGATGTGTGGCAAAATTAGATCTACCCATCTTTGTTCTCCCCCCCTCCTTTTCTCTCTTCCTTTCTTTTTTGAGACAGGGTCTCACTGTGTAGTCCTGACTGGCTAGTCTGGAACTCACTAGGTAGACCCGACTAACCTCAAACTCACTGCCTCTGCCTTCTGAGTACTAGGATTAAAAGTGTACATCCACACCAGCTGTCAGAACTCAAAAGAAAAAAAAAAGTAGTATGTATGTGTGAGTATGTACTGTGAGAGGGTGTGTGTGAGGGTGTATATGTGCCTATGTGTGTGTGTGTGCATGTGTGTAAGTGCATATGTGTGTGTGTATGTGTGAGTGTGTGTGTTGGTGATGAGTGCATGGAGGTAAAAAAAAGCATGTCAGATCCCTCAGAGCTAAAGTTAGAGGTATTTGCAGGACAACTGGATGGTTTACAGCAGTACTAGGATCTGAACTCTGGTCCTCATGATTGTAAATAAGTGCAAATTATTTTACATGCATGAATGTTCTGTCTGCATATATGTCTGTGTACACCATTTGTGTCCCTGGTGCCTGTGGAGGCCAGAAGAGGTCATTGGATTCCATGGCACTGGAGTTACAGATGATTGTGAGCTGTCATGTAGGTGTAGGAATCGAACCCAGGTCCTCTGGAAAAGCAGACGGTGCTCTTAACTTCTGAACCATCTTTCCAACCTCCACTAAACCCCTTCCCCATCTGGAACTCTTCTCTCTCCAACCTTGCTCTTACCTGGCTGACTTTTTCCTTCTCTCTCTGTCCATGACAGCCCATTCCCCACCTGCTCTGCTCTGTGAGTAGGATGGCTGAGACTGCCAGGCAGCACCACCTGGCCACTGGAAGCCCCAGAAAGCGGCTGCATTCTCCAGTGGGAGACTCTGCTAACAGCATCCCCTGGTCCCTCTTCACCACTCCCTCTGGTTGCTCCCTCAGAGCCCTTTCCTGAGACTCTCTACTTCTGAAGGGGATGCTTCTGAACTGATTGCCTCTAGATGGGATGCTGAGTGAGATACTGTCCAAACACCACCTCCTGTCCTGTTAGCTCACCCTGTGGGGCCCTCAGATGTTACAAAGCCTTCCCTGGACGCAGGGTAAAGTTCCTGCTCCATGCTGTTGCCCAAAACAGCTCTGCATGTTCCTCTTCAGTGCTGTAGACAGGAATCTAGTCCTGCTCATCCCTGAAATCACAAAAGGCAGATCTAACCCTTGCAAACAGTGGCATTCTTGGTTCTATTTCAAAACACAACAGGCAAACAAAGAAACCCACTGAACAAGGTTCAAAGAAATTGCTGCAATGTTCTGAAAGAAAGAAAGAAAGAAAGAAAGAAAGAAAGAAAGAAAGAAAGAAAAGGAGGAGGAGGGTACTGATTCTCAAAGTTACACAGAGTATACCTACAAATTATTCAGATCAAAGACAGGCAATTCAACTGAAAAAACTGGGCAAAGAATATGAATAAGCAATTCAGAGAAGACTGGAAGTGGTGAATAGATATGTCAAGAGATATTTGACTTGAGTTGGAATTACAAAGAAAGCCAACAAAAGTAATCTTGCACTATAGGATTGGTAAGAACAGCAAGAGACCACGTTCACCCCAAATTGGTAACCAGCTCCTCACAGGCTTCTAGAGATAGTGTCAATCTTCATCCACCTGCCTGATAACTACAGCCAATGCCCAATACAAGGTACATGGGTATACACTATGACACATCCCCTCAATCTCTGGAGCTAGGCCACCTTAGTCCAAATCTTGGCTCTGGCATTTACAAGCTGTGAAGCCATGGACCTCATAGGGTTTCTAAGAAGATAAATGAGTCAGTACAAGGAAGAACAGGTGGAAAATCACCTGCCAAAGAGCCAGGACCACACAAGTGTCTGTGATTCTCATTATCACGTCTGGTTTTGCTCTGAGGTATCCCATGAGAAATTCCCATGCATGTGCTCAGGGAGAAATGAATAAGAAGGATCATGGCAGCATGGAGGTAAGTCAAATGAAGATCTGAAGATTAATAGTGCAACAAGATATCCACCACAGCCATAAAAATGACACAGAGCTACTTATATTACCTAGGAAAGGAGGCAGCTCACCACTTCCAGGGTGGTTAAGACAGCTGGGTATTAAAAGAATGCTTATCTGGATCCAAGTCCAATGTTCTGTCTGTGAACATGTTCATATTTTTCTTTCAAGAAATAAGAACGGAAACACATATACTGAGATGTGAGCAGTGGTAATATCAGGGGGAAGGGACAAGTGGCATGAGTATAGCACAGACACTCAGGGTTAGTTTTTTTCCTCTTTATACATCTGCACTGTTTGAAGTCTATGGTGGCAAAGTAACTATAGAAAGATTTTGTTTTGTTTTGTTTTGTTTTGTTTTTTCAGTGTTGGAGATTGAACCCAGGGCCTAGTGCATTGTAGGCAAGTGCTCTACCACTGAGATATCTATAGGTTCTTTTTTTTTTTTAATTTTATCTGTGTAGATGTTTTGTGTACATGTGTGTCTGGGCACCACATGTGCCTGAAATGATCAGAAGAGGGCATCAGATCTCCTGGAACTAGAGTTACAGATGGCTGTCACCTGCCATGGGGATGCTGGGAATCAAACCTGAGTCCTCTGGGAGAACATCCGGTGCTTTTAACCACTGAGCCATCTCTACAACTCCCAGTAATTTTGTAAAATAGAAAACTTCTCAATAAATATCATGAGTTAAACAAATATTTCTAAGTTCTACAAAGACAGAAAAGGCACCTGTCAGTAGAGATGTGATCTGGTCAGTGGGGACAGAGAAGCAGTGGAGCCACCTCCCCACAAGGTCCTGGCATTACAGACCAAGTGCTGCCAACACAAAGAATCCCTTGATCGAAATGTCATGGAAATGCTAAGGAAACTATCTGTCAGCCACACAATGGCATACCACCCATTAAAAATTACAATGGAGAATAGTTACTAACTTAGGAGCAAAAATTTTCAAAACTATTCAGTCTATTTGTGTAAGTCATCCATGCATATAGGAGTGTGTGTACACATATATTAGCACAAGTATGTGTGCATATGCGCACACAGTTACAGAAATAGCAAAAAGTCTGGGAAGATGGATCAGTGGGAGAAGCACTGGCTGTGTAAATGTGAGGACATGAGTTTGGATCCTCAGAACCCACATAAGGCTGGACCCATCTGTAATCAACAGTCCTACAGCAAGATGGGAGTTGGAGATAGGAGCATCTCAGATATTCTTGGGCCAGCTAATCTGGTTTTCACAATGGTGAACAAGAGATCCAGTCTAAAACAAGTGGAAGTTGAAAATCAAAGCCTGAAGTTGTCCTCTGACCTCCATGTGTTCCATGGCATTCACACGTCCAAAACCACATACAAAGATTAAAAACACAACAAAAGGACATGGTCCAAATTTTAACTGTAATCATCTTTGGGTAATTTATGGATTTGGGTGATTTATGGGTGATTTATAGAATTATGGATGATTACTATAGTTTTCTGTTTCCAATCTTTTCTGTATTTAAATTTTTTATTGTACTGACTCCATTTCATTGCTGCAATGGATGAAGACTATTAGGCTTTGTCACTTAACTGTGCCACCCTCAGTGCAGCCCTGGGTACACACCAGGGTTTTCCTTACCTCTAGGTTCTACTTTCTCACTCTGATGCTTAGTACCATTATAATGGGAACACAATGGGTTTACAAGGATGGGGGTATACACTAGGATGGGGTACACACTAGGATGGGGGTTATACATTAGGCTGGGGGTATACACTAGCATGGGGTATCCACTAAGATGGGTATACACTAGGATGGGGGGTATTCACCAGGCTGAGGGGTATACACTAGGCTGGGAGTGCATACAAGAAACCTTCCCTGCTCTTGAAATTCTTCGATCCAATGTAAAGGAGCTGGTCTAGGGCGTGGGTGTGGCTCAGTGGTAGAGTGCTTGCCTAGCATGTGTAAGGCCCAGGGGTTTGATCCTAGGCAATGCTGGTCTGCCTTCATTCCTGCATAGATAAGCCTTTGATGTAAGCTCTGGGCTAGAGGCCTGATAAGAAGGGAGGATCCCAAGTACAAGGCACCCTCACTTAACAGGGCCACAAAGGCACCTTCCCAGGGCACCGCCCTTCCTCCCCAACCTTCCTGCCTGGACTGCAACCCTCTGCTCTTTGCTGGTTGGAAAACCTGACTCAAGACCCCACTGGCTCATATATCACTTCTCTCTGTCCCTTTCCTAACAGGGCTGACGCTGCCAGAGTAGGGCCCGCAAGTCAGACTGCCAAGCTGTTGAGTGGGCATCCACTAAACTGTAGTAAATTACTCAACCTCTCTGGGGGTCAATTTGCCCCCCAGAAGTTAACACCAGGAGTCTAGGCATTACCAGCAGCATTTGGTGGCTAGTAAGGACCAGCTAGAAGCCAGGTGGTGACAGTCATGGTGGGCGTGGCATCAGCTGACTAAGTTGCCATCTAAATACAGCCATACCTGAGGCACAGTGTGGTCAGGATCTGAATTGCCACTCCAAAGACTAAAACTGTCAGCAAAGTCTCCAGACTCTTTCTATGCCATCCTTCCTGCCCCCACCCCCCCCATCGTTTCTTCTACCTCAACTTCCTGGCCCTGCTGCTTTCTTCCTGTCCTTTGTCCACTTAGGAGCAAAGGGTTCGAGCTTACTCTGAGACACCAGTCTTGGAACCTGGGTACTGCCAGATGCATCAGTTCTGCCTTGTAGTGGCCACATGGCAGGGAAGGCTGAGGTTATTCCTTGGCCTTGATTTTATTTAGTCCCTGCAGGTGGCCTGAAATCATGGAGCAAGACCCAGTCCTGGAGAACATATCACTCAACAGCAAAGTACCAAGAGCTGTCATGGGGTAGAAGGCCATACATGTCCTTGACAGTTACAAATGGAGAACTCAACAGCAGCTGTGATAATAAAGTTAGCATTTTCCCTTATTTGTGTTTTCAGTGAGTGAATCAAGAAACCATAAGTCCTGGAAAAAAACACTGTAAAGGTTTCAGGTTAACTGAGTCTATGTGCCAGGAAGCAGGCCAGGTCCTAAGGAGATACAAAGTTTAAGCTACTACTTACTACACCATGCTGCAGTCCAGGGAGAAAACATACCCTCACACAACTGTGGCCAAGCCCTTCACGGAGATCTGGGTGGACAGTGCTCAAGCCTATCAGCAGTAGCCAAGTCCGAAAAGACTGTCGCAGCCAGTCCTCAAGGATGATGTGGTTCTCCGGGTAGATCACATGGAGAATGTGAGCAATAACAAATAGCAGATGTAGAAAGAGAGCACGGGTAAGGTTTCCAGAACATCAAAGTTCTGGCACTGCTGGAGCCAGTAGGAAGGAGCTAGGCTCGAGATTATACAGGGGCAGACAGGAACCTCACAGGGGCTGTGTGTGCCATGCTACACAGGAGCCTCTGACAGCTTGGAAGTAGGGAAGGGACAGTGTGAGGCCTGTGACACTAAAGAACTTTCTGGTTGGTGGGGTCAAGACTGAGAAGGGAGTCAGGGAAGGTAATGGGGCAGCAATTCAGGTGTTAGCAGAGTGCAAGCATGGGCTGGCCTGGGCTGTGGCTGCTGGCTTGTGGGGAAAGGGGTGAGAGGCATCGGGAGGTAGGTTGGCAGGGACTTTATCTAGGGGCTGCCAATACCAGGGAAGGGAAAAATCTAAGGAAATACTGTGATTTCCAGCCTGGAGGGCAGGGAAAAACACAAGGTGGACAGAGGGGCAGGCTTGGGGGTGTAGGTTACCTCAAGGAGTTCTGGAGAGGGTCCTGAATTCCATAGTGGCTCCCTTCTCCCTTCTCTCTGTCTCTCTGTCTCTCTCTGTCTGTCTCTCTCTGTCTCTGTCTCTGTCTCTGTCTCTCTCTGCTGGTGATCAGATCACACAGGTAACCTAGGCCTCTCCTGTGATCATTTCTGAGATTGTCACCAGGATGACTGGAAACCAAAGGGGGAAAGTTTGGAAGTCCAGGTTCCTTCAGAAACACAAGGGATTTGTTTACCCCATGGCAGGAGTGGACTGGCTGGCCTTTGAAAAGTTGGCCCTAATCAACAAGGGCTCTATGACTGATGATGGCCAATGGCAGGAATTTAAGAGTCCCCATGAGGGTCCAAGAACTGACAGTGATGGCCTCCTTCCTGGCCTAGTTCAGCAAGGGACATGTGCAGCGTACCACTGCAGATCAGCAAGTCTGGCTGGACCTCAGGGCACTGCAGGGCCCTGCGGGGTGCGGCTTGTTTGTGCCCAAGCGGCCAAAGGGGAGACAATGAGACTATTTCTTCCCCTCTGCGGTGCCACCATCTCGACACTGAGGGCATTGATGGGCTGGTTACTATGGGAACCCAAGGCTGCTGATCCCATTCCACAGAGTGCGAGGCTCCCAACAGCTGATGGCTATTCATCCTGGTTCCCTGCGGGACCAGACAGAGGCCTTGGACCCATCACTGTCTTCAGATCCCTCACATCAGAGGCATGAGGACACCAGGAAGATGCAGGATTCGATGGAATGATAGGACCTGTGGGATGGGAGGCATGCATGGCAGGACCCCAGGAACTGCCAGGGCACATGGGACTCTTCAACTCAGTGTGGAGCTGACCTGACCCAGAAGCAAAGGGCAGTGTCCCAGGAGGGTGTCCTCATGCATATGCACACCCAGGGCTGATCGAATCTGAAAAGCAAGAGATTTAAAATAAAAAAGCAGCGGGAGAGATGTTCAATAAAATAAGGGCTGGGCTCTGACCACGAAGGCTCACAACCTCTACAAGGACTCACTAAATGAACATGCATCCCCAGAGACAGCGGTAGAATCGGAACTGACTTCAGAGGAAGAACAGCCAGAGGACCAACTTGAGACTCACCAGAAAGCCCAGAGTCTAAGTGGCAGACAAACCAGCAGGCCATAATCATCAGGGATGATGACAGCGATGAGGAGCCCAGAAGACAGATACAGCCTCTGGGCTGGGGCACTCAGGAGAGGGCTGCTAAGCTGGGAAAGATGAGGGATAGCTAGGAGGGTGAGGTCCATCCTAGGCAGACAGGGCAGCATGAGGAAGCCTAAAGGGAAGTCTGGGAGTGAAGAAAGGGGGTTCTGAGGTGTGCAGCTGGGACTGGGGTGGGAGGCGGTGGTGAGGCAAAGGCTTTGCAGCAGTCTGGTATGCAGGCAAGTGGACTGGGGGGGGGGCTAGCCTGTGAGGCACAGTGGCAGGAGCAGAGGGGCCCTCAGGGCCAGTCCGTTTGTGGTGAGATGGGATTGGTTATAGAACAGATGTGAGCAACTAGAGCCAGAGGCAACTCCAGGTCTCTAGTTCAGGCACCAGAGTGGGAGGTCCCTCTCTGAAATGAGGACACAGAAGGTGAGTTTTACAGCTAAGTGTGCTCAGATGTAACACGCAGCACAATGCATATGTGTATACACACAGGTAACAGACAGCACAGCACAGCACATATGTGTATACACACAGGTAACAGACAGCACAGCGCATATGTGTATACACACAGGTAATACACAGCACAGCACATATGTGTAAACACACAGGTAACAGACAGCACAGCACATATGTGTATACACACAGGTAACAGACAGCACAGCACATATGTGTAAACACACAGGTAACAGACAGCACAGCACATATGTGTATACACACAGGTAACAGACAGCACAGCACATATGTGTATACACACAGGTAACACACAGCACAGCACATATGTGTAAACACACAGGTAACAGACAGCACAGCACATATGTGTATACACACAGGTAACAGACAGCACAGCACATTTGTGTAAACACAGAGGTAACAGACAGCACAGCACATATGTGTAAACACACAGGTAACAGACAGCACAGCACATATGTGTATACACACAGGTAACAGGCAGCACAGTGCAGTGCATATATGTATACACACAGGTAACACACAACACAGCGCAATTGTGTATATACACAGGTAACACACAGCACAGTGCATGCGTGTATACACACAAGTAACACACAGCACAGTGCATGCGTGTATACACACAAGGAACTAATATGTAGCACATGTAGTTCCAGGTGGAAAGACACTGACTGTAGTAGCTTCATTAGTCACTCGCTCAGTTGTTTATTTCATCAGGAATCGTAAGGCTTTCAGTAAGAGCGTGACTTGCCCTTGACTGAGAAGCAGAGACACCTGCCAAAGGTGATGAACGTGGAAAATGAGCCTCTGAATGTGGGTTTGGGCCCTGGTCTGTCAATCACGGGTTTGCCAAACTCTAATTGGACCAAATACCTCAGGGTCAGTAGATGACATTTCCCTACAGAGCTGACATAAGGGTCCTCAAGCAAGGATACCCACACAAGAAACATCAGAGTAAGGACATGCCAGGGCTTCTGGTCAGCCCTGAGGTCACAGCACAGTCTTGAGAGCCAGTAGGAAGATAGGCACTGGGGGCAGGTGCAGAGAAGGACTGTGTGCAGGTCCTGGGAGGAGGAGAGGCTCCTGTTCATCTTGGGTTAGGCAGAGGAGGGCTCAAAAAGTTGCCATCTTTGCAGAGGCTGAGAGACCCAAACAGGCTAGGGATGTTCCCAGGACAGCAGGGAATTGACAGACACTGGAAACAGTGTCTGGCCAGCCCCTGTGTGGCCCTCTGACCACCCAAAAGCAAGGCAAACTGAGGTCCCAGTGTCTGCAGGCTTCCTTGCCCTGTGTCTACTGCTGTGTTCCTGATGTGCTCCCTGGTATCGGCCTGGGAAACACTTGAATGCTCTCAGTGGGCTGGTGGTCTGGCCAGCTGCTCAGGCCCCATTCCATGTCTACCTTTGGATATTGCCATTTGGGGCCCTCCTGGATCCATGCACTCAATCGAGCCAGATCAATTCCAGTCACTGCTGTCCACCCAGCCTCAGTGATTCAGGAGGGCAGTCTAGTCCATCAAAGCCCTGTCCACTAAGTAGAGATGCCAAATGAGACAGTATGACACAAGACCAAAAATTCCAATCTTGTCTGTGACCCCAATGCACATCCAAGACCTCTCCCAGGCCAGCTGTGCCTAAACTGCAAGACAGCCTGAGACCAGAAGGCAGTACTCAGGAACTAGGTCACAGATGACTGGCACTGTGGGCTTTGCCTTGTCGCCACCAAGCCCCTGGTGCTTTGGCTGGCACAAGTTCTGGCCCACTATTCTAACACCTGGTTAAGGCTTCAGTTGGATCTTTATCGTGAGAACAAGTTGTCCACAGCGCAACAGTTTTCCTCTGCTGACAAATGGATTCCACAGCCTTACCTGAAATTCTGGGCCAGGGATGGCCTGTTCACTAGCTATTTTAAGGAACACTATTTAGGGCAAGTTCAAAATCATTTAAGGCTCTTAGATCTTTTCGGGCCCTGGCAGCCAGCCTGCTCTTTTTATTAGTTCAGACTCAGAACTAACAAATTAGCTCAATACCCCAGGCAAAGCACAAACACGAGGGGAAGTATGGTGTCAGAGTGCCACCCTTCAGATAAACATCACTTCCAAGAGCTGTAGATGCCTCACCGCAGTTCCAAGTGAGGAGAAAACGGTGTTGCACGCCCAGCCCGTAAACAACTTGCCTTGTCTAGGAGTCATCAGTGTCAGAGGTAACCATGTACATGCACTGGAATGAGGGACCTTCTGCCAAGAGACAGAGCAAAGAAGAAAGGAGTATGGTAGAGGGGATGGGCAATGGCTAGAAGCCAGAGTACTTGGTGCTTGGTGCCGCTCTATCCAAATACCGTGTGATCTGTGGCCAGGCCTTATGTTCACTGAGTCACTATTTCCTCAACAAGTGGATGGGCCCTGCCTGGGAGGTCTTAAAACAGGGGCTTCTCTTTGCTTTTTCCCTTTTTTCCGATACAGGGTTTCTCTGTGTAGTCCTGACTGTCCTGGAACTTGCTCTGTAGACCAGGCTGGCCTCAAACTCAGAGATCCACCTACCTCTGCTTCCCAGAGTGCTGGGATTAAAGGTGTAGGCCACCACTGCCCGGCTTAAGCAGGGGCTTCTTAACCCAGGCCCGAAGGCACCTCGGGTGTCCATGGATGTGCTTCAGGCAGTCCAGGAACGCCATGGCACGTGGGTCTGATATACACTTTTCCTTTCTTTCCCTCATAACATTTTATGTGTAGATCCATATGTGGACCTGTATGCATGTATGTATGCATGCTGCAAGCAAACATATGCAACGTCATATGTAATGTATTCTGACTTGAAGAAAAATGCCAACTGCCTAAACATAATTTGTACATAAGCCAGATGCATTTCTTTCAGCGCAAGCATTCTTCAGTACCCGCAGATACCACAAACAAGGATGCTCACCTCCCTGTACAAATGATAGGGTATGTGTAAAGAGCATCTTCCCACACACTTTAGATCATCGCTAGATTACTTATGTGGGCCTGTGCAAGGAGTTGCTGTTCCCTATTGCTTAGGGAAGAACAAAAATCTAGTCTGTCCCTCTCTCTCTCTCTCTCTCTCTCTCTCTCTCTCTCTCTCTCTCTCTCTCTCTCTCTCACACACACACACACACACACACACACACAAGCACTATTTTCTGAGTAGTCTAACCCAGTGCAGTTTAAGGCCAACAATGAGAAACCTGAGGTCACAGAAGACATGTATGTGCACCTTGAGAATGTAACTAAGAGTATTCATTGTTTTTTCAGAGGACCCAGGTTCGGGTCCCAACACCCACAAGGTGGGTCACAACCAACTGTAACTCCAGTCCCAGGGGATCTGACACCCTCCCTCTGACCTCCACAGGGACCATACACACATATGCTGCACATACAAAGGTATGCAAAACACTACCATACATAAAGCAAAACAAATAAATCTTTAAAAATTAAAAAATAGAAAAGGATTAAGAAAGCTACAAGTCTTCCCCTTCTTAGAAGCCTTTATAAACTAGAATTTGAAGGACATTCTTGCTGCCTAGGCTTCTAAATTTTTGTTATCCTTATGTTCAGCCACCAAATAATACAGTACGTTTTGTTTTTAAAAGCTCACATAAATACTGTGCACCCGAAACTGCCTTTAAAACTTGATTCTGACTGAACAGTGCACATATGTGTCTCCGTTATGAATCTGTAACCACTGTCTGGTTATTCCACAGTGTGACTATTCTTAGTCACTTCTTCCCTCCTCTTCTGGTGGATGTTCAGGCTGCTTTGCCCTTCATTTATGTATATGAAAAGGAAGTCTCAATGGGCATTCTCCTTATTGTCTCCTTGTGCACGTAGCAAGTTTCCCCAGTACAAGCCTTGATGTGGAGTAGCTGGTGCAACATGTCTCACCATGGAACCAAATTCCCTCTAGCGAATACACCAATTTCAACGAGGAACAAGAAGAGGTCTCAGGACTTGACACTGTACAGGGTTTACCCATCTGATAGGTGTGAAGTAGTGTCACTGTCGCCTTTGGGCAGCTCCTAGCCAGCCCAAGCAGCCCCTCTTTATTGGCCATTCATTTCCTCTGCTCACCCGCTTCTCTGCTTTTCTACTGAGCATCTGTCTTGTTTCTCATTAATTTGTGTTTTAAAAGTAAACCCGTGCCCTAATTTTTGTTATCTTCTCTAACTACTTTTCCTAGTCTATGGCTTTCTCAATACTCTTTGAGGGCTTTTATTTTATTTTGGCACAGTAATCTTTCCCCTTTGCACCAGTTTATTGTTTATAAACTCTAGTTTTACTAAGATTTTTAATCAAAAATAAAAATGCAGACTAAGAGAAACCTCAAACTACCTAAACAGAAGCAAAGCCTATGGGCAGGAGTTCTGAGGCACAGGCTATCAGGAGCTGCTTTAGATTTCTAGACCAAGAACTTTAAAGTAGTTGCTATTTGCCCACTTTTAAATCCTAAATTCAAATCTATTTTGAATAGATTTGCCTCCTTTCCCAGTGTCAAAAGGGTAGGGCATTATATCTTTCTAAAAATCTTATGTACACTCAGGTCTTTAATCCCATCTAGAATTCAACATTGTATAGTGTAGACTAAGACTCTAATTGTTCCTCCATGTGGACAGTCAGTTCTCCCAGAACCACTTATTAACTAAATGGTCCATCTTTCCTCATCCATCTGTAACTCTTCCTTTGGCATGCACAGGCTCCCACGCATGCTGGGCTTCGGGCTCATTCCGAGGATGGGTGGGACCATCGCTGGGCCAGCCCCTCCTTGCTCTTCTTTCCCAGACTTGTCTGAGGGATTCTTGGACCTCACCACACCATATGAACTCTATACTTCATCTGTGGATTCTACATACAGTTCAATCACATGTGGATTTATGCAATTAATGGATTAATTGCGGTGGGGGGGACAAATAATTTTTGAGGGGTTATAGGTGTGGTTCAGCGGCATTACCCTAGCATGATCCATTCCCAGCGCCTCAAAAACAAAAACACTTTATCATTCTTTCCATAAATTCTCCCCCTTTAACTCATCCCTAAGTATCTCACAGCTTTTATTTTGTGATGAACTACAGTTTCTCTTGTCTTCTGTCTGCTGAGGTACAGGTGGTCAGAGCTCTGGCAACCCATTCAACTCTCTTAGAAGTTCTCACAGCTACTCTCTGGGTTCCCTTCCATTATCCATATAGCTATGTTAACTATCAATGGCAGTATTTGACTCTTCCTAATTTTTACTTTTTGTGTGTGTCCGGACATGCAACACATGTTGTGTGCACTCCACAGCATACATGTAGAGATCAGAGGACAACTTTTGGAAGTCAGTCCTCACCTTCCACCACGAGGTCCCATGGACTGAGTTCAGGTCATCAGACTTGGCAGCAAACATCTTTACCTACTTACTCACTGAGCCATCTCACTGGCACATAATTTGTATTTCGTGCTAAAAACAAACTTGTTGCATTATCTGGAGTGATGCTTAGAGAGGGAAACGGAGGCTAGTTTGTCTTTATTAGATGCATATTTTTTAATGGAAAGGGACAGAACCTGTATCAGACTGGAAGAGATCCGTAATTTGAGAAAAGTGACTTGTAGCTGGCCTAAGTTACCTGTGGGTCGTGTTCAATAAATCAAACCAGGTTAACCAGTTGATTGGCAATAAAACAGGATGTTAGAGCACAGCCAGATGGATGGACGAGAAAACCAAGGCTGTGACTCAGGCAGGTAGGGAACAGAACACTAATTGCCCATTAAGGGTTTGGGAGAGAGTCACACAAAGGCCATCTCTGAGGAGAGAATGCAGCAAGAGGCAAAAGCAGCCATCATAATGGCTGAGGTGACACATGTCTACCGTGTGAACACAAACAGCCCCCTCCCGACCCCCACCCCACTGACTCATCTATAAAGCAAAACTAAAAACATCTACGACTTGTTTATGAATCACAAATTCTCCTGGTTGAAAATGGCAATACGATCTTTAAAGAGCTCTTACTGAGTAGACAGAGGTAGGAAAGCTCCCGGCCTTTTCCACATTAGCTGTGCACTTAAAGGAAGGGAAAGAAAAGCAGGTTTGGGAAGAAAGGGTAACAGGGCTTTCCTTGAGTAATTACACCCAGGACAGCTCCTACCCCCAAGCCAGTCATCTTTCAGTTCGAAAATGTCCCCATCATGTCCAGGACCAGACCTACCAAGCTGAGTGACAGGCTGTGGAGTTTGTGGCTGCACTGTCCAAAGAGACCTAAAGAGCCACTCAACAGCATCCCAGGGTGACGGAACACATGCTCCAAGAAACTTCCTGCCCCATAGGCAAAATCAGGAGCACAGACCTTGTTCATAAGTAACTCAGTGAGACGCACTAGACTCAAAGGCCAGCAGGGCCAAGGGGTAGACAAGGTTATTCCAGAAGACAAGAATGTCCAAGGGAGAGCTAACTGTTGCCTCTCTGACTCTTGTAGTGTAGAGCTCATTTAATTACTGGAACCCAAATCCCAGGCACTTTGTAATTTACCATCCAGTTTAAGAACCACTTTCAGCTGAGACAAATTGCTGGGCCACCCTGGGCAGAATAATGCAAGAGTAGCTGGAGTCTGGAGCCCTAACCAAACAGGAGAGCTGTCTTCAACTCAGACAATAGGCCCTGGGGATTTGACAGCTACTGAGAGCAATGAAGCCAGAGCGACCAAAAGGCAAAATCTTAGCTCTTAGGATGTTTGAAGACACAAAAAGCTGATTATTTCTTTTGGATAAACTCTGGCCTGTCTCAGGAACTAACTTCCCATAGCAGAATTTCCCCTTCCAAAAGGTCTTCTACCTCTCACATCAAGTGCCGAAGAAATGTCATTTTGATCAGGACCACGGTACACTTTGCTGGCTTCTGACACAGATAATGATGAAACTAAATTTAACACTGCCTGGTCCTGCAGTTTGAGTTATGAGGTCATGCTTTTCCTTCATTTCACTGGATTCTCCTGAGTGTGTAGGTTTGTCGATCTGTAACAGTGCTGGGAGCTCCCCTGGTGGGACTGTACGCTTGAGTCTGCTGAGGCCCTCCCTGCACGGGCCATAAATCGAGATCAACCTGCCCCATTGCCTCTCTGCAGGGTTGCATCAGGAAAAAGAGCCCCAGGTTGGCAGTCCTTGGGAGCTGCACAGATTTAGTGCCCAAACTGGGCTTCTCTTAGTCTAAATGACAGCCAGCCTATACTCCCAGGGGTGGGAGAAAGGGCATTCCATGACTAGCGCCTTACTTCTGCACATCACCAGGTCATTTAATCAACCCCAGGCAGTAGTACAAAGTCACTACCCTTATGGACGAGCAAGTCAAGAAGTGACATGCCCAAGGTCATGCAGCTAGTGTGCAGTCAGTTGCTGTTCTAGCTGCAGCCGGGGCCCAAAGCAAAGCAATCATCCTCTTTGCCTAGAGAGGTTAAGTGCAGAGTCCAGCCTCGGCCCTTTCTAGGTCCTGCTTGCTCCCTGACCCAGACCTGACTTCTGGGCACAGGCTGCCCAGCGCTCCACACCAAGGGAAAGCCAGTTGCCAGTCACGCTTAAGTCTCCCAACCAGCCCCGGACTGCCTTGGCGCGCACACCTAGCCCAGAGCCCCGCGCCACCCGTCGAGGGCAGAGTGGCCGGAGAGGCGGAGCTAGGGTTCGGAGGCCACGGGAAATTGAGTGGACGCTGAGGATGGCGCAGCTGGGCAGAAGGCAGCGACCCTTTAGGCGCCAACTCCAGCGCGGCTGGGCAGGTGTCGGCGCCCGATCAGGGTTTCCGAGGCCACACTTCCGAGTGTGAGTGCCCGGCGACACCTTCTGGGGATCCACGGCCTCGGGCCCTCCCGCGTGACCGTCCACACAGGCCACCACGTCCTCCCCGCCAAGTGTCCCAAGGCACTCCCCGCGAATCCCCGCAGGGCGCCCCCGCCGTCCCCAGCGGTGCGGGCCGCCTTCCCACGCGGCGCCGCCGGCGGCCGAGCTGACAAGGCGCCCCCTCGCGCGTGGCCGCCGGCGGCCGGGAAAGTTTGGGGCGCGCGGGGCCGGCGGTACTCACCTGGCCCAAGTTGAGGTAGCCGTGCGCCGCAGCCACGCGGTCCGCCGCTCCGGGGCCACCCAGCACTTGCACTGCCCAGTGGTTCGTGTAGACGGGGCGCGGCGGCGGCGGCGCGGAGCAGGCGGCGGGCAGCGCGAGCAGAAACAGCCAACGCCAGGGGCGCAGTGCGAGCGGCGGGAGTCCGTGCCGGCCGGCGTCCCCTGCGCCTCGCGCGACATCGGTGGCCCGGGGCGGCGGCCGGGGCCCGGGCGCTGGCGGCGCGCGCGGAGGCATGGCAGCGGCAGGCTCGCGCGGCGCCCGAGCGGCGAGTGCGCCGGGGGGTGGGGAGCCGCCTTTTAAAGCCGCTCCGCGCCGGGGAAGCGCCGCCGCCGCGGCGGGAGCCGGGGAGGAGGAGGCCGCCGCGGCGCGTTCCGTTCGGCCCGCGCGGCCCGGTGGCGCCCCTGGGCCCGCGCTCGTGCGGCAGTCTCCCGACCCGCCAGCAGCCGGGGGCCGGCGCAGGGGAGGCCCGAGACTTTGGGGCTCTCGGGACACAGCGCTGCTCCGAGTGGCAGCCTCGGCCCGGCGCGTTCCGCTAGGAGCCGGGAGGGCCCTGGGCATCCCACGTGAGTTCCCCATTCCCCCGAGGAGTTGACTTAGGTAGGCACATTTCTACCGGTTGCGCCCCTGGAGGCTGAACTCACTCACCTGCTGGGGTTCTCAAGGCTAGACAGCCTTTCTCAACTTAGCTGTGGCAGTGAACTTGCAAATGTGCCCGGAACTTAGGGGGAACGATGCCAGGGAAACACACTGGGGTGTCCCAGGACCTGGTCTGACCTGAAGACCACATTAAATGGGCAAAGGGCGTGTGGGGAACTTAGCGGGAGTCCGTGAGCGTATTGGGGACACAATGTCTGTACAAGGCTGAGGTTGCTGCCTAACCCATGGAGAACCACTTAGTATACCTGTGTGATCTTGGGCACGTTTCGGTCCTTGCTATCTGTTCTTCTAAGATGGGGATGACAATAGCATCTATCCATCTGACAGTTTTGAGGATGTCAGCTCTTCCCTTGCAATCAGCTGACAATAATGTTTGTTTTGATGAGCCCAGGGTCTGCCACGTGATTGGTGTTCACTATATTGTGTGCACTCCTAAAAGCACCCACTGAGCTAGGACCAGTCCAGTGAAAAAGTGAGTTGACTCATCCTCAGCCTCCCTCCCGGAGCAGCATGGAGAACTGTGCACATGTTCACACTGTGAACAAGCAATGATGAGAGGATAGGAAGGCTGCCATCCTCGGAGGACCCATCGGTCCCAACTGGCCCCCACACAGAAAGCAAACCTTCAGCCTGAATAATACAGGATGGGAAAGGAGAAACAAAATACAACAAAACAAGGTGGAGAAAGCCTTGAAGCAGTGAGGAAGCCACTTTACCAATGCTCAGGTTGCAAGAACAGCTGGTTCCCGTTTTGGTGCTGTTTGGCTTTCATTTGCCAGAGTCTATAGTTGGATAGATAGGATAGAAGTGAGAGGGAATATGGGGTAGAGAGGGAGCAGGATCTACGGAGGGC
Organism: Cricetulus griseus; assembly: GCF_003668045.3. Classification (NCBI taxonomy): domain Eukaryota; kingdom Metazoa; phylum Chordata; class Mammalia; order Rodentia; family Cricetidae; genus Cricetulus; species Cricetulus griseus. The sequence goes on from NC_048596.1 coordinate 131,420,408, forward strand.
CACCTGAAGTCCTTTCTAGCCTCTCTTTCAGGAGACCTTGGGTTTTATATCACACATGATTCTTCCTTTCTACAAGAATGAGTCACCCTAAGGAAGGTGGGAGAAGGGAAAGAAATAGGGTGGCAGGCCCAGCCAGGACAAGCCAGATTCATGCCCAGGGCCCCTTTTAGCACCTGTGGCCCTCACTCTTCTTCCCCAGGTCATGCTGTCCCTGGCCAGTTCCATTGTGTTGCAGAATCAAGGCCTGGATGCTCCCTGGTCCCCTACCCTCTGGAAAGATGTGAGGTTGTCGCCCAAAGTGGCCAGCCCTAGAGGAGAACACTCCACACCCGTTAGACAAAAACAGTACCCAGAGCCTTCAGCCTGCCTCCGTCCAGCCAAGTGATCCCTAAAGAAGCCACTGGGTGGAGAAAAGTGGAGTCAGAGGACTCATTCTGTTCCTTTCCAGCAATCCACCTGGACAACCTGAGTCCCCTTCCTGGTTCTCATGGGCCAGCCCGTCTCTGCCTCATCCCAAATCCTTCAAGAGCCTGGTCTGATTGAAAGCCCTGCACGCTGAACGTAATCTAGATGATATGGAGTGCCTCCTACCTCCCAGGAGGGTAACCCTGTCACAGCAGTCATCTTGACAGGCAGAGATATGGTTTTCCTATAATAATTTGGTAGATTCAGGGGTTTTGCGTAGAGAATTGAAAGGAGACTAACATGCATCTGAATTTTGTATTTGGAGGAATCAGAATTATTTTATTAATAAGGCTGGTCCTTGGGGGACTAAACTTCCTGCTTGTTGTAGAAGTACCTGGGCCACAGCGAGGCTGTAGGAAGACCAGCTTGCCAAAATGAACATCCTAAATCAAATCGCCTCCTGTGAGTTTCCCATTGATTTACACGATGACAGGATTAACTCAATCACAGCAGTCCCAGCCCTCTGTGTAGAGATAGGATCTGTAATAAAACTTGCCTCGTCGTCCTGCAGGGAGGGGATTTCATTACTCACTCAGCTCTGCTCTCCAGATGGCCCTGAGGTACACACAGCTCTGGGAGCAGAGGGGGGTGCATGTGCTGCATTTTTAGGTTGAGGTCAGCCAGGCTCGGGAAGGACAGGACACGAACTAGAAAGGTAACTGGAGATGGCATGTCTCACAAGCTAGAAAATACTCATATAGAGATGTGCTGCTTTCACTAACAGGTTCCCTAACAGAAGATGAGCCACTAGGAGGTGATACAGAGTTGTGTTCTTATGCCTATCTCTGGTCCCTGTACAGCAGGAGCAGGGGCTGCTTAGCTGGGTCCCTGATATATCACCAAGTCAAGGTGATATATCCCACCACACAGCCTCTTGGGATTCAGAATTAATCTCCATTTAAGTGATAGAAATTTGACTGTAGACTGTACCTTTGAGAGTATGCTAAGTTCTACAGGCCAGAATGATAGCTTTTTCTCTGCTGTAAGTGTCACTACTGTCCCTGTGGAGGGCACTGTGAGGATGATAGGAGCTGGTTGGTGTGGAGCCCTCTGTCCAGCACCTGGCACCCAGACAGCAGTGGTGACCATGCTCTACTGGGTAACAGGCGTTCCTTAGTGGGCAGGGTGGTTGGGGTTGCCCTGTTTCTCTATGCTAGGCTCAGGGCACAGATATGTACCATCCGGATCAAGATCCAGTTTGCATATCTCCAGGTTTTTAACATTCAGAACCAGGAAAACAGCTCGTGATTGATGCTTTGCTGTCACCACTGGCTGGGTCTGAAGCTGAGTTGTTCCAAAGGTGGGTTATGTTGACCTCAGACTGAGAACCAGCTAGGGTTAACCGGGCACTTCTCCCCATTTTTCTCTCTATCAGGACTAAGGCAGAGGATTCAGAATTTCTAATTAACCCTCTTTGCATAGTCTGCATAATGGATCTTCCCCCAAGGATGTAGCCTTTGCATTGTCTCCTGTAACACTCCCCACCTTGGACACTTCCTTTATTTCTCTCTCTCTCTTTTCTTTTCTTTTTGGTTTTTCTAGACAGGGTTTCTCTGTGCAGCTTTGGAGCCTATCCTGGCACTCGCTCTGTAGACTCACAGAAATCTGCCTGCCTCTGCTTCCCAAGTGCTGGGATTAAAGGCGTGCATCACCTTTGCCCAGCCCTTTCTCATTTTTAAAAGAATATTTATTTTATTTAAATTATGTTTTGGATGCATGTGGGTGTATGCACCCCATACTTACTGGTGTCTGTGGAGGTCAGAAAGAGCAATGGGTTCCCTGGAGCTGGAGTAACAGGTGGTTATGAGTCACCCAACATGAGTGCTGGGAATCCAACTCCTGTCCTTTATAAGAGCAGGAAGTTCTCCTAACTGTTGAGCTATCTCTCCAGCTCCTGACATTGTCTTTCATAACACCTTAGAGCTGGGGAGGTGGCTTCATGATTGAAGTGCTTGCTGTGCAAGCATGGAGATCTGAGTTTGGATCCTCAGCATCCATGTGAAAAACAGGCAAAAGTGGGTCCAGCAGCACTCACCTGGTATCCCAGCAATGGGATGCAGTCTGGAGGAGTCTCTGGGGCTTGCTATCTGGCCAGTCTAGCTGACTTGGTGAGCTCCTGGTTCAGTGAGAGACCCTGTCTCAAAACATAAAGTAGAGAGCAGTTGTGGGAAACAGAGTGTCAACCTCTGGCCTCCACACATTCGTGTTCAAATATGCATGAGCACTTGGACATACGTGTGTGTTGATGACTCATGATGTCAGTGCCTTTAAGACACAGCTCAGTAAAAAGGCCCCGTGGGACTGTCACAAATGTACTTGCTTTTCCCTCCTCCTTGTGGCTTCTATTGACATCCGCAGAGCTTTGATCTTCCTTCTTGCTTACTTTCTTTTCCATCAGAATTGATTGTGATTATTCTGCAAAGTGAAGGCTCTTTCTGAACTGGTTTTAATGTTCAAATGCTGCCTATTCTGTTTCTATCTGATTACACTGGCTGCTGCAGGCTGCTCTGTGCTCGAAGGTGAGATACCTGTCGGGACTTAACGCTTCCCAACAAACTGTACTTCCCCAAGACCAGATGAACATCAAAGGTTTCCACTATGAAACACTGATACGACTACAGGAAGGTACCTGAGACAGGGGAGTAAGGCTCTGCCTGCCCCCCATTCCCAAAACACCATTGCTTAGGCCCAAGGGTTCCCCTAGACACATCTACTTCTCTACCAGCTTGTATTTCTTATCTGTCTTTTCATTCTCTGGGAATCCTACTCACAGCTCTCCCCTGATGGATGGGGGAAAGTTCTTTCCCTCCCAGCCCCACCTCCCAATCCCCCCCATCTGTTCCCTCATCTATAGAACCCTCCTAGACCAGCAGACACAGCTTCCACCCACCCGCTGATCCTCCCTTTATGTCTGCACCCTGGAATTTTGAGGAAGAGCCCCCTGAAATCTACTTTCATTGTATACACAGTTATCCTGCATCCCACAACTAGTATCCTAGGGCTCCTTTCATAATCCCATGTAGAAGCTGAGTGTTTAAAAAAAAAACTCCAAATTTCTGGGTGGTGGCGGCTCACACCTTTGATCCCAGCATTGGGGCAGAGGAAGGTGGATCTCTGTGAGTTTGAGGACAGCTTGGTCTATAGAGTGAGTTCCAGGACAGCCAGTGCTATTACATAGAGAGACTCTGTCTCAAAAAACTAAACAAAGGGGATGGGGGTGGTTGGGGTGTATGCTGTTCTGGCCTGGGGTCGGGAGCAGGAGGCCTCTGCACTCCAGGGAGCCTCTGGTGGTGGATTAGTATTTTTCCCTGGTGCAAGAAGGGACTTTGAGAGCCCATCCCATATGAAGGGTTACACTCTGGCCCTGGACACATGGGGAAGGGCCCAGGACCAGCATAGGAAGACTTGGTGGACTTTGCAGAGCCCCAGTTGAGGGCCCTACCCTGCCTGGGGAGTGGTGGGTGGATGGGGTGGGGGGTAGACTGGGGGTGGGGGAGGAGGGTTGGGGGTGAGGGGAGGGAGAGGGAGAAGGGACTTGAAATAAGCTTGTTCCCTAACTAGAACTAATAATAAAAAAAAAAAAGCATTACTAGTTCTGACAATAAAAGAAAAGTAGAAAACATGAAAAAAAACTAAACAAAAACAAAAACACAAAACAACAACTCAAAGTATAAGATGCTCCTCCTAAAAGAGGCACTGCAATATCTTACCTTTTCACCTTGTAGGATTTCCTAGGCTCAGAGCTAGGAGTGACAGGAAAGTACAACATTGATATCCCTCCTTCTATAGTGCTTAGGGTGCCTTTGGTTACAGAACACTCAAATGACCATTGGAGGCAAGTACAAACAGTGATAGCTCACTCTTTTACCAACAGACAACTCAGAACTTTGGTGATACCGAGACTGACGATGGTATTTCTATACTTATCTGGCTTTGTCCTTTAGTTCCTAAGTGACTACCACAGACTGGAGCATCCTTTCCTCTCAAGTCTTCAAGGGAAGAAGGCAGGTGTGGTCTCCTGCCTTTTGAAGGCCTCTTGTCTCCTTGTGGAGCAAAATGTCACACACACACACACACCCGGCCCATTTCCCTTTCGGCACTCCTGGGCAGGCCTGGGTCACAGGCTGTCTTCCTGCAGCCCAGTTTCCATGTTGCTGTGACTGATCGATCATCTTGGGTTTTCTCCTGGAGGGACATTCTCCACCCTGCAGCATGTTGCTGCCCTAGATTGAGCAAAAGAAAAATTAAGTCAGCAAGAGGCGGCAGCAGCCTGAAGGTGGCTGGGGACCCAACCTGTCTCCATCTCCCCTCTCTGTTTCTATTTTATTTCTTTCTTCTAGATTCTGCTCAGTTAACATCAGGCTCCAACAAATGTTTATTGGAAGGAAGAAAGGGTAGGAAGAGAACAAAGCCGGTGGTAAAAGGAGGGAGAGCCAGGCTCAAGTGTTATTAAACAAAACACTGCCCCAACAGTGCAACAGAACCCCCATAAGTAGCTTTAGCTTTCTCCAAGTGCCCCAACCCGATGATGGCAAAGTGAGCATCTAGCTGTGCTTAATGTAAGTCCAGCTTCTGGATGTACCCTTTGTTCCTCTATAGAGATGTCCTTGAGTCCAAAGTGGGTTCCCAGTTATTGCCCATGTGTTTTCCCAGGTGAATGCAACGCCAGCACTTGGGTTCACTTTCCAGGCAAGATGAATGGAGCCAAGCAGAAGTGAATGGGAGTGATGGGTCTGCCTTCACTAGCAGAACCAGAAGTTAGGTTCTGTCTACAGAGAGAAGCCTGGTATGTCCATAGCTGTCAGAGAGCTGCTCAGTGCAGGCATGGAGGGATACAATAGGAGTTAGTGTTCAGGGGGTCTTTACAGATGTCATGGCTTCTGTCTTCCCCCAAGGAAATCACAATCCAGGGAACGTCTTTGTCTCCTGCCCCCTCTTTCTCCAAAGCTGTCCTGATCCCCAGGGAACCATATGTGGTATAGGCTGGTGCAGCCCTTATTCTCCTGTCCCTGATTCATTGTTCCTTCCCCAGACCCTTCGCCTCAGCAGAAGGGACTCCACCCTAGAAAGGATGCCTACCGTCCCTGCCCTACCTCCCCTTCAGCATCCCTTGTTTCTTCTGTTGTAGCTGCCAGGCTTCTGGACAAACAAGCACCAGTTTGTTCTCCTGTGCCAGCCTTGCATCCACCCAGGAGCTGTCCCTGTGCTGCGAAAGGCACATGTGGAAGAAGCAGAACCACCCTGACTGGTCGGCCTCACCCCACATTCGTTCTCACACACCTACAGTGACTGTCTCTCCTGCTGATTCAGTCCCTCCAGCACCACACCCCCACTCCTGGCTCAACACCTTGCTTCCATCTTTCTCAGGAGATGGTCCCCTGCCTCAGGCTCTGGCTTCCCAACATTGTTGTAGGGGTTCAGGGGTCCTGGCCTCCCCTCTATGCTGCTCTGAATTCTAATTCCATCCCTGTCAATAAACATGCCTCTTGACTGTCAAAACTTCTGCTACATTATCCCATGTGCTGCAGACATCTATTGAAAACCTTCCTTCCATCTACCTCCCGTTCTCTCCCTTCTCTTTATGTGAACAATCCTGAAGAAGCTTCCTTGCCCTCTGTCTTAAACCTACCCGCATCAGAGCCCTCAACACACATCACCAGCAGCCTCCGTGGTAATAAATCGAGTGTGTCTGTGTGTGTACACACATGAGCACTCACAACATAGTACATGTGTGAAGGTCAAAGGACAAATTGTTCTCCCTCTCTCTCCCCCCTCTTCCTCCTACTTCTCTGTGCTTTCAGGGGATTGAACTCAGGTCATCAGGCTTGGTCGCAAACACCTTCACAGGCTGTACCACCTCACCTGCCCCCCCCCCCCCCGCATCTGTGAAGCCTGATCTTCACAGGACTCCTGGCACCTTCGTCTGCTCAGCCCAATCTCCTCCTACCTTAGGGATTCCAAGGATGGCCCCAAGCCCTGGTGTTCTTTCTGTAATGTCACTTTCCCAGTGATCTTTCATTCTGGTGACTTTAAATATCTGTTGCATATGAGTGGCTCCAGGTGACAGATCTCTTCTCTTCCCCCGTTTGAATGTTGGAGGTTTATCACAAAACTCCCCCCTCTGCACTCCACATCAGCCTGGATGTGATTGATGGTGTGTCCCAGAGGTTCACGTGTTGAAGTTTAATCCCGATCATGAGGCATCAGATCAGGAGGTGGAAGCTCTTAGTGTTCAGAGGTGTGGTCTCTGGGAGGTGATGAGGATTAGATAAAGTCATCAGGGTGGAGCCTTTGATTGAGTCTGGTGGCTTTATAATGGGGGAGAAAAGAACAGGAAAGGCATGGACCCATACATGATACCTTGCAGCACCTGGAGAACCATGAGCCAAAGGACACACACACACACACACACACACACACACACCGAGAGAGAGAGAGAGAGAGAGAGAGAGAGAGAGAGAGAGAGAGAGAGAGAGAGATGCAGACAGAGACACACACAGAGAGACACACATACAGAGAAATCAGTAGGAATTTCAATACCATAATACAACATAGACTCAAACACACCTCTGCTTCAGTTGCAGCAAATGCCAGCTCTGTCTTCCTTTGGCACAGACCTGAGACTGGGGTTAACTTTCTGCCCCTGGTTCCCATGTCTCCAGTATCAGCAAAGCTGGTTGTTTCTGAACTGGGTGTCCACTTCAGATCTGACTGATTTTTACCATGCCCTCTGCTATCCCTTTGGTCAAGTCACCTTGCCTCCTGGTAGCCTCCAATGGCTCCTCTATCTTGCCTTCCTCAATGTGGAGAATGTTGTGTGACAGAAATCAGGTCACTCTCCCCTTGGCTCAAAGTATCCCCCACAGTTTTCCATCTCTTGTAGACAGAAGTCTAAGAAGTCTAGTGCCCAGAGGGTCCACGTGGCCCCCACCCAATTCAGAATGGAGGCTGCCAAGTGTCAGAAGAGCATTGAACTGGATGGACCAAGGCTGCATGCAGGAAATGATTTTTAACCTGAGCTTGGAGAAATAAAACAGTAACTATGCAGATAAGTGGTCCATCAGCCAGGTCTTAGCAAGGAAACAAAAATCACACTAAATATTTCTGATGGAAGAAACCAATGACTTGGGTAGTAGAGGAGCAATCCAGGCACAGCCTAGTCTCCCCAGCACCTGACAGTGTCCAGGAAAAGCACTCCAAGGTGGACTAGAATATGCAAAGGCTCTGGAGTAGGAGGAAGCTTCTTGCGCTAGAAGCTGGGGAGGAGGGAGGGAGGGACGGGAGCACTGTTAGTGAAAGGAGGATAGTGGGAGAGGGGATAAGGACTGATACAGGTCAGGCTGTGACAGCTTCATCAGCTTTGACAAGAACTTGGACTTGATCAGAATAGAAAGCCAAGGAAGGCTGTGCTCCAACCAGTCTTAGCCTCAGTGGCTCCCACTCCTGTACCTATGCACTCACTGTGACTTGTAGCATGTACAGCAGTGTCCTCTATCCCAGGACCCAGGGTAGCCTCTGCTAGGCTTCTCTTCCCCCATCAATCTACCCTACCCCACCTAGCTCCTCTCCATACATACCTAGCTATCTCTATAGTTTGCAAAGTGTCCCTGCTCCAGACACTGTCTATCAGTCCCCATCTCCAGTGGTCCCCAGAGTCTTAGTTCCCAGGCCCTCCATCTGGTCTTCCTGGTCAGCAGGGAAGAGCCCAGACTTGCATATTGTAGCCTCATTCTTCTTGGTATTTCTGCCACCACCACAGGGCCTAGGTCTGTTTCCAAAGGCACTGGCCATTCAGGCCAGGCCATCCTGACCTCCATTCCTGTAGCACATGGCCTTCTCTGTGTCTTTCCATACACTGTCGGGACCCTTTGTCTCATAGTGGGGTCTCAGCAGCTGCTCCTGTTAAGGTCCTCCCTATACCACCTCCACATCCCCCTTCCTCTCACTGAAAAAGCTCAGACAGCAATCTTAATCCACCCCGGCTCAATAAGGCAAAACCTCTGGTCTAATATTTTCTGACACAGTGGCTTCTTCTAGGGCCCATGGGCAAAGCAACCACCCACAAGGCAGTGTGACCACCGTGGGCAGAGAGGTCCTGGGGCTTCGGAAAGCTGGGTGTGGTGGAATCTAGAGGAATAGCAGAAGGTAAGGGCAGGTAGTGAAGAGGGGTGAGGAAAGGAGTCCCACAGCCTTTCACAACATCTGTTCGTGCCCTGGGTGGTCCATACAATGTGACCGCCATCTTTAATCCTAAATGCGGTTCCTTCTGGGCTCTCTTTTAATCGATGTTAGGAAACAAAATCTTCCTGTTTAAAGAGATCAAGAGCAAGCATGTTTAGAGCTGGGGTTCCAGCCAATACTAGAGCCCTCTTTTAGTATGTAGGAGGCTTGAGGTTTGCCTTCATCATGGGGAAAGAAAGGAAGAGGGAGAAGACTGGGGTAGCTCAGTGGTTAAGAGAACCTGCTGAGGACCCGAGCTTGGTTCCTGAAACTCCAACTCCAAGGGATCCAATACCCTCTTGTGGCCTATACAGTACCTCCTCTCTCTCTCTCTCTCTCTCTCTCTCTCTCTCTCCTCTCTCTCTCTCACACACACACACAGATATTTGAAAAACAGAATCTTTTAGAACAGTGGTTCTCAACCTGTAGGTTGCAACCCCTTTGGAGGTCAAATAGCCCTTTCACAGGGGACATATATCAGATATCCTGCATATCAGATATTTACATTATGATTCATAACAGTAGCAAAATTATAGTTATGAAGTAGCAATGGAATAATTTCATGCTTGGGGGTCACCACACATAAGGAACTATATTAAAGGGTCACAGAGTTAGGAAAGTTGAAAACCACTGTTTTGGAAGGAAGGAAGGAAGGAAGGAAGGAAGGAAGGAAGGAAGGAAGGAAGGAAGGAAGGACACATGCTGAATGGACTAGCCTTGTTTGTGGGAACCAAGGAGACAGCAGCAGCCTCTTGCATCACAGAAAGGCTGCACTGCTGGGACTTAGTTTATCCTAAGGTCCCTATGGCAGAGGCTACCAGAGCACAGAAAGGTTTGATGACACGCTCAAGGGTTATGTGAAATAAGGGCCCACCAGTGAAGAGATGGCTGTCTCCAAGAGACAAGAACAGAGGCAAGCATATGGCTTTGCATGGGAGATTAGATCCCTGTAGTATTACCATCAGTGTGTGCCTTGCCAGGGTCCAGCCATCACTTGCTGGCTGTGACCCTGAACAAAACAACTAACTTCCCCTGCCTCAGTTTCACTTGCTGTGGATGAGAACAATAATGGTACCTCCTGGTAGAGAATAAGGTGGTCTTGTGGGACCCAGTGGTGGCATACAGCTTGTAGGCTGGCAGTGAACTTCTCAGAAGTGCATTATTGGTTTGGCAAAGGGCTTCAGTGACAATAGAAGCATGAGTCACACGACTAATGTGTGATGTGTGACTGGTGGGGATGGGGAGGGGGACACAGTGTAGGGCCAGCTCTGCTGGGTTCCTTTGAGGCTTCCCTAAGCCCTAATTGCTTCCTGGCATCATGCAACATGCTTACTCTGGGCAGCGAATTCAGGGCTTCCAAATTCCCTAGAGCAGTGGTTCTCAGCCTTCCTAACGCTGTGACATTTTAACACAGTTACCACGGTTCCTCATGTTGTGCTGGCCCCCAACCATACAATTATTTTTGTTGTTACTTCATACCTAATTTTGCTACTGTTGTGAATCATAATGTAAATATCTGTGTTTTCCTATAGTCTTAGGTGATCCCCAAAGGGGTCACGGACCACATGTTGAGAACCACTGCCCTGGAGGCTCACTATTTATAGTCTAGCTCCCCAACTCCCAGCCTAGCCCCAGTCACTCCTATCAAGCTTACTGTCTGTACAGAGGTCTGGGGCCCCAGGGAGGAGTTTATCTGGTCCTTCAGGGGGGACACCTAGATGCCCTCTATCCCCTGCATCTTCTGCCACAGAGAGAGCTTCAAGGACCACCTGTCACAGGGTCTACTCCCTGCCTTAGAGGATCCCCTACACTGTTGCTGCTTCCTGTCATTCTACAATATCATCTTCCAAAGGCCTGAGAATTTTGGTAGCCAAATGTTCCTAAGGAGCTGTATATGGAGCCTTATACTCCTTTTTCTCTTTTCTTCCCCCATCCAACAAAAGTGATTGCTCAGCAAAAACCAGCTGCACACATCAGTGTGCTCCCTCCGAGCACAGTCAGTCACAGGTTGTCGCCATCACCAAGAAGAAAGCCAGATTCAGTTCCCGCCTGTGATAAATGGCAGGGAAGTCTAGAACAGGTAGCTCACCGAGGACTAGCTGGAGCACCTCACTGGGTGTAAGACCATACGACAGGATGTAATACTCTAGTAGTTCAAGGAGTCCGGGGTTGTCCAGTCACAAGAGGGGCAGAGCCAACATGTGGTTATGATAGAAATGCTAGAGTTGACTAGTTGACTGCTCTGCCTTTTCCTCACTGTGTGACGTTGGAGGAGTCAGTTAGCCTCTCTGGGCCTCCGTTTTCCCGTCTGAGCATAAAATGCATGCAATATTTGTGTCCACTACTAATGAATTAGTATGAAGCCTGGCTCTTGGCAGCAGTGCATAAGAGGGCTTATTCAAACAGGCCGACATTTTGCAGTATCTAGTTGCTATTAGTAACATGGATGATTCTAGAAGTGTCTGTGGGTGTGCAGCCGTGTTAGGTCGCAGCTGGGTTGCCCAGCCTCACCAGAGCTTTGCACCTCTCCTGTAAGTGAGTCAGTCCACTTCCCTTTCCCTTTGGCATCCCTCAGCATCAGGAGGTGCTGGGCTCTCCCATGTGTGGCTGATGGAAGGCGTGTCTCCTCATTTGTGAGCTCATTTCACTCATCCCTTCTGTCTGATGGGTGGAAAACCTTGAGCACAGAGGAAGGATCATATCTGTGATGGCATGAATGAGAACAGTCCTAATGGATTGATGTATTTGAATGCTTGGTCCCCAGTTGGTGGAAACATTTGTGAAGGATTAGGAGGTGTGGCCTTGTTGGCGGAGTTGTGCCACCAAGGATGGGCTTTGAGGTTTCAGAAGCCCATGCCCTCCCTTCCTCCCTCCTTCCCCTCTCTCTCTGCTTCCTGCTTGTGGAAAAAAATGTAAGCTCTCAGCTACTGCCCCAGCACCATGCCTGCCTGTCTGCTACCGTGCTCTCCACCATGATAGCCATGGACTCATAACTAAGCCTCGGAAACTGTAAGTCCCAATAAACTCTTCTACCACAAGTTGCCTTAGTCATGGCATCTCTTCACAGCAATAGAAAGGTGACTAAGACCTTCTTGAAGACCACTCTCCTCCTAGCTTGCTAAGGGAATTGAGATGGCAGTGAAGTTACATATAAAAGGGAGAGGCCTCCAAACACAGGGGTCTTGTCTCTGTCTTGCCAAACAGACAGAATAGCTATTAGATGAAGACTCAGGCTTTGCTCAAGGGGAAGCAGAACTCTCCAGCTGGTCTGTCAGAGTATCAGCACAGATCTGGCTGTGGGTGACTATTTGCAGAGATGCCGCCTAAAAATATACTCCCAGGGTGCTCGCTGAACTCTGCTCTATCTACAGCTCCCTGGAGGACAGGAGAGGGGAGAGATCAGGTTCCCCCAGCCCAGCCAAAGGAAGCTTGGAATGACTGGAGGTGACTGCAGATCTTTGATTGTCACACACCCAGACCCCACCCTATAGGTGCTGCAGGTAGACGGCCCCTGGGTGGTTGCAATACAGTCCTCTGGGATGGGAGTTTAGGATACACATGCCCTATGCCACTGCACCCGCTGGATGCTCTCTACATCCCTATCATGCTTCTCAGCTGAGGGACAAGTCACCCTGTCTATCAGCACTCCAGAGTGTCCCCAGGACATGTTTATAAGTCAAGTCATCTTAAAACAGTGGCATTTGGGAGTTGAACAACACCTTTAAAAAAATCTTTCCAGAGAAGCTTTCGGACACCCAGGAGCCCCGCTGTCAGATATGAATATTCTCTTAAAAATAAAAATTATAGTGCACTTAAAAAGGAGCATGTTATGTCAGCACCAGTGCTGAGACAATTTATTACTGCCTACAAAAAGAAGGTCCCAGTGATGCGCTAGCAGCCGGCTTCATGGGCTGTGAATTACAAGCCATTCTCTCTCTGGCAGAAATAAATTCTCTTGTCACTCATAGTGCTCCCCCTTGACAGGTAGCACACAGCCAGGGGTGGGCACAGCCCGAACAACACGTCCATTACCTGGGAGCCTTTCGGCCTTGATGCCTGGCGGGTTCAGATGCGTGTTATCACAGACATCTGACCGGACACATGCCTTTTTTGACATGAGAAAGCAACACGTGTTGGCAGACTTCCAACAGGCTGAAAAAGAGTTGAGCAGGAAAGGGGAGGATCTGAGATTTAAAAAAAAAAAAAAAAAAAAGTTCTTATTGGAGTGCCCTGACTGGAAGGAAGCACCCCTCACCTCCCTGAGTGCTTTCTCTTCCCCAGAAAAAAAAAAAAAAGGAAAGTTGAGCTAAGAAGGGCATTGATCTATAGAACCACTCCCATAGGCACATGCTGCATCTGAGGAGATGGTCTTCACCTGCCAAGGAATCTTGGATGCTGAGACATCCAAGCTGGTCTGGGGATACTGTCCCAGTGACCTCCCCCATGCTCCAGGAAGTCAAACTCAGATCTCAGAGACATTCATAGGTCCCAAACTCAGTAAAATCAGCAGCATACCCCATAGCCACTTGACCCTGACCACCTGCCTTGGGTCAAGATGTAAGTACCCAGGCTATACCACTCAGTCAACCATCTAGCCAAGCTAGTCCAGCTTATTCAGCTCATCCTGAGGAGTGCTTCCAATGGAGCTTGCTGTCTAAAGCTGTAACCAAACACAAAACACCGGGAATAAACAGCACGAATAATCAATCACCCACAGCAAATACAATGTGATGTGTCCATTATGTGCCTGTGGGACTATATACTTTCATAAAAGGTTAAGGGCACAACTCAGTAGGGTTGCCAGATAAATATTGGATGTGCAGCTAAATCTGAATGTCAGATAACCATGAAAATCTTTTAGTGGGAGTATGTCTCTCTCTTAGTTATTGCTTTATTGCTGCAAAGAGACAGCTTTCAATTGGTGGCTTGCTTATGGTTTCAGAGACTTAGTCCATTATCATGGCAGGAACCAGACAGGTATGATGCTGGAGCAGTAGCTGAAAGCTTTATTTACACCCCGATCCTCAGTCCTCAGGCAGAGGGGGCGGGGCAGGGATATCTGGCATCTTCAATGTCTTCGGGTCTCAAACACAATCCAGGTTTCACCTTCACAGCTCCATGCCATGTTCTTCTAGGCCTGCATCTACATACTGCTCTGCCAAATGCCTGGCCTATGTGTTTCCTTAACCATGGAGGAAGATTCCACAACCCATTTCTTATATGCTTGACTCTAAACCAGAACCAGATGGTTGAAGCTGCTTGCTGGGTTGGAACCTGGCCCCTTTAGGACTTAGATTCGTAGAAGCTTTGAGTTGTTGATGGCTTCCGGCCTGAGGAAATACCTCAGATGTATTCCTTTCAGAGGCTATGGGATTAACTGGGTGGTGTTTTGCCATAAGGTTACCACTCTTTATTTCACATCAAATCAGGCTTTTCTTTAACTTTTTGTCTTCTTGGGCACAGGTCTTGACTACAACTTTACCTTTCCTGTTGCTCCTTTTCTCCCCACCCTTTTCTCCCCACACTGTACATTTTGTATTTCTCCTTGCCCTTCTTGCTCCTTTTCCTTGTATATCTGCACAAGAAAGATCATTAATAACCAGGTGATATAGTCCACACTAGGTTGTCTTGAAATCTTCTCTGCCAACCTGCCAACAGCATCCACTAGTCCAAAACTCTTCACTTTAGTCTCAAGCAGACTTTTATAACAAGGGCAAAAAGCAGTCACATTCTGTGCCATCATATTACAAAAATGGACTCTAGGCCCACTGATAATATAAGAGTATTTGAGTCTCTGAGCCAGGCATGGTGGCACATGCCTTTAATCACAACACTCAGGAGACAGAGGAAGGAAGATCTCTGTGAGTTCAAAGCAAGCCTGGTCTATGTAGGGAGTTCCAGGACAGTCAGGGTTCTGTAGAGAGATTTCCACCACCCCCCCATATAAGAGAGAGATGGATATAGATAAAAATGTAGATGATAGAAAGAAAGATAGATAGATAGATAGATAGATAGATAGATAGATAGATAGATAGATAGAACACATCACCCTCAGCACTACTGTCTTCCACACTCCTACTAGGATGGCCCGTTCGTCTGCTTTTCTAGTCTAAAATCTTCCTTATTCCTCCAACAAACAGCATGGTCAGGCTTGTCACAGCAATACACTCATCCCTGGTACCAACTTCTGTCTTAGTTACTGTTTTATTGTTGTGAAGAGACACCATGACTGACCGAGACAACACTTATAAAAGAAAGCATTTATCTGGCTGGTGGTGGCACTCGCCTTTAACCCCAGCACTCAGGAGGCAGAGGCAGGTGGATCTCTGTGAGTTTAAGGCCAGCCTGGTCTACAACACAAGTTCCAGGACAGCCAGAGCTGTTACACAGAGAAACCCTGTCTCAACCACACCCCCCAGAGAAAGCATTTAAACAGTGGCTTGCTTACAGTTTTAGAGGGTTAGACCAGGATCATTATGACAAGGCCATACCTCCTAATTCATTTCAAACAGTTCCCCTTCCTGGTGACTAAGCATTCAAATGTATGAGCCTATGGAGATCAGTCTCCTTCAAACCACCATAGTATTCCACAAGACATTTGGGATATATTAACACTAATAAAATTAAATAGACTTCTTTTCAACTTCAAGTGCAAACTTACCTGGATAAGTTCTTTGGTTTCTTTACTTATTTTTGTTTATTTGTTTTGAGACAGATTCTTGCAGGTAGCTTAAGCTGAAGTTGATTTTTTTTTCTTCCTGCTTCATCCCCATGCCAGTAGATGGATGCAGACATGAGTCAGCGCTTCCATCTTGTTCTGAGGGTCTTTTTTTTTTTTTTCAAAAACTAAACTGGTTACACCAGATGGGGGTGTCAAATGCTCAAGTTGGGATTGGTAGAAAAGTGTTTATCATTTAAAAAATAAATGACAAGTTAAAGTTTTGGTTAAAACTACAGAATACAGGGCTGGAGAGATGGCTCAGCAATTAAGAGTGTTTACTGCTTTTGCAGAGGACCACGGCTCCCTTCCCAGGACCCACCAGCAGCAGCCTACAAACACCTGCAACTTTAATTCTAGGGGATCCAGTGCCCTCTTCTGGCCTCTGAAGGCACCTGCACAAATTGGTGCACATAAATTTACACAGGTGAACATGCTCACACACAAAACAAATAATTCATTTTTTCAAAAATATGGAACATTTTCTGTTGGGACCAGGAATAGTAGCAACTCAAATTAGTTCAAATATCTTTTTTTGTTGTTTTTGTTTTTCGAGACAGGATTTCTCTGTATTGCTTTGGAGCCTGTCTTGGAACTCACTCTGTAGATCAGGCTGGCCTCAAACTCACAGAGATCCGACTGCCTCTGCCTCCTGAGTGCTGGGATTAAAGGATTGTGCCACCAACACCCAGCCTTAGTTTAAGTATCTTGTTGGATACAGATTCTATCCATTTGGAATCCAGACATATCAAAACAAAGTAAGACTGAGTAAAAACAAAGAGAGAAAAAGAGCCCTAAAGACTAAATGAGGTATCTGCAAGAATCCTTGTGTTCCCCAGAGAGCATTATATTTGAGGTGGGTGGCGGCTCAGAAACCTGGCATTTAGGGAAGTTCTGTGCTGATGTTTCAGGAAAGGCTGGGCTAGTAGAGCCCCTTTGACTGCTCATCTCCATGATCCTAGTCTCTCGGGGCTCTGTGACAGGAAAAAGGAGAAGAGGAAAGAAGGGCCCATTGCCCAGGGCCTGAGAGGGTAACAACCCCATGGAGAATGCTTCCCAGCTCTCACTGCCCACACCAGACTCTTTCACAATGGACAGTGTCCCAAGATTGGGGCCAACCCTTTTCTACCTAGTGTCATTTCTTCTGTGTCATCATTTTCTTTCATATCTTTTGTTTGCTTCTTTGAGTCAAACCAGTCTTTTCTCCATGTTCTTGTTTCTTACTCCCCTCCCTACTTTTTTGATGACCAGGAAGATATTTGTCTCCTGTGGATAGACCATCAGATCTCAATATGGACCAATGTGGATGTCCATTTTGTCTCCACCTCCTCCCTAGGAGACTAGGTTCTGGTGAATTTCCAGCTGGAGTGTTGAGCAGGTATGAGCACAACAGCCTTTGTTGGTTTCCACTGTCCACAGCAAGATACAATTAGTAGCTGAGCAAAGAAACACCACCCATGTGTTTGTGGCATATATAAACTCTCTCAGGCACACATGCATGCATAAAAATAAATTCAGTTGGGCAGTGGTGGAAATTACTTTATGATCACTATTTTCTGGGTCTTCTGAATCATATTGTTCAAAAACAACTTAGTGATTTTGAGAAAAACCTCAAACTAGTTCATTTTCCCCATAACCCTCCACCACACCACACATACCTCACGCCCATTGGAAGGTCAGCCTGAGTTTGGGGATAGTGCTGATATGGAAGGCACTGCTCCCACCTTTGGCAGAATGACCATCTTGGAACCTCATGACAAACAGATGACAAGTGTTGAAGGCTCTCAGGCCCTGACTGCCTAAGAAACTGCTGTCTAGAATCCATGTGTTTTAATATTGAGTTTTTAGAACATGGGACTAAAGTTTATTTTGTCAATGTGAAGCATTTCAAATTGTTTTTCAGAATATACACCATAGAAAACAATGTATTATGAAGATTAAAAATCACCCAGTCTACCCCTTTCTTCACCTTCATTCCCAGAGGCCACCACAGAACTATTTCTGTGTTTGGTTTTTCTGGGACATAGCAGCTTAATTCTATCTTTGTCTCCATCGCAGTTTGGGTGCTGTCTATGGAATTCCTGCCATGAAACATAGGCATTAGCTGATTTACACAGCCATCTTCTCCAAATTCTTTATGACTTTACTATTTTTAGGTTTATTTTTTAAGCTGGTTACTCAAGCTTATACTTAAATATAATTTCTTGTTCTATTATTTTGCATAATGTGTTGATTTCTTTCTCAGGTATTCCTAACTTTTACCTCATCAGAGTTGAAATTCTATATGCTTTTTGTAAGCACAAGTGTCACATGTTGTCCACAGCTTGATCCTAAAATCCTGAAAAACAAGTAAATGGTAAGCATTATTATAAGGATTAAATTCCTTAAAATTTAATCATGAGGGCTGGTGGGATAGCTCAGCCAGTAAAGTTCCTACTTCAAGCCTAAGAACCTACATCGGATCCCATACTCACAAAAAAAGTGTAGAGACAGGAAGATCACTGGGACTCCCTTGCCAGCCAAACATCCATAATTGGTAACCCTTAGGTCCCAGTGAGATACTCTGTCCCCAAAATCAAAGTGGATGTCTCCTGAAGAACAACACCAAAGGTTGACCTCTGATCTCCACATGCACATACTCAACACATAGGAGCACACGAATGTACACACGCACACACGCACATTTCAAACAGTATCTTAGGATTTCCTTTTTTCTTTTCCTATAGATCCATTGTAAGCAACATGGCAGCCAAGCTGTTGGATTCATGACATATTTTTGTCTTGTTTTTATTTAAATACAGAGCTGAGTTTCTTTCATGACTTTGTGTTTTTCTTTAAAATTCTAATAAGCCTCATTCTGGCTCTCCTACATATCAGAATCCTCACAATTCTTGAACCTCTAAAGTATTCTGTTTCTTGAATTTTTATACTCTGTAGAAAGGGTGTGCCTTAAAGGATACGATAGACTCTGATGACACCCTATGGAAGGCCTCACCATCCAGGGGGAGGAGAAAGGATATGTGATAGGTAGGGTTTTAGTTGGGGGGGTGGTAGTGGTAGGGGAGGACGGGAGGGAGAAGGGATCTGGGATTGTCATGTAAAACAATCTTGTTTCTAATTCAAATAAAAAAAGAAAGGGTGTGCCTTTAAGTCAAAAATGATTTTGTTCACATCTTTAAGAAGTTTCTGAGTTCAGTGATATTTCCAGAATTTTCTCTTGACTCTCTAATAATGTTCCTGATTAGATGTCTGGGGCCAGTATTCTTTTTGTTCTTTTGAAAGCCTTTTCTTTTATTCCTAGAAGCTTTTGGGAATTCCTCTTTGTGTCTGATGTGATAAAATATCTTGAGTCTATATCAAGTCATGTGTCTTTTATTCTCTGTCCCCTGGATCTTGGGAGGCCTTCTAATTTAATAAGTTCCCCTGATGTGCTTGCTTTAATTCAGGGTAACTTTCTCCTTCTGGCCTTTACTCTTACTGTATTTTTTGAAGCAAAGTTGAAGCTTATTAAGAAGTAATTGTAGTAGAGGTTGAAGCCTAGGTGTTAAAGGAGAAGAGGGGCAGGTGCTTCGGGAAAGAACAACGTACACTCAAGAATGGGTGAGGGCTTGTCAAGAAATGGAAACACATCTTAGTGTCTTCACAATAGAAGGGCGTGATTTGTGTGGCTCTTGAAGTTATATGACTGAAAGTGTTTTGAAAACTTTGCTCTCCCTTTTTACTTGGTAAATGAGATGCTAGGTTGTTTCCTAAGGTGACCTGGATAGGAAAAGACAAACCCATTAGCTAGGTTACAAGGTAGTTAAAACACGTGTTTTGACTGTAACAGAGTTTGTGATCTTTGTGAGTTTAGTGGGTGGAGAGGTAGGAAGATCTGGGAGGAGTTGGGGGAAGCAGGATCAGAATATGTTGTGTGAAAACTTTTATTTCAGTGAAAACACAAGGTGAATTTACAGCTGAAAAGGTGTGATGTTAAACTCAAAGATCATAGGCACTTTGGCCTTAAGCATGGCTCATTGCTATCTTAACATTCTTATTTGAAATATCTTCATATAAAAACAGAACATAATTTCTACATTGATAAACTTTGTGGTATATTTTGTTAGTGGTGCTGAAATTCTTGATTCTCCTTAGACAAAAGACTTCAAGGGTAGGGACTCCTTTCCCTTCCTCCTTCCTGTTAATATTTCTGTCTTTGTAACCTGCCTCAGTTTCCCCTCTGAGACTTTGATGCCTTAGTTGATGATGACCAAGGATCCATTTTCTGAGGTCTCTTCTCTGCTGAACAGGGATGCATATCTTGCCTATCCCGGCATGGACAGGCTTGACTTGTCTGATCTAAGAAGGAAGCAAAAAGGTCCTCACCTGGAGGTCAGTGGGTCATCATTTGATGTGGGAAGAGGGTATCAAAGAGAGGGCATCAAATCACAGAAGCAATAAAGCATAAGGAAGATGGATACGCCAATCCCAGCATTAGCACCAAACACTACAAAGCCTTTTTTCTCCTGAGGTGCCCGACAACCATGCTGCTGCTAAGTCACTAACCTTCAGGCAGACTTTGACAGAGATTTAATAGAGGTACATAAGTTTTAGGGCACTAAGGATACATTGCCCTAGTTGTCAGGAATATATATACACATTTACTTTAAAAGTTGCACAGGCTCCTCTTGTGGTACTCTCAGATGTAGTCAAATATTTTTCTGTCCCATCAGCCAGCTCCCAAATAACAATACAGAGACTTCTTGTAAATTATGAAAGCTTGACCTTAGTTTTGGCTTGTCTCACTGGCTCTTATAACTTAAATTAACCTGCTTTTATTAATCTGCATTTTATCATGTGGCTTTTTTTTTTTTTACCATTTTTTTCATCTTGTACCTCCTGTTTGCTCTCTGGGTCTCCTGGTGTCCCCTCTGAGCCTCGATTATCTCGAGTTTCCTCTCTCTGCCCAGACGTTCTGTCTATCTCTCCTGCTTAGCTATTGTTCATTTAGCTCTTTATTAAACCAATCAAAAGGTGCCTTAGGAGGAGATACATCTTTACAGTGTAAACAAATATTCCACAACACTCAGAATGCAAGGTCTGTTAGTGTGCAAGACAACTAACCTCATCATCTTCACTTCTGAGTTTATGAATGAGGCCCCTCCCAACACTGGGCTGTAAACAAAACAAGACAAAAAAAAAAAAAAAAACCAAAGCCAAAACCTAAAATCAGAAACACTGAAGTTTATATATTGAGAATGTGGCAGACTACAAAAAAGGGACTTTAACAGTGGAATCTATTAAAATGTTGTGAGGTTTATAATGACATCAACAATATCTAAGAGTAACACTACCAAAAATCCATTTAAAGTATAAAGTAGTGTGACAGGAGCTGAGTGTCAGGAGCTGACAGACTTATACATGGGGAAGATCACTTCTTAAAGATTTATTTATATATTTCATGTAAACGGGTACTTTGTCTGCATGTACCTCTGCACACCAGGAGTGGGTATCAGACAGTTGTGAGCTGCCGTGTGGGTTCTGGGAATTGAATTCAGAACCTTTGGAAGAACAGTAAGTGCCCTTAACCACTGAGCCATCTCTCCAGCTCCTACATTTCTCAACAGTTTGCAGGTAGAGCAGACTTCTCCAAGGAGCACTTGAGGCAACACTCTCAGAACCCTCCTGCACAGGGCCCCCTCAAAAGATGTCAGCAGCAGCAGGAGCCACAACTCTACACTGCCAACTGTGAAATCCCAGGACTGGCTTTCCAGAGACCCCTACTAGGGTGAAGCTGGTTTCCCTTTTCTTTTTTTTTCCTTTGGTTTTCCAAGACAGGGTTTCTCTGTGTAGCTTTGGAGCCTATCCTGGCACTCGCTCTGGAGACCAGGCTGGCCTCTAACTTACAGAGATCTGCCTGCCTCTGCCTCTCGAGTGCTGGGATTAAAGGCGAGCTCCACCAATGCCTGGCTGAAGCTGGTTTCTTGATCATGACACAGAAAGGATTTCAGGACTCAGTTCGAAGCAAGTTGTAGTTGTTTAGAGATGTTTTGGGGGCTGGCGAGATGACTCTGTGGGTAAAGGTGTTTGCTGACGAGCCTGACGGCTTGGGTTAGATCCCCAGGCCCCACATAGTAGAAGGTAAAAGTCGACCCCACAAGTTGTCCTCTGATTCCATGTGTACACCAGTGTATGTGCCCCAAACAAGTAGACAAACAAAATATCATTAATATAATAAAAACTTAAGACATTAAATATACACTAAATCATGGGTGTTGAAGGAGAGAGTGGGCATAGCATATTTAATTCAATGAACAAATAAGGCTTTCTTATTCCACTCCCATGGCCTCAAAAACATTTCTTTCACCTCCTATTCCTCAATAGAACAGTATCAACTTTGAGATAAATCTATATTTGGCACTGATATTGTTATGACTATGTAAACATTATATGAGGCTGTGTCTGGGTACAGCCACCCTCGTCATTTCTCTCAGACAATCTGTGTTACCACTGGGATCAATTTCTGGTCACTCATTTGTTTTCTATGTAGCCACCATAAATCCAGCCCATCCTTCCCCAACAGAAGAGAAAGGTGTCGTCCGTCCCGTCTGTTCCCCCCACCCCTCCATCCCCCCACCGAGAACTACTGAAAGCCTGTGGAGATGAACACCTGTGAAAGCTTTGGTTGTCTTTAGTCTGTCTTGATGTCTGAAAGTGCTCTGTCATCCTTGTTCTGACTGAACAGATGAGGGCTTGGACTTCGGAGTTGGAAGTCCCACAAATGGCTAAGGCCTGGCTTCCCCTTGCTTAGCTTCCAGTATTGCCATTGAGCAATGTTTGCAGTTCCACCTCGACCTATTTGTCCTCTCAGAGCTGCAGTAACCACTCTTTGCCCACTGCTGTGACACTCCCCAGTGTGCTTGGTGGCTTTCATTCACTCTGCTGGACACTTGCTGAGTGTTTTGGGCCAGGGAACTTTGGCATCCAGAAAATGTTCTCCAATCATTGCTTTGGAAGCTGACCCTTCCCATGACCTTACCCCTCATTTAAAAGGACATCCCTGAAGCTGCTGACTCATCTTTGGACTCTGTTTTACTACTTTATGGCTTCTGCTTTCCTTTTTTTTTTTTTTTTTTTTTTGGTCGTGATTGTTGTAATTATTGGGAGATGGCCTCAACTTTCTGAATGTCTACCAGTTTTCTGCTTTCATGCCTTTACATTCCAAAACCATCTTTGCCTCCAAAATGTCCCTTTCTAGAACAATACTTCTCTTTCTGCCTATTGAGGTAAAATAAATATGTAACCATTCACTTTTAAGGTTTACAATTTCCTAAGTTTTAAATCATTTAATTTGTTTTTTGGGAATTCTATAGAATATGCTTTTCATCATATTCACTCTCAACTTGTCCAAGATCCACCCCAACTCATTACCCCTGTTTTGTTTTTAAAATAACCCTTCAACCCCAATTTGTGTTGTCCACATATTCCTGGGTGTAGAACAACCTTCTGGAGCATGACCAACCTCCCAGAAGCTACATCCATAAAGAAAACGGACTTTCTTTTCCCTAAAGGCCATCACCTGTCTGTAGCTCCTCAGTTAGATGCTGGGGCTCATGAACAACTCCCACCTACATGGTAGAATATTGACAGGCTTGCTATTATGCAGGTCTTGTGCAAGCAATCATAGCTGTTGCGAGTTTGTGACTGCAGCAGTCCAGTCATGTCCAGTGGTTTTGCTCCAGTTGCTCCCTGACCTCTGGCTCTTATAATCCTTCCACCCTCTCTTCCAAGTGGCCCTAGAGATATGTGTGTGTGTGTGTGTGTGTGTGTGTGTGTGTGTGTGTGTGTGTGTTCCATGTTGCTTTTCAAACATCCTTAGTGTTAATTATCCCATCCTTCACCCTTTTTCTGCCCTACCTTCCCATACCTCTTTCCACTAAGCCTCCCTCCTCATTATTTTCCTTGTTCAATTCACACCACCAGTGTTTTACTATACCCTTTTCTTCTAGCTTTCCATTGATGTAATAAAACACCATGACCATAAGCAACTTAGAAAGGAAAGGGTTTATTTGGCTTACACATCCCAGGTACTATCCATTATGAAGGGAGGTCAGGGCATGAACTTGAGGCAGGAGCCTGGAGGCAAGAACTGAAGCAGAAGCCAGGGAGGAACGCTGTTTGCTGGCTTGTTTCCCATGGCTTTCTCAGCTTACTTTCTTATAGCACCTAGGACAACCTGCCCAGGGTTGGTACTGCACACAATGGGCCAGGCTCTCCCACATCAATAATTAATCAAGAAATGACCCACAGGATTGTCTACAGGCCAATCTGATGGGGAAATTTTTCTATTAAGATTCCCTCTTCTCAGATGATTCTAGTTTATGTCAAGTTGACAAAAAAAACTAGTGACCACACCTCTTCTCTAAGATCCTCCTTCCCTCTCCTGAACAATGGTCCCTTTCTGGTTTCCTGGATTCTATTTCAGAATGAGAACATGTGAATTTTTTTTTATTGTTGTTATTCTGGGTCTGGATGACCTCACTCAGTATACTTTTCCAGCTCCACCCATTTACCGTCAAACTTCATTTTTCCTTACAACTGAATAAAATTCCATTGTATATAAGTACCACATTTTCATTATCTACTAATCAATGAATGGAAAGATAGGATGTTTCATGCCCTAATTGTTAGGAATAGAGCAGCTGTGAATATGGATGAGTATGTGCTTCTATAGTAAGAAAGAGTCCTTTGGGTAGATACCCAGCAGTGGTAGAGTTGGGTCATATAGCCGATATCTTTCTAGTTTTATGGGGAACTGCCACACTGATTTCCATGGTGGTTGTACCAATTTGCACTCCTGCCAACAGTACCTGAGGTGTCCCTCTGCTTCACATCCTTACCAACAGTTGTATTACTTACTTTCCTGTTGCAGAGTGAGTTCAGGACAGCCAGGCAACACAGAGAAGCCCTTTCTTGGGGGAAAAAACACAAATAAATAAGTAAGGAAATAAATAAATATATAAATAAGTGATCTTAACTGCTGAGCCAGCTTTACAGTCCCTAACACTGAGATCTTTGATCCATTTGGAATTGATTTGTGTACAGGGTAAGAGAGAAGGACCAAGTTTCATGCTTCTTTTTTTTTCAGCCTTTATGGTTTTATTTAAACACAAATAAAACATGCACACGAGCCATCTACTCATTTTCTTCTCTGTGAAGCCTGGCATTGGGATTGGTGAGTCTGATGGCCAGCTGTGCTGCTCTTTCTACCATGGCTTTTCGGTTCTTGGAGGAAACATTGTGAGCAATCTCAGCACAGTAAGATATGTTTCGTATCAGCAGTACTTCCAGCTCTTTGACATTGTGAACCAGAAACTTCTGGAAGCCACTAGGCAGCATGTGCTTGGTTTTCTTGATGCTCCCATAACCAATGTTGGGCATCAGGATTGGGCCCTTGAAACTTCTCAGAACCCTGTTGTCAATACCTCTGAGTTTCCACCAGTTTCATCTAATTTTGACATATCGGTCTGACTAGTGCCCCATGAACTTCTTGGTCCTCTTTTTGACGATCTTGGGTTTCACCAGAGGGCAGAGGGCAGCCAAGATGCCGCAAAAGAGATGGCAGCCACCTTGTAGGTAGCACCGAGGAAGAAGCAAGTTTCATGCTTCTTACATGTAGAGACCTGCTTTTCCCAATACCACTTGTTAAAGATGTTGTCCTTTCTACCATGTGTGTTTTGGGCCTCTTTGTCAAAAATCAAGTGGCTAAAGGTTTGTAGACTTAAACTGGGTCCTTGATTCTAATTCATTGATCAAAATGTCTGTTTTTGTGTTAGTGCCATGCTGTTTTTACTACTATGGCTCTATAGTATAACTTGAAATTAGATACGATGGTACCTCTAGCAGTGTTCAGTTGTTCAGGATTGTTTCAGCTATCAAGGATGTCCTACTAGTTGGGATACAAGAGGATTCAAACACCACTTCTCATTGTCATAAAGAATTTAATAACCTCAATATGTATATGTACTTATAAAGTTTACCTATAGCCAGTGCATAATGCTGTCACTATAGATTGATTTACATTTTCTGAAATTTTATACAAGTCATGTATTGTGACTGACTTTCTTTGACCCAATGTAAGCATTCTGAGATCCACGCATGTTCCACGCTTTTCTCCGTGTTTCAATCCTTTTAATTTCTACATCATATCCTTTTATATAAAGTGTATACCACATTTTGTTTAACCATTTACCTGCTGCTTGGTGTTTGGGCTGTTTCCGGCATGGGGCCAGAACAAATAAAGCTGTCATGGGTATTAGTGAGCAAGACTGTGTGGATCTGAGCAAATGCCAAGAACAGAATAGCCATATTGTATGGTATGTGTGTGGTTAATATTAAGAAACTGTCGGTAGTAACTGTCCGCTACCCTGTAACCAGCTAACGTCTGTATTAAAACCACAGCTGCATTGCCTCAGGATTCCTGTGGGTGATGATTCAAGGCTTGGTTTAGTGCTAAGTTTCCATGCCACCCTTATCCAGGTGATCTACCCATCTCTGTGTGGTCTGTCTCCACTGCCTTGAATTAACCTACTTATCCATCTCTATAATTAATTACTGTGGCTGCTTAAAAAGTCATAGTCGTAGTCAAGGAAAGTGCTTGCTGTTTGTTGGTTTCTTTTCAATTTGTTTTGCTTCTTGGAGACTCTGCATTTTCTTATAAGTTTTAGACATTTGATTGCCAATTTCTACAAAACACTCCATGGGATTTGGGTTGTTCTATTGTTCTTTCTATGCCAATTTAGACAAATTTATCATTGGGATGATTCTGCATCTTCTGATGAAGATGAGTGTGGCATTACTCGCTGGGTTAGAGCTTCAATTACTGCTTTGTTTTCCAGTTTTCAGTGGAAAACTATTTTCTTTTTCTAGAAAAATGAAACAGCCTCTCTCTCTCTCTCTCTCTCTCTCTCTCTCTCTCTCTCTCTCAAATTTTATTTTATGTGTATAAATGTTTTGCCTGCATGCATTTATGTGCACCATATGTGTGCCTGGTGCCTGCAGTAGTCAGAAGAAGGCATCAGATCCCCTGGAACTGGAGTAACAGGTCCTTGTGAGCCACCATGTGGATGTTGGGAATCTAGCTTGGGTCCTCCGCAAAAACAATGGGTACTCCTAACCACTGAGCCATCCCTCCAACTCCCAATATCTTTTCTTCAAATCTAAGTGTTTGGGGGCTGTGTGGTGATTAGAGGACATGCTGCACTGTGCAGTGATCCTATTGTGTCTCAGAACTATGTCTTCTTACCTTTGCCTCTTCTTTTTGTTGGGAGCCAATGAACACCTCCTTGAGGTCTCTGTCAAACATTAAAAAGCTACAGGAAAGTGTCAGGAGAACTGGTTAGGGAAAAAAAGGGTCAAAGGCAGGGGTGGAACTAAAAGAGAGAGCAATGGAGGTACATATGGTAAAAATGCATATGTGTATGGAATTGTCAAATGATAGATAAGATACTTTAAAATAAAATATGTAATAAATTATTGTAAACTATAATCACCTCACCATGCTATAAAACACCAATACTTTCTCTTCCTCTAATTATTTTTGGTATTCCTTGTCCAACCTCCCTCCATGCCCCCATCTGCCTTCTCTTTCTCTTATTTTTTTTTAAATATACTTTACTGCATCAGCAAAGGCCTGTTTTTCAGTGTATGTGTCTGTGGGTGAGGACACATATTCTTGTGTGCACAGAGAAAAGTGTCAGCTGTTCTCTATCACTCTCCATCTTATTCCTTTGAGGCAGGGTCTCTCCCTGAACCTGGATCTTGGATTTTACAGTCAAACTAGCATCCAAGAAGCCTCACCAAGCTTCCAGTCTCTGCCCCTGACAGTGCTGGGTTATAGGCATGTGTGAGTCTTTGCCCAGGTTGTTATATGGGCGCAGGGATCTAAACTCAGGTCCTCATGGTTACACAGCAAGAATACTTAACAACTGAGCCCACCTCCTTCCTAGTCTTTAGGTAACATTATTCTTCCTTCTGTGATGTCACCTTTTGTAAGATATATGTGAGAGAAAACACCTGGGACTTATCTTATCCAATGTCCTTCTGGTCCATCTGTGGTGTCACAAAAGACAGGATTTTGCTCTTTGGTGGCTGAGAATATTCTGCTATGTGTGCACACTCCCTGCTCTCCATCCATCCATTCGCTGATGGACATGTTAGTTGATCCTGTATCTCAGCTGTTGTGAATAGTTTGATACTTTTGAGTGTGCAGTTATCTTTGATATGCTGGTATCTTTTGGGTACACAATAGTATTAGGCTACATTATATGGCAGCACAATTTCTCATTTCTTGACGAATTTCATCATTTTCCACAGTGGCCGTATTAAAGTATATCTGCACTAATGGTGTATAAGTATTCCCTCTCTCCACCATTGCTGTCATTTGCAATCTTGTCTTATTGATAATGGCCCATTCTGCCTTGGGTAAGATGAAATCTTGGTTAGGCTTTGATTTGCATTTCCGTGCTGATTCCTGCTATTGAACATTTCCTACACTTGTTGACCATTATCAATCTTTTGAAAAATGTTTGCAAAGACCAGCCACTACTCTGTGGAAAGGAATCCATCCAGTCCACACTTAGGTAAATGTTTTATATTTTAGATGCTATTATAAGTGTATTGATTTCTAAAAGTTCAATTTCTAGTGATTGACGTCCAATATGTAGAAATACATTTGGCTTTCTTTGCAAGTGAATCTTAAATCCCACAAACTGCTATGCTTGCTTCTTAGTTCAATCAGGCTTGTGGTGAATTCTCAGAACATTTTCTACAGAGATGGGTTGGGTCTACAGCCTCCTCCTCTTTCCTCCTGGAAGAAGTTTTTCTCCTCTCCTGCCTCTCTCTTTTCCCCTGTGAACAAGAATTCCTGGAAAGAAGCTGTGTCTGCTGAGTCTGACTGACTGGTTAGAACCTCAGTCCTGTAGAGAGGTTGGAATGTTGCAAGTCCAGAGGCTAATTACCTTATCTTGGGCTAGTTTTAGCCCTCTGGGATGGCCATTCCTTTCCCACCTCTGTATCTAAATGAACATCTTGTGACTAATAGGTGACAATTTCTTGGAATCTGTTAACTTGGGAGACCACCAGCTTCCACCAACCCAATCTCAGATTGTCATCAGACACATCTTGGGCCTATAGAGAAGCTTCCCCATCTTGCTGTAACCACTTCTCTATGGTGATGATGATGATGTCACAGGCTTTCTAGGAGGTAAGTCGGGGGTGACAACTTGTGCCAAGTCAGGTCCAGCCATCTTAGACAAGCCAATTAAAAGAGTTAAAGTGGAAAGCAGGAAAAGGGGACTTACTCAGTGTGGCCACATTGGGAAGAGGGACAAGGAGATCAGCGACCCCTGAAGTCCATCCAACCAGGTCCTAATGTGAGGTCAAAGTTCAATAGTGGGCCAAGGATATGCACATGGAAGCAGTCCTGGTCAAGGTGAAGTCATGCTCACCATGATTCAGCATTATCTGAGTTTTTTTCACATTGTGTACTTCACGTCAGATTGCCGTAGAAGTAAATGCTCATGTAAACTGAAGTTGGTAGCTTGGCCCAGTTTCACTTTGGCTCATAACAAAATGAAAATTTGAAGGAACAAAATAATAAAAGACAAAAAGTACATTTCATCAATGTGTGTGACCACACAGGTAAATAACTAGAGATGGCTAATGACCCTGAATCTTTACGACAATTAACATGAGTTTTTTAATTTAAAATTTTAAGTTTGCTTTTAAGAACAAGACTAGATATACATCCACTTCTGGTCAAGTTGTTATCTTCCTTCATCCGTATCCGGCTCTGGCTCTATAACCTGGCTTCCATTTGCTCGAGGGTATAAATTAACTGTTAGGGATGGTGCTCCCATCACAGGATGTGTTTTTCTGTTAGACAATTGCCCTCCCTTGAGATACTAGACTCTTTATTCCAAAGAGCTCAGGTCTCTGTTTTCAGACATGTATGTTCATCAGTGTAAGTATAAATACAAATGTTTATGGATTTTTGAGGATATTTTTTGACCACTACAGCCTCTTTACAAACAAAACAAACAGGTTTTTCAAGGTCCTTATTTTAGCCAAGCTGATATAAGAGAAAACCCTAAATAATTTTTAAATCGTCATTTTAAAAACCTACTTAGAGGCTTACACAGATTTCCTAGAGTTTACAACACATCTTAATGTGTTATACCACCATGATACATCAAAAAAACTTGTTCATCTCTGGTTTTTAATTTAAAATGATAATAAAGTCATAAACGAATCTTTATCCTTCTCTGGATGTCTCCTACTTTGGATGCCTCATAAACACTAATAAAAAGTAAATGATTTTTTCTAACAACAAAAAAAAAAAACATTTCAACAGGCATTGGTAGCACATGCATTTAATCCCAGTACTTAGGAGGCAGAGGCAGGTGGATGTCTGTGAGTTCGAGGTCAGCCTGGTCTACAGAGTGAGTTCCAGGTCAGGCTCCAAAGCTACACAGGGAAACCCTATCTCGAAACAAAAAAAACAAAAAACAAAAAACAAAACAACAACAACAAACAAACAAAAAAACCATTTCAAGGTACCTGTTATAATGACATAAATCTTAACAAGTAACTAATTTAAATATGGCTAAGAAAACAAAATTTTTAATGTACTTTGCCTGTGTTTGTGTACATCAGTTACATATCTGTTAGGCATATAACCACATGTTTTCTGTTCTTTAGAGGAAGCCTCCTGAGCTTTCAATTAGAATTGCCTCATTAAAATGCTTTTCTAAATTTTGCAATAATAATAATAATAAAGTTAGGGTTAAAATACATTATGAAATTTTGTTTAAAAATGAATATGGTTGTAACTAAGTTAAAATAATATACAATCTTAGAGGTGAATTCAATATTCTGCTAATTGTGGTGGCATATATCTTTAATCACAGCACTCAGGAGGCAGAGGCAGATGGATCTCTGAACTCGAGACTAGCCTGGTCTACAAAGCAAGTTCCAGAACAGCCAGGGCTACACAGAGAAACCCTGTCTTGAAAAACAAAAAACAAAAAACAATTAAAAACAATATGCTGAGATAAAAATAATGGTTGATTTTCTATAACTATTTTCTTAAGTATTGAGTTGTTCTTAGCATTCTTTTACTAAAAAATTAGAAACCTATGATTTAACCTATGGACAAGACTTTGGCTTTTTGGATAATCAGTCATTACTTTAACCATTAAAAAAATTCTCTTTAGAGAGTTATGCTTACTTAGAATCTTCCCACTGAATTGCAGAATAGTTGTAAACTTGTTTTCATGGGCAAGTATTTAAATTTGTTTATAAAATTTGATCTGTTAGACAAGCAAACAAAGTACAATATTGTAAAAGACTTCTAACTTTGATAACTGAAGTTCAAAATTAGCTAGAGTCTTCCACAAATGATAAAAACAAAAGCAGTCAATTTAATTAGCTAAAAGGAAAAAAAAGATATCACACTGAAGACTCCATTCTGTGGCATATCCTGGTATTTCTAACTCACTCCTAGGAGGCGGTGGGTTCTCTCCTCATCTAAGAGCACATTCATGGGGACTTCGAGAACGCTGGACGGTCCTCATTTTCAACACCACCGCCAATCAAGTGCACAGAGTACCTTAGCGTAGCAGCTTTCATCTCACAGTATATGTTTCTTAAATGTTTTTAAAATTAGATTTAAAATTTTAATAATATTTACTATTCTACCAGACATATTTCTAAGTGACAAAATAATACTAATCTTGGTTTTAATCAGTGACAAAGGAAAATATTATGTCCTTACATTTGATCATGCCTTTTTGTTTTGTCTGTTTATTTTTCATAAACCTGTACTCTATTCACAACTAGTGTTTAAAAGTTTCAAATATTTTCATTGTCTTTATAAATATATACATATATCTGGATAATTTAGATAAAACAAAAATACTCAGTTTTTAGATTATACTTTAACTCCCTTTATTCTAACTAGAGATACTTAAGCTTTGGGTTAATACTTCTTATTCAAGTTACTCAAAAGTCATTAATATCTAATAACATTCATGGTATTTTTATGTATTAAACACTAAGGTTTCTTGATTTAATTAATCACTAAAGTATAACCAGGATCAAAGAATTAATTAAACAATATTTGTACTTTACTAATAAACAAAGAGAGACAATAATCCAAAGGCTCATCTCTAAGCATTTAAATATAAGTAGGGCAGTTTATAGGGTAGAATAACTGTATGGAAAAAAATATAGTCAATCTAGTTAAATATATGTAAATTTTTGTCATTTATGCTTGTTTCATCTGTTACCTTCACTCCATTAGGCCAAACCCTGTTAATTTTAGGTGTAGTGATCCTGTGTCAGATGCAAATGTTATGTCAAACACGAAGGGTGTAATACAGTGTAGACCTGGATCTGGATGGCTAGTGGTTTTGATATGACTCAGGGGGTTCTTTCTTAGTGGTCTTTACCATCCTACCCTCTACTCAGCCTCATCTACATCAGATCCTAGGAGTGAGCCTTCTCAGCTACGAGGACCTTATGGCGCTTGGTCAATGTGGGGACTGTGAACAATAGTTCCTGGGAAGAATCGGTGTCTGCAGAAACTGGTTAGAACGGCAGTGCTGTAGAGAGGCTGGAATGTTGCAAGTCCAGAGGCTAATTACCTTATCTTGGGCTAGTTCTAGATCTCCGGAGTAGCCATTTCTTTCCCACCTCTGTATCTAAATGACTAATAGATGACAGTTTGTTGGAATCTGTTAACTTAGGAGACCACCAGCTCCCACCAACCCACAATCTCACAATCTCATCAGTCAGCATCTTGGGCTTATAGCGAAACTTCCCCATCTTGCTGTAACCACTTCTCTGTGATTTCTGACTTCCTTTGTTCTGTTAAACTGCTTCCACATTGACCTAAATCTGTGTTCCCCAGGGCATGCTCATTCAAAATGGATCCAGAATAAATTTTCTTATTCCCTTTAAATCAGAGCTGTGGATTCTGCATTGACAGCCCCTTTATTGAAAAGGTTGAACATGCTTTCTGCCATCTTGGCGCCGGTGGAGGCCTGCTGGGAAAAGGACTTCTAAAAGGCAAATATGTCTGGAAGGCTGTGGTGCAAGGCCATTTTAGCTGGCTATAAGCGAGGTCTCTGGAACCAGAGAGAGCACACTGCTCTTCTTAAAATTGAAGGTGTTTATGCCCGAGATGAAACGGAATTCTACTTGGGCAAGAGATGTGCTTATGTGTATAAAGCAAAAAACAACACAGTGACACCCAGGGGCAAACCAAACAAAACCAGAGTGATCTGGGGAAAAGTAATGAGGGCCATGGAAACAGTGGCATGGTTCGTGCCAAATTCCGAAGCAACCTTCCTGCAAAGGCCATTGGACACAGAATCTCTGTGATGCTGTACCCTTCCAGGATTTAAACTAAAGAAAAGTAAGTAAATAAAAAAGAAAAGGTTGAACATAAGCAGTAAAAGCAGATGTGGGAGCTCTCAGATGAGCATTTGCATATATATATAATATTTTAATATATAATAATAATATAAATTTGCTCTTTGGGGGGACAGGTCTTTCTATGTAGCTCTGGCTGTCCTGAAACTCACTATGAGATCAGGTTGGCCTCGAACTCATGCATAGCTCTGGGTTTGAGTACTTTGGACTTAGATTGTTCTGTTAAGGTACAAATCTATCATCCCCAAAGAGCTCTGGTGAGGGTAAATTCTCAGTGTGGCATGATGCACTAAAGCACTGTGATGTTTTTCTTTTCTTTAGAAATAGACTTTATGTGTTAGGGAAGTTTTGGGCTCCTACTTAAAATTTAGCAGGAAGTATGGAGGGTCCCTGACAATCTCCCCTCCTAACAACTTCCCACACCCAACAGTAGATTTGCCACTGTCCTACGCCACCACAGTTCACATTAGAGTTCATTCTCTTTTATTTTAAGATTCCTTTTATTTTTATGTGCATGTGTGTGTGGTTGTGTGAATTTATATGTCCCATGTGCATGCAGGATCCCATGGTGCAGAAGAGGGTATCAGCTACCCCGGAACCAGAGTTATAGACTGTTGCGAGATGCCATGTGGGTGCTGGGAATTGAACCCAGAAACTCTGGAAGAGCAGGCTATGCTTCTAATCCCCGAACTATCTCTCCAGACCCTAGAATTCATTCTTGATGCCATATGTTGTGTGGGTCTGGAAGATATGTGATGACAGAAGCTGACATTATAAATCATACAGTGTTTTTCATCCTCATGGCCTGTCTCCACAGTTCTGCCTTCCACACTAGGCCATCTACCTGGAACCTTACAGTCTGTAGCCTTACTAGATCAGCTGTTTTCACTTGGTGATAAGTGTTC
Source organism: Cricetulus griseus (assembly GCF_003668045.3). Taxonomy (NCBI): domain Eukaryota; kingdom Metazoa; phylum Chordata; class Mammalia; order Rodentia; family Cricetidae; genus Cricetulus; species Cricetulus griseus. The sequence goes on from NC_048596.1 coordinate 131,454,191, forward strand.
AAAGTGTCTCTTTGTCTTTTCATGATAGCACATTTTTAATATTCTGAGTAGTTTTCCACTTTAAGGATACATTAGAATTTCTTCACCTTTTGACCTACTGGGGGACCTTGGCTGCCTCTAAGGCTCTGTAACTTGAACAAATCTGGCATAAATGTGTGTGCAAAGGCTTTGTGTGCAGTTTCCAGATCATCTAAATATATGCCAAAAATACAATTGCTGCATAATATGGAAGACTGGGCTGTTTGTCAGAAAGTTCCAGGTAGGTTTCCGTAGAGGCTGTGCCCGTTACAGTGACCCAGTGTTTTCGTTATCTTTGGGGGTTGTCAGTGATTGGTAATTCTAATAGATACACGGTGCTATGTGTCGCTGTTTTAAGCATTCTGCTTTTCAGGATGAACATCAGCTGTGTGTGACTCCCCCGCCACACACACACCAGTATTGTGTCAGGTAAGTAAAGTTTTCTACTGTGTTTACTTCTGTCTTAATTAGGGTACTATGGCTGTGACAAACACCATGACCAAAAGCAACTTGAGGAAGGAAGGGTTTATCCAGCTTACTCTTCCACATCACTGTTCATCACTAAGGGAAGTCAAGATGGGAACTCAGACAGGGCACAACCTGGAGGCAGGAACTAATGCAAAGGCCATGGAGGGGTGCTGCTTACTGACTTGCTCCCCGTGGCTTGCTCAGCCTGCTTTCTTATAGAACCCAGGACACCAGCCCAGGGATGGCACCACCCACAATGGTCTGAGCCGTCCGCCATCAATCACTAATTAAGAAAATGCCTTATAGCTAGAAATTGTGGAGATATTTGCTCAGCTGAGGCCACCTCATCTCTGATGACTCTAACTTGTGTCAAGTTGACATAAAACTAGCCAGCACAATCTATCTGTGTCTTTTATCAGAAATGACTGTTGGACTTTTCCTGTAAGTATTTAAGTAGTTTCACAAATTCGTATGGGTGTGTTAGTATGATGAAATACATTGAGTTTTGGATGTTAAACCCACTGTACATATCAGTATTAAACCTCAGTTGCCAACTATGCATTATTTTTATTACTCAGTTTCAAAACCACGCTGCTGTCATAGAACAAGGATGAAAGTGTTTCCTGGGGGAGTTCATGTAGGGACCCTTGGAGATGCCCTATTTCTCATGTAGACTCTTCAAGCGTCCTCCTTTGAGCCCCTGCAATCTCTTTGCATATAGTTAACAGATGCTTCTAACTCGGTCTTTGCTTTCTGGATGTCCCCCAGTTTTGACTTCAGTTTTCTAGGACCAGTTAATAATTACCACACAACTGCCTGCTTCCTGGCTTTCGAATGGATTGTTTCAGTCTCTCCTGCCATTGGCTTGAATACAGATCAGGAATATGCTCTCTGACTCATCAATGCAGGGCTAGCCCTTCATTGTCATTGTTGTCAACACTGAGCATAAAAGACAGTGAATCAGGCATCTGCCATGTTTGCTGACTAGAGAAGAGACATCCTTTTAAACTACCTCTTGTTTTCTATCTGATAACACCCATCACTCTTTTGTCTTTTCTCCTCTCTCCTTTTATTGTGTGTGTGTGTGTGTGTGTATGTGTGTGCGAGAGAGAGAGAGAGAGAGAGAGAGAGAGAGAGAGAGAGAGAGAGAGAGAGAGAGAGAGAGAGATTGCATACATGTGGAGACCAGAAGGCAACCTTAGGTGTTTTTTTCCAGGATGCAACCAGTTTGTTTTTTGAGACAGAATCTCTCACCAGACTGGTGCTCACTAAGTAGTCTAGACTGTCTGGCCAGCAAGCCCATAGGGCTACTGGTCTCTGCCTCCCTAGTGCTGGGATTACAAGCACATACCACTGTACTCATTTTTCCATGAGGTTTAGAGGCTGAATTCAGGTCCCCAGGCTTTACAGCAAACACTGTACTGACTCAGCCATCTCCCAGCCCCTTCTCCATTCTTCCTATGTCTGGCATTGTTGGAGGTCATCCCTGAGAGGAGAATTTTCTGTCTGTTGCGTTTGTTCCCTCTTTGCCATCTCTTTGTTTTCCTCACTGGAAGGTGCCTCTGCTCTCCATCTTCTTCCAGAGACTCTCCTCTCTCTTTTTTTAAATTAATTTTTAAAATTTTCATTTATTAAACTTGTTCATTTATTTTACATCCCTGCTTTAGTTTCCCCTCCCTCTTCTCCCATTCTCTACCCACTTCAATCTGCTCCTCCTAGCTTCCGGTTGTTTTATCTGTGTTTCTGACTGGCCAGCTAGAAATAAGGTTTCTGTTGTGGTTTGGGTATGAAGCATTCACTACCAGCTGTTGTGTCTGAGCACCGAGAGCCCAGATAGTGAAATAGTCACTGAGGATGGGCTTACTGGGTTCATACCTGGCTCAGGTTCTGGCATTCTTTCCTCCCCTCTCCCGACCTAACCAGCTGCAAGTTCCCATACCAAGGCCAGATTCCCAGGGGTCATGTTGACCTGTCATGAAACTACACTATAAGCTAAAATGTATCATTCTTCCTCTGAGTCACTTCCTCTCAGCTTTTGGTTGTGGCAACAAGAAAAGTAAAAATCTGGGAACAATAGCACATGACTTTCATCACAGCTCTGGGGAGGCAAAGACAGGTGGATCTCTGTGAGTTTGAGATTTTATGGAGGTTTTATTACATGGGTGTGATGGAACCTTGAACAAGCAACCAAAACATGATTGAGCCAGGTCCATGCCAATAGACAGTAAGGCCAGGTTCTACCAGGTCCCTCTCTGAAGGCCACAAGGCAGGGCCCTCGATATGGGAGTCTTATCACTGCAAGGAGGATCAGAGTCAACCCCTAGATTTAGAGCACTGGTGTTTCTCAATCTCTGGTGGTGACCCCTTTGACAAACTTCCATCTCTAAAAATATTGACATTACAATTCATAATAATAGTAAAATTGCAGTTATGAAGTACAACCATACAAAAATAATTGTATGGTTGGGTGCAGCATTGGGAAGGTTGAGAACCACTGAGAAAGATTATAGAGCTTTTATTACTCATCTTGGGGAAGAGAAATTCTAGTTTCTCTGGTCAGCCTTTAGGAGGGAGTTATAAAACTAAAAACCATATATGTCATAATATCATAAGGACCATCCTACCAATAACTGGGGGGTTATGTCTCTTCAGTGGGCTTGCACCTGGAGTTAACAAAGTGCAGAAATGGAAGCATCCTGTCTGGGGCCACCCGTGTGACCTTGGTAGGACTTTAATGGTCCTAGGTTCATTCTTTGATAATTGAACAGGAAGGAACAGGCACCACAGCCTTAGATTTCTGTCTTGTTAGTGAGTCAGTGAGTTGTCATTCTCTCCGAGTAAGATGAAGGGACTGTCAAACCTTTGATTATACACCTTATCTGATGCCTTCCTCCAGTTCCAGCTCTGAGGCCAACCGTCATTTGGATTCTGCCCCAGTGTTCCAGTCTGTCAGCAACCTCATTCTTGTCTCCATCTTATCCATTCCCGGTACCTTTTACTTTCCACCTCTATGTAGCCATGTTAATGTCTTGCATCTTTATCCTCCTCCCCAGCCTCTCTGCCTTCTTCAGAAAATTATTTCCTGTGCCTTTTCTTTTCTTGCTATGCATGGGCCTGAACTTGGCATCTCAGGCATGCTAGGCAAGTGCTTGACTCAGTTCATCATTTTGTTCATCTTTATGGAGACCTGGAAAATGTCTATCAGTTTTTTGTCACTATAGGAAGCCAGCTTACAGAGAGGAAAAGTATACACTGGCTCACGGTTTTGGAGATCTCAGTCCACAACCAGTTGACAATTCAGCTTTGGGCTTGTGGTGGCACAACATATGGCAATGAGTGATAGAGCCAAGAGAGAAGGAAGGGGCTGAGGTCTCACAGTCTGTTCAGATTCATACCCCACTGACCAAACACACACACACACACACACACACACACACACACACACAGAGAGAGAGAGAGAGAGAGAGAGAGAGAGAGAGAGAGAGAGAGAGATTTTTTGGTTTTTTGAGACAGTGTTTCTCTGTGGCTTTGGAGGCTGTCCTGGAACTAGCTCTTGTAGACCAGGCTGGTCTCAAACTCACAGAGATCCATTTGCTTCTGCCTCCCGAGTGCTGGGATTAAAGGTGTGCGACACCACTGCCCAGCGAGAGTTTTAAAAAGTCTTTCTTTTTATTTTCTGAAACATTAATATCATTATACCATTTCTTCCTTCCCTTTCTACCCTCCAAACATTCTCATATATCCCCCTTTTTCATTGATTGATTTTATATTTATAATATAATTTATAATTACATAAATATGCATGTAGTATAACATGCAGAGAACCAAGGAATGCTTGGTGGAAAAATGTCTCCTCCAGGGAAGAGCACACCAATTGGTTATCTAATACCAAATGGTCAGCAGTGGAAACATTCATACAAGTAATACTTTACAGAGTGAGCAGGCTTCACTTCTTCAAGCTTCTGCTTCCTCCTGGTAATGCCTATCTAGAGCTCAAGGCTTTAACACGTGGCCCCTAAGGGTGTTCCTGATCCAAGCTGAAGGACAAATGGAGATGCTTGTGAGCAGTCCACCATCTTAACCCAAGGTCTGTATTCCCCTACTTTTACAAGGGCTTAAGCCTCTGTGGAGTATATACATGACTGGCTTATTTCCTAGAACCATCTAAGCATGCCATGTTCCTGGGCACACAGACTTGAAGTCCTCTAGTTTACAGATACAATACAGTCACCTTGGACAAGTCTTAACCAAATTTGCTGGAGCCAAATCTGTAACTCCAAGTGATTACCAATGCTGCAGCAGGGCCCAGGCTGGAGCTGCATCCCAGAATTAGAGTGAGTTAGAACCAGAGAGTATGCCCCTTGGGTGATTCTGGCCTGAATAATACATCATCCCACTGCCAGGGCTGGAGATGACTGCAAAGCACATATCGAAGGGGCCCGTTGCTCGGAGGTATGCAGCTCAGCCACCTTCCAAGCACAGCTGTTTTGTTGTTGCCATAGAGTCCTGAAGATAATTCATAACACATCAGGGAGATGGAGATGGGCCCTAGAGGAAGGGAGGGTCTTGAAAAACTCTAATAATTATTGAAAATAAGGCAGCTACTATTTTGCCTGCAGAAAGTAGTGTTTCTCCTCCGTCAACTAGTCAACCAGTAGAGAGTATAGACACAGGTTATCTGCATTTGTATAAGGTCTTTTGGCTATTGCTTCAGATACAACCTCCAATTGAAAAGAAAATCCCTCTTTCTCCTTTCTCTGGGAATCTCTGAGCTGCCACCAATGCAAAGTGTGGGTCTCACAACACTGTTGTGTTGAGCTGAAAGTTCCTGTCTCACAGGGCCGGAGATTGATTTCACGTGGAAAAAAAAAAATCTGTCAGTGAGGATATGAAACAACTCCACACCTACAGCCGATCTGTCTTCAGCTATTTACAGTTATGTTTTAAAAACATATCATTTAAATATGAGTGGCGACTTCCTGTTAAGCTGTGGATGTAGCAACCAACAAGAAAATGGCCCCGAGTGGTGAGAAAGGAAAAAATAGTTTCTGTACACAAAGCCTTGCCATAATAAACAGGCAGAAGCGCTTCCTGACCCTCAGTGCCAAGCAACCATTTGCATCCCAGCCTCTGCAGCATTCAAAATATTTTTACTAGACCAAGTGCAAAGTATTATTATCATTAATATTAAGTTTATCCTTCTTGGAATACACCCAGGCTAGGGTTCTACCCAAAGGCCCTGTAGAAGCCAAGCTTAAGGACGTTGATCTCCGGCAGTTAGTTTGGTTTTAATTCCCTTCATATAAATTTTGCAAAGCTGGGGACACACATACACATTATTGTGCTGATGAAACCTACGCCCAACAGCCCGAGGCCCCCAGCAACCACCCCACAAACCATCACAACGGAAATTCCAGAGCAGGAAACTCTGAGCCAGGTCCCCAAAGGAGTGGGGGAAGAGAGGCATGGACAGTTGTGAAGACACTGGGTGCCCACAGCAGGCAGGGAGCCCCCTCAGGACACAGTGTGAGAGCCTCAGGAAGACAGTAATGTGGATGAGAGAGAAACACCTCTATGTTATCTTTGTTTGCCAAAGCAAACGTGTATTCCCTTTGTTTAAATCAGGAGCTGAAAGCAACAAGAATAAAAAACCCAAAGCTACTTTTCATTGACACATGTGCCTTGTGAGAGATGCTTGCTTTGTAAACAGTTCGCTGAATTTCCACAGAGCCACCTGTGCAGACCACACTAAAGACCCAGAATGTTAGCAGCCCCTGGGAGGTGCCTTTGGGCCCCTCTGCAGTCAGGATCTGCCTCATCTAGATGGTGACCACCATCTAGAACCCTTCCACATATTGCTTTGTGGGCAGGAACCAGAAACCACACAGACTACATTAAGGGCAACTTTATGTTAATATACTTGAGATGAGGCTGCAAGAACAGTGTGTGACAAGAAGTGACTTACCCAGAGATGTCCTCAGTCTTCCCAAGGGATGGGTAAGCGTATCCTGACAAAGGAAGGAGAGGGAGGAAGAGAATGGTGCAAGCTGCTCACATGGATGAGTGTGGGAGGGGCACTGTCACGAGTGACACCAAGGCCCTGAAAAAAAGAGGTCACGTTTGGAAGGATCCACCAGGAGGAAGGGAACACTAGCATCAACCATACTGACATCTTTAATGTATTGCTGGCATGCCAGCACCTGGGGGCAGGAGAGTGTCTTGTTTGTTACCATCACTACTCACAGAACTAGGTTCAGAAGAGCTGACTGGTCCTAACTCCTCCCCAGTGCTGACTGCTGGTGATGAGTGTCACACAAGCTCTCACCTGCCCTTGGGAAGTTCACGGTCAAGTTGGGAAGAAGATTAAGTTCTGGAGCCAACACTGCAAAACACAGGAACCATGGAGACACACTGATTATCCAAGGGCTTGTTCGCCTCCATGCTAACTGTAGTGCCTGTGGATGGATGGGAGGAAGGATTACAGGACACACCTGTCTCACCTGAGGTGTCTGTCCACGGGAGTGAGCCCATTTGGGCTGAAACAGGGCAAAGGCTATTTGGGATCTTCCAAGAGGGATGTAGAGAATGAGTGTGAAGAGGGGCTTTAGTCAAGGGGAGGCTCCTGATCCTGCCAGAGGAGCTAGAGAACTAAACAATGAAGCTATCCTGTCATTCCAACTATCCTGTCATTCTAGCTCCCACCCCCAGGACACCAAGAACTCAGGAGGTAGGTAGTCCTCAGTCCTGGACATACGTTGTGTTTATAAGTTCTCTCCTCAGTCCTTCCACCTTGTCTACAGGGCTACCTCCCTGAACATCACAAGTTGGCTGTTAGTTTGGCCATGGAGCCAGCAAACTGCCCTTTGCTTTCATTGGGTAAAGAACAAACCTACTATGCTCATGGGCTGAGATGTGGTCTCTAGGCCTCTGGGAGAAGATGGAGAAAGCCTCTGGCCACTGGAAGATGCTAAGAACCCTTTCCTCAGATTTTTGTGAGTATAGACATGATTAGAGTCTGCCAGTGTACCTGAGAGTCCTAGTAGGTATGACTACAGTGCCTCCAAGAATCAGTGCAATGCTAACAGGAGGCCCAGGTCCTTGTTGAGTGATTTGGAAAAGTCCATTGTGACTTTAATTTCTTCAGGCTAATGAGAGTGGCTGGATCACACACTAGCAGCCCCTCCCAGTGTGACAAGGTTGTCCCATCTTTCTGTCCCTTCTGCCTGGATGGCATGCACTCATGGGATTGCATTAGTTTGTTTCACAAGGAAAAATAAAATATTGACAGAAAAATATGATTCTTTCACTAGAATGTTTGCTTATTTTTAAGTTAAATGAGTTTTAATGGGTTAAAAAATAAAAACTGTACATATCAGTGGGATGAACATATGTTTTATATTTTATAAGTATTTATGTTGTTTTTATATATCTGCGAATTTTGTCTGCTTGTCTGTCTGTACAGCATGTGTGTGCTCAGTGCCTGTGGAGGCCAGAGAGAGTGTCAGATCCCCTAGAACTGGAGTTACAAATGGTTGTGAACCATCATGTGGATGCTGGGAATCAAACCCAGGTCCTCCGGAACCAATAGCAAGTGCTTTTAACCACTGATCCATCTCTCCATCCTTGGCTCTGTATCTTGATAGCTGTAGAGATGATGTAATGTTTAAGTTAAACACATGTTTTTTTTGAAGTCCTTCTAGATTTTGGAATATAGAAGGTAGTGTCTCTCCTGAAAGTGGCCTTGCTACATAGTCTGAAAATTAGTTGCCATATACAAAGAACAACACACACAAAGACAGCTGCTCTACAAGAGGAACTATGTCTCTGAGAAAGATATACACAAGACCTAAGTCGCAGTAGCTATGAGTCAGACTTTATTTGGAAATATGGTGTTTTCTAGTGTACTCCGGTTAAGATGAGGCCACGGTGGGTTAAGGCAGGCTGGAATCCAATATGGGTGATGTCTCTATAGGAAGAAAAGAAAGACATAGAGAGAATGGCTTGATCCCCTGGAGAAAGCTATGGGAGCTCTTGGTTGAGAGCCAAAGAGCACTGGAGGCTACCCTGAAAAAAGTAAGACAGGGAAAAGGACTTCTAAAAGGCAAATATGTCTGGAAGGCTGTGGTGCAAGGCCATTTTAGCTGGCTATAAGCGAGGTCTCTGGAACCAGAGAGAGCACACTGCTCTTCTTAAAATTGAAGGTGTTTATGCCCGAGATGAAACGGAATTCTACTTGGGCAAGAGATGTGCTTATGTTCTAAGACAATAAATTCCTGTCATTTTTCAGTTACCCAGCTTGTGTTACTTTGTTGTAGTTGCTCTAGGAAACCAGCACAGATAGCCATCATTTAACAGGCCTTCCCAGAGACGCTGAAACATGCCTGTCTCCTCCTTTCAAGGTGGTATCAGGCCGGAGATCTGGCCAGTAGAATTTGGATTTATCTTTAGGCCAAGGTCCTCAGCCATGCTCAGGAAGAGGCAACAGTGTGTAGCAGCAAAACTCTGGGGTTTGCGTTAAGATCCCTGGCTGGCAGACCTTTCGAAAGTTACTTCACGTCTCCCTGCCTCAGTAGCCTAATCTGTAGGATAGGAATAAAACTGGAGTTTCTAGGAGAGCAAACAGGTCATCAGTGTATATACTATGCTGTCGTATTTATTTATTTATTTATTTATTTATTTATTTATTTATTGTCAACTTGACACAAGTTAGAGTTAGAGTTATCTGGAAAAAGAGGAATCTTAATTGAGAAAACACCTCCATCCAGACTGCCTGTAGGCAAATCTATAGGGCATTTTCTTAATTAAAGATTGCTGTGGCCAGGCCCAGTCCACAGAGGTGGGACTGGGCATGTCTGGACAGGAAGTCCTGAAAGCTAGCCATGTCAAGCAGCATTCCCCCATGGCCTCTGCTTCAGTTCCTGCCTTCAGCTCTGCCCTGACTTCCTTCAATGATGGACTATGATGCAGAAGTGTAAGTTATAAACAAAACAAGACAAAACAAACAAAATCTGTTCTCCTCAAGTTGCTTTTGGTTGTGGTGTTTTATCACAGCATTAGAAAGCCCTACTAATTCACATTCCCAGAACAATATCTGGCTCACAGTAGGTGCTAAGAATGAAGGTGTCATGGCCTCACTATCTCGTTCCTCTCATTGGTTGCAGCATAACTTCGATGGATCCTCTGCTGGCCTGCACTGACACAGTGGTGGGTGGACAGAGGGTCAGAGGGATCAGAGGAGGATTTGGAGTTGGAATAAGGTCAGAGGCTGAGGCTTGGCAGGAAAAGTCAATAGCAAAATGTGTCCTGAGAGAGGATCAGGGTGCACAGTGTTCTGGAAGTGTCAGGATCAGGCACCAGAGAAGAAAAGAGGTGTGTGCAAGTCAGGGAAAGTAGAGCCAGGAGAAAGCAGGGGGGATCAGCAGCCATTGTCCTGGTAGGGGTAAAATGAGAGCATGCTCAATGGCTGAGGGGCCCAATGGGAGGCCAACATCTTAGGGAGACTCTTGGTAAGGGATACAGAAGGGGCTCCTGTCTACTAGGTGCTGGTCAGGTGGGGAGGTGGATAAGAGAGAGGGAGAAAAGCTTACCCAAGCTCTCCTGGCCAACAGGGATGTGTGTGCTGGCAATGGTGAACTGCTGTTCACTGCCCTGTTGGTGTGTGCAGTCAGATCTACCCACGACTGTCCTGGGTCCTGTGATGGTTAATATCTACTGTCAGCTTATCTGGGTTTGGAATCACCCAGGAGACACACATCTGGCTGTTTCCATGAGACTATCCAAAGAGGCTTAACTGAGGCAAAGACCTGCCCTGAAGGTGGGAGGCACCATCCACGGGCTTGGGATGGTGATCACAGAGTGACAAGGAAGGAGGAAGCGATCTGAGCGCCAGCTCATCTCTCTACTTCCTGACTGGAATGTGACCATTTGTTTCCATGTTCCCTCCACCACGCCTTCACCTGCCATGGCGGACTGTATTTTCTCAAACCATGAGCCCAGACAAAGCCTCCATTTCTTATGGTGTTCTTGTCATGTATTTGGTAGTCTCAAGAAGAAAAGCAATGAATATAGTGTCCCATGTCCCCTACTTCTGTATCCAATTGGTTGTGGCCTGTGTTCTCCCACCAACACCCTGACTACGGCTCTTCTAAAAGCAGACTCGAGGCCCTGATTGGGGCATCCTGAAGCTGGACCCAAGTTCACTTTCCTGCTCTGACTGAACAAACAAGAGATGACAAAAGTGCCTGTGACAGAAAATATAAACTTGGTTAAATTGACCAAAAACTATACACGAATCCATGCAGCCTGTGGCTGTGGTTGCTGGTAAACAAGCGGGCCCAGAAAATCTCTAGCAATGTCTTGTAGCTGAGAGAAATGTAAACACATGTGTGAACACTTCCAGAAGCCCATGGGAACAAACAAACTCTCACTGGAGTGCAGAGCCTGCATAAGCCATTTCCCTATATCCTGGGGAAATACCCACTGGGGCACAGTTCCACCGTTTTTTAGCCTTGTTTCTAGTCTTAAAAATAACTTACTGACTAGGGTCCTATCTCAGGTGGAAGAGTATTGTGGAATATTATTTTTACTAGGCAAAGATGTGTTACATTTGTTTATGCTGTGGAACATGACTTTAACTGTGTACATTTGTTTATGTCACATTTGTTTAGTATGTAAGGATGTGTGCTTAATTATGTAAAGACGTGTTGCATATGTTTCACCTTGCCTGACTAAGGCACCTGATTGGTCTAATAAAAAGCTGAACAGCCAATGGCTAAGCAGGAGAGGGATAGGCAGGGCTGGTGAGCAGAGAGAATAAATAGGAGGAGAACGATAGTCTCAGGAGAGGAATGAGAGAGGAGAGGAGAGAACGAGAGAGACACCCCAGGGAAGAAGCCAGGCAGCTGCCCACCAGCCAGACACAAGAAACTGTGAAAGTGAAATATACAGAAGGAAAGCAAAATAAAAATCCCCAAGGCAAAAGGTAGATAAAGAGAAACAGGTTAATTTAAGTTAAAAGAGCTAGCCAGAAGCCTGGCGGTGGTGGGGCATACACACCCTTAATCCCAACACTCGGGAGGCAGAGGCAGGCAGATCTTCATGAGTTTGAGGCCAGCCCGGTCTACAAAGTGAGTTTCAGGACATCCAAAGCTGCACAGAGAAACCTATCTTGAAAAACAGAGAGAGAGAGAGAGAGAGAGAGAGAGAGAGAGAGAGAGAGAGAGAGGGAGGGAGGGAGGGAGGAGCCTAAGATAGGCTGAGCATTCATAAATAATAGTTAAGTCTCTGTATCATGATTTGGGAGCTGGTTGGTGGCCTAAAAGAGCTTTGTACAGAAGAGGGCTTGCCTGCCATGCTCAAAGCCCGGGTTTAGAGCACACTCCAACAAACACACACACACACACACACACACACACACACACACACACACACACACACATTCTGATTAACTAATTAATAATTAAACTAATGAACTTGTCCATTACATCACACTCCTTCATTTGTTACCTTTGAATAACACCTATGGATCCTACACCATTAAAACTGAGAAATTCACACTTTTGCTCTCACCCTATTTCTTCCAGAGTGTGATTTTTTTTTAAGTTTTCACATTTGTTAAATTTAAAACTATGAATGTAGTTTTAAGTTTTTGCTTTTCTATTCACTTGAAAGACTTCAGGGTCCTCAGTGAACTGTGGAACCCACTGGAGGCCTGCCCTGTCCTTCATATATGTCTCCTCTCCCTCCATCATGGGTACACCATCAAGGATACTATTCTGTTTGATGGCCTCAATGTAAGAGACAACTCTCGCCTCAAAGGGAATAAGAATGGTCTATTCTTAAGCTGAGTCTAAATGACCGCAGCCCAAGATCGTGGATTCGGGTTGTGTCTAATAACATGCTCTGACGGGGAAGGAGTTTGAGGAAAGTTGAAAGTTACAGATAATCTTACATCAAGGCTTAGGCAAACATCAAGAGGAAAGCCAAGTAGGAAGAACAGCTACGTGAGGACATTTCTCCTGCAGATGTCAGGTGCTACCAGACGGCATTCTCAGGCTTGAGGCAGGCAGAAGCTAGCCACCTACTCAGTTACTGGAGTTGTGAGGACAGATACAGATGTGGGCAGTCACTGCTATTAACGGGATTAGAAATAATCTGAGGTAATTTGGCTGTGGATCTGCAACACCCCAACTTTTTGCCATTGCGAAGTTCCAGTCAGTCAATAGCCTTGTAGAATCCTTAACACGTCAATGGCTTTTCCTCGGGGGAACTTCCGTTCACAATGGCCTGCAATTGAGTTTCCTGTTCTTTCTTAACTTTTATCTATGTGTTAAACTGGAATAAATGGCCAGGCGGTGGTGGTGCACACCTTTAATCCCAGCACTGGGGGAGGGAAGGGCAGGCAGAGGCAGGCAGACCTCTGTGAATTTGAGGCCAGCCTGGTCTACAGAGTTCCAGGGCCGCCAGAGTTGTTACACAGAGAAACCTTGTCTCAAGAAACCAAACCCCACCCCACCCCACCCCAAAAAATCAATGGCAGTGGCATCTTGTACAACTTCATCAATACTTTTAGTCTATGGTTTCCTTTTTCAGTAGGGCTGCTGGCTTTTCCAGGGCCACATAATGTAGTATGTTCTTAATGCCAAAATCAAATAGATTTTTTTTTAATACATCTTCCTCTTGCTCAAAACCAGGTGGTGTGAACCCCATGGGTGCTGGGAACTGACTCAATTATAGTCCTTGAAAGAAAAGCAAGTACTCTTAACCACAGATTGACTCAAACTTACTATGTAGCTGAGGCTGGACTTGAACTCCCATTCTTCTTGCCTCAATCTCTCTAATGCTGGGATTAGTGGCTTGTGCCACTATGCCAGGCATGATCACAAAATTTACAGCCTTTCGGGTGTTTTCCTCACTTAAATGTTCTAATCGCCTTTCTTTTTGCTCACAAGGAATATGCACTGCCCCTTCCCCAAGCTTCACTTCACATTTTCCAAGCTTTGAGACAACTCCAAACTTGCCCCCACCACCCCCGGCTCTCTCATCTTCACCACCAAGGTTGGAAGCCTGCGAGCTTGATTTCCCAGCTTCCCTTGCCAGCAAGTTTCTTCCAATGGGAAACTTTGGAGCTGGACAGTGGGAGGATGAAGGAAGAGCTTCCCCACTGTGGTGATAGCTGCCTTAGTAGCAGTGGGAGCTGTTAGGTTCTAGACTGTGTAGCAGCAGACAGGGGAGGAATCCAGATTCCCAGGTGAATCTGAAGGTAGTCACATGCTGTGGTGGGCCCTAATTTCTGTTTCATTCCTTCAGATCCAGAGTGAGTGTGCAGCTTCCTGTGGCGCTGGCTTCTTCTGGATGTTAAAGACTGAATGTTTGCATCTCTCTCAATGCGGTGATATTTTGCTTATGATGTAACAAATAAAGCTGAAGATCAGAGTGCAAAGCTAGCCACCGTGATCAGCCATACAGGCCAGGCAGCAGTGGCACACACCTTTAATCTCATCAGCCACACAAGTTAGTCATAGAAGCTGGGCAGTGGTGGTGCACACCTTTAATCCCAGCACTAGAGAGGAATATAACGTGGGTGGAGACAGGAGTTTAGTGTATTCAGTCTGCAGTCACGATGAGGATATGATCGCCCCAGCCTTGGTAGAGGTAAGAACTCTCTAGTGATTGGTTGCTTTGCTTTTCTGATCTTTAGCTTGAACCCCAATATCTGTATCTTGGTTTATGTTATTCATGCTACACTCAATCCATACACAGACGCCCTCATCCTGACAGACTGCATTTGGAGAAAGGGCCTATCAGAGTTAATTAAGGTTCAATGATATTGTATTTGCAGCCCTAATCTGGTAGGACTGGTGTTCAAAGAGGGAGAGATAGCAGAGATCTCAGTCACGGAGTGCACAGAGGGAAGGCTGTGAGGATACTGTGACTTTGAAGGTGCCTGTCTACAGGGCAGGGAGAGATCGTTCACCAGAAACCACCCTTGACAAACCTTGATCGTGAACATCTAGCCTGTAGAACTGCAAAAGCATAAAATTCAGTGGCTATGGACAGCTTGATCAGGCACACACACTTACATCAGCGTCTGTTCCTCCATCCCCTCTTTCCAGTGGCTTGCTTTCTCTCTGCACTCTGACTGGTTCCCTCCTTGGCTGTGTGCAGTCTGTATCTTTTATTCTTTTTTCTTTCAATTTTTCACATTTCCTTATTAAGCTTTCAGAGTTTCAGCCTCTACTTACCTTACCCCTATGTCCTTGCACTCAGTTTACCTTTTCCATTACAGTTTCCTCTTAGTGCATTAATTACAATTATCTTAAATTCCCAGTGAAACTACACCCTATCTGCTGTATCTGAGCCTAGTTCTGATGCCCGATCTTTCTCTTAACACTGTGTTTTTCACTTTTAGTCTGCCTTGTAAAATTTAGTTGAATGTTAAACATTATGTATCCACTAAAGCAATAGATGAAACAGGACTTTATGTGTAAAATTTCGTGTTTTTCTGGCCAAGAGTTTTTACTGCTCATTGTAACTATAGGGGCCAGAGGTTCATTATTTCTCTAGTGTCCTTGTTTCTATTTATCTTTGGATTTCCTTAGAGAAATCTCCTTCCTAACAGAGCCCAAGTCAAGCAGTTCTTTCGGGTGCAATCCTGTGATTACATAGGAGCCAGGCTGATGTGGGCAAAAGGAAGCGTTCTGCAGTCCTGTGATTGGGTGTTGGTCTTCCAGGGAGCCAGCGCCTCTGGACTTCGATCTTTGCAAATGCTTCTCGGTGTAGCTAGTTATTTTCTCCACATAGGAGAGACAGGAAGGCTCCTGGGATGAAGCTGGGCATTTCCATCTCCCAGGACCAAAGAGTTCTCGTTAATAACCCTAGCCAGTAAGACTGAGCTGTGTATCATCTTTAAAGATGCAGCCCTTGTTAAGAACAGAATGCTCAGCCTGGCTGGGGTGCCGTGCACCTCTGATCCCAGCACTCAGAAGGCAGAGGCAGGCAGATCTCTATGAGTACCAGGCCAGCCTGGTCTACAGAGCAAGTTCTAGGACAGCCAGGGCTACACAGAGACAACCTTGCTCCACTTGAGTTTTAATGTTGAATGCACTCTGGTTTACTTGACAGAGCATCCAGATATAGTTTGTTTGTTTGTTTGTTTGTTTTGTCTTGTTTTTTCATTCTCACTGCCAAGACCTTGAAGTCAAAATTCACACAAGTGTGATGCACCTCTCACACTGGTCCCCCAGAGTTTCTCTCAAACATGTCCACATGGACCCCCCAGGAAAGTTGTCACTTGTGGTTTAGGTTTCCTATTCTCAGATGCACTGAATCACATGGGAGGCTTTTATTCCTTTCATTTTTTTCTTTTCTTTTAAATAGACTCTCACTATGTTGCCCAGGCTGGTCTCCTACTCCTGAGCTCAAATCATCCCCCTGCCTCAACCTCCTGAGTAGCTGGTGGCCTAGAGACATACAAACATGTCTCCTAAGGAGGTGCTCTCTCCTAGATGTTTGCTGTGATTCTCTGTATCCATCTGTGTTAGTTACATTTTTATTGCTGTGAAGAGACACCATGACCAAGGCAATTTATAGAAGGAATTTATTGGGACTTACAGTTTCAGAGAGTGGGTGCATGACCATTATGGAGGGAAACATGACAGCAGGCAGGCTGGCATGGTGCTGGAGCAATATCTGAGAACTTACATCTGATCCACAAACATAAGGCAGAGAGCATTATTGGAAATGGTGTGAGCTTTTGAAATTTCCAAGCCCACCCCCAGTAACCACCTTCTCCATCAAGGCCACACCTCCTAATCCTTCTCAAACAGTTCCACCAACTGAGGACCAAGCATTCAAATATATGAGCTTATGTAGGCCCTTCTTATTCAGACTGCCACACCATATGTCTTTCCAGTTTTGAAACCAGCACTCAGCCTTGTGACCTTAATTCTCCAATAGATCTAAGAAGCAGTGCTGATTTTCATGTTGCTCAGTATTTTTCTTGCAATGCTAAGGAGTAATGTCTACAAAGATCCTGTTATGCTGGACCAGAAACCAGAAGGTGTTTTAGCCTTTAGAGCAGTTCTCCGACTTCAAATGCTCCTACTTGAGGCACCTTGAGAAGTCTCTGTGTTCTGGGCTATCACTGACTGATCTGATCTGCTATTGCACTAAATCTTCTGCCTGGAAGCATCCATCTCAGAGCCTCTAGAGCCCAACCTCAACACTGGTCCCGCTACTCTGTAGGCCTTATCCCTGATGGACCTTGTGTCTTTTCCTATCAGATCTTGTGTCTCTAACTATCAGATCCTGTGTGAGTCTTAACTTATCTCCTTGCTTTGCTAGTGTACCTCCTCAAGAAGCTCTGTAAGAAAAAGCTGTAGGATGTCTGCCTTTACTATTCCTACAACCCTGGGGATTTTTTTTCTTGTTTGAAGCAGTCTCATTATTCCAACCAGGCTAGCCTGGAACTCTCTAAGTATGTAGCCCAGGCACTCAAGATTGTGATCCAACTGTTTCAGCCCCCTGAGTTCTGAGATTACAGGCATGAAGCTATCACCTAGGTACTTAGTCCTAACACTTAAAAACACTCTTTCGCAGAACTTAATGCTCAAAATATTATCATATTGCCTTTTACACTCCCCCCAAAAGTCTGGTGTCATTGTCTTCTAGAACCTTCTGAGAAGTTCCTATTTTTATTTCTTTTTTCTGGAAAATTTGATGTCTTCATATATATGCATATATAATGTGTTCTCAAATTCCTTGTAGTTGGATCTAAATACAGACAATTTGCTATCAATCTGGCATGGTCCTTAGCTCTTTTGGGGGGAGCATTTCTGACCCCCCACCCTTGGGCCAGTGTCTTCCATTGCTTCTGAGATTATCCCCTTTCCCTAACTATTCTGTGCATGTTGTCTGACATTTTGAGTTGATTTATTGTGACTCTGTATTTTTCATTTACATTTTTCAGTTTCTTTCTATTTTTATTCTACAACCTAGGAAGCATCCCAACTTTATCTTGACAGTTTTGAATTTTAAAATGATTTTATTGCAAAAGCAGGCTTACTTTATAAGTGTGTGTGTGTGTGTGTGTGTGTGTGTGTGTGTGTGTGTATGTTTGTGGAGTGTGTGTACACATGCGTGTAGGTACCTAAGGAGGCCAGTAGAGGGTTCTGGTTCCCCAGGAGCTGGAATTTCAGGAGGTTGTGAACTCCCTGACATGGGTGCTGAGAATTAAACTTGGTCCTTTGAAAGAGCAGTATAGGTTCTTAACTGCTAAGCCATCTCTCTAGCCCTAATTATTTTTATTTTAAAAATTATTTTTATTTTTCAAAATTAATTGCATGTGTTTGTTTTATGTGGATGGATGTTTTGTCTGCATGCATGTCTGTGTACCATGTGCATGCCTGGTGCCTGGAAGCCCAGAAGAGGGTTTCATTTCCCTGGGACTGGAGTTATTGACAGCTATAAACTGTCATAAGGGTTCTGGGAATTAAACCTGGGTCATCTGGAAGAGTAGTCAATGCTCTTAACCAATGAGCCATTTTTCATTTTTGTTTTTGTTTCTGTTTTTTGGTTTTTTGAGACAGGGTTTCTCTGTGTAGCTTTGGAGCCTGTCCTGGCACTCGCTCTGGAGACCAGGCTGACCTTGAACTCACAGAGATCCACCTGTCTCTGCCTCCTGAGTGCTGGGATTAAAGGCGTGCACCACCAATGCCCAGTCCAATGAGCCATTTTTCCAGCTCCCTCCCTCCCCATTTTTTGAGGAAATGTTTCACTACATAGCTTTGACTGGCCTAAAATTCCCTATGTAGACCAACCTAGATTCGAACTCACAGAGATCCGCCTGCCTCTGTTTCCTGAGTGCTGGGATTAAAGGTGTGCACCACCTGGCCCAGCCTATTAAAATGTTTATTTAAGTGATCATGTTTAATTTCTAAGCTTCCTTCTTTACCATGTAATTTCTTTTTCATAGCATCCCTTTTTAAATTACAGATTCCATAACTTTTCATTTCTCTGAAGACACCAGTTCATATTTTGAGGCATCATCGTCTGCTCTGAAATATTGATTTTCCCTATGGGGTTGGTTGTTCTCATATTTCTTTCTCACAGGGCTTGGTCTTCTTCATGTGTCCAACAGGCCTCCATCTTTCTTTTGTTCTGAGAGTGGAGCACCAGGATGATGGTGCTAAGTGCCTGGTGTGCAGTGCATCTTGAGTCTTGCAGGTCTGCATGCCCACAAAGTAGCTCCCTGGATTTGGAGAGTGTAAGGACACTGGCATGTAGATTGCTAAATAAAACTAATGGAAGGCCATTGCTTGGAGCTAAGCTTCTATCATAGTCCGAAGCACAACAAGCCGGAAATCAAAATAGAGTCACATATGTTAAAGACATCTCTGACGGGCAGGCTATCTATGACAGTGAGAACAGTACCCACTACAGGAAGTCATCAGAAATGTAAATCCACAGGCTCACTCTAGACTGCCTACATAGACCAGCTCAGGTTGGGTCCATCCATCCTAGAGTTCTGGGTGATGCTGAGACTCCTCACCTCGGGTGTGGTTTGAGCACTATCCCATCACATCAAATCTGCTCATATTGAAAGACTAGTTCTTCTTGGAAGGCATGTCCAATGTCTCCCAAAGTGTCTGAGAGTGTGTGGAGGCCATGGCTGATTATAACCACCCTGGAGAGCTGAGGGTAATGATTGAACAGTTCCCAAGCCGACTTCTACTTAGACCTGCTCTTCGGGTAATTCCCCATTAGCCTGCTTGCGTGTGTTCCTGAGGTTCAGAAAGGATGAGGCACTGGTCTCTGTGCTTCTCTCTGACTTAAAGCATCTCTGCAGGTTTTAACCTACCTGACCCTAGTCTGTACCTGTCCATTTGATATCTAGCTGGCAATCCCTTCCAACAACTAATGACTCTGTTTCCGGGCCACAGTGTAACCTGGGAACTGACTCATCCTCTCCCTCACATTTCCCAAGAAAACACCTTTTATTCTGCTTACAGTTTTGGCAGTAGCTAGCTCACCAGTTGTGGGAGTACTGTGCAGGCACCACGTGTCACTCACAAAGTCCAAGTTGTCGATATTGACAGTTCTGAAGTAGGGTAGTACTACTGTTCTCTCCATATAGAAAGGGGGGAGTAAGATGCAGAGAGGCCACATGGCTTTAGATTCATGACTCCTCACAGGACTCCAGTGCTACAGAGAGAGGGTCCTGGGGGTCCACCCTGGCATCCCATCAGGAACTACAATATTGCAACCACACCTTCCTTTTGAAAAAAAAAAAAAGGTACTAAAAGATCTTTAAAATACTAAAGAGGATTGGAATTCATGTTATGCTAAGATTTGCATGGTAATTTTTGAGGTAAGTGAAGGTGACGTTAAATTAGTTTAGTCTGAGCCGGGCATTGGTGGCTCACGTCTTTAATCCCAGCACTCGGGAGGCAGAGGCAGAGGCAGGTGGATCTCTGTGAGTTCGAGGCCAGCCTGGTCTCCAGAGCGAGTACCAGGATAGGCTCTAAAGCTACACAGAAAAATCCTGTCTCAAAAAAACAACAAAAAAAAATTAGTTTAGTCTGGAGGTGACCTCACTAGCTCTTCAGAGATGCACATTTATCTTGGAGTCTCACAACTTGGGGCTAGACTTCTGTGACCCAACCGAGGGAGGTCCACGCTCTGCCTTCTACTCCTATACTCAGGCCAGGAGGTGAGGGAAAAGTGGGGAGAGATAGCTTACTTCCTTAGAAAAGGCTTCAGTGGTCCTTCCAGCTTAAGCCTTACCTGGGAAGGAGAAACCAACCTGCCTGTGTGCGGATCCCTAACAACGTATATCTGAGGCCAGAGGAACTTACCACAACTGAGTCCAGGTAGAAGCAGAATGTTCCAAAGCCCGTGGTTCCCATCAAATGCCAAATGGAGACAGACCTGGCACAGCACAGCTCATCACAGCTGGTACTCCTGGTGCTCCAGGGTGAAACCCCTCTGCCCCATCCTTGGGAAAGATCACCAAGCTCAACAGCCACCTGCTTCCCAGGAGGGCATGATCCTTGCAGGATAGTCTGGAACCCAATGTGTCCAATGGTGCTATGACTGAAGGTGGATGAGGCAGCTATTTACAGAAAGAGGGAGAGAGGGGTGAGGGAGAGAGAGAGAGAGAGAGAGAGAGAGAGAGAGAGAGAGAGAGAGAGATGGGCATTTCACACAATTTAATAACCAGAGAAGCAACAGCAGTTAACAACAAATTTGAAAATTTGAGGCAAAATGTCACTCAGGGACGGGGAAGAGCAGTTACTTAAATATTTAAAACAGACACCCCAAGAGCGGCTGTGGCGCAGTTCTCTGTTAATATTTAACACAAGCTGGGCAGTCACTAAGAAAACAACTGTTTACAGGAGATATGAACAAACAGCCCCTATTTGCTGAAAGCCATGGGAAGACTGCAGCGCTGGTATTACTAAATTCAGGCCGCTCCAGTAGGGACCCACATCACCAACCATGAGGCCACAGGGGTGGGGAGGCCACAGCTGTCCCCAGAGCCTGGTGAAATCTGTAAACACACAGCCAGGGGTCAGCTGTCTTGCTCCAGACTCCCAGTTTTCAGGAAGTCCATCCCTGCAGCTGGGCCTGGGAGGTGGCTTCTGGCTAGGTCGTCTGCCCTCTCTCCTGCAGGCTCTGGCCAGGCTGTCCTGGCCGCATGCAGCGTCCTAGGCAGACACCACACATGAAGCCAGGTGCTTACAAGCAGAGACACAGAGTCACAAACCGGCGTGCATGTACCCTGGCTCACACTGGGGCCTTCTGGGACACCAGACTGGAGTGTCTACAGTTAACAAGCTGGGCTGTTTGCAGGTTTAGCAGATAAGAGCTTTGCTCCTAACAGCTTCCATTTCCATGAGCCTGGCTTTTACCTACATCAGCTCCCTCAAGCCTCACCTCTACTCTACTCCTGCCATAACCATTTCCCAACTTACCTGCACATGTCAATCAAAATCCCACACAGGCCCCGGATGCTATGCAGAAGTCACTCCTAGGCACTGTACAAGAAGGCCCAGTTCAAGACCAAAGAAAACTGTCACCTTGAGTTCATAAGCTATTTCCAAGCTGCCACAGTTGAGACCTCGTGTGTGTCTAATAAGCATGAGCCCTGTTGCATCATCTAATGTGTTTATTACAAAGTTGCCCAACCCTACACCCACAGCCCTGGCCTCCTCCTGGCATGTTGCTGCCAACTGGTAAAAACCACAGATAGGCCTTGACCTATTGACAACCTTCCAGTTGTTTGCACACCTGGCCAAAAGAGAAGAAAGACAGAACAGAGGAGTGTGCTCTGAAAAATCCATAGAAGGACTGGGGCCTGCACAACAATATTTGTTAAAATAAATTTTAGTTTGTCAGAGTTAAAGTTTGGGTAGATAGTGCAGGATTTCAGAGAACTCTCTCTCTCTCTCTCTCTCTCTCTCTCTCTCTTTCACACACACACACACACACACACACACACACACACACACACACTCATTCATTCTCAGAATGACTGATGGAGGCTGTCCAGAGTATTAAAATTGTAGTCATTAATCTTTTTGTGTTTGTTGAATAGCTCTGGATACTAGAAATCTGAAGGAACGTTAGAAGAAGTTAAGAGACAACATGAAACAATCAGGAAGGGTTCTAGTTCAGCTAAATGCTGGCCCATGCAGTCTAGAGACATCACGGCCATTGAATTGCCACTTCGTGATCTGAACAATTTATATTTTGATTGTTGCTATAGTTTCAATACTCTCCCCCCTCCACACACACAACTCAGGTTGGAGTTTAGTTCCCATTGTGACATGTTAGAGGGCAGAAACAATCTGGCTACCAGAGTGAGGCCCTCACCTTTGAATTCTGTAGGTTCATAGAAAGAGAGAGAGAAGCCAGAACACATACATGCTCCCTTGTCTTTCTGGGTAAGATCTCTTGCTGCCTGGCATTCTGCCTTTCCTCCTGCTCTTCCCTCAGACTCGGATGGACTCAGTTGTCCTGAGAACTGCATATGTCAATCATACCTCAGCAGCATGCTCAGGTGGGCAGCATGGGGGTGTGTGGTGTGTTCAAGCATTGAGGACATCAAGTCTGGAAAGGAGTTTGCCACATTCTGAGTTTCAGGCACAGAATGCAAATGGCCCTTCTACCTGTCCTCAAGTGGATTTGTGGCCACTCATCTTCCTGAAGCAGCGGTCCTCATGCTGGGCTGAGTGACCAAACACACTCACAGGACCACTGTGTCCAGCCGTGCCTTGCAGAACTGACTGTAAGTCAGGACGCAACTGAACCCTGGCTGACACGAGTCCCCCATTATCAAGTAAAATCAGTGTTTCAAATAACAACCAGGTCTGATTATTGTATAACTGTCTTCCTGTTACTGTGATAAAATACCCGAGAAAAGAAACTTAAGGAAAAAAGAGTTTATTTCTCTCTGAGTTCAAGGGTATAGTTCTCTAGCATGGCAGGGAAGTCAAGGCAGTAGGACCTTGAGGTGGCTTGTTGCATGCACCTGGGGCAGGATGTGGAAAACCATGACAACTAGAGCTCATCTAGCTTTTTCCTTTTTATACAGTCCAGGGCTCCAGCCCATAGAATGGTGTTGCCCACAGTTAAGGTAGCCTGGCTTTCCTGCTTCAGTTAACGGTGGTGATATCTTGCTTGTACAAATAAAGCCTGTCTGAGGGTTAGAGAATGGAGCTTGACACTAGCTAACCATAGAGGTCTGGAGGTAGCTGGGCAGAAACAGGGCATAAGCAGGGAGAAACAGGAAATCACTCTCTTGTCTGCTAAGGAGGTGAGGCATGCTGTGGCTTGCTCCTTCTCTCTGATCTCTCAGCATTTCCCTCTATATCTGACTCTGGCTTTTTATTATCTAGACTAATTAAGAACTCCATTTACAGTTAACCCAATCAAGTCAATCCTTTACAGGAACACCCAGAAGCCTCCTAAGTGACTCTAAATTCTGTCAAGCTGGCAATCTGCATTAACCCTCAGTTATTCAAATATGAGCAAGCGGCCGTTCTTATGCTCCCAGGGTTTTAGAAGCCCGCTGAATCAGGTGAAAGAAGAATCATCTACAGAGGGGGCTTCAGGGAACTCAGGCTCACATTCCAGGCCATGAGAAGCTCCCTTCAGTCTGAGCACCTACTGTATGCATAAGCTGCATTGAGTGTGCTAGCCATGGGTGCAAGAGTCTGGGCCAGGTGGTCAGCCAGGCTGGGTCCAGCCTTCCCGATTAGCAGTAGAGAGTCAGGCAGCCAGAAAGGACCCTTGTCAAAGCTGAAGTTTGAAGGGCTTGGGGGTGTTCTAGGTTACAGGGAACCCACTCCTTACACTAGGGAGGATGTGGGATAATGACCCCTGAAAGTCCTGCAGAGAAGGTTCCATCACCCAACTCACTGACTATGCTGTCCTTGAGTGTCGTTC